>NC_142855.1:3752500-4377500 GCF_061612785.1 Hesperophylax consimilis
AAATATCTCCCCCGTGGTAGCACAATAGTTTTTTTATTTGACTACCGCTGAGGAGATGTACAAGTTATAACAGGTATTACCAACATATTTTTAAAGTTATAATTAGCTATCAACAATTTGTATACACAAAACTAAACATCGTTCCGCTCGGCCGAGATGCGCGCGCGATGCGGTATCGATGCTTTTCGGAGTCTGAAATTTCTGGCACAGAATACCCACGAAAAGATAGACAAAAAAGAAAGAGAGATAGACGAGCGGATATGAGATAGAGGAGGATTTTGATTGCGTAGTTTGTGGATTTTGCGCAGTTTGAGGATTTTTCGTGGATTGTAATATAGCCACAAAACTGCTTCCGTCTGGCTTGTGTTCACACAGCCAGGCCCCAACACCTTACAGCCGGCCGGAGAAATTCAGCCGGCCTGGAGCAGGTGCACGCGCCCCAACTGCCCTTTTCAAGGCAATCTTCGCAAATCACTTACGTCGCCCAAACTGCCTTTTTCAAGGCATTCAGCAAAATACTCAAATAATACAAATTTTCCCGTTTCAGATCAAACAAAATGCCTTACCACCGCACGCCAAGAGGAAAAGCGACATTTAAGCGCAACAAGCCCCTGTCCATGGATTTCCCGGAGGGTGCCACTGGCTGGAGACTAAATCCAGATACGCACGAGCAGGAATTCGTGTTTGGATCCTCGCAGACCGGCTCCGGCTCGGCAACCGGATCACCAAGAGCCTCATCACCTATGGTAGAGGAATGGACGAGGGCTACGGCTTCAAAGCGCCCCCATTCCCCCCCAAAGCCCATTTTTCGTCTGGTTCACGAAAATAAATATGAACCCTTACATAAAGTAAGCGAACCAGCAGAAAAAATATCGTCGCCACCGACGAAGAAACGCCCGACGCCACCAGGACCAGTGGCGTCCACCAGCAGAGACCAGGCGCCCACCAGCCGAAGACCAACGACTGCACCGACTCTTGGGAAGAGCACACGAGTCCCGCCCGTAATCATGACCATAGGGTCAATGACGCACGGAGACATTACGAAAGAAGTTCAGAGGCACATTGGAAGTGCCCACTTCAACTTCCGGTATGCCAAAGGAGGCAAAATCAGCGTTGTGGTGAGCTCAGTAGAAGCCCACAAAAAACTGACAGCAGCCCTACGTGGAGAGGAGAAGCCTTTCCACACCTTCAACACAGAAGCAGAAAAACTCAAGAAGACCGTCATCAGGGGACTCCCGAAGTTGTCACCAGGTGACATAATGGAAGACCTTGAGAATCAAGGCTTCCCGGCAAGGACTGTGGTCATGATGACCACCCCGGGAACAGAATACCCGCTTTACCTGGCACACTTTGGCCAGGAAACAAACATGGGCCACCTGAGAGCCGCGGTGATCTACCTGTGCCACTGCAGGATTACATTAAGGAAGTACCGAAGCAACCACCTACAACACGGAACACAGTGCCACAGGGGCCAAAATTTCGGACATGGGTCCAGAAATTGCGCACACGTCGCTCGCTGCGTCAAATGCGAAGGAAGTCACGCCACACCGGAGTGCCCGAAAACAAATCGAGAAGAGCCGGCCGTCTGCTGCAATGACGGCGGAGCCCATCCCGCAAACTACGGCAAATGCCCCAACAGGGTGGCATACGTAGCTGCTCTCCAGCGCAGACAGGAGCAATCCAACGCCCAGAGGCGCAAAGAGGCAGAGCCCCGGGCACAGAGACCCGCGGCCAGAGTTGACGGCCGATCCTGGGCGGACGTAGCGGGCCGAAGCAACCACCAGCAACAGGCTCCTGAACAACAGGAACCACCAAGAACCACACCGGAACAACGCCAAGCGCCAAACACCGGATCCTCTGATGACGAGGACATAATGATCCTACTGCGAGGCCTCATCAGGGTACGCGAAAAACTGGCCTCCTGCTCATCCAAGACAGAGAAACTGATTATCCTAATGGAGCTCCTCAAGGAGATCACACCGTGAAGCTCCATGAGAAAAATAATAGCGATGACGAAGAAATAGTATCCTTTTTTAATATAACAAAATATGTTTTTTTCTTCCACAGGAATTCTCTAAAGGGACTGGGACACGGTCCAGCGGCTTGATCGCAAGCACGTAGTTTTTTTTGTCTATTGTTGTCTATTGTTGTCTATTATTGTCTATGCTTAGCGGCTTGACAGCCCGCATCAAGCCTCTCCGTCAAGCATGGCCACGCCTTCCTGTGATTTCGTGGTGGTCTATGTATATGTACTTCTATGCCTTCCTGTCATTTCGTGACTCGCGGCAAAATGGAATCTGTCAAAGACAAAGCGTTCTTGGCTCTTACGTTAGCTTTATGTTTGAATAAAATAATAAAAAGAAACGAATTTGGTGTCAAGAATGGTACAAGTAAAAGTACCGCTTTACCCATGAGCATTTGCAAAGTGTATTACAGGCTACAGCTATTTTTTTGTATGAATATCTTGTGCGGTATGTTAACGCCGAAGTTAACATTTGGCGTGAATTTATCTTGAGCGCCACCTGTTTTTTTTTTGTTTGAGTAAGGGAAACAGGAAACCATTGATGGAATTTCAGGGTTTAAGTGGACAACGAGTGCTGGCATTCATAGGTTAGGTTATTGTAATAAGAAGATAAATTTATGAGTGTAAATTAGATAGATATAATTTAAAGATATGAGTCGCACAAAGTACAGAGAAGTGTTATACATCCTAATCTAGCTTTGGGCAAGAAGTTAATACGTTACTCGGGCATTTCAAGTCTTGAAATTATTGCGAACTGCGTCTTCCAGGTACGATGTCATCTTGTCAAAATAATTATACCGCTCGGGCGAGCGATGGCTTCAAATGGATTCTCTTTGTGAATCCATTTCATCGGTAAGCAGGTAGCAATTATGAATATTATCTGAGGTTCCAGAATTAGCGGAGGGTAGGCAAATTTACATCTTACTTGAGGATTTGAAGTGTGGCTTTGTATTGCCAATCCATTGGTCTTATTAGAGTTATCCTCGCCGGGATATTTAGATTGCCATTTTAATCCATCTGCCTTTTGTAAGTTGAAAATGGCGATCAGGCTGTGATCCGTCGTTTTTATGATTCCACGGTGCTCCAAGCCGTTGAACCAAAAAATAAAGAATGACCGCTTCCTTCTTTCCGATTCCAATCTTGCCACCTTGAAGAAAAGTGTTGCCAGGCGCATCCCACACAGTTCCTTTTATGTGGGGAAGGAGAAGTTCTTACTTTGTTACGATTATATACGTAACATTTCCCCGCTCGCCGCTGAAGAAAATTTGCCCACAAATTTTCTTGACAACTTGAAAACTCTGCCCAGAGAAAAAAAAACTAATCTAAGCTGATATAGAAACATAAATTATTACAATGTATTTTCTTGTTTTATTTCTAACAAATATTTCTTAAATATCAATAAATCTTGTAGTAACAGTATAAATTATTACCATTTTATTTTATTTTTACTAACCATACAAATCCTACTGTTAATTAACTTTTTATAGTCTCAAAGGCAACTACTTATGCTAATATTTACTCAAAATTAGCCAAGACTCAAACCAAATTTTTAACCAAAACTCTGTTTTTTTTTTTATTTTTTTTTTTACATCATAATTACTATGCTAACAATTGGTATTGCATCTTAATTGACAAAAAAATATTCATGCAATTATTTGATTAAGGAAAATTTAGAAAAGAATTTATATAACAAACCGTAATATTTACAAATTTTCTCGCACAGCGAAAGATAGATTTGTCCAACACCATCTCGATATCCTCTAGGATTCCGGAAGTCCCAAAACATACCCGAAATGGTATTGCAGCAAACCACCTTGGAAATTTTTTTTTTTTTTTTTTTATAAACAAATTAACATACTTATATTACATCAGAATTACCAAGTACACAACATATATATCATGGCTTTAATAGTTTAAAAAATTGTTTCCTTTTTTAATGGAAATAGAAAAGTTCAACATTTTTCGTGGACATAGGTACACTTTAAGACCTAATCAGTTCATGATATAAATCACTGCACCAGTCACTTCACTTATACTCAAATTGTAAATGTTCGGAGAATATTGCCCACATAAAGAATTCCTCCCTAATGCCCATTGAAGTAAATCTAATGCTGCAGCTAGAAATGTTATACATTAATGCTTCTGATGTTAAAGTAATTTATTTATTTATTTATTTATTTATTAAACGCCATAAAAGGCTTTTACAGTAATGTGAAACATGGGATTATAAGTACACAGTTCAGGGCTGTCAGAGACTTGACAATTAGAAATAGCATTTTTGATTAAAATAATACATCCACAAGCAGTTTTTATTGATGCTATACATATACATTTCACATATATGTATATATGTGGAATGTATATGTATAGAACACCATATATATGTTACACATAAAGAAGAACACAACAGTCAGTATGATGCAGTACAAACAGACATTTAACATTTCACAAACATATCAATTACATTCATAACCAAGTATTTTTGCCTTGATGCAAGACGGTGAGGTTTTGAAAATATCAAAAAGGTCTGTATACGTGTTGGCAGTGCGGTGAAAACGCGCCAACGGTGAATGATACAAATAGTTAGTGCTATGATTGTCACTGTGGAAAAGATGGTGGAGTCGAGTTGATTTAACAGGGACACGAAAATTTATAACACTTAACATTTGAGGGCAGTCTATGAGATTGTTCAGTAATTTAAAAAGTATAAGAATGTCATTAATAGTTCGCCGGGTAGAAAGAAGTGGTAGATTTAGACCAGACATTAATGTATTATAGCAGATATCAATTACAGGCTGTCTCAATTTGAATTGAACGTATCGAAGAAATTTTCTTTGTACTTTCTCCAAGCGGTGTAAGTTACAGGTATAAATCGGAGACCATACAGGAGATGCATATTCTAGGTGCGATCTCACAAGAGAGCAGTAGAGTAATTTAATTGACTCAATGTTTTGAAAAGTCCTTGTGTTACGCATTACAAAACCTAGAATTTGCATGGCCTTATTGGAAATTGTTTCACAGTGACGATCAAAGGTAAGTTTTCTGTCAAAAATAACACCAAGGTCTTTGATAAATGGTACTAATGCAATTTCATTATTGTTAATTGAATACGATATGGTTATTGGAGTCCGTGAACGGTAAACACACATGTGGAAACACTTTTTTACGTTTAGGAATAATTTGTTTATTTCACAACAGCTAGCAAGTCTATCTATATTATGCTGAAGGATAAGTGCATCATTTAAACATTTTATAATCTTAAAAAGCTTTAGGTCATCTGCAAATAGAATGAATTTCACATTTTCGAAACATAAAGATAAATCATTTATAAACAATACGAAGAGAAGTGGGCCCAGATGAGAGCCTTGAGGAACTCCAGATGTTACTTTAAATTTATATGAGACTTTATTATTTAATTTTACCATCAGTTCGCGGTTACAGAGGTAACTATTCAACCATTTTAGGAAAGATCCATGTATACCAAGGGCTTGCAGTTTCGCGAGAAGGATATTAATATTTAACTTATCAAAGGCTTTTGAAAAGTCAGTATATATTGAATCTACTTGTGCACGAGACGTGAAAGCTTCACAGATATAGTGTTCATACAATAGAAGATTGGTTGTGGTAGACCGACCGGTCACAAAACCATGCTGTTCTGGAGTAATAATATGCCTAAACTTAACAGCAATTTTATCTAAGACAATACTTTCAAACATTTTCGGGGTGGTAGACAGTATGCAAATTGGTCTATAATTTAAAACACAATTTTTATCACCTGATTTAAATACAGGTGTCAAGTGATTAAGTTTCCAAGGATCAGGATATATTCCAGTTTGACGTGACAGATTGAATATGTGTTGAAGTGGAGCTGCTATAAACTGAGCGCATTCCTTTATGAATACCGGCGGAATTTTAGAACCTGACCCCTTCTTACAATCTAGAGTTCTGATCTTTGTATTAACATCATCCAGAGAAATGTGGCATGTTGATATGTCAGTTACATTGGTGTATTTAAATTCAGGTATAGTTACATTATCATTTTTCTGTTCATAAACACTTGAGAAATGATCAGCAAAGAGGTCAACTATTTCTTGATCACTGTCAGCATGTTTTCGCCCTGAATACATTGATCGAGGACAGCCGTTGTTGTCTTTAAGAGAATTCACATAATTCCAAAAATGTTTTGGATTTGACTTGATAGTCTGCTCTACATCTGTAATATAATCTGAATAGCATTTTTTAGATAGACTTTTACATTTATTTCGTAAAACAGAAAAAAATTTATAGCAGTCAGTGGAGTTATCGGATTTAAAGTTAATGTGGGCAATTTTTTTACATTGAATGAGTTTTTTTAGTTCAGTACTAACCCATTTTGGGTAACAGTCGTTACGTTTTACAATAGAAGTTGGTATGCAATTTTCAATAGTATCATAAAGGTTTGAGTTGAACACATTTGTTGCTTCTTCTACGTTTGTAGACATAAAAATGCGGGACCAATTGAGCGAAGAAAGATATAACCGCACTTGATTATAATCGGCTTTCTTGTAGTTTAGTTCGTGAACGGGAGGTTGGGGACTAAGGAGTTCAATGGGTGCCAAATAAATGGTCGCTTGTAAAGGGGGATGATGAGAGTCAATGGATACTATTGATTCACGCGATTCGCTGACATTACTATTATTTATGTTTGATATGACAAGGTCAAGAATTCTGTCATTTATATTTTTAACATGATTTAATTGTTTAAGGTTGAGAAAGTTGATGATATCAATGATTAATTGGGCTTTAGCAGAAATGGGATTTGAAGACTCGGTGGGTTGTACCCAGTTTACATTTGGGAGATTAAAATCCCCAAAAATTATTAATTTTGCATCAGGATATTTCAATTTCAAAGATTCAATTTCATCACAATGTTTACAATACACATCAGCACTAACTTGGGGGGGGATATACACACACACAATTATTATTTTTGTTGCTTTGAGTTTCACTAATATAGCTATTTGTTCAATGTTTTTATTTTTTAGTTTTAATAGTTTTGAATGGAACATCTTTCTGATCGATATTAAAACCCCGCCGCCAATAATATTTTCACGATCCAGCCGGTAAACATCGTAGTTGGTGAAGCCTAATTCAGGGGAAGATATATTTTCATGAAGCCAGGTTTCTGTTAGGCAGTACACATCGTTATTTATCGTTGGAATATTACACCTTAGGGTGTTGAGCTTGGTACGCAAACCTCTAACATTTTGGTAGTAAAATGTTAGTTTCGTGGGGAGTTTTTTGTATTTACAATAACAGGTTTATTGTTCTTATATTTGATTGTGAGACCTATTTCACCGTCTCGGGTTCTTTGGTCTAGGGTTAATCGTAAATTGGCGAGATAATTTCTTTGGGCTGGAGTTTGGTCGGAATAAATTTTAATGCCAGGGTACTCTGTTATGCTATTTTTTTTTCGCAAAATATCAATGGCTTGGGTGGGATTGTCAAGCATCACTTTTAGAGGTCTGGGTTTGTCCGTTTTTTTATCCCCAGATAATAATGAGTTTAATATTATACAGTCTTAATTCTTTAATACTTCGTGATATTTAACAACTATAAGGAACAGAAAACTCGTTTAGGAGTTTAATAGTAAACGATAATGATATAAATTAACCTATATTTATTTAAGCAGTAATCTGCCCATCACTCGGAAATCAGAGTGTTGAATCAATATAGCACTAAAGCTAAGCAATTATCATTAAAATTATACAACTCTATTTTAATTTAGTAAAATTATCATATAAAATTATGCTACACATGTGAATACGCTATATAAACATAAAAAAACAATCGCGTAGACACAATTTATTTATGTATTTTTTTTTTTTTTTTTAAAGACACTTTTTCTCGATGCAATCACGGAGAATTGTTTATTTTAATTTTTTTTTTATTTTATTATATATTTACCTTATATTTAAGTTTACTTTATATTATTTCTTATACTAATTTGTAACTTGTCTCGATAAATACATAGAGGCAGGAATTTACTTTTTACATAAAATTAAAGAAAAGACAATTCTCTTTACATCAATTTTGCGATGCACTGAAGCAAATGTCTTTGTTAACCTAACACATAGAAATATCCTAAAATTTATTAGTTTTAGCAATCCATCAATCCAATCATCCATGTTTTATTTATTGATATAAAAGAACCCACGACCAAAACAATAAATAAACCGAGAGTCATCTATACCCCACATATAGAGGATAGCTACTTCTCTACGTGCTAGGTTAGATGTCTTCCATTTAATTTGACTTAACTATGTCTTTTACATGGAAATCACCAACGATTTTCCCGTTCAAATCTGCTAGTTTATATACTAAATCAGAAATTTTCTTTACAACAACGTTACATACGAATCGAGGCGCGAGCTTCTGCGCAAAATAATTAATCGCGCTAGACTGTACGAAATTTCTTCTCCAAACTATATCGCCCTCTGCATAAACTACAGACTTCCTACGCAGATTGTAGTGATTGGCACCTTTTTTATATGCTTTAAATAGAGAATCAGTAACTTGTTCATATATTGGGATTAGTTCTTCTGATTTTTTTCCATACGTTTGTCTTGTATCCTGCGCCGCAGTATTAGAAGACTCTATAAGTTTGTGTAAGTTACCATCTATGATTTGTTCTCTACCATGCATGAGAAAATATGGCGTAAAGTTTGTAGAAAAATTTACGCAATTATTTAAAGCTGTTTGTACCCGTGGTAAAACTTTCGCCCATTTAGGATGATCATCTTCTACCAGAATTGAGAGAGCGGTACCTATTGTCTGATTGTAACGCTCCACGACATTATTTTGTGGCGTATACAAAGTGTTATAAAAAAGAGCTGGTACATTGTATTCAGCAAGTAAGTTTTTAAAGTTTTTGCTAACAAATACTTTTCCGTTATCGCACACTAAAGAATGCGGAACTCCGTGCACCAAGAAAATGTTTTCTTCAATATTTTTAACAATACTAGGAGCGGTACCGTTCCTCAGTGGAAACAGCCAACAGTATTTATAAAACACATCAACGCAACTCAAAATATAATTATGACCAGAATATGAACGAGGTAACGGACCTACCAAGTCAACCGATAGCATCTGCATTGGTTTTGTAACCACTTTATGATTAGTTGATAAACCTAATGGGGGAGACGTACTAATTTTATGTGCCTTGCAAACGGAGCAGTTATTTACGAAGGACTTAACTTTTTGATATAAATTTGGCCAATAATAACGCAGTTGTACTTTTTTGTACGTTCTAAATACACCAGGATGACAGGCTAAATCAGATTCATGTTGATTTACTAAAATTTCCTTACGTTTCTCCTCTGGAACAACAAGTTTCCACGCCGTGTCCTCACATAAGCTATAACGTGTTTTACTATGTCTGTACAAGTCATTGTCACGTATTTGAAAATTTAAATAGCGCTGAGGGAATTTTTTACAACCGGACCATAAGTCTATGTACCATTTATCTTTACTAATGGGTACTAACGTATCATTAACTAAAGCCACCTCTACACGTGATAGAACATCGGGAACCGTATTTAAAGATCCCTTCTTATGGACAACGTCAAATGAATATTGGGATAACCGTGTCGACCATCTCGCAAGTCTCCCACTCGGATTACTCAGAGTAGTTAACCATTGTAGACTTGAATGATCTGTGACTATTTTAAAATGTGAACCTTCAATATATGAACGAAAATGCGTAACTGAATCTAAAACCGCTAACAGTTCTCTTTCTGTGATTCCATAATTACGTTCATGTACATTAAGACTACGTGAAAAATATGCTATAGGATGTTCCTCTTCGCCGAACACCTGCGTTAAAACACTTCCAATTGCCACCCCAGAGGCATCACAATGTATTGCAAATGGCAATTTAAAATCTGGACAAGATAAAACAGGAGCAGATATCAACGCATTTTTTAGCAAGTTAAACGCATTCTCTGCTTCCGGCGACCAAATAAATTTACTTATACCGTTCTTTGAACCAGAAAGTTTTGTAAGCGGAGCTGCTATAGTAGAAAAATCTTTTATAAATCTTCTGTAGTATCCACTCAGACCCAGAAAAGATTTGAGTTGTTTAGAATTTTTTGGCACCGGATAATTCTTAATACACTCGATTTTTGAAGGATCAGTTCTCAAGCCTTTCGAGTCCACAATATAACCTAAGTACTTAAGTTCATGCTTACAAAACTCGCATTTCTTTAGATTTACTGTTAAACCAGCTTCTTTTAATCTAAGAAATACCTTTTCTAACAGGTTAAAGTGAGAGTTTAAATCTTCAGAAATTAAGATTAGATCGTCTAGGTAACAGAACACATTCTCGTCAAATTCCGGACCGAATAAAATATCTGCCAGGCGCTGCATTTCACTAGCTGCGTTTTTTATACCAAAAGGCATACGTACAAACTCAAATAGACCACGACCCGGGACAACGAAGGCCGTCTTTTCACAAGAATCCTTATCTAAAGGTATCTGCCAAAACGCGCGTGAGAGGTCAATTGAAGAGATGAACCTTGCTCCCCTTAATTTATCCAGAATGCGTGATATATAAGGTAAGGGATAAGCGAAAGGTAATGTATTCTTATTTAAAGCGCGACTGTCTAAACATAATCTCCCCGAACCATCCTTTTTAGTAACAATTACAACAGGGTTTGACCACGGCGACCGGGACGGTCTGACAACTCCTAATTTTAACATTTCATCCAACTCAGCTTCAAGCTGTCTTTGCCGTGCCGGTGAAAGAGGATAATATCTTTGTTTAATTGGATTACAATTGGTCTCAATCTTATGTTGGACCAGATGCGTTAGGCCTAAACCTTTTTCTTCAAACGAAATACTACGAAATTTATCAATAATATGAATTAATCTAGAATTTTCTTTTGACGATAACTTAGAAGCAGGCGTTATAGAACGTACATCATCTATTTCACTATAAACTACTGTATTAGACAAAGTATCGGAATTAATTGATGTAAACAATTCTGGAGCAATTTTGAATTGTTTCCAGAAATTAATTCCCAGTATAAACTTTTGCGTAAACGCTGGAATTATATAAAATAAAACTAATTTTGATGTTCCCTGATACACAACGGGAAGCAACATGGTACCCAGGACCGTCTGACGCTTACCGTCAGCCGTCGTAACGAATGTTTTGGATTCTTTAAATTTAATACCTAACTTAACAAAATTTTTATACATAGTATCACCTATACAACTTAAGGAAGCACCCGAGTCTAACAAACCGCAAAACTCCTTATTTAATACAGTAAAACTGGCATAAGGACGATTATCCTTTGGTTGTTCCAACTTTCGAGGCAGGCCATTACCTTCGAAGTCAGGAACAACTTCAGGAGAATTCACCAAGGGCAGCCAACCAGAACAGACATCATTCCGCTGATCAGACGGAAGACGCTGCGCAGATCGACTGCTTCTTAGTTTTTTGACTTGTTCGAGTTTATAAAAAATTTATTTTTATTATTGGAATTATTTTTATTACCTTCATTCGATGAAGCAGAAGAATTTCTTTCATTAAATTTACGTTTCCAGCATCTCTCAGAACTGTGCCCTGGTTTGTTACAAACAGAACAAGATACTTTATTTTATTATCCAAAGTATTTTAAATTATGTTACCATCAAATTTTATGGTTTAAAAGGATTTTATTATCCAAAGTACTCTAATTATTTTAGCATGAAATTTTATGTTTCTAAAGGTTCTTATTATCCAATGTATTTTTATTATTATTCCATCAAATGCTATTGTTTTAAATGTTCTAATTATCCAAAGTATTTGAATTATTTTAACATCAATTTTTATTGCTCTAAAAGTTTTTATTACCCAAATTATTCAACTTATTTTTCCATCAAATTAGATTGTACCAAAGGTTTTTATTATCCAAAGTATTTGAATAATTTTACTGTCAAACTTTATTGTTTTAAAGGTTTTTATTATTCAAAGTACTTAAATTATTTTCCTTTAAAATTTTATCCTTTTCAAGGTTTTTATTATCCAAAGTATTTTCATTATTTTACCATCAAATTTTATGTTTTTAAAGGTTTCTATTATCCAAAGTACTGTTATTATTTTACCATCAAATTTTACTGTTATAAATATTTTTTATTATCCAAAGTTTTTGAATTATTCTACCATCAAACTTTAAGGTTTAAAGGGATTCTATTTTACTATCCACAGTATTCTAATTATTTTACCATGAAATTTTATGTTTTAAAAGGTTTTCATTATCCAATGTTTTCTTATTATTATACCATCAAATGCTATTGCTTAAAATGTTTTAATTATCCTAAGTATTTGAATTATTTTACCATCATTATTACCATATTACTTTATTGTTCTAAAAGTTTTTATTATCCAAATTATTCAACTTATTTTTCCATCAAATTATATTGTACCAAAGGTTTTTATTATCCAAAGTATTTGAATAATTTTACTGTCAAATTTCGTTGTTTTAAAGGTTTTTATTATTCAAAGTACTTAAATTATTTCCCTTTAAAATTGTATGCTTTTCAAGGTTTTTATTATCCAAAGTATTTTCATTATTTTACCATCCATTTTTATGTTTTTAAAGGTTTCTATTATCCAAAATACTGCTATTATTTTACCATCAAATGTAACTGTTTTAAATATTTTTTATTATCCAAACTCTTTGAATTATTTTACCATCAAATTTTATGGTTTAAAAGGATTTTATTTTATTATCCAAAGTATTCTAATTATTTTACCATGAAATTTTATGTTTTTAAAAGTTTATATTATCCAAAGTATTTGATTAATTTTATTCTCAATTTTTACTCCTATATTACTCATTATTTACCACCACTAGCAAAATGTGTGAACTTTGTATGGATCAACTTATGTAACTTCGCAACCGCAACATGATCACTCAACTTAATATTGATACAGAAACATTTAACAACTCAGAACACACTTTTGACAAAGCGACAGAATGTAATTCTCTGTTCACAGAAAAACACAACTTAAACATAATTTCCCAAAACATTAGAAGTATTCGAAAGAACTTCGATAATTTCTCGATCCTCTTAAACGAAATAAACATAAGCTTCGACATTATTATCTTGACTGAATGCTGGTTAGATGATTCGTACACAAACCTAAACTTAAAAGACTATACAACTCTCCATTCCACTAAACATCTAAATCAAAACGACGGTATAGTAATCTTTGCCAAAGATTCACTAAACCCATCAATAACAGAAATCAACCTAACCGAAGCAAACTGTATCCAAATCTCCCTCGGAACAGACATCTCCATATTTGCCGTCTACAGACCCCCATGCTATAACAATCTCTCACCTTTTTTCAACTCCTTAAATAAACTTCTCGAAAAAAATAAAAAAACACAAGAATTAATTATTGCAGGGGATATGAATATTAACTTACTAAACGGGCAACCAATAACCTCAGAATACTTAAGTCTACTTACTCACTATGGATTAAATTCAACAATCAACTCACCAACAAGAATTACGTCAAACTCTGAATCCTGTATTGACCATATATTTGTTAAAACTGGGAAAAAAACATCTTCATCCATTATTCGATCAACGGTCACAGATCATTTCACTACTACACTAAGCATACATCATAACGAGAAACAAAAAGATGAAAAAAACAACTCCGTACAAGACAAAATTAATTTTAAGTGCCTAATAGAGGACATACATAAGGAATCTTGGTCAAATGTAATAAATGAACCCGACCCAAACAACGCGCTGAACACATTTATGAACACAGTTGGAACCTACATTGCTAAACATACAACAAAAAATACCCCGAAAAACTACTCACATAAAGAGAAAAAAATAACACCCTGGATCACGAAAGGATTAGTAAACAGCATTCATAAAAGAGACACAATGCACATGCAAGTGCGCAAACATATGACGACAAACTAAAAAATAATTACCTGCTATATAGAAACCTTTGTAATAAATTAATCAAACAAGCCAAATACAAGTACTACAAAAAAGAAATAAAATCCGCCAAAAATGATCCCAAAAAATCTGGAAAATCGTCAAAGATATTACTTTCTCCAATCCGAAAAAAGACTCGAAGATCAAAGTACTGTTAATAAATGGAAACAAAACCCTTACAAAAAATGAACCTGGTAAAATAGCTAATTTTATTAACTCCCAATTTGCAAAAGTCGGATCTAACTTAGCTGAAAAAATTCTTCTAAAAAACGGCACAACAGAAGACTCTTTAACCAAACTATCCTCTACCATACAACCAAATCATTCGTTTTATGCTCACAAAATAACTAAAAAGGAAATCTCAGATTTAATTATTTCTCTCAAACCAAATTGCGCTGTGGGCCCAGATAACCTCTCCAATCATATACTGATTAGTCTCCGAGAACATATACTTATACCACTTCAACATATTTTCAACCAAAGTTTCAGCCTCGGCATTGTCCCCGATCACCTAAAAATAGGTTGTATTACTCCAATACATAAATCGGGAGACAAAACGCTTATCTTAAATTACAGACCAATCACTCTGCTAAATTCGCTATCGAAACTACTAGAAAAAACTATGAAAAAAAGACTGCTCGCATACCTTGATAAACACAAACTGATCTCCACCCGTCAATTCGGGTTTAGAGCGAAAATGGGAACAGAAGACGCCTTATCGGAACTAACCACCTACATAGTGAAAAACCTAGATGGCGGTTCAAAGGTGTTAGGAGTGTTCTTAGACCTAGCAAAAGCTTTCGACACCATCTCACACAAATTACTCCAACAAAAACTCAAAAACATTGGCATAACAGGTCCACCACTAAAATGGTTCATTAGCTACATTGAAAATAGACAACAAATTGTAAAAATAAATAATCAAGAAAGTGACAAAGTAGGCAACAGGTATGGAGTACCCCAAGGCAGCGTCTTGGGTCCCATACTGTTTCTCATCTACATTAACAGTCTAACTGAGATAAGCCTAGGGAACATAGAGTACAAAGTAATCAGTTATGCAGATGACACTGTAATTTTATTCAAAGCCCAATCATGGGAAAACGTCTACAAACACACGGAAACAGGGATGACTGAAGTAAATAGATGGCTAATAAATAATCTACTGACACTAAATATTTCTAAAACTAAATACTTAACTTTCAGTAAAACATTAGCTGGTCAGCCAGATAGTCACCCACAACTTCATCTTCACCCCTGCACAGTTACCTCATTAACTAACTCACGCTGTGTTTGTGACAAAATTGATTATGCGCAAAATATTAAAAATCTCGGTTTAACTGTTGACAATAACTTAAAATGGGATCTCCAAATCAACCTAATTACAAAAAAAATACGGAAACTCTCTTACATCTTCAAAACAATTCGAAACATTATGTCACTACCTCAGCTAAAAAATATATATTTTGCACTCTGTCAAAGCATTCTTATGTATGGTATTTCAGTATGGGGAGCAGCAGCAGAGACTCATCTCAAATCACTTAAAATTAATCATAAAACAATAATCAGAATTATGTTTAGAAAGCCTTATCAACATCCGACAGAACAGCTAATGATCAACAATAACCTATTAGACATAAATAAACTATTCATAAAGAAGATCATCTACAAAAACTGCATAAAAATATCACCACACTTCATAACTCACTCGCAAAACACAAGAGCAAACACACACAATCAATTACAAGTACCATATATAAAATCAAATTTTGCAAAAAAACATGAATCTTACTTGGCACCACATATATTCAATAAGTTTGTAGCCCAAACAAAGACCTACGTCGCATCTAATAATTTGAATTGGGTATTCAAAAGATTTTTAAACTGGTTGAATGTCAAAGAAAGAAGAGAGATAAGTAATATTCTTAATATCTAAAATTATATATCTTCTTTTTTCTACTCTGTTTTTAATTTCTGATTCTCCTCTTATTTTATTATTATTATTTTTACTATAATATGTATATTTCTTTTTTTCTTTTCTTTTTTTACCACTTATTTGTTTTTATGTAATTAGAAATTGTTAGTTACCAGCCTCAGAACAGACTTTGTCTAGTGAGGAGGGTAAGGAGAAAAATCATGTATGTACATAAATAATAATAAATAAACGCCCGGGTTGCCGGCACTGAAATTGAAAATTGAATTGAAATACTGTGGTTGTGGTGTTTTGATTATTATTATTATTTGAATTAAAATTCTTGTTACATAAGTTTTTCTCATTACTACGCACAACTCTTTCCGGACAAAATTTATAATAATGACCAGGTTTGTTACAATTATTACATTTCGGTACAAATGTCGATTTACATATTGAACTTGGATCATTGATATCCCGTGGTTTGATCGATTTATGTATGTTACTTTCATCCTTGACTGACAGTCTCTCAAAGTCAGTACAAAAACGTTCCAGTTCATCAATATCACCCACATGAACTGTCACTAAAAGTTTAGCATATTCCGTTAAAATAGCTTCCTTTGCAATCTCTAACAATTCATCCTGCGGTATAGGATTATATAACTTCAAATTTGCTATTTTTAGATCTTAAAAGAAGTCGGAGACCAATTGATTATTTTTTTGCTTCACGGAGTAAATAAATTTACGCGTTTGTAACTGTGCATCGCGAGGTTGATATCTACTAATTAATGCACACTTCAATTTTGGCCACGAAAGAGTTTCCGTGTAAATTGTACGAAACCATAACAAAGCTGTTCCGTCTAGAATATCCGGAAAACATCGTATCAGATCCTCATTTGATATCAAACGTATTCTACTAAGTTCTTCGACTCTGTCAATAAACACTTTCACATCAGTTTTCCCGTCAAATTTTAGATCCCAATTAATCAGGCCTTTACATTTTGAGAATTCACGTGAAGCGTTACAATTTACACGAAATACTTTAGTCGCAGAAGTACCTGGATCACTACATTTATCAGACAACGCAGGGTCTTCTGAAGATTGATCGTAACATTGTTTAGCATCACGTTTTTCCCTCACCGATTTATTGAACATTATTGCCTGTTCACGCATTCCAGATAAAGTCAGTAAAGGCACAATGTTTCGGTCCGTTAATTTTCCAGCTAATTGCACTTTCGTATGCGTATTAATCTTTTTAATCGTTTTAAACTCCATTTTTTTTTCTACTTTAACAAATTACGCAAGCAAAACTAGTTCTTTTACATCTGTCAAACTAAATCACCATAGAAAACTGCACTTTCACTTCCTAATGTTGCCACTCTATCGAACAGAAACTGCAAAATATTATTCGCAAGTTCCAAAGTGTCAACTTAATAATCCGTTTCAACAGACCAGTATGATTCAAGATTTCATATCACATTGTTACCAACATAAAAGCAAACTTCTACCTTCGAATACGAATGTCATTGTACAGAAGGTGGAAGAATTTTCCTAGCAATCAATTCTTTGAATTGGAATATAAAACTTTCAGAAATAAGGTGACAAAAGAAATTATTAAATGTAAGTCTACCTTTTTTAACAATAAATTCAAAAATTATTTTGGAAATACAAAAAAAACTTGGGATGAAATAAATAAATTATTAGGACGCAAGTCCAAAAGTAGTTGTGACGAAATAATCTCGAAATATATGTTAAATACGAATAATGAAGAAACCGTAGCAGATAAGTTTGTTGAATATTTAACAAATAGTGTTAACTCTATGATACATAAATGTGATTATTTAGCATCGACCGTCAGGCCGAATGAAGTGCAACATAGTATGTACCTACCCAGAGCTACCTGCCAAGAAATCAATATTATTGTTAGCAAATTAAACAATTTAAAGTCACCAGGGATTGACAACATTCGAATGTTTGACATTAAGACACATATTAATATTTTAGGGCCTGTTATAACACACTTTATCAATTTAATTTTATCGCAAGCAGTAATACCAGATGAACTAAAAAGTAGCATCACTAGGCCAATTTACAAAGGGGGCAAACATACAGATATTCAAAATTATAGGCCAATAAGCATATTGCCAGCCCTAGAAAAAATACTTGAAAAATACATTTCCATAAAACTTAATAAATATCTAGAATCTTTCTCTTTGTTGGATCCCAACCAATATGGATTTCAAAAGAAAAAAAGTACGGAAATGTTGCTTCAGGAATTTTCAAATCACATAAATTATGAATTAAATCTAAAAAAACAAGTGTTGGTTTTATTCATAGATAACTCTAAGGCATTTGATACCATTGATACAAATAAACTATTAGAAACACTGGAGGCAATAGGAATTAGAGGAAAGCTGCTAGTTTTATTAAAAAATTTACTAACTGATCGACAAATAAGAGTAAAAATTCTTAAAAAATTTAGCAAAAGAAAATATATCTCAACAGGTGTTGCACAGGGGTCAATTCTAGGGCCAACCCTTTATATTATTTATGTCTCAATTATGAGAAAATTGTTTTCATTCGTTAAACATTTTGTATATGCAGACGATACGGCGCTCGTAATATCGCACGAAGATCTGGTTACTGCAATGAACCTTATGCAACATGATTTTATTGCCCTACTGAAATGGTCGCATGATGCAGGCCTCTTTATAAACGCCAAAAAAACTAAAATTATGCACATCAGATCTCCACACGCCAGATGTAATGTAATTCCTTCATTATATACACACACATTTGACTGCATACATAAAAATGTTGCACAGCCCTGTTCATGTGAAACCATTGATTTTGTCAAAAGTTATGTATATTTGGGTGTTACTATTGACTGCTACATGAAATGGGATATACACATTGCTAATATTTGTAAACGTCTACGAGCTATTGTGGGTAGGATTTATAAAATAAAATATTTCGTGCCTATAAGTACTTTAAAGTTAATCTACTTATCTCTGGCTGAATCCACTATACGTTATGGAATTACTTCTTGGGGACATTCTTGTAAAACTAATATAAGCTATATACAAACATTACAAAACTCCATTATAAAATTGTTAATCCATAAATATGACAATCAACACAGAAGTAACATTAAATTAATATACAAGTGTCTGAATATTTTACCTGTCAGAGGATTATTGTTTTATAATATTGTAAGTCAACATGTTATATTGTCTGATTCATTGTATAGGGAAAGAGTTTGCCATAAACATAACACAAGATTCACTCAAAATGAAGGACTGGTAGTTCCGGAATGTACTAATAAATATGGTGAAAGAACTTTAAACTAGATAGTACCCAAATTTTTTAACCTATTACCAATGACAATTAAAAATAATAACATGTATACTGCTAATGTTAAATATAATCTAAGGAAATGGTTATTGGATAATAATGATTTATACTGATGCCCCTGAAATGGAATTCATATTGTTAGAAAATGGAAAAACAATTATTTTGTAATACCTGACTACCTACCTACCTCTATTTATGAAACTATTGATGTACTTGTTGATAATACTAATTTGTTCATACATTTATTTTTACTTGCTTATTATATAAGGCTTTTATGCTGCTATTTAAACTTTTCTGCAATGTAACCAATTTATGTAATTATGTACCGTTCAAATTGTATCTTATGATTTTATAAATGTTGTCTCTATGTCCCTGCTGACAAACTACATAAGTAGTTTAGCGGGTTTAAATGTGAATAAATAAAAAAATAAAAAAAAACAATAATCGCAAAATTAACACTTAGCATATGAGGAATGTTATTCGCACATTTTAGAATTACCGCAATTATCGCAAACAAAATTACATGTTAATAAATATTTGATGGATCGATGGATTGCTACAGATTGCAGATCGCCAAACACAACAAGACAAAATAAACCCAATCCATGAATGCCGATCCGAACCAGAACACGTTGGTGCGCCATTGTTAACGCCGAAGTTAACATTTGGCGTGAATTTATCTTGAGCGCCACCTGTTTTTTTTTGTTTGAGTAAGGGAAACAGGAAACCATTGATGGAATTTCAGGGTTTAAGTGGACAACGAGTGCTGGCATTCATAGGTTAGGTTATTGTAATAAGAAGATAAATTTATGAGTGTAAATTAGATAGATATAATTTAAAGATATGAGACGCACAAAGTACAGAGAAGTGTTATACATCCTAATCTAGTTTTGGGCAAGAAGTTAATACGTTACTCGGGCATTTCAAGTCTTGAAATTATTGCGAACTGCGCCTTCCAGGTACGATGTCATCTTGTCAAAATAATTATACCGCTCGGGCGAGCGATGGCTTCAAATGGATTCTCCTTGTGAATCCATTTCATCGGTAAGCAGGTAGCAATTATGAATATTATCTGAGGTTCCAGAATTAGCGGAGGGTAGGCAAATTTACATCTTACTTGAGGATTTGAAGTGTGGCTTTGTATTGCCAATCCATTGGTCTTATTAGAGTTATCCTCGCCGGGATATTTAGATTGCCATTTTAATCCATCTGCCTTTTGTAAGTTGAAAATGGCGATCAGGCTGTGATCCGTCGTTTTTATGATTCCACGGTGCTCCAAGCCGTTGAACCAAAAAATAAAGAATGACCGCTTCCTTCCTTCCGATTCCAATCTTGCCACCTTGAAGACGGTGAAGACTTCCACGGTGCTCCAAGCCGTTGAACCAAAAAATAAAGAATGACCGCTTCCTTCTTTCCGATTCCAATCTTGCCACCTTGAAGACGGTGAAGACTTCCACGGTGCTCCAAGCCGTTGAACCAAAAAATAAAGAATGACCGCTTCCTTCTTTCCGATTCCAATCTTGCCACCTTGAAGACGGTGAAGACTTCCACGGTGCTCCAAGCCGTTGAACCAAAAAATAAAGAATGACCGCTTCCTTCTTTCCGATTCCAATCTTGCCACCTTGAAGAAAAGTGTTGCCAGGCGCATCCCACACAGTTCCTTTTATGTGGGGAAGGAGAAGTTCTTACTTTGTTACGATTATAATACGTAACAGGTATTCATACAAAAAATATGTTTTCTCCATTGAAAATTCAGAAAATTATTTATTCTTCAGTTTGATTATTAATGACCTTGAAAACCGCTGTCATAATTATTAAAAAATACTAAAATACTTCCAGAATTTTGAAATTAGATGGATTTCTACAAATTGAACACAAAAACAATAACTAAGTACCTATTTTATAACAATTTTATTCCATTTATATCATTGTTTATGATACGTGATATTTGTTTGTCTATTGTCGTTTGTCTATTCCCACAAAAATATAAATTCGCATCAAGCCCCGCCGCCAGCACGTAGTATTGCGCAATGCTTGCAAGCAGCTTCGGTACACGGTCAAAATGCTTGTCACAAAGTGCCATAGACAAAAAACTTCGTGCTTGCGATCAAGCCGCTTGACCGTGTCCCAGTCCCTTAACAAACTTTTTTGCAGGACCACCGAAGCCAAAAGGACGCAGCCAAAACATGAAAAAATGAAATACTTAAATTCAGTAAATCACAAAGTAAAACAGCGTAAAAAGTTCAGAACTTATTGTTTTTCTTTTTCTTGTCATTTGTATGAGGTTTTTTATCCAGTTAAGAATTTTTCCTCATAAAACTTATTAATGTAACATAAATTCAGTCAATTAAATACAACCATCAGATGGTGATAGTAATAAGGCTAATCAGCCGCAGTACTAGTTAGTTAGAAACATGAAGGGTATTGTTATAAGCCCTAGCTAGTTAGAGGATTACGAAAGAATCCATAAAATCAAAAAAAAAAAAAATCATTTTGGCCGAAACGGGCTTTGAAATGAGCAGTGGCTGGGAGTGAGGAATTTGCCAGTGGCGTGAAGTTGGCACATTATTGTTACATTGTCTATTATAATATTATATTGTCTATGCCGAGATTATATTGTCTATTGTATTATGCTGTCTATGTCGATATTTCGGTCTGTAGATCTCTCTCTTACCGACAGCCGGCAACTCAACATGTCAAATGTCAATCTTGTATCACGCTATGAAGAATAAAGCCTTATCTATTTAATCTGGATGATTATTATTTAATAAAACAAAAGATCCAGAAAAACAATCATATAAAAGTTAAGATATTTTTACAAATGGAAAAATATGGCCAACCACGTCCGTTAAAACGCTAATAAAATAAAGAAAAAAACTTGCATTATCATAAAGGGTGATGATGCTGGCTACAAGGAAGAAGAACTTACAGATTTGATAAATCAAAATGAAGACCTTAAAAGATGCCATGACCTCGGAAACTGACAATGAACAAATAATTGATTAAAAAAGCTGAGGAATAAAAAATCTGATAAATTTCATTAAACAAACAACAGCAAAACCAAGAAAAATAATAATATCTACAAAAAGGATCAATATTGGATTCACAAGAGCACACGTAGAAAACTGTGACCCACTGATGCAATGCTATCATTGCCTTGGTTACAAACACATCTCACTGTGATGCCTCGAAAACTTAAAGAATCCCAGATGCCTCAACTGTGCAGAAGAGCACAAAATACAACACAAAAAACAAGAGCCTGCCAAATGCCACAACTGCACTAACAGAAAGGGTTATCAAAATGATCATGCAGCTAACATTCACCAATGTGAATTCCACAAGAAAAAAATTGTTATTTGTTTTTGGGGTGTTATGCCGTGTTGCGCTGACTCCTTCTTTAGCCAACGTTTCGGACAGCATTGCAGTGTCTGCCCTGATGATGGACACTGCAATGCTGTCAGAAACGTTGGCTAAAGAAGGAGTTAGCACAACACGGCATAACACCCCAAAAACAAATAACAAAAATACTTTTGACCGTGAAAATCTTAAATCATATCCGCAAGAAAATGTTACAAAATGCGAAATTTCACTGAGCAATTCGATAAAAACCTTAATATTTCGGAATATATTTGTCATACTTTAAATGATTGTAATAAAATCGTGGATAAAATACCAATGTACAATTACAACATTTAAATATCAGATTAATGAAACGAAATTTCAATGAATTTTTACTCTCAATTAATTGACTTTTATTATTATTTTTTTTAATTGAATAAATGGTTAAAACATTTCAGCAAACAAGTCCTGCTAAGCCAATTGAATAAAGTTGCATATACATTTTAGAAGTTATAATTTACATCTTATATCTACAGAATCAACATTTTTTCATACATATTAAAGTAAATAATTTTTTTCCGATAGCCAATTTTTCACCATATTTTTAACCCTATTCATAGACTTACATTGCTTTATAGTGTCAGGTAATAAATTAAATATCTTCAGTATGTTTTTTTTGTTGTTTGTTTTTGGGGTGTTATGCCGTGTTGCGCTAACTCCTTCTTTAGCCGACGTTTCGGACAGCGTTGCAGTGTCCATCATCAGGGCAGATCCGGTAGATCCGAATCACACATCGGATATAGATCCGAAGATGTGTGATTCGGATCTACAATATAGATCCAAAGATGTGTGATTCGGATCTACCGGATCTGCCCTGATGATGGACACCGCAACGCTGTCCGAAACGTCAGCTAAAGAAGGAGTTAGCGCAACACGGCATAACACCCCAAAAACAAACAACAAAAATGCTGTTGGCCGTGAAAATCTAAAAACTTACCCATCTTCAGTATGCTTTATTCAAACGTTCTCTGTCCGTACTTATTATTAAATTTCGGAACTATTAACCCGTCATTGCGCGTGAATCTAGTACTGTATTTCTGTTCTAATTTATCTTTATACTGCGGGGTAAATATATGCTGAGTTATAATTTTTTGCCATAGAATAGCCTAAACAGGTAAAATTTTGGCACTCTGAAACAGCAACAGTGTATTATGTCTCGGTTTGAAAATATTAGGGACGACTAGTAATTTTCAGTTTCAGTGCCGGCAACCCGGGCGTTTATTTAAGGTTGGTTCTGTACAGATGTTTTTTTTTCATTACCCTCCTCACTTGACAAAGTCTGTTCTGAGGCTGGTAATTAATAATTTATATATAAACCAAATGTTTGGTAAAAAAAAAAAAAAAGTAAAAAAAAAAAAAATAAAAAAAATAGTAGTAAAAAAATGAGTAATATAAAAATAGAAAAATAAGTGTGGTACTATATGTGTTGAAAATTTATGTATAAAAAATATGAAATGTGTATTTCGTATTATAATGAATTGTAAAATTTTGTAATTTTGTTATAATTTGTGTGCAGTATGGTTTGTAAAATGCATTAGATGTTTAGAATATTTCTAATATCTGTTCTTTCTTTTACAATCAACCAGTTTAAAAATCTTTTGAACACCCAATTCAAATTATTTGGTAAGACGTAAGTTTTAGACTGGGTTAGGAACATGTTGAATATGTGAGGAGCCAGGTAAGATTCATGTCTTTTAGCGAAATTTGATTTGATATACGGTACTTTTAATTGTTTGTGTGTAATTGCTCTCGTGTTTTGCGAGTGAGTTATGAGATGTGGTAATTTTTTTATGCAGTTTTTGTAGATGATCTTCTTTATGAACAGTTTATTTATGTCTAATAAGTTATTTTCAATCATTAGCTCTTCTGTCGGATGTTGATAAGGCTTTCTAAACATAATTAGTATTATTGTTTTATGATTAATTTTAAGGGATTTTAGATGAGTGTCTGCTGCTACTCCCCATACTGTAATAGCATACATTAGAATACTTTGACAAAGTGCAAAGTATATATTTTTTAGCTGATTTAATGACATAATATTTCGTATTGTTTTGAAGATGTATGATAGTTTCCGGATTTTTTTTGTTATTAGGTTAATTTGGAGATCAGATTATGGTCAACAGTTAAGCCGAGATATTTGATACTATCCGCATAATCTATTTTGTCACAAGTACAGCGTGTGTTGTTTGTGGAAGTATTGGTGCAGGGGTGAAGATGTAATTGTGGGCGACTATCTGGCTGACCAGCTTTTATTTTACTAAAAGTCAGGTATTTAGTTTTAGAAATGTTGAGTGTAAGAAGATTATTCATTAGCCATTTATTTATTTCAGTCATCCCTGTTTCTGTGTTTTTGTAGACCTTTTCCCATGATTGTGCTTGATATAAAATCACAGTTTCATCTGCGTAACTGATTACTTTGTACTCTATTTTTCCAATGTTCATCTCAGTTAGACTATTTATGTAGATGAGAAAAAGTATGGGACCCAAGACGCTGCCTTGCGGTACTCCATACCTGTTACCTACCTTGTCACTTTCGTGTTTATTGGTTTTTACTATTTGTTGTCTATTTTCAATGTAGTTGATGAACCATTTTAGTGGTGGACCGGTTATGCCGATATTTTTGAGTTTTTGTTGTAGTAATTTATGTGAGATGGTGTCGAAAGCTTTTGCTAGGTCTAAGAAAGCCCCTACCACCTTCGACCCGCCATCTAAGTTTTTGACTATGTAAGTAGTTAGTTCAGATAAGGCGTCTTCTGTTCCCATTTTCGCTCGAAACCCGAATTGGCTGTTTGAGATCAGTTTGTGTTTATCAAGGTATGCGAGCAATCTGTTTTTTCATAGTTTTTTCTAGTAGTTTGGATAGTGAATTTAGCAAAGTGATAGGTCTGTAATTTAAAATCATAGTTTTGTCTCCCGATTTATGTATTGGAGTAATACAACCTATTTTTAGGGGATCGGGGACAATGCCGAGGCTAAAACTTTGGTTGAAAATATGTTGAAGAGGTATAAGTATGTATTCTCGCAGATTAATCAGTATATGATTGGAAAGGTTATCTGGTCCCACCGCGCAATTTGGTTTGAGAGAAATAATGAAATCCGAGATTTCCTTAGTACTTACTTTATGGACATTAAACGTATGATTTGGTTGTATGGTAGAGCATAGTTTGGCTAGAGAGTCTTCTGTTTTGCCGTTTTTTTTAATGAAATTTGCTATTTTACTAGGTTCGTTCTTTGCTAGGGTTTTTTTTCCATTTATTGACAGTTCTTTGATGTTTGAGTCTTTTTTCGGATTAGAGTAAGTAATATCTTTTACGATTTTCCAGATTTTTTTGGGATCATTTTTGGCGGATTTTATTTCTTTTTTGTAAAATTTGTATTTGGCTTGTTTAATTAAAGTATTACATAGATTTCTATATAATAGGTAGTCATTATTTAGTTTGTTATCATTTGGGTATTTGCGCACTTGCATGTGCATCGTGTCTCTTTTATGAATACTGTTGACTAATCCTTTCGTGATCCATGGGGTTATCTTTATCTCTTTATGTGTGTAGGTTTCAAGCGTATTCATAAATGTGTTCAGGGCATTGTTTGGGTCTAGTTCATTTATAACATTTGACCAAGATTCATTTTGTATGTCAGCTATTTGGGACTTAAAATTTGTTTTGTCTTGCACGGTGTTGTTTTTTCTTCTTTTTGTTTCTTGTTGTGATGTATGCTTAGTGTTGTTGTGAAATGATCTGTGACTGTTGAGCGAATAATGGATGAAGATGTTTTTTTTGTTTTAACAAATATATGATCTATGTAGGATTCAGTGTATGACGTAATTCTTGTTGGTGAGTTCATTGTCGATTTAAATCCGTAGTGAGTAAATAGACTTAAGTATTCCGTGGTTTTTGGTTGCTGGTTTAGTGTGTTTATATTCATATCACCTGCAATAATTAGTTGTTGGGTTTTTTTAAATTTTTTTTCTAGAAGTTTATTTAAGGAGGTAAAGAAAGGGGAGAGATTGTAATAACATGGAGGTCTGTAAATGGCAAAAATGGAGAGGTCTGGTCCAATGGAGATTTGGATACAGTTTGCTTCTGTTATGTAGATTTCTGTTATGGAGGAGTTTAGTGAATCTTTGGCGGAGATCACTATACCGTCATTTTGATTAAGATGTCTTGTGGTATGGAATGTTGTATAGTTTTTTAAGTTTAAGTTTGTGTAGGAA
Source organism: Hesperophylax consimilis (assembly GCF_061612785.1). Taxonomy (NCBI): domain Eukaryota; kingdom Metazoa; phylum Arthropoda; class Insecta; order Trichoptera; family Limnephilidae; genus Hesperophylax; species Hesperophylax consimilis. Next base: position 3,779,390 of record NC_142855.1, read on the forward strand.
TCATCTAACCAGCATTCGTTCAAGATAATAATATCGAAACTTATGTCTATTTCGTTTAATAGGATAGATACAAAATTCCTTTGAATACTTCTAATATTTTGGGATATTATGTTTAAATTGTGTTTTTCTGAGAAGAGAAATTTGCATTCAGTCGCTTTATGAAGAATGTGCTCTGTGTTGTTTAGTGTTTCTGTATCAATATTAAGTGCAGTACTCATTTTAACTAGAAAGAACAATTTTGTTTTGGAGCCCTAATTTTAAACTTTTAGGTAATTTTTATTAAATCATCTACATGTCCAATATAGATAATTTTTTCGTTTGTGGCTCGCCTTGTCATAATTTTACCTTCTCTATACCAGACATAAGAATAGTTTTTTTCTTTGGCACATTTTTTGTTTGCCATATTAGATCTTTGTGATATTGAGTCAGTTCTTCCCCAATATATATGGTATCATGTGAGAGATCCTTGATGAAGGCATAGTTGATATTTCTTCTTTGCGCTATCAGGTTGTCTCTGGTTGTTTTGTTCGAAAAGCAAACTAGCAGTTTGGGCGGGACATCGGTTCGTCTGTCCGGTACTCTTTTTACTTCAGTTATATCACTATCGTTTATATTATATTACAATTGCGTTTTGTACAACTTAGACTTGTTTCAGATTGGTTACAGTAGTATTTCCCCATATTGTTAATCCATATCTAATAATAGATTCTGCCATTGACATATAAATTATTTTAAGTGTTTCAATTGATAGGAAAAAATTTAATGTGTACATTCTGCCATTCTGTCATTGATCTGATTCTTTTACAGTTTTTTTTTAATATGTTTGTCCCATTCGAAAATACGACTAAATCATAAGCCGGACGTTATAGTGTTAACTGAAGTATTCACTAGCTACTTCGTAACATCTTGTGCTATTAATAGAAATAGTGGTATTGTTGTATTTGTTAAATCCTGCTATTTAAACATCGCTGTGGATGAAGTACCTAAGCAGAGAGTTAATTGCTTAGATATTAATATAAATGTAAATGAAAGTTGTTTTAATATTATAGCAATTTACCGAACACATGGATCAAATGAGTATACATTTATGGATGAATTAAGAAGCATTATCGTATCAAAAAAAATAAACAAAACATAACAATAATCGGCGACTTCAACATATGTAGATGTTTCTAACGAAAATAGAAACAAAATAAAAACTAAATTTATCAATCTTATGTCGGAAATGTATTTTATATTATATATAAAAAAATTACTAAAGAAATTACGGGTCAACGTCCATCTTGTATCAATCACATGTGGAGTAACACTAAAGATACCGACAAATTACACACGATAATATTTAAAAAAATATATATTATCGACCATCACACTTCCATCTATATAAAACTTAATATTAATAATCATATCAATTCAGAATGCAATATTTTTACAAAAAAGTCACCTAACCATCACAAATTAAGCCTAAAAATAAGTACAGAAACATGGCGTCCTGTATTAGAATCAACATGTGCTGAAACACGGCATTATATTACAGCATCAACAGAAGTAAAAACTATAAAAATTAAAGCAATTATTTTAAAAGCAATAATTATTCGCCTGAAACACTCATCCACATTGAAAAATCTCCTGATAAAAGATACATGACGCCAACGGGACTCGAACCCGTGTCCCTTCGATTTCCGGTCGACAGCTCTGACCACTGAGCTATGGCGGCTTATCTCTTACCCGCGAAATGATTCAATATATACTAGTGTTTCATTCAACAATTACTGCTTGTTACATTTTTCAATGTGGATGAGTGTTTCAGGCGAATAATTATTGCTTTTAAAATAATTGTTAGCCTTTGTGCTATGCATAAAATCTTGTCTTAAAAACATTAGCTTACCAAAAAAAAAATAATTAAAGCAAAATTAAAAAAAAATAAAACCATCGATTTCACATGGCTTAGTCGTGTCTATAATAAAAAAAATCGTATCGCTAAACAAAGAAATTTCCCTTAGATAAAATAATATACACTTATTATAAAAAAATTAGGAACAAATTAACATGTTTACTAAAAACAACTAAAGAAAACATTTACAAAAATGAAATTGATGTGGCTAAACACAGTGTAAAACATATATGGAAAACAACAAATGAAATAAATAGTAGAAAATCAAAAAAATCAAATTAAAAAAATTAATATCGGAAAATTTTTATTGATGGACCAACAAAATGTGCTAATGCCTTCAATCAATATTTCGCTAACGTCGGTCAAAATTTAGCTACAAGGAATGATGCAATTTATAAAATAGATAATTTCGCTAAGGACTGTCTTAAACAAAATAACCTGTCAGTTTTTCAGCCGGTAATAACAGATGACATAAAAAATATTATAAGTGAATTAAAAGGTGGATCTGCACCAGGGTTTGATGGAGTCACAATAGAAATATAGAAAAAATACAATGAATTATTAAGCTTTCCAATTACACACATTAGTTTGAACAGAGGAATATTCCCCTCCGTTTATAATAAATCTATTGTAACACCCGTTTTTAAATCTGGCAGCCCTGAAGAGATATCGAATTATCGACCTATATCTCTTGTCTCAAACATTGCGAAAATTTACGAAAAGATCGTAAAAATCAACCCTTGGTCTATATTGAAAATAATAAAATAATAAGTCGAAGCCAATTTGGATTTAGAGTGAAACTAGGCACTCCTGATGCCATTGCAGAACTTCAACTATATACAGTGCATTAGATAAAAACACAAATGCCTGGGCATTTTCATTGATTTACGTAAGGCATTTGATAGTATCTCTCACACAAAACTAATTCAAGATATATTGTACCCTTAATTTTTACTTAATCTGTAACCTTGAGTTGTTTTTTTATCTCACAAAAACGGCGCTATATAAATTCGGCAAATATTAAGATATATAATTTTAAAATTCTTTAAAACACTATTTTTCTTATTTGTGTACCCGATATATTCAACCCTTAATTTCCTTACACTTACTTAATCTGTATAAAGATACATACATTATTTTATTTGTCTTTAAAAAACACTTTTCTTATTTGTGTAACTATGTTAATATTATGTTTGTATTTATTACATAAATTTTTGATTGATGTTTCAAAAATCATTATTTTTCCTCTAAAGGTAAATACTCCTCCCATAAACACGAGCTCCTGGAGCTCAACTTATGGAGTACTAGAATAATAATGAAAAAATACATTTATAAGTCTGCAAATTGTTTTAATTTGTAGTGTTAAATAATTATTTTATTTTTTTATTATTTAATAATTAAACAGTTTACAATGTATAATAATATTGGCTAACAATGATGATATATAAAAATTATTTTTCACAATTTTTTTTTTTAATTTTTGATGTTACTCTTTTATGGAAGCAGACGCTTGTGTTTAAAAGAGATGCTGAGTATCGAGGTGAACATTATTTATGTAAGTATTCTTATTAATAATTTAAGGAGTTCAGAACATTAAAAATATAAATGTATATCAACAATGTACAATTTAACGATTTATAAAGTTACATTATTTATTTGACGAATTTCGTTATTTTGATTTTTTTTACATTGAAATGTTCTTTGATCGCTTTGAGTAGGGTTTTGTCGTTTTCGATTTTTCTGATATTATCAGGTAGGTTATTAAAGTATTTTTTGCCTAGGAATGTGTAATGATGTTGTGCGAATGAGGTGTTACATTTTTGTATTGGAAATATATGTTTTGACGAGTACGTCTTTCAGTTGAAAAACTGTGATTTTGTTTTTCTTTTATTATTTGAATTATTATGTTTTTTCGGATAAGATCATTCAATTTTAGTACTTTAAATTCTTCAAATATAGGTTGAGTTGGATAATCTCTCGGTTTCTTCAATATTATTTTAACAATCAGACGTTGTACAATTTCAATAGGTAGGAGATTAGTTTTGTATGCGGATCCCCAACTGGTTACACCGTATTTTCGTAGATTCGATTGTACTAATGCGTAGTAGACTGAAGTTAAATTTTCCAATGATAGAAAGTTACGCAGTTTCAGAAAAATATAAATTAATTTCCTTATTTTGTTAATGGTAAGTTGATTTGATCTTTCCAGCTTAGGTTTTTTTCCATTATAATTTACCTATAATAAATAAATAAAAAAAATTGCAGTCAGGACATGAAAAAAGCTTCCTTTCTCTATGAGTCAGCATGTGATTCGTCAAATAATGCTAAAGAGAAAATAATTTTTCGAAATCGGCGCATGAAAACAGCTTTTCTTTGCTATGAGGCAGAATGTGAAACGTGAAATTTCTCTTTCGCGAAAATGATTTATTGCAGTTGGAACAAGAAAAAAGCTTTTATCTATCTACTGTGATTAGGCATGTGTCCTTTCATAAGTCCCTTATTACTGCATGAATATGTACAGTCAGGACATAAAAAACGGCTTCCCTACACTATGCGTCAGCATGTGTCTAGTGAAATAGTCCTTACAGGAAAATATTAATTTGCAGTCGGGACATGAAAACGGCTTCTATCCACTATGATTAAGCATATGTTTTGACAAATTTTCCTTACGAAAAAATAATTTCTTGCAGGCAGGACATGAAAACGGCTTCTCTCCACCATGAATCAGCATGTGTTTCATTAGATGGTCCTTTCGAGAAAATATTTTTTTGCAGTCGGAAAATAAAAAAGGCTTTTCTCCACTGTAAGTCATCATATGTTCCTTCAACTGTCCTTTCTCAGAACATGAATATGAACAGTCGATACAACCAAAAGGTTTTTCTCCACTGTGAGTTAGCATGTGCCTTTTCAAACTGTGCTTTCGAGAACATGAATATGTACAGTCAATGCAAGCAAATGGTTTTTCTCCACTGTGAGATAGCATGTGGTTTTTCAAACGTTGCTTTCCAGAACATGAATATGTACAGTAAACGAAAGCAAAGGGTTTTTCTCCACTGTGAGTCAGCATGTGCGTCTTCAAACATTGCTTTCCAGTCTTGAATATGTATAGTAAACGCAAGCAAAAGGTTTTCCTCCACTGTGAGTCAGCATGTGCGTCTTCAAACCTTCCTTTTGAGAACATGAATGTGTACATTCAGCGCAAGCAAAAGGTTTTTCTCTACTGTGAGTTAGCATGTGCCTATTCAAAGCCTGTTGCCGCATCCAAGACCATCGGGACCATTCGAACAGTACTCTTGGCAAACTGCACACTGCTTTAACAACGCCAATTCCCAAAATCATAAACGAAAAACAATTTGAAGGTTGTAGACCAATAAATTGCTTACCAAAATACGAACAGTTGCTTGAATCCCTTGTTAAATGTGAGACCGTTATTTTTGAGCTAAATAATTATAATTAAGCTCAAAAATATAGTTATATAGTAAATTTTAATTTCGAAATTAAGAGAAATTGTGGAGATTTTCGACTTCCGCAAACAAATTTGTTGGAATCCAAAAATTTCTCTATTTTTAAGGTTCAAGATATTCAATGCACTTCCGACGGATGTTAAAAAAGCTAAAAGCCTTGCAGCTTTTTTTGGATTATGCCTTAATGCTATAAAAAATAAGTTTTACATGAAGTGTTAAGTGTGCCCAACGCCATAGAAGTAAATTGTACCAACAAGTAATTCTTAATGGTTTATACAAGATATAGAACGGATTTCTTTATAACTAAATAAAAAACATACAACAAAAAAACATTTTTATATTCGGAAGGTCGATAACTATATTAGTACACAATATTTCTATTTCACCTGCGCCTTCCTGGGACCCTGACTCCGCCTTTATGAAAACACTTTCTGGGTCGGGAAGATCCATGGCACTGTTGTGATAGCGCCCTGTTATGTGATGGTAATTGGTCGAATCTCACAAAATGGACCTGAAACAGAACATTGAGTCAACCGAACCTAATTTCGTGGAGTTTATTTTTGTCTACTACTTTTGATAACGAGATGAGAATTTTAATGGGTCTAGAGTTGATCATGTCCGCTTTAAAACCAGTTTTGCGTATCGGTATAACAAGTCCAGATTCAGTTCTTCATGAAATTTTATTCAAATTAAACCTTATTTCAGAGAAAGCAATTGGCAGACCTAGGGAAGGAATTGTAAGACTGAAAAATGGTTGAAGTGAATTTACCTTATTATATATGTAAACTCCTCGCCGAAAATAGTAACTACGACGCCGAAAAACTAAGGTCACAACAAACAATAAGAAGCTTTTATCAAAACGTACGTGGGATGCGTACAAAACTTCATCGTAAACACAATACAGATTATAGATACGGAAGAATAACATTTCAATACAAAGACGTAAAATACACAGATATAACACAGTCAACAAATTCATAGGCATACAACATACTTAAACAGTCACATCTATACAATTACATTCATACAATTAGATATAGAAGATACAAGATAAGTAAATGTTTGTTGGCCGTATATATGCGTAATTTTGGAATGGACATGGCCACATTTTTGACCAAAAATTGTGTTGATTGCGTAATCTACTTATTCTTTTTATATGGAATCCGACAAAACGTTTATATTAACAGATTATATATTAACTAATTCGTGTAATAATTTTATATCTCTGCTTTGTGAAAAATACTTTGCTTACCAAAAGCTTAGTCGTAGTTTTGGAATGTTTGAATGTAACCTATACTTGTCTTGCACGAGTTTCCCCAAGACGTTATTCCGTATCTTCATAAGTGATAATGAGATCAATCATTTCTCGTGTGGCGGTTATGTCACATCTCGCTACACCTACATAAACATTGTCTGTACAGCAACTAACCAGTAACCACTAGCGACTTCAGTTAGATAACAATATCTAAGAAATGTGCACGTTTTGACGAAAGATTATCACTCCATGGTTCGCACACACTCTTTGTTATCGCGTCAGGGTCTCCTTTTCAGGTATGCATTAAGTTGATGTGTGTGGGAGTCAATACAAAATGGGGAGTAATAATAATGACGCGTCTGTTAAGGAGCTCGTTCATATATTGACTGAGGTTGCTAGTGGTCACTGGGTATGCGAGATGTGACGTAGTCGCCACACTCGCTTAGTCAAGATTAATATTAGCAAATGTATTCCCTTATTTAGTGTACCTATTGGGTTAGTGGAGGCGACATAAAACTCTATTAAAGGCGGTCTGCTAAAACGCTTTGAAAAAATTATAACACTTTCAACTGTAAAATTAGCGGCAGGCAACAAATTTTACTTTTCTAGATGATACTTCCCGAGGGATAATTGAAATAAACCCCACAGAAGAATCAATTTTCTAGGCCTCCTAGTGGAAAGACGACTGTATTTACCTCCATTACCCTGGCCGCGTGCCGAATATTGATTTTACACGACTTCATCACTTATTTCGTTAAGATTCTGGCTTTCTTTAAGAGTATTTTCTCGTCTGAAGCGAAGTCACGATGGACACCACTGAAGAGTTAGCTAGTAATGTTTGCTGTAGTCAACATTGAAATTGAAAACATTAAGCAATATTAATTGCGTAATTTACTAGGGTAGTGCATAATTTATCAGCTTTAAAACTATGAAAAGCTTAACTAGTGTAAGCGATATTATGCAGAATTAAAGGAAACAGGACGATACGTTTCGAAGTGATGAAAGCACGAATCATTAAAAGTTAACTTACACAATATAGAAAAAGGCTTAGAAAGCTTGAAAAATATATAATAAAATAAAATAAAATACTTTTTGTTTTAAAAGAGTTTTTAATAATTTTTAGAACCGACCGGTTTCACTTTACTCAAGCATCTTCAGGGTTCAAATTATTACTCAACAAGAAGTACAGAGTGTGAGCTTATATAAAATAATTTTTCAGAGGGAGAAAACATGATATAAATATAACAAACACAGAGAAAGCATACAATACATTTACACAAGTACAAAAGACATGGGAAACACCGAAAGATAATTATGTAGACTAAAGGATTATAATAATATATCTGGAGAAACAAAGCATCAAATGAAATGGTTATAAGGAGAACTCGGACATTGTTAAGGGTTTATTGGAAATTAACCTAATATTGGACTACTTGATATGTCTAATTGATTATTCAGAACAGGACTTATGGATTTTTTCTTATATTTCCAGTGCTCCTAGATTATTGAGTCTGTTACCATGCCCGTTTGTATGTAAAATATTATCGCCGGTGCTATGACAGAAAATATGATCTGTACTAATCAGATGATTGGCAAATTCAAAGAAACCGTTATTATTGAGACAACGAAGATGCTCATTAATCCTAATGTTGACATTACGGGTTGTCTTACCGATATAAAATGCCGTACAATTATTACAATTTAATTTATAAATTCCTGAATGGCTTAGTTAGTCTTCGATATCTTTTGAATTGATAAGAAATTTAACTAGATTATAATTGGTATAAAAGGCCGGTCTGACTTCAGAAGGAAGGTTTTTAACACTTAAGTTAGAAAAGTTATTGAATAAAATACGGCGCCATTGATAAGTAATATTATCATCGATTTTTGTACAAGGACTAGCGAATAAGAAGCGATTACTGGCGATTTGCCTTAGTTTTTTGTATAAGATTATATCTTTAAAAGATGATTCTTAGCCATTATTTACCGCTATTTTTGTTTTTAATTATTTTTAGTTAATTAGCAAAATTATTATCTGACATTGGAATTGTGACCAAACGATGGACCATTGAATGGAATGCGGAGTGCTTAGGTGTAAATGGATGATTCAATGTACTGTGGATTACAATATCAGTAAAGGAGGGTTTACGAAATATGTTATAATCAATTCGGTTATTTACGATCGATAAGGTAAGGTCTAAAAAAATAAGTTTGAATTATTGCCTATTTCTAATGTGAATTTAATCTGATTATGATAAGAGTTAATAAGATTGAGGAAGGAATTCAGCTAACGCTCTGTTCCTGTCCATACACAAAAAATATTTTGTTGTTCCCATCTGTTAAATTATTGTATATAAGCTCACACTCTGTACTTCTTGTTTAGTAATAATTTTTACCCTGAAGATGCTTGAGAAAAGCTAAATCGGTCGGTTCTAAAAATTATTTATTTTATTAAATATGTCAAACCACAAAGTGATTGCTTTCTACAATAATATGAAAAATATTTATCCATGCAAGTACTTACTGACCATAATGTTCCACGCCAAGTTTTTATTTTAGGAACAAGTGTGAACAATGGTATTCACCTGGATTAAATTTTCGACAAATCGAGCTTTATTATCTGGATTCTTTTTTGACAGCAAGGCCATAGATGTTTGTAAAAAACAGATGTTTAGTCTATGACATTCGCCGTACGGTAGGTACTGGAGCAACGAATAATATAATATTATCAAATTCATTTATGTTTGAAAGACGCCAATTGATTTAATTTACTATTCATTTTAATGGTTCTTAATAGTACAACAAAACCAAAAAATCAGTATATTTGAGTTTTCCCTTTCTAAGAAAGGTAACCAATTATTGTGGAATGTTCCAGAAGCACTAGTCCAAATGCTAAAGCTTCTTACGGCTTATTATGAAGTGTCCTAGCAGCACTCGTCAATGCGCTAGCTATTTTTTTATGGATAATAGCAAAATTTGATTCAATGGGCAGGAGCTTCTTCAAGATCATTATTGTTAAAAATGTATTAAGTCAAGGAGGTAAAAGGTCTCCCACACTATATATTTTGTTCGATCTCCTACGAGAACTCAATGACTCTCGAAATGTTTGCTGTCACATCACTATGAGGTCACAACGCTACTGCGGGTATTGAGATAATTACTGTCTGGTTGTCTGTTGAAGGAACAAGACGAAAGTCATCCATGCAATAAAGTCATAAAATGTTTTTCATAATCATCCTAGAAATTGAAACGGAGGAACAATACAAACTACACAAATGACACGGTGCTGCTGGCACTCTTGATGAATGCGATCCGAGTAAAAAGCGAAGAGTACGCAAACTTACACGTTGTGCATTTCCAAAAAGTCAGTCATAATCGTATTCAAACACAACAAAGAACCACTAAATATTCCACCAATATGTATAGAAGCAAATGAACTGACTCTGGACTCACTGGTTAACTCCATGGGACTTGTCCTTACAGAGGATATTGAAATATGGATTTATAAAAGATCTGTTATTTGAGATTTTCCAACTTAAAACCCTTTTTATTCAACGGCACAAAAGGAGTTCTAATAAAAACATTAGCGCCTCCCACTCAATTTAGATAGCGACTATCTAATCTACTCGATCAGGGACCTACTGCATTCCATGTCGCTGGCTCATGCGTCAGTGGTCCTGGCCTGGATTCTGAGACACCTCGGTATTACTGGAAATGACTACCCTGATTCTATTGCTAAGAAAGCCACTTCCCATGGTCCGTTAAGTGATATTCCTATTCCTGAAAGACCATTTACCTTATCTAAAACTAAGTACGATTTTCAATGGTTATCTGAAAGGAAAATATTCTCTATAATAAAACATAGCCAGCACTCATTAATCCAACCTTCTATTCTTGTTAAGAGGAAGCTACAAGCCAAAAATGTCTCGGTATACCTTATATTGTAGGTAATAGGCATTAAAATCACTTGTCAAACCTTGTCTAGAAACGTTCGATTTCAAGCAAAAAATGGTTTTTATTTATTTTGTAATTAAATTTAAAAGAAAGCTAAAAAAGTTAATCACGTGAAACTGTCACCGATAATCTTAGCTATAATACTGTATTTTATTTTACTAAGTAATTTATTTTTTATGACTATTCTACTCAAGCGAAACGATAGAAAAACCTTCAATTTAACAAAAAATTTTGGCATTCATATTGTAAACCAATTCGTTATAAAGATTAATCACAATACTGATTTGGCATTAAGTTTCACCTTAAGCCCTACTTTTACAAATACGCTTCCATGTCTAAAAATATATACCATCCATAAACCTGTAGCGGCTGGGTCACACCAGACCTGTTGTCTTATCCATCTTGCCAGATCCCACATAGTCAGTTCGCCGTACTGTGATTGTGGGTCAGAGGATACTCTGGACCATATTTTTTTTTAAATCTCCTATCAATGAACAACAGAACCTCAACATAACTTAGAAAATCGCCTGTGAAATTTTTCAAATTGTTCAAATTTTGTGAAACAAACCGTTCTGCGTGTTTTCAGTAAATATACCGTGATACACCTCACGCTGTTAGATGTATTCTTTTTAAGTGGTGAAAATATTTTAAATATTAATTTATACACAATTATGAGTAAACAATGGGTGCATATTCGTTTGCAATTTTCTATTAGAACTCGATGATATTTGCTTTTACTGGTTTAGGGCCAACCTTGATGAAAACATCATTAACGAGTTTTTAGAAAATGATTTGGATTTTCATAAAGAATTCATATCACATATATCATTGAGTATTTTGTCGCAGCGGGGATATCCCGTCTAAACAAGCGTTTGGAAAACAAATATAATTTTGCAAACCGATCGATTGGTACTCGACGAATGGACGGTAATTTCGAAGAGAACGGATAATCAAAAATCGTGTTCATTCATCAAGGAAAATTAGAAGTGGGAAAAGGAGGCCTTTACATTGTTGATTAGATAATTATATAGATGATTAAAATGGGCGAAAATGTACAGCACATAAAAACAAATGACGCTTGCTTTTTACTTCTATTTTTCAAATCTTCTTGTTTGCTTTCTTTGAAGATGAAGGATTTAGGAAGTTGAACAATAACAAGGGAGAGCCCAATTTTGATAAGAACCGGTTTGTTGGAATAATCAAAAAAATATTACGATAGTATTATTCTTATATTTTATATTGGGGATCCAATTATGGGACAATGAGCATCACATACTAGAAAAGACGATTGTATCCATTAATCTAAGATTAATTCGGTAATCCATTACAAAAGTGTGAAGCAATTAATACATTATTTCATCTTCAAATATTTATCTTGCTGACACACGTATTCACGCCTATTATTGGGACACAATAACGAATCAACGGCATTAATATGGGACGATTTATGACAAAACTTTAAATCGTCTGAAATGGCGTAGAAAGCGTATGCGATTTCACAGTTATTCCATCCTAAGGTGACCGTCGTTCGCAATACGGTACTTTGCGGCAAAAATCGTGCGAAAACGTTTCTTGGTTAACATAAAAAAATATATATATTAAATAGGAACTGCCATCGGCAGAAAAGAGTGAACATTTGAGTAGATGGATTTATTTTGTAATTAAATTAATATTATTAAAGTAAATGGAATAATATTATGTACTGTTGAAATGGCGCGACCGAAACATAATTTTAAAATAGTTGTTGAACCAGTACCTACCGTGAAGTAAAATTCGTCGCCTAAATATCTCGCCTAAATATCTTTAATACACATCTTTTTTTTTTTTTTTTTTCTTTATTCATGAAATATTAATGTGTACAGTTTTTACATGCTTTTCGACTACCACACTAGACACACGCCCGTATTATGGTAGTCGAATAATAATTATCTATGGCCTAGCTGTCAAAGTTTTACTTAGTCATTGGACGATTGGATCCAATACAGCCGGATTTCCTGGAAATTCAAATTTGCAACATAAAGAAGGTGTATATTATTGTTCACACGCGTTCCTGAAATAACCCATGCCGTGGAATATTGCAATCAGTATGTACCTGCCTCAATAGAAATATGTTTATCCGGCTTTCTTAATCTGACACCGTATTTTCTAAGTATATCCTTACTTTTATTGAAGCTTACTTTCGTCTCTGTTAAATATTCCTTTATTTCCACACGATATGTCTCACACTGTTTCACCCACGCAGTTAACTAAATTATTCAAAGCTTGCCATAGTTATGTGTACGTTCTAGTGCTGATATTTTCTATCCCAGCAAATCACTCAGTTCGTAATCAAACTCAACGACTAACGCAATAAATACACTAACATAGGAAGGTTAAATATGTCACTGTCACGTCTACCCAATTTTATATTTGTTTTTCTCAGATATTCTTGAATAATGCCACGTAAAAGATAAAAAGTGGGATTTCGGATCAGATATACGATAATACCGGCTGTCAGAGTAAGACAGCGTTAGGTTTACTATTTTTAGGTTACTTTTCTTTTCGAATCAATTAGAAATCCCAACACAATATACAGTAACCACTTAAATTTCGCACACATTCTCATCCCTCATTGACAGAAATGGTAAGACATGGTTGTCATCCAATATGTACTGGACAGGAGTCCGCACAAGACTGTAGATTTAGGCACCGGATCCAAACCGTGTCTTCATCTGATGGTGATGCTCCTTTCGGTCGATGATGATGATAGTTGTAAAAGTTGATGGGGGCGCCTATAAAACTCTCTCAACCTCTTCACATTGGACAAAAACTAATAATTAAAATAATATTAAAGAAATCATTTTTATATTCATCTGAACTCATTTTCAAAGAATTTAAAGTCAGAAAATTAAATACTTACTCTTTTCCTGTATCACTCAACCTTACAAGTTTACAAAGATGATATCCTTAACAAAACCGTACCATTCAAAAACACAGCAAATCTCAGGCAAAAATACATGTTACCAATTCCGATTTGTAAAAAAACTTTGGGTAAACAAAACTACAAATACTTAGGAACAAATTTCTTTAATACATTGCCAAAAAATATATGATCACTTAATGATAGATTCAAAGAATTCAAAACACAATTCAAAAAATATATACTGAAAACCTAAACAAAAAAAAAACAAAAACAAAAAAAATTAAAAATAAAATAAATCTAGGAAACTAAACAAATACCTCATCCCATACACACAAGCAATTGTTTATTATGGGAGAACATTGAAAAATAATAAATAATAATCATATCATAATATCTTTATCTTATTACTACTGAAATGTAAATGTATATCACACATTGTAAAAATTTTTCTTGAATAAATATAATATTTAAAAAAAAAGGTTTATGAACTTTATTGCTGTCTGCCTCCCTTACCCGGTGCTTGAAGCTGTTGTCGCTTCTGGCGTTTTGCGGTCGCCTAACAGGGCCGGCTTATCTTGAGGAGGTAAACAACAGAAGATTTGGAGCAGAAGACTAGGCAAGGCGAGGCAGGTGAAGGGCAGGAGTCACTTGTAGAAAGGTAATAAAACGCTTGTTTGTTTGTAAAGGATTTATTGTAAATGATTTCGCTGCTTATATCTTATTCGGTTGACGCTCATGCGACATGTAGCTGCCGACCGAAAAGAGGTGGGGGATTTTACATGAGAGTACATAAGCCACAGAATAATGTTGCTTATTCATTTTCGCGGTGGGCTTGCCGAAGGTGGACGCTTAAATTTGAGATTTGCAAAATATTTTGCAAGCTCGTCTGTATTATATTTACATAGTTTAATGACATTATAGTTAATACAATTTGTATCTTGACAACTAGATTATTAATTTGTCAAGATACGACAAAAAATAAAAAATGTTTGTGTATACAAATTGTAAATTTGATCTTGAGCCATCAAATGTTGGCTTGTCAACAGGTGCTTAAAGTTTAGTTACATATATAATTTTATAAGATATAATTTACATCTTATATCTACAGAATCAACAATTTTTCATACATATTGTAACGTAGATTGTCACCGCATATATTAATCTTACCATATTCCTTAACAGGTAAAATTTTGGCACTCTGAAACAGCAACAGTGTATTATATCTCGTTTTGTACAACTTGGACTCGTTTCAGGTTGGTTACAGAAGTATTTCCTCATATTGTTAATCCATATCTAATAATAGATTCTGACATTGAAATTAAAATTATTTTAAGTGTTTCAATTGATAGAAAAAAACGTAATGTGTACATTCTGCCAGCAATTGATCTTTACCTTTTTTTATTTATTTTTAACCCATTTGAAAATACCATTAAATCATAAACCGGACGTCATAGTGTTAACTGAAGTATTCACTAGCTACTTCGTAACATCTTGTGCTATTAATAGAAATAGTGGTATTGTTGTATTTGTTAAATCTTAAATGCTATTCAAACATCGCAGTGGAAGAAGTACCTATGCAGCGAGTTAATTGCTTAGATATTAATCTAAATGTAAATAAAATTTGTTTTAATATTATCGCAATTTACCGAACACATGGATCAAATGAAAATACATTTATGTATGAATTAAGAAGCATCATCATATATAAAAAAAACGGAACATAACAATAATCGGCGAGTTCAACATATGTAGATGTTTCTCACGAAAATAGTAACAAAATAAAAACTGAATTTATCAATCGTATGTCGGAAATGTCTTTTATATTATATATAAAAAAATTACTAGAGAAATTACGGGTCAACGTCCATCTTGTATCGATCACATATGGAGTAACACTAAAGATACCGACAAATTACAAACGATAATATTAAAAAAATAATATTACTGACCATCACACTTCCATGTATATAAACTTAATATTAATAATCATATTAATTCAGAGTGCAATACTTTTACAAAAAAGTCACTAAACCATCACAAATAAATCCTAAAAATAAGTACGGAAACATGGCGTCCTGTATTAGAATCAACATGTGCTGAAACATGGCATTATATTACAGCATCAACAGATGTTAAAACTATAAAAATTAAAGCAAAATTTAAAAAAAATAAAACCATCGATTTCACATGGCTTAGTCGTGTCTATTAGAAAAAAAAGAAGAGTTATTTTTTTTTTTATAGTGAATACCTCACAAGAGTCCCAACTGCTCCCGTCTGGAGCCAGTGAGACTATGGCATCCCCAATTGGGGGATGTTGTGAGGCTGTAGGTGAGTGGGGAAGGGAAATAGGAAGGTGGGGAAGTACCTGGCTATACAGATCTAGTCACTAAACGCGGCTAAAGCCATTATGGAAAACAACAAATGAAATAAATAGTAGAAAATCAAACAAAATCAAATTAAAAAAATTAATATATGGGAAAAAATTCTATTGATGGAACCAACAAAATGTGCTGATGCCTTCAATAACTATTTCGCTAACGTAGGTCGAAATTTAGCTACACGGATTGATGAAAATTATAAAATAGATAATTTCGCTTAGGACTGTCTTAAACAAAATGTTCTGTCAGTTTTTCAACCGGTAATAACAGATGACATTAAAAATATTTTTAGTGAATTAAAAGGTGGATCTGCACCAGGATTTGATGGAGTCACAGTAGAAATATTGAAAAGTTACAATGAATAATTAAGCTTTCCAATTACACACATTAGAAATATTAGTTTGAACAGTGGAATATTCCGCTCCGTTTAAAAATAACTCACAAGTGTGGATGAAACTTTAGAATTTGGAATTCCCCAAGGGACTGTTATTGGACCAATTTTATATATAATTTACGTTAACCATATGTTTAAATTATCACTTAATGGTAAACTTATATCCTTTATTGACGACACTGCAATAATTATCGAAAAAAGACATGGAACGAAATTACCAATGCAGCCAATCAAGACATGAACGTTGTAAAAAATTGGTTCAATGTTCAATGGCAATTTATTATCAGTGAACACAGAAAAAACCTATTGTGTTACTTTCACTCTACAAGAGGATGTGCCAAATAACCTAATAAACATAACAATTCATTCTAAAAATTGTGTAAATGACGGTACATGTAATACGGACTGCGCAAAACTAAATCATTAATCTAATATAAAATACTATAGAATCTTAGTAGATAAAAACGTTAAATGGAAAGACCATATAAACCTCACTGTTGAAAGAATAATAAGATTTATCTATATTTTCTATAATATACGAAACATTTTAAATATAAAAATTATCAAAATTGTCTATTATGCATTAATCCAGTCCTTATTGCAGTATGGGATTATTGGGTGGGGAGGGGCTTTTAAGGCTTCCTTACAGCCCATAATTACAATTCAAAGAATAATTATAAAAATCATTCGTAGGAAACCATATGACTTCCCTTATTTAGAGATATTTCGGGAATTTAATTAACCATCTATCACAGAATTGTATAAGAGAATCGCCTTATATCAAATTTCTAAACAATATTTTACGCGTAAAATTCATCCCTCAGATAGCATAAGCAATAGATTTATAACTAATGGCTTAATAGCCATACCTATGCTTAGAACGACCACGGCTCAGCACCACTATATGTATTTAGGTGTGAGATGGTACAATATATTTTTGTCCAAAAATAAAATTTAATCACTGTCACCAAAACTTTGAACTATGAACAAGTCAAAAAATTAATTAAGTTCCTAAAATTGGATAAAGATATATTTTCCCCTTAACTTTCTCTCGCTTACTTAATCTGTAATCTTGAGTTGATTTGTTTTCTCACAAAAACGGCGTTATATAAATTAGCCAAATATTAAGATATATTATTTTAATATTCTTTAAACCACTATTATTCTAATTTGTGTACCTGATATATTCAACCCTTAATTTCCTTACACTTACTTAATCTGTAAAAAGATATATTATTTTAATTGTCTTTAAAAAATACTTTTCTAATTTGTGTACCTATGTTAATATTATGTTTGTATTCAAACTTTCTGGAGCTCAACTTATGGAGTACTAGAATAATAACTTAAAATATATATATAATAATTTAAAAGGAAAACACTTTGTTCAAAGTCACTTTATTGATATTTTTAAAGTCTACCGGTTTCGGTACCTCCGTACCATCATCAGGACTGTTATAAAAATACTAACAAATACAGAATAATACACATATATATAAGCAAATACTTAAGAGAGAAAGAGATAGAAAAAAAGAGAGAGACAGTGTCAGTTGCGCGAGGGAAGTGGGGGTGGGGAATTAGGGATAACAGGAAACATATTTATTATAGGGCTGAATGTTAAATTTAATTGATTATTGATGATTTCAGCCTTTGAATTGACTGATTTTTTTAATTTCCAACGCTTCCAAATTGTTAAGTCGCAAACCTATCTCATTTTTGTGCAGGACTTTAATACCCGTGTCACAGTTAAAAGTGTGATCTTTATTAATTAGATGTTCTGCAAATTCTGAAAATCCCGAACTGGTTAGACATCTTAGGTGTTCTTTTATTCTAGTTTCTACATTGCGTGATGTTTGCACTATGTAGAATGCTGGGCAATCATTACAACTAATTTTATATACGCCCGAGTGGCTAAGAACATCTTCTTTATCTTTGGCATTAACTAAGAATTTTCCTAGATTATTATTAGTGTAATACGCTGGTTTAATTTCTGGTGGGAATTTAATTGTACATGTAGAGGAAAGGTTATTAATATACAAAATTCTTCTCCAACGCTGGTTGGAGTTTTTATTGTTGAGAGTTAGTGGAATATTGTAAACGTATTTATTTATGGCAATACATCTTAATTTTTTTGCAAGGATTCTATCAATAAGGCCTATTTCATATCCATTATTAAGTGCTATTAGTTTAATTGTACTTAACTCATTAGCGTAATTAACATTTGTTAAAGGAGTAGAGACTAAACGGTGGATCATAGAATGGAATGCCGAATGTTTGTGGGAAATAGGGTGGTTGGACGTTTTATGGATTATGGTGTCTGTGAAGGTAGGTTTTCTAAAAATATTAAAATAAATTTTATTATCAATAATCGATAATCTGAGATCTAGAAAGTTGAGTGTCGAATTAATACCTACTTCTAGTGTGAATTGGATCGGTTTATGTAAGGAGTTGAGGAGTAATTGGAAGGAATTTAGCTGACGCTCTGTACCCGCCCAAATACATTTGATATCGTCTACATAGCGTCTCCATAGTAAATTTTTTAACAAAGGTGTTAAAAAATGTTATACTATGGGGACTTTAAAAATATCAATAAAGTGACTTTAAACAAAGTGTTTTCCTTTTAAATTATTTAAAATGTCAAGTCACAATGTGTTTGCTTCTTTGGAAAAAAAAATATATATATATATTTATATGTCTGTTTATTGTAATAATTTTTAGTGTTAAATAATTTATCTAAAATAAATAAATAAAAGAAATGTACAGTCAGGACATAAAACAACGGCTTCCCTACACTATGCGTCAGAATGTGTCTAGTGAAATAGTCCTTACAGGAAAATATTGATTTGCAGTCGGGACATGAAAACGGCTTCTATCCACTATGATTCAGCATATGTTTTTCTCCACTGTGAATCAGCATGTGCCTCTTCAAAGAAAACTTTTGATTGAATGAAGAACGGCAGTCAGAACATGAAAAAGGTTTTTCTCCTGTGAATCAACATGTGTTTAGTCAAATTTCCCTTTTGAGAAAATAATTTCTTGCAGTCAGAACATGAAAATGGTTTTTCTCCACTGTGAATCAACATATGTGTCGACAAATTTTCCTTACGAAAAAATAATTTCTTGCAGTCGGGACATGAAAACGGCTTCTCTCCACCATGAGTCAGCATGTGTGTCATCAAATGGTTCTTTCGAGAAAATATTTTTTTGCAGTCATAACATGAAAAAGGCTTTTCTCCACTGTGAGTCATCATATGTTCCTTCAACTGTCCCTTCTGAGAACATGAATATGTACACTCGATACAACCAAAAGGTTTTTCTCCACTGTGAGTTAGCATGTGCCTTTTCAAAATTCGCTCAAGAGAACATGAATATGTACAGTCAACGCAAGCAAAAGGTTTTTCTCCAATGTGAGTCATCATATGTCTCTTCAACTGTCCCTTCCCAATACATGAATATTTACAGTCGATACAAGCAAAAGGTTTTTCTCCACTGTGAGTCAGCATGTGCCTCTTCAAAAGTTGTTTTCCAGAACATGAATATGTACAGTCAACGCAAGCAAAAGGTTTTTCTCCACTGTGAGTCAGCATGTGCGTCTTCAAATTTCCCTTTCGAGAACATGAATATGTACATTCAACGCAATCAAAAGGTTTTTCTCCACTGTGAGTCAGCATGTGCCTCTTCAAATCTTGCTTTCGAGAACATGAAAATGTACATTCAACGCAAGAAAAAGGTTTTTCTCCACTGTGAATCAACATGTGGTCAGTCAAAATTTGCTTGAGAGAAAATGATTTCTTGCAGTCGGAACATGAAAAAGGTTTTTCTCCACTGTGAGTTGTTAGCATGTGCCTTTTCAACTTTTGCTTTAGAGAAAATGAATATGTACAGTCAACGCAAGCAAAAGGTTTTTCTCCACTGTGAGTTAGCATGTGCGTCTTCAAACTATCCTTTCGAGAACATGAATATGTACATTCAACGCAAGCAAAAGGTTTTTCTCCACTGTGAGTCAGCATGTGCGACTTCAAACTTTGCTTTCTTAAACTTGAATATGTACAGTAAACGCAAGCAAAAGGTTTTTCTCCACTGTGAGTTAGCATGTGCGTCTTCAAACTATCCTTTCGAGAACATGAATATGTACATTCAACGCAAGCAAAAGGTTTTTCTCCACTGTGAGTCAGCATGTGCGACTTCAAATTTTGCTTTCTTAAACTTGAATATGTACAGTAAACGCAAGCAAAAGGTTTTTCTCCACTGTGAGTTAGCATGTGCGACTTCAAACTATCCTTTCGAGAACATGAATATGTACAGTCAACGCAAGCAAAAGGTTTTTGTCCACTGTGAGTAAGCATGTGCGTTTTCAAACCTCCCTTTACAAAAGATGAATATGTACAGTAAACGCAATCAAAAGGTTTTTCTCCACTGTGAGTCAACATATGTTTTGTCAAATTTTCCTTTTGTAAAAATGATTTCTTGCAGTCGGAACATGAAAATGGTTTTTCTCCAGTATGGGTACGCAAGTGCCATTCTGCCACTGACTTACGTGAGCAAGAGTAGTTACAATAGCTACAAGAGAATCGTTCTATCCCGGGATGACTCTTCAGGTTTGGTACTAAGTCTAAAAAAGATTCCGGACAAAGTTTTACAAATGTTAAAAAAATTAAATCATAGCAGAAGACATTAAATGAAGGACACAAATTGTGAATTTACAAAGATTCGTTTGAAAGTCGAATTACCTGATATTCGGGAAATTATTTCGGAGTGCTCTAAGCATTCCTTTTTAACATCCGGCAGATCTATGTCTATTTCCGTATAAGAAGTTCCCCCTTCATCCTGTCCTGGTTCTTCCTTCATGGGAACAGTCTCCAAGTCAGTGCTACCTGTAATAACAAACGATATATAAGGATTATGGAAAGTTAACAAAGGGTAAATATTTTTAATAAAAAGGAGTCCTGATGCCCGTTTCTGGTATCGATGTATTCACCGATGTTCCGTAACGCCAATTGCTTTGACAGGCCGTGTACTAACCAATCGTATCGTCAGAATTTGAACTGTATAGTTTAAATTTCGCACATGTCAGCTGGATCCACGGAGGCCGTGGGCCGAGCAGTCGCACAAAAACCGTTCGTCCCGTCATAACAACATTGCCGGTTCCTTATCGAAATAATTATCTTACGTATTTTTTATCGCAATTTAATCTAAAATAACGAGTGCTACCAACCACGCTAAACGTTCCAGTGCTGACAGATGATGCTCACTATGCAGATTTCACCATCTCCTCCCGGTAAGTTGATTGTGAATTAACGTTATGCATTGTGTTCTCGCATCGCCTGTCACAAGCTATATAATTAATTTATACTTTATCTGTGTGGAATAGCCCTGTAAAGGGCGGCTATTCCAACCCCTGTTCGTTTTTCGAACATTTTTGGTGCCGAAACCAGGGAACTTTAAGATTATAATCTATCTATGCCAAAACGGATAGTGCTGTGGAATGTTTCTTAAATATTGAATAATAATCAATTCGAACAGTAATTAGGTAGGTACCTAGCGCTTGAGTATTTACGACCTACCGCGCATATAATTATAATAGATTAAATTATTATCATTTATTTTGTTTCGTTTTTGGGTACGTTTCCAATCGTGTTTATTCAACATGGCCCCAGCCATTCAAATATTGCGCCGGAAACGGACATTAGCGAATAATAGGTTAGTCAAGACACATGAAATAGCAAAAAGCGCTTTGCACGATGCAACTAAGTGCAACTTACTGTTAGCGCATTATACTACTCCGGAAAAGATAGTTCTTGAATTTGAAACGTCTCACGCGGAAATATTAGCTTTAGATGACACAATCGAAATTGATGAAGATAAAATTCGCGAAACCTTTGACGAGATGTATTATCAAATTGTGGAAATTTACCAGGAGTTAACCAGTCAGTCTCTCGATTGTAAAACCGCGAATGCGTGCACAAACGTTAAATTACCAAAAATAAACATTCCAATATTTTCTGGAAATGTCAAGCAATGGCCCGAATTTTACGACATGTTTAACGCTCTCATTCATGAAAACAAATCTTTATCCAACATCGAACGCATGCAGTATTTGTTCTCATGTTTATCTGGAGAAGCTTTAGGGTTAATTCGGACATTTCCAGTACAAGGAGCTCACTACGTTGAAGCATATCAAAGATTAATCGCGCGCTATCGTAACGCGCGTGAACTCGCATTTACGTGTTGGCGGGAAATGCTAAATTTAAATTTTCCGTCTACCGATCCTTTTGAATTTCGTCGCGTGTTCGATGTATTTAATGAGGATTTAACAATTTTAAAAGAATTGGATCTCCCAATAGATAATTGGGACTTCGTGCTTTGTTATTTAATTCTGTCGAAATTAGATTCACCTACAAGATGCGCATTCGAACAACTGCAGTCTCCTACCGACCTGCCTTCATATTTGAAACTCAAAGAGTTTCTTTATAACAAATGCGAAGCTCTTGTACGAGACTTACATTTTTCGACTCGCGATAGCAGTACTATTGACAAACCTCTTGCACGGAACTTTAATCAGGCTGCCAAAAAACGCACTTCAGCGCTTCTTTGCGATCTTAAGAAAGGACAGCCTAAAACAAATAGGTCCTCGAACTCCACCACTTACCTGAAATGCTCCTGTTGCGGGGAAGACCACTCCATTTCCAAGTGCAAGGTATTTGCCCTCAAGTCAGTTCAGGATCGCCTACAGTTTGTTCAATCACACCGTTGGTGTTTCAATTGTCTTCATTCTTCTCATTATCTTAAAGATTGTAAATCTTTGTTTACATGTCAAAAATGTCAGCAAAAACATCATACTTTGCTCCATCGAGACGAAAACGCTTCTTTGGAAGATCAGTATCAACACTCCACGACGTCTACGGACCAGGAGCCTTCTTCCGACTCTAAAATTCAGGTCCTGACCAACTTAGGAGACAAGTCCATAGTACTATTGTCAACCGCCAATGTTGGCATTCGCGATTCGTCCGGCCGTTTCCAAACCTTTCGCGCATTGATCGATTCGGGCAGTCAAGCTCACTTCATCACCGATCGTGCTGCGGAGCTTGTAGGCATCCCTCGTCAAGCCAGTTCTCAGAGAGTTAGCGGCTTAGGCCAATCTTCCGCAACCACGTCAGGAATCATTCAATTAGAGATCGGTGTTAAGGGACGGGTTCTCTTCAACATCAAGGTACTTACGCTGCCTAGTATCTGTGGCAACATGCCAACTGTTCGTCTAGATAAATCATCGTGGCATCAGTTGAGAGACTTGCCTCTTGCCGATCCTGACTGTCACAAACCGGGACCGATTGATCTTCTTTTGGGTGCTGAGGTTTTCTCTTCTCTTCTGAGACCTGGTAATTTGAATGGTGGTCCACGTCAGCCATCAGCTTTCAATTCTGCATTTGGTTGGCTTCTTCTAGGTTCAGTTGGTTCGAACACTGCTCATGAAACGAATTCTTTCATCGTTACTAACGAAGACCGGCTCCACGAAGAGGTCCAGCCACTGTGGGAGTTAGACACCATTCCCCAGTCTTCACACCTCACTCCTGAGGAACAACTTTGTGAACAAATGTACTACACTGACCACTCACGGGACACTTCGGGAAGATACATCGTATCCTTGCCTTTCCGAGAAAGGGGAAGGGATATCTCTTTTCCAGGGTCGCGTGAGATCGCTTTACGTAGATTCCATTCCCTCGAGCGCAAACTCATAGCAAATCCAACCTTACGTGAACAATATTCTGCTTTCATGACTGATTATTTACACAGTGGTCCCATGACTCGTGTTCCTGGAAAAGATTTGCACAAGGGAAAGTATCACATACCTCATCATTGCAATCTTCGTCCAAGCAGCGCTAGCACTAAGTTAAGAGTGGTTTTCGACGCCTCAGCGACGGATGTGAACGGATCCTCGTTAAATGATACCTTGCTTATCGGTCCAAAGCTTCAAAAGAACCTGCTGGAGCTTTTGCTAAAATTCCGTATACCATCGGTGGTGTTTACTGTTGATGTACGACAAATGTATCGCCAAATATTGGTTCAAGAACCAGATCGTGCTTTCCAAAGAATATTTTGGCGTTTTCATTCGTCGGAACCCACCCAAGAGTACCAACTAAACACTGTAACCTATGGTGTCTCCTCCGCCCCATTTTTAGCCTGTCGTACTGTCAAACAGTTGACCAAATATGAAGGTTATGATTTACTGCTAGCGCGTCGTGTGCTAACTTCGGATATTTACATAGATGACATCGTCACCGGTTGTAACAGCTTGGAACAAGCTCAACAAACGAAAACCGAAGTTATCGAGCTGTTCAAACGAGGTCAATTCGAATTGCTGAAGTGGGCTAGATACAAACCAGAATTACTCGCCGATCTGCCTCCGGAATACTGCCTCAATGACTTGGTGTCCATGGATGTTGATAACTCTCACATTCTCAAGGTATTGGGATTAAAGTGGGAGCCATGACATGATACATTTTCATTCGAAGTCTTATGCCTCGATCGCGAGTTTACTAAACGCACTATCCTCAGTGAAGTCGCTCGGGTTTTTGACCCTCTCGTTTTTCTATGCCCTTTGACGTTTTTCGCCAAATCTCTAGTACCAAAGTTGTGGGTTTTAAAGGTTGGGTGGGATGACACCCCCTCTGTTGACATTGTTCGTCAATGGGATCGTTATACTAAACAATTACCGCTCTTGAAGTCGTTCAAAATCCCTCGATGGGTGTCATTCCCTCACATGGAGTCATGTCAACTTCATGGCTTCTCAGATAGTTCGGAACTTAGATATGGCGCGGTAGTTTACTTGCGAATCATGGATGTTGACGATAAAGTCCAAATATATTTGGTTTGCGCCAAGTCTCGAGTCGCCCCCACAAAAAAGATTTCATTGCCTCGCCTTGAACTGTGTGCGGCAGTTCTTCTAGCAGATCTATTAAAATTCGTCAAAGATTTATACGTACCATTGCTTCCGATCTTCAATACCTTTGCGTGGTCGGATTCAACCATCGTGCTCGCCTGGTTACGTTCTCTTTCGTGTCGCTGGAAGACTTTCGTGGCTAACCGTGTCAGTCACATTCAAGATGCTCTCGACGGGACTTCCTGGCATCACGTGTCATCTGGAGATAATCCAGCGGATGTCGCTTCTTGTGGTCAATCCCCAGCCGATCTGATCGATCACACGTTATGGTGGGCGGGGCCTTCGTGGCGGATCCAGTCATTCGATTCTTGGCCGTCTTTCGATGGCAATGTCGACGAAATTGAACTTCACTCTGAGGAACGAGTTCGATCGTTATTTGTCCAACAGGACGAAAATCTGGTGGACCTATTACTAATTAAATTTTCTTCGATTCAGAAGATCCAACGCATTCTCGGTTACTGTCTTAGATTCATCTACAACCTACAGAATAAAGAATCTCGTCGTTTGTATCTTCCATTAAACCGTGCCGAAATTCACACTTCACTTTTGACAGTAGTTAAACGCACTCAACATGTACATTTTAATGATGATATCACGCGCTTGAAAGAGGGCAACCTTATGTCGAAACAAATGCGGAAGCTTAATCCCTTCATTGACGACCACGGTGTGCTCAGGGTGGGTGGCAGGTTATCTCGATCTGGGCTCGAATTCGAGTATAAACATCCTGCCCTACTTCCTCGCGAATCTAAGCTTACTTCTCTTGTGATAGACGCTCTACATCGCTCTACATTAACCAAATTATGTCCATTGCCTAGTCAATGTGACTAATCATCTTCGCTTCCGCGGCGCATTCTTTCTTATCATTTTCATTATTATTATTAATATTTTTTTTTTTTCTTTTTCTTCTCTCTTTTCACTATTTCTTCGTTCACGCAACGTTCCACAGCATTGCCCGTTTTGTTTCTAAATTTTCTTTAAAATACACGTTGTTGTATTTTGGTGGGCGGAATGTTCCGTAACGCCAATTGCTTTGACAGGCCGTGTACTAACCAATCGTATCGTCAGAATTTGAACTGTATAGTTTAAATTTCGCACATGTCAGCTGGATCCACGGAGGCCGTGGGCCGAGCAGTCGCACAAAAACCGTTCGTCCCGTCATAACAACATTGCCGGTTCCTTATCGAAATAATTATCTTACGTATTTTTTATCGCAATTTAATCTAAAATAACGAGTGCTACCAACCACGCTAAACGTTCCAGTGCTGACAGATGATGCTCACTATGCAGATTTCACCATCTCCTCCCGGTAAGTTGATTGTGAATTAACGTTATGCATTGTGTTCTCGCATCGCCTGTCACAAGCTATATAATTAATTTATACTTTATCTGTGTGGAATAGCCCTGTAAAGGGCGGCTATTCCAACCCCTGTTCGTTTTTCGAACAACCGACGAAAAAACCTTTGATTCTCGAACAGATTTACAAACAAGCTCACGGTGTTATGGTGAATGGAATATCTACTTAATCGAACTAAAACATTAACTGATGAATGACAAGAGGTCGTGTCGTTTATATGCATCTGTCCGCATCCAAGACCATCGGGACCATTTGAACAGTACTCTTGGCAAACTGCACACTGCTTTAACAACGCCAATTCCCAAAATCATAAACGTAAAACAATTTGAAGGTTGTAGATCAATAAATTGCTTACCAAAATACGAACAGTTGCTAGAATCCCTTGTTAAATGTGAGACCGTTATTTTGAGCTAAATAATTATAATAAAGTTCAAAAATATATATTTATATAGTAAATATTAATTTCGAAAAAAAGAGAAATTGTGGAGATTTTCGACTTCCGCAAACAAATTTGTTGAGAACCCAAAACTTTCTCTATTTTAAAGGTTCAAGATATTCAATGCACTTCCGACGGATGTTTAAGAAGCTAAAAGCCTTGCAGCTTTTCTTGGATTATGCCTTAATGCTTTAAACAATAAGTTTTACATGAAGTGTTAAGTGTGCCTAAACGCCATAGAAGTAAATTGTACCAACAAGTTATTCTCAATGGTTTATAAAAGATATAAAACGGATTTCTTATAACTCAATAAAAAACATTAAAAAAAAACATTTTTATATTCGGGAGGTGGATAACTATATAAGTACACAGAATTTCTATTTCACCTGCGCCTTCCTGGGACCCTGACTCCGCCTTTATGGAAACACTCTCTGGGTTGGGAAGATCCATGGCACTGTTGTGATAGCGCCCTGTTATGTGATGGTAATTGGTCAAATCTCACAGAATGAACCTGAAACAGAACATTGAGTCAACAGAACCTATTTTCGTGGAGTTTATTTTTTTCTACTACTTTTGATAACGCGATGAGCATTTTAATGGGTATAGAGTTGATCATGTCCGCTTTAAAACCAGTTTTGCGTATCGGTATAACAAGTTCAGATTCAGTTCTTCATGAAATTTTACCTGTGATGCCAAAGTTAATTAGGTAAGTAAGAGGTTCTAGCAATTCATTTTAAGTTTTCAAGTTAATGTACCGTAAGTTTTTTTAATATTATTCTTAATAAAACGTGCAGAACCGTCACAAGTGAAACAAATATTACAAAACAGACTTGATGTTCCTATCAAATAAAAATCAATTGTGATCAGACCTTATTACAGTGAAAGCATTTTCAGACCTAAGGAAGGAATTGTAAGACTGAAAAATAGTGAAGTGAATTTAACAATTAAATATATAAACTGCTCACCAAAAATAGTGACTACGACGCCGAAAAACTAAGGTCACAACAAACAAGAAGAAGCTTTTATCAAAACGTGCGTGGGATGCGTACAAAACTTCATCAATTTTCAACAACTGCACTCTTTCACACGATGTCCTTTTCCTAACTAAAACTTGGCTTGACTCTTATATCAACACAGCAGAACTGGGGCTACCAACTCAATTTATATACAGATTGGATAGAAAGAAGAATACCAGTTCTAAATCAAGAAGTGGTGGTGTTTTGTTAGCAATCTCTAAGGCATTAGTCAACAGGAAGCTAACTACAACTTACAAACACGTGGAACATATTTTTAGTGTGGTTAACACAAACAAAAACAATAAAAATAATAGGTTGTGATTATATTCCTCCTTCATCTGATCAAATTATTCACAGAAACCATATGGATGAAATCCTCAGATTTATCTAGAAATAATAACTCAAGCATATCTGACATCGAAAGAGAAATACTCGAAATGTCCAACTTTTTAAACTTAAATCAATTAAATGATAATAAAAATAGCAACGACCGAACCCTGGATGTAGTTTTTTCTAATATCAAATCTGTTACTGTAACTAAATCCTCAGAAATTCTTCTTTCATTGGACAATTACCATCCATCTTAAGATATAACCATAAACAACACCATATGTGAAAATCCTAAAATCAAATTAATGTCTCATAAATTTCATAAAGCAAATTACACTGAAATTTGTAACTTCCTACTGAATGTTGATTGGACATTTCTGAATGATGGCGAATTAAATGAAAATATCGAACATTTTTACTGTATCTTAAAACAAGCTTGTAAAATTCATGTACCTGTTACTTCACGTAATACATTGACTTTTCCTAAATGGTTCTCCAATGATCTTATTAACTTAGTTTAAAAAAAAGGTTACTCACCATAAATTCAAAACAATGCGAACACTCCATGATTTTACTGAATTTCACAAATTGCGTAAGCAGTGCGCTGTAATTTAAATAAATGTTACAAGAATTATATAAAAGAAGTTGAAACCTCCATAAAATATAATGTTAAATCTTTCTTTAATTATTATAAATCATTACAAAACAACTATGCATCTATCCCTAGTATTATAAACTATGGTGGTAAGACTTGTACCAAAACTGAGGATATTTTCAATCTATTTGCTGACTTTTTCAAAGGCGTATATGAGGATGATATCTCTGTTGACAGTGTTCCTGAATTTAAGGTAATAGGTAATAAGAGGGGAAAATTTCAAGAACAATGTTAAAGGAAGATAGTTGCGTCAACACTACATAAATACAGAATTGACTAACAGGAAACAGGTAGACTCCGTATATACCCGTTTTTCCAAGGCGTTCGATAAGGTCTGCCAGAAAATACTAATCAATAAACTTGTAAAAATGGGGATAAGTGGTTATTTACTGGCATTGTTGATCAGTTACTTATCTGATAGATCACTTTTTGTTAATATTAATGACTGTCTATCTCTCTGTCCAATGAATTTATTGCTACCAGCGGAGTCCCCCAAGGTTCACACCTGAAACCTTTATTATTTATGCTATTCATCAATGACGTTACCAGTATTTTCTACAATGTCAAAGTTTTACTTTTTGCCGACAATATGAAGTTGTTTAGGGTCATTAATGATGTGTATGACTGCATAATCATGCAACAGAACCTTAACAACTTTTTCAAATGGTGTTCCAGTAATAAACTGCAACTAAATATTAACAAATGCCAAGTTATTAGGTTCCACAAAATCCAACACCCAATAATGTATAATTATTCATTGTGTAATCGTCGCCCCAGTGCTTAATTGTCCAAACGACCATTTTAGCGAAAATGAGTTTTCAACGCAATATTGTTAAGGATCAAATTACGCGTCGTTCGATGAAGAAAAAATAGTTTTATCAGCCTGCTACAATTAATTATAAGCATTTTAAAATGTCAATGTCCACAACAATATTCTAAAAGTGAGTCCTTGTTTGGCCAATCTCCTTATTAGGCCAACCTCCTAGAGTCGAGAATTAAAATTGCGTGCTAGTTTGTTCAAACTCCACCAACCGACCAATTACAGCACGATGCGAGGATCACGTGATGTCGCCATCTTATGTTTTTACATTTCAACGGTGTTTGTTTTATGGTGTCACGCGGAAGTAAAAAAGTATTTAAATATATACCAAGGAGTTTTTGATTGACAAAACAACAGGAAAATGTCAATAACTAATTACAAAAGTGCATACATACGCAGCAGTGCGGAAATAGAGCGGTAAGTGTTAGTTTTAAAGATCTCTATCAATACCAAATTTGTTTTGTTTTTTACATTGCAATGAACTTTGTGATACAGCGTGTTCACTTTTCTGTTTTCGCTCAGACTCTACTTTTTGCAAGTTTTTGCTGTCAAAATTGGTTTTGTTGACTGACGATTCATATTAAACTTAGTATATCAATTCGAAATTTTCAGTATTATCCGTATTTGTATGTAGCCGTTTGAGATTTACAAATTGATCTATAGTGATTAGGCAGTTTGTTGAAATAAATTATAGATATATAATAAATTGTAGTTATAAAATAAATTATAGTTATAAAATAAATTATTATTCTGATTTTTTCCTCATTTGTGTGTTTTGGGGTTTTGATTACGAATCTGAGTATTACCAACAAAAAGGGTAGGATTTTAATTTTTAGCCAAAAAAACATGTTTAGGTATATTATTCACTGAAATAATTTGAATTAATTTCATATAATTTAAGTGATTTCGTTTTTTGGCCACGCGCACTGTTTAGGCGCAATTCCTAGTTGAAGTTTGATGAATGAATTTGAAATTGACGGCAAAAACGAAAACGAGTACTAAATTTTACTTTTTCTGTGTAGATATCACATATTATATTTTATGAAATCCACCCTAAATAATAAAATCTAAAAAAGTTACTTGTGGCTTGGTAAGTCAGTTCCTACCTTTGTACCTAATCATACAATTATGTTTTACTTTTTTTGAATAGTAAATATTCAATAAGCCGCCTATTGCTTAAATGTGCTGTATTTACATAATTTACCCAAACCACGAACCTAATAACCTATTTTGTGATTGTAAATAGTTGTTTCATATTATAGTTATTGTTGAAGCGAAGTGTACTTTCAATAAGTTATACCAAAAAGTAGGCGGCTTATGGAATAATTACCCAAATGAGTACTATCAGATTTTGTAAGAATGTTGTATTATTAGTGTTGATTCTCATCACTTTTGTGTGTTTTGTCTACAGGATCACAAAAGTGAAAAAAACATTGTTTTTCGACGACCAAAACAACTATGGACCCGGTGAACCTGAACCTGTTTGTCAAAATAATGTTATTTTCCTTCCTATAGAAACATCACATAATATTCCATCGTTGTCCGATGATGGTTTACATGAACACGATGATATTGTAAATAACGAAACAAACCAGAGAAAAAAGTAAAATCTGGATGTGACAAAAATTGCCACTATAAATGCACTTCACTTTTTTCTCGAGAACAAAGAGAACAAATAAGAAACGCCTTTTACAAACTTACTGATGCACAAAAAAATAAATATTACAAAGAGTATACCGAACAAAAACAAAAATGTAGAAAAAGAACAAATAAGGAACAAAGCCGAAGGAAACATACTTTTAATTATTACTTTTTGACTCCAGACAGTCCTAAACAGAGAGTATGTAAAACATTTTTCTGTACAACTTTAGATATTTCAGCGCGCAGGATTTATTACTTTCACGATAAAATAAATAAGAAATGCTTGCATATAGTACCCACTCCCGCTAGAGGAAAACACCCTAAGAAACAGACATCCACCGAAAAAATTGAGGAGGTGGTAAGTCACATTCAGTCATTCCCAACGCAAGAGTCACATTTTTGTAGAGAGAATTCCAAACGCAAATACTTGGCTTGTGAGTTGAGCATTGCGAAGATGTATGCTTTATATGTTGAAAAACATAATGATTCAGTAAAGGAAAACATATACCGGAAAATGTTCAATGAAAAGTTTAACTTAAGTTTTCACCGCCCAAAAAAAGATGTCTGTGATATGTGTTCACAATTTAAAGCTCAAAAAAATCCCAGCGATGATATTATGCATAAACACGAGGAGCACATTAAGCGTAAAATAGAAGGAAACGAAGAAAGAGCCAAAGATAGAGATAATAATATGAATGCAGATACAGCCGTGGTTACCTTTGACCTCGAAAACATATTTAGCCTACCAAAAGCTACAGTGTCTTGTTTTTACTACTCAAGCAAATTAACAGTATATAATTTAACAGGACACTGCAATATAAATAAGTCGGCAACTAACGCATTGTGGGATGAAACAACAAATGACAGAACTGGAGACGATCTGGCAAGCGCCTTAATAAAAATTTTAAAGAGCGTTATAGAACATTTACCATCCACTATTAATAAATTAATATTACGGTCAGATTCGTGCGTGCCACAAAATCGCAATTCTCACATGAGTATGGCAATTATAAAATTTCTACTGAGTGAAGACTCAAAGAACATAATAGAAATTATCCAAAAATTTTCGGAACCCGGTCACGGTAATGTCCAGGAGGTCGATGCTGTGCATAGCTTAATTGAAATAAATTTGAGACACCAAGAGATATATAGTCCGTTGGGTTTACTAAGAGCTCTGTTAAAGATAAAATCAAAAGCTCTGACCCTCACTTTTATACAGATGCTGGATACAGACTTTTATACGTATCACGAAGAAGCAATCAAATTCGGCTTTCAACAGATTCCCTATACGAAAGTGAAATCATTAAGATACACAAAATCTGATTGGAAATTGATTCAATACAAAACCAGTTTTGATGGACCTACATCTGTGGTCAATATTACAGTAAACAAAATTAAAATACTGTCTGATGTTATGGTCAAACAATCAAATAGTACTTTGACTGAAAAAAAAATAAAGGATATACGAAGCGCTTATAAATATATGCCTGCAGAAGACAAAGCCTATATGGAATGCCTGATAAGGAAGGCTTTGAATAGAAAAGAAAATGATAGTAATAACTTACAAAAAACATCATTGGAAACTAAAAAGAAGAAAAACAATAACGTTAAGAAAGAAAAAATGAAGAAAGGAAAGGGGAAGAAAAACTAAGTAAAATACGCTTTCAAAATGAGCGAAACGTTATTTGATTTTATTGCAAATGGTGAAGCGTGCGTTTCTTTGCTATTCCAAAAAAGAAATTTCTTCACTTATTCGAATGAGGATCGGACATTGTTCCGTTCCTTCCCATCTTTTTAAAATTCACGTCCTTGACTCCCCAGATTGTACATTCTGTGGTCTAGAAGTGGGAACTTTAGATCACATATTTTTTGGTTGTCCCTCTCTAAACAAATATCCTCTCTTCTATCAAGCCTTATCTAAAATTGCCCCCCCTCCATTCAACATCTCATCTCTTCTAAGTCTGAACTCGACTCCAATTTTCATTATAATTTTGAAATTTGCCTATTTAAATAAAATTGATATTTAAATTCACCTTTCATTTCTCAATAATTTTAAATGATGGCCAAGAACACCCTTGAAGTCTGAAAGCCAGAAATAATAAGAAAAAAAAATATAGTGGGTTTACGTCAAACCAGTATTTAAGTGTATTTATGTATTTTGTTGTCTTCTGTTTGACTATTTCCCATGTATTATCACTTTCACTGAGTAATGTGTCGTTAGCATAAGAGGTATAGCGATACTACCACGGAGTAATTGAGAGAATATCACGTTTACATATTAGATTAATAATATTGGACCCACCGTTCCTTGAGGGATTCCATATTCAGATGTCTCTTCATCACCATATAATATGGTATTTATTTTGACATATTATGGGAGATTTTTTAAGTGGCTTTTTATCCAATTTGCTACATTCTCCTTGATGTAATCATCTCATTATTTCAAAAGTTTTGTGTGAGTATGCTAATATTTTGTCAATGTTTGAAATGAGGGGAATCGGTCCATAGTTTGTTACGTTTTGGGTATTTTACTTTTTTTAATATAGAACCCGGTCACGGACATTACCGTTAAGCTTTTCATTGAACATTTAATAACATATAACAACAACAATCATCACAAGTCTGACGTTTGTCATTTCGCTCCCTATTAATCTTATATTTTCTTCTAAAAACATCGACCCTTATCCTAAAATTTTAATACCAGCTGATAATATTCATAGAAGTGCATTAAAATACGAAAGTGAGTGTTTGTCTGGAGTGTAAAAAGTGCTAAATCTAGAGTTTTAGTTATTCTTCAAAAATCTTCAAGCTACCCACAGTATTGTAATCTATTGCAGCCGCAAGCCAAACATAAGATGGATACAACATGCAAATATTG
This sequence comes from Hesperophylax consimilis, assembly GCF_061612785.1. NCBI lineage: Eukaryota > Metazoa > Arthropoda > Insecta > Trichoptera > Limnephilidae > Hesperophylax > Hesperophylax consimilis. The sequence continues at coordinate 3,813,696 of NC_142855.1, forward strand.
CGTTAAGCAGCTGAAACTGGCTGAGTGTATAAAGTGTTCAACCTGCAAATGCACCATCCATTTCGAATGCGCTGATATTTCGGCAAGTGTTTTTAAACGCATGTCGCAAGGTAAAAAGGATGCGTGGAAGTGCAATAATTGTATCCAAACCCTGGACAATTTAGATACCCAATCCTGCTCCTCTGATCAAAGCAACATACTCCTAACTGTTGAGATCAGAAAAATGGCACTACAAATAGAAAAAATGAGCAGTAAAATGGCGGAATTCGAAAAAGTCATCATTTATAATAATAATGTAATGGAAGATTTTTCAAGTAATATGAAATCTATAAACGAAAAATTAGCTAAAATTGATAAGCTAGAAATGGAGGTCTCATAATTAAAACAAACAGTTTACATGTTAGAGAGGGGAAACGACGAAAGGGACCAGGAACTTCTATCCAACAATATAGAAATACATGGAATGCCTGAGACCACCAACGAGAATCTACCTACCATGATGTCGAATATCGCGACAGTCATTGGATGCCCTCTCCATCAAAGCGACATTGAATACGTTAGCAGAATCAGTAAGCGCCATCGTACACAAGCCACGACAGATGGACGTCTGGGTAACATAATTGCCAAATTCACCTCCCGCAAGAAGAAGGTCAGTTATTATGGATAAGAAGTGCAAAAATCTACCTACGGAAAAACGAAACATCACCACCCATACACGTCTCATGCGAATTACAGCTAAAAAACCTTATCTAACTACCATTGCAATGTTAAACCACCTATCCTCTCATAACTACTATTTTTTTCGTATTTTTTTTCATAATTTTTTCAACATCACCCTTTTTACATTAACCCCACATGCTAATAATTACACTAACTGCTCACTACTACATTCTATAATATACTCACTCACTTTAATTGATAATAATAGTATGTTGTGCTTTGCTAAGCCCAGTGGACTCATGACTAATAACATAACTCTAGAATATAATATTCTTAAAATATATTCTACAGAAACCGAACATAATAATGTAATTACCGAAAATTCTCAATGCATGATTCATTAATAATTTTTTATCAAAATTCAAGAGGTTTGCGCTCGAAAACACTGGAATTTCATCAAAATATACTGCTCAATAATTATGACTTGATCTTCATTACCGAAAGTTGGTTGGTTGATAGTATCCGAGATGAGGAATTATTCGATAATCGCTATTCTGTTTACAGAAATGATAGGGATATACACCGCACTAGCAAATCAACTGGCGGAGGCGTACTCATAGGAATTAAAAAATAATTTTTTGTTACCCCTCGCTCTTGGAAATCAGACGCTGAGGATATCTGGATAACTGTCAATACATCAAAATCGAATCGTCATTGTTATAATATTCATATGTGCTGCGTGTATTTACCTAGCGTCGGTCCAAAATTAACATCATCAGAAAGATTAGCATTATTTACTAGTCATACCAATACTATTTCTGACTTAACAATCCGTTTTCCCAATGACAAGTTTTTAATCATTGGCGACTATAACATGCCCAATATCGAATGGAATAATCAACAAATGCCAAGTAATAGAGATCAATACGCACTTGCGTTACTTAACTGCTTATCTTTTGCAAATTTAACCCAATTTAACCATTTACCTAACAAATACGGTCGAATTTTGGACCTTGTCTTTTGTAACACTTCAGTTAATGTGTCGCTTGCCGACCACCCATTAGTTAAAGAAGATGCTCATCATAAATCATTGATTGTAGAACTAGAATTTCCATCCACTATTGCAACCCTCTCAACTCCTCGAACAATAAAATTATTCCATAAAGCAGATTATGCAGAGATCAATGAGAGACTGAAAGAAACCGACTGGTCAACCGTTATAAATGCACCAGATGTAAATACAGCGTTAAATTCGTTTTATGTTATAATTGAACAGATTATCGAAGCGTTTATTCCTAAGAAAGTTGTGAAATCTGGAAAATACCCACTATGGTACACGGCAGCCTTAATAAAAATAACAAACGAAAAATTAAAATTCTTTAGAAAATGGAAGCGCCATCGGAACCCCCTTGATTATCTCTCATTTTCATTGCTTCGCAAAAGGCAAAAAACAGTCGCTTCAGCAGCTTACAAAACCTACATTTCTACAATAGAATCCGGTATACAGCACAATGTTAAAAAAATTTGGTCCTACGTCAATTCTCAAAGAAAATCTCCTGCCATCCCTGATCATATGATTTACGGTGAAAAAACTGCTAATGACAGTAGAGGAGTAGCCAACTTATTTTCTGAGTATTTTGGATCTGTATTTTCGAATGCTCAACCTGCAAATACAAGCAATGCCAGTCTTTGCTCTAATTCAAATAGCATAATCAACTCAATCGAGATCAATGAAGACATCACATTCAAATACCTTAAGTCCATTGATATCAAAAAGGGACCAGGGGATGATCAACTTCCAGGGATCTTCATAAATTATTGTAGTAAACAATTGACACCCCCCATTTTTGTTATTTTCAAACTATCCGAAGGAACATTTCCCGACAAATGGAAAACAGCCCTGATTACCCCAATATATAAAAATGGCAGTAAAAATGATGTCTCGAACTATCGACCTATATCCAAATTACCGATACTAAGTAAAGTATTGGAAAAAATTGTTTACGATCAATTATATTCTACTATCTCACCCTCACTCTTAAATAATCAACACGGCTTCATGAAAAATCGCTCAACAACTTCAAATCTTGCATTTTTTACAAATTTTCTTCATGCTCAAATGGATATGCGATGCCAGGTAGATGCCATTTATACGGATTATTCTAAAGCATTTGACCGTGTTAATCATTATATTCTTTTACAAAAGTTATTAGGTCTAGGAATTCACGGTGACCTCTATAGATGGATCGCATCATACGTCAATAATCGGCACCAAATCACGGTTGTCAATGGTTTTGCATCTTGCTTAACGGAAATCATCTCAGGTGTGCCCCAGGGATCGCATCTTGGACCACTCTTATTTAATATTTATATAAATGACATTTCCGTATGCTTTAAAAATAGTTACTTTGTTTTATACGCGGATGACATGAAAATTTATAAAGCTATACAGTGTTTATCCGATTGTATGGAATTGCAAAGCGATCTTGATAATTTGTGCGTATATTGTGAATCAAATTTATTGTCCTTAAACATTTCTAAGTGTCACTCGATTACATTTACTAGAAATAAAAACAAAATCATCTATCCATACAACTTGAATAACAAACCCTTACAACATATGTCTACGTGTAAAGATCTAGGTGTTTACTTAGATAGCAAATTAATTTTTGACAAGCACATTGAACACATTATTTCTAAATCCTACAGAATGCTAGGTTTCTTATTAAGAATATGCAAAGTTTTCAAAAGTGCTAAGACTCTGAAAATTTTGTTTTGTTCATTGGTCAGAAGTCCACTGGAGTATGCTTCCACAATATGGAATCCTCAATATAAGGTATACATAGATTTAGTAGAAAGTATACAGAATAAATTTTCGAAACATTTACTCAAGAAATACAACAATACTACAAATAATATGTTAACTTTACAAAAAAGACGCACATTGTCAGACCTGTTGTTTCTACATAATCTGCTAAATAATAAAATAGATAGTCCCGAATTACTATCCGTCATTGGTTTAAATGTTCCAACGAGGCGTACCAGGCACACTACACTATTTCATATTGAATCCAACAATACCAATGCAGCAAACAACTCAGTAATTACTCGCGCAATCACAACATACACCCATTACGAAAAATTACTACATTTAGACATCTTTCATGATTCCTTTCTAACATACAAAACTAACTTATTAAATTTCTTAGCATGACAAATTTCAAAAATATTTTCACATCATTTTTCAAAACTCCTATGTATTAACAGTCAATTACAATTCGTGAGCTTATTATAATTCTTATTTTCAATTCATTTATTATTATCTATCCACACACTTCCTTCCTTTTATAACAATCTCAGGCGAAATTACGTAATGACATTTTATGGACATACGTAATAGGTACTACAACTATGTAATAACTAAAAAAATTCTAACTGTATCTTATTGTACTGTGTATGTCTTAACAAATAAATAAATAAATAAATAAATAAAAAAAAACATTTTCCGGCATATGTTTTCTTTTACTGGACCTGTATGCTTTTCCACATATAAAGCATACGTGACATAAGATGACCCTCCTTTCATGTTTTCAATTATGTTTAAAATATTTACTCGCTGATTGTTTTGAATATGGATAGTGTGTTTAGATTTGTATATCTTCAATAATTGGTTTTGTAGTCGATCCCTTTGTTACATAAATTTTTTTGGCAAGGTTTTGACCCACTTTTGTGAAGGAGTTGAATACATTTTTTTTGGATTTTCAATGGCATTTATTATAACGTAATTTTCGGCTTCAATTTATTAGTATGAAATAATGTCTTTGTTTATTATTTTCTATTGCACAGTTAATTGTTTGCCAGATTATTTTAGGGTTGTTTTCGGAGTTTATTATGTTTTGTTGTAGTACTCTTCTTTACTGATTTTTATTAATCGTATTGATTTATTTTTAATTTTTTTATAATTCCATTCTAATTCTTTGTTATTTGGAAATTTAACTGTTTTTTTTTTGTAAATCTTACTGTTTCTCTTATTGAGTTTAATAGACCCCGAGTGATCCATGGTTTTAAGAATTTATTTTTTTCCAGATTACGATTTGGAATTTCAGCTGTAGAGTTTTTTTTTAATATGCGTGGATAAAATGTTTAAAAAGTTTGAGCATTTATATACAATTTGTGCAAATTTAATTTATTATGTGATTTCTTCTGCGAAAAGTTTTTTATTTTTTTATTTAAGTTTCATATAATAATATGCAAGTGTGTGTAATGACCGGTAATATTATTTTTCCAGATGATGGATTTTATTCAATGAAGATCTTTTATTTTAATATTTGTCCAAAAATTATCCAGACAAGATGGTTTTGCGCGTATTTTCGATATATTTTATTTTTTATTTCATTATTCTCAAATTGTTTGTGTTTTTCTATACATTTTTAAAGGCATTTCAATAAATTTAAAAATACTTTAATTTGTTTCCATTATACCTGCTGTACTTTTATTAAAAATAACCCCCCCAAAAATACATTAAAACAAATTCTAAATAGAGCTAAGAGCGAACACGACCAGAGAATTGCGAAAAAGCTGGCTGACTGCCCCACTGGTAGCCGTGCTTTCTGGTCGCTCGCTGGCTCGATCGGAAGAAATTTCTGCAGAACCACTTTCCCACCTCTGACCAAGAATGATGGTCGGCTGGCTAACTCAGCCCGCGAGAAAGCTGAATTATTAGGCAAAATTTTCGCGGAAAACTCAACTCTTCAAGATAACGGAGAGACTCCCCCCTCCATTCCGCACTGCGGTTTTCAAATGGAGGAACCGAAGATCTGAGAACGAGTTGAAAGTCGACAAAGCCAGTGGGCCGGACGGAATACCTGCCTTGGTCCTCAAGAGGTGTTCTGCAGAATTAACTCTAGTGCTCGCGAAATTATTTAGGCTCTCCCTCAAAGGTGGAAAGGTGCCGGGTCTTTGGAAAAAGGCAATCGTCCACCCAATCCCAAAAAAGGGGGACCGCTCCGACCCTTCTAACGACCGCCCCATAGCCATCACTTCCATACTCTCAAAGGTATTGGAAAGGGTGGTTAACAAAAAATTTATTTATTTATTTATCGTTTCTTTACATTGTATCTTTTTTTTTAAGTCATAATTTTTTACCTCACTAGGACAAGCCTGTATTGAGGTTAATAATTTTACAAAATATTAAAAAAAATAGTACAAAGATTATAAGAGATTTAAAATAGTACAAATATTAAAAAAAAATAATTCAAATATTAAGATAACAATATTGTTACATTGACGTTTCTGCGAATTGGATACCTACATGGTACCTATCAGCCTATTCATTACAATATAATGCTGTAAACATGTAGGGTGACCATGATATTTAATTGCAATAAAAATGTAACAAACTATTATTTTTTTTTTAAACAGAGAAGAAAGAAAGAGAGAAAAAAACATTTACATTAAAAAAAGAAAAGGATGAAAAAATTAACTTATTCAAAATATTATGCCACAATTTAAAAGGACAAAGATGAAAGAATATGTTGGAAATCCTCGGATGGCAGAAATAATTTAACATTCTTTTTAAATGTACACAAGGAATTTGACGATTTAATGTGATCTGGAAGGCTATTAAATAAAATTGGAGCCTGGTACAAATAATGTCTCTGCCCAAATGAGGATTTAGGGTGAATTGCCATAAAGTTTAGACCAGAGCCAATTCTTGTAGTACGAATTTGTTGCGTTCTTTTAGCAGAACTAATATTGTTAAAAAATCTGCATAACGTTTGTAGGATAAATAGTTGTTTTAAATTCATGATATTACATTCCTTATAAATTGCTCACATATCTCGAGAATAACAATATCCTAAGCGATAGGCAATATAGATTTCTTCGAAACCAATCGAGTGGCGATCTACTCGGATATGTGACGCATATTTGGGGGCGGTACATGGTGCGTTTTGGTGAAACCCAAACCGTTGGGTTGGATATCTCCAAAGCATTTGAGAGAGTCTGGCATCGGGCGCTTGTCGGGAAGTTACCACCGTATGGGATCCACCCAACCCTGCGTTGTTGGACTGCGGACTTTCTGAGGGGAAGAACAATTCAAACCGTGGTTGACGGCTCCTCTTCCTCACCGCACCAAATCAATGTGGGGGTGCCACAAGGATCAGTGCTGTCACCGACGCTGTTTTTGTTGTACATCAACGATCTCGTTGAATGCGCACCAATTCACTGCTACGCTGATGACAACACCGTTAACGAGGGTTACCTTTTTGACAGGCTTCCTTCCACCTATGATGTCCGAACAGCTCGGGAAGTTTTGAAGTTAAAACGAGATGGTTCGTGCCTGGGGTAAGGCCAACTTGGTCAGTTTCAACGTCTCAAAAACCCAAGCGTGTCTGATTTCGGCAAAGACGGAGATCAATATACTTCGCATCCACCTTCTTTATTTGATGACATTTCTTTAAAGAAAGGTAATAAAGTCTCCATCATGAAAGTATATGACGTCGCTATCGTTGATCTTATCGATATCTTATAAAGTCTGGTGCAATTTGATGGGAGCACTCTCCCCAATAAAGACTCCATTGAAATGCTTGGAGTTACTATATCAGACCGGCTCAAGTATCGGGGATCCATAGAAGCCCAAGTAAATCAGGCTTCCAAGAGGCTGGACGTCTTGTACACGGCTAGGAGATTCTTCAACAGTGACCAGCTGCTGACCCTGTACAAGTCTCAAGTCCGCCCAACAGTTGAATTTTTGAGCCACCTCTGGGTTGGTGCCCCAAAATACTTAATTAACCTACTTGACTCTGTGCAAAGGAGGGCGATCCGTCTGATTGACAATCCGTTGTTAACAGACCGATTTCCTTCTCTAATGCATAGACGCAATGTGGGCATGCTGTGTCTGTTCTACAGGTATTTCAATGGGCCTGCTCCAAGGAGCTAGCAGCATTGATCCCTGATGCGCCGGTGCACGTGCGCGAAACTCGACGAACACGAGCGGAACACCCGCTTACGGCTGACGGTAGCTTCACGAGAACGGGTCGTTTTTACGACTCGTTTTTGTAAGTCGGCTCGTATGTGGAATGAGCTACCGGTATCTCTCTCCTATAATCCGAGCCTCTTCAAGGCCCGCATTAATAAATCCCTTCCTACAGCCCCTACCTTAACCCGCCTCACAACGCAGCCCAAACGGGTGGTTACATAGTTCCCTTGTCTGTACACTGGAGGGGACGCTCTTGAGGTCATCTTCAGACTGGTACAGATATTCCTTAAACTGTGGTTTATGTACATTAAATTTAGGGAGGGGGATTAAGAGGGGTGGAATGCAATGATTTTATTCAAATAATATGGATATCCCATTTTCGTTGCTATGTCGTAACAACAAAGATGGAAGTCTAAAGATGGTTGATCGGCTAAATCCGGTCACGGTCAGAAATAAAAAAAGTTGGACATTGTTTAAAATATTATTATCATGGAAGTAAATTATTATAATGGAACTGTCGAGTACCTGGCACGCGTTTCAATGCCATTCAAAGAAAGATTTGTCCCGCATCCCACGAACCCTCCCCCCTCACGGATTACCCTCACCCTTACCTCTTTCAGTCCCTACTGCTAAGCTACAATAAATAATGCACACATTTTTATAACAACTCGAGCGCCACCTATTATACAATCTGAATGCAAATTTCATAACACCAGAGTTCACCTTTATGTATGGAAACCTTCGCCGGCGTGCGCAAAGCAACACACCAAAGTTTCATCGCAATCGGTTGAATGATATAGGAAATAATAAGAGAATCTTAATACAAATTTCACAACGCCATAGTTCAATATAATATAGGGAAACCTTCGCGGGCGTGCGCACAACTCAAAGTTACAAAGTTTTATCGCAGTCGGTAGAGTGGTATGGGAAATAAGATGTGAATTTGTATATAAATTTCATAACGCCAGAGCTCAATTTTATGTAAAGAAAAGGTATAGGAAATAAGAAGGAACAAACAAAGAAAAAATCACTATTGTAAATATAAATATATATAGAAATATTGAAAATAAACTCATCCTGTATATAACTAAAGGTGGTCGTTTGAACAAACAAGCACGGAAAGTTCTACGCAAAAGTTGAACTATCTCCAATTCCAGTTTGTTCAATCTCCTTTTACAAAATTCTGGTGGTGCGTTTTTGTTCAATCTCCATTTTAAAATGTAAAAAAAAGTATCAAAAACTATCCTTAGTCAATTTACAAAGAATTACTTAAACTGATCAGACCTTTAGCTTGACGGAAATATCTTCATCTTAAACACCTTTCATAATGTTTCATTGAAATAATTAAAGAAAACCTCCTCCTGTAAAATTTGCAAATGGTCGTTTGAACAATTAAGCACTGAGGTGACGTAATGTTAACTTAATCTCTGTAATCGAAGTACTTGACCTAGGCATAATGTTTGATCAGAAACTCTGCTTTGTATCTCACATAACTTCTATCGCTAACAGGGCTATGTTAGGTTTTTTAGCAAGAATTTCCAAGGATTTTAAAAATATCAACACATTTAAAATTCTGTTCACACCTCTCGTTAGAAGTATTCTAGAATACAACTCTACAATTTGGTCACCTGTCTTTAATAATCATATTAATACAACTGAAAGAGTCCAACGCAAATTTTTGAGGTGTATTAATTTTAGGCTCGGAATTCCTTAAGAAACAATAGATTATGATTTCTTATTTTATTAATTGAAATTGCATAAGTTAAGTGATAGAGGAAAATATTTGATCATATATTTTTATACAAAATTATAAATTATTAGTTGGATACCCCTGACATATTAATGTTGATTCAATTTCATGTACCTACCATTAGATCAAGGTCCTCTATTATGTATTATTGTGACAATTATCCCACAGTCTCAGGATATAACTTAGTTATAAATAAATTGCACACACTTGGGAACTTTTACGCTTAAATCGCAGATACTTTTAATATTCCCCTTTTAAAGTATAAAGCTGCACTAATAACACATTTTAACGCCACTTATTTTAATGAGGTCACAACAAAACAGGTTTATGTTATTGCTTCTTTTTTACTTTTATTTTATTTGTTATGTTTTGATTAAATTTAATTCTTTAATTTTTCTCATCAAAATTTAATACTGTATGTATAAAAAATTTAAAAAAAAAATTGTATGTAAATGGCACTTGTGCCATAAATTCTAAATAAATAAATACTTATAGACAGATATAAGTGATATAGATGTATGTGTGTTTGCAATATTGCTCGAGGGTATTGTTTTAATAGTTTGAGACCAACCTTAATGAGAACATTCTTGACGAGTTTGAGAATTGTGTATGGATTTTTTAAGAATAAAATATTAAATTTGAATATTTAGTTGCAACGGGAATATTCCACCTAAATAAGTAATCCACACGAATCTTGGTTCACAACACTAAAAGAAAAAGACCCGAACTAAGCTTTTAATTTTTTTTTATATTAACTCAAAACAGGAGGACCTGAAGAAAATAATTTCCCTCAGGGCCTATGTCATCTTTGGGGATGCTGTGTGGAGGGTCTTTTTGTGGAGAGGAAGGAGTGAACATGGGTCTTGAAGAGTCCCATGATGTAGGAGGGAGGAAACACAGAGGCCGGCAGTTCGTTCCACAGCCGAGCTGTTGAACTTAAGAACGAATCGTAGAAGCGACCCGTTCTCATGTGACAAATGTCAACCGTGTACAAATGTTGGGCGCGCGTTTGGCGTGTATCCCGACTACGCACCGGTGCCGAAGGGATCAATGACGCTAGTTTCTCAGAGCATCTTCCATTGTAATACCGATAGAACAAGGACAGCATACCTACCTGACGCCTGTGCTCTAAAGATTGCAGTCCGTTTGTTAAGATTGGGGAATCTATCAAACGGACCGCACATTTTTGCACAGAGTCAACAGTTTTTTTCAGGTATTTAGGGGCTCCGGACCAGAGATGGCTCCCAAATTTGACAGTAGGGCGCACTTGCGATTTGTACAGGGTCAGAAGTTGTGTACTATTAAAGTATCTGCGGGCCCTGTACAGTACGCCCAGCTTCTGAGAGGCCAACTTTACTCTGGCTTCGATGGAGCCCCCGTACCTGAGCTGGTCACTTATAGTTATACCAAGCATATCAATGGAAGGCCTGTTCGGAAGATTGCTTCCGTTGAAGGAGACTAGATTATCATTTGGATCCCTTTTAGACGTAATCAGACAGGATTGGGTCTTTGAAACATTAAATTCGAGATAACCGTCCATTCTCTGCTTCAAAGCCCTCCGAGCCGTTGGAGTTTGTGTTCCCTTTGGGGTTTTGTCAAACAAAAAGCTATCACAAACTGTACTGTCATCCGCGTACCAATGAATCGGTGCACATGTCAAAAGGTCATTGATGTGCAATAAAAACAAAGTCGGAGACAGAACCGATCCCTGTCTTTTCTTTAATTCTTTAATTTCTTTAATTCTTTAATTTCTTCAATTCTTTCCTACTAACTCTAGAAACATATATTACCAAACACACCACATTAAAAACTCACAAAAACAACGCTCACAAACATTGAAACTTAAACCATGGATCACAGCAGGACTAGTAAAGAGTATTCATAATAGAAACACGATGCCCATGAAAATAAACAAAAACCCATACGACAGTAAACTAAAACATGATTATTTATTATATATAGAAATCTCTGTAACAAATTAATTAAGCAAGCTAAATACAAATTTTACAGGAATGAAATAGAAAATGTCAGAAAGGATCCATAAAAACCTGGAAAGTCATTAATGGAGCAGCTTATTTAAAACCCCAAAAAATAACAATATTAATAAACTGACAATTAATGGTGAAATCCTAGAAACAAAAAACGATTCATGCAAAATGGCTAATTATATTAATTCTCATTTTTCCAACGTTGGCTCAAATCTAGCAAACAAAATCCTTATCAATAACCACACTACAGTACAACTATCACAGCCTTAACAAACAACCAATTCACTCGTTTAATATATAAAAACTTAATAAAAAAGAAATTTCTAAACTTACTTTATCTCTCAAACCACATTTCGCTCCGGGCCATGACAAAATCTCAAACCAAATACTGATTAACCTGCATGAATATATTACCACACCTCTCCTACATATATTCAATCAAAGTTTCAGACTAGGGATTGTTCCGGATAAACTGAAAATTGCCATTACGAGTATACGGAGGCATCATAAGTATGCACTATTCCTGTATAAAGTAGTTAATAATAATATTCAATGCCCAGAGTTGCTAAACAAGATTCCATTCAATGTACCTGCGCGTTCAACACGCTCTTGTGTCCTTCATGTGTTCAGTGTTGATCAAAGTAAAACGAACTCTAAGCAGAATTCTCGCCTGAACAGACTATGCATTAATTACAATAGCGAATTATCTAAGGTTGATATTTTAAGTTGTGAAGTTACCAAATACAAGAGGTCCATAAAAGAATATTTCTCTGATGGTTTGTGAATAATGTTTATGTCTCTATTGTTTATAACTCTAATGTGATTTGATTAATATCTACAACCTCTCGCCATGGCTATAAATGTATTGTTTTGTAAATTTTTCGTTTAATATAATCTTTTGTTTCGTATAATTTTTTAATTAATATTCCTTTTTCTCAAATTTAAATTATGCTGTCTCAGTTAAAGTCACAAGGAGGAAACCCATAATTGGTTTTAATTTACTAAATAACACTTATGTACAAACTGATTAAATTTAAACTATCGAATTCCCAAGAATGAATAAATGAAAAATAAATAAATTATAGAGCCAATTTACAAATATGGGGACAAAACTCTAATTGCTAACTACATACCTATCTCACTATTAAATTCACAGTCGAAAGTTCTGGAAAAAGCAATGAAAAAAAGACTATTAATCTACCTTGATAAAGATAACTTATTCTCAGATTGTCAATTCGGGTTTCGAGCAAAAATGAGAACGGAACAGGGTATCTCTGTTTAACTAATTACATTGTTAAAAACACAGATGAAGGATCCAAGGTGATCGGAGTCTTTCTAGATCTTGCTAAGGCTTTTGATACTATCTCTCATGAAATTCTGTACGAGAAACTAAAAAAAAATGGTATCAACGGACCGCCCCTCGACTGGTTCATTAGCTATACTAAAAACAGAAAACAAATAGTAGAACTTAAAAAATGCTACAGCGATCCGGAAGAAATCAAGTATGGTGTCTCTCAAGGTAGCGTCCTTGGTTCCCTTCTATTTCTGATTTACATTAAAGAATTAACTGATATTAAAATGGTATATATCGACTATAAGATCATCAGTTACGCAGATGATACGGTAATTTTAGTCAAAGGTTCAAGTTGGGAAAAGGCCTTCAAAAGTGCGGAAACGGGTATGTCAGAAATAAAAAAGTTGGCTCGACAAAAACTTACTTACCTTAAACATCTCCAAAAAAACCTAACATTCAGCAAAACCATCACTGGGCAACCAAAAACCCTTCCGCCTTTATACCAACACCCATATACTCCCTCAAAATCCCCAAACCACTTCTGTGAAAAAATAGAACAAACTGACAATATCAAATATCTAGGCTTAACAGTGGACCATAAATTAAACTGGGAACTTCACATTAACTGCTCATAAAGAAAATCAGTATACTAAAATTTATTTTTAAGACGATAAGAAACATCATGTCACAAAAACAAATGTTTACTTCGCGATATGTCAAAGCCTTTTAACGTACGGTTTATCAGCCTGGGGGGGAGCCGCTGACAAGTTTTTTAAGCCCCTCAACAAAACTCATAAAACATCAATTAGGATTATGTTCAAAAAACCATATATGTATCCAACGGAAAATCTCCTTATTACAAACGATATACTAGATATTAGGAAACTATTCATTAAAAAGATAATTCAAATAAACTGCATAAAATCCTCACCATGCCACGTAACTCACCCACATAACACAAGAGCAGAATCACAGAATAAATATGAAGTCCTAAAAATTAATTCAACCTTTGCCAAAAAGCACGAATCCTTCCTAGCACCTCTCATTTTCAACACCTTCCTAAAAGAAACCACTTATTGCAACACTCAAAAAAACCCAAAAAGTTTACTTAAACATTTCAACACATGGTAACTACAAAAAAAGGGCTTGCATCAGTAAGTTAATAGTGATCCCTTCTTAGTCTAATTCTCATTATCTATTTACATACATATGTTATTTACATTTTTAGAGATTTACTCTTTCTTATTAAAACTGTTTATGTTTTACGCATGCTTTGTTTATCAATATCTGCTTTTTTTTCAACTATTTTTTGAAATGTTATTATTTTTAGATTTAGACGCTAGCATTTATGTTAATTTGAAGTTCCTACGAAATTACTGTTTTTATGTAACTATATATGGACTGTTCCATGAAAACCTTTTAACTTCCAATAATTCTTTTTAGATTTTCGGATTTATGATTACTATGTACATTCAATGATAACCTTGTAACGATCTCAAATTTTTCTTTTGGTTTTATGATAATATTTACATTCCGCAATAACCTCGTAGCAACTACCAATAATTCTTACTAGATCTATGGTTATATGCACATGGTTACACTCTATGTTATTTTTTTAGCAAATTACCAATGTTTTTTTTTTTAGATTTTTTGATTGATAATTACCATAAACATTTTACAATAATTTTATTTAAACTTTGTATACATATGTTATTATGATTATACGCATGCATGAGTACACGTATGTGATTGTATGTGTGTACGTATGTGTACATATATGTGTATGTATACGTATGAATGTATTTGTATATGTTAATTAAAACGAATATATATACGGATATATAAATATATGCGTACGTATGTATGTATATGTGTTAGCATATATATGTACCCGCCTCAGAACAGAAATCTTCAAGTGAGGCGGGTTACTTACTTGTTTGTAAATGATTTTCTTATTGCAATAAGCGCCCGGGTTGCCGGCAATTAAAAAAAATATATATATATATATATATATTCAAAAATATAGATAGAACGAGGAGCCACAATATAAATTATAGATACAGAAGAAAAACATTCATTTCGCGGGTAAGAGATAAGCCGCCATAGCTCAGTGGTCAGAGCTGTCGATCGAAAATCGAAGGAACACGGGTTCGAGTCCCGTTGGCGTCATGTATCTTTTATCAGGAGATTTTTCAATGTGGATGAGTGTTTCAGGCGAGTAATTATTGCTTGTAAAATAATTAAAAACATTTCAATACAAAAACGTAAAATATGTACATAGATATAACACAGTCAACAAATTCATAGGCATACAATATACTTAAACAGTCACATCTATACAATTACATGCATACAATTAGATATAGAAGATACAAGATAAGTAAATGTTTGTTGGCCGAATATATATGCGTAATTTTGGAATGGACATGCCCACATTTTTGTCCAAAAATTGTGTTAATTGTGTAATCTACTTTTTTTATATGGAATCCGACAAAACGTTTATTTTAACAGGTTATAGATTAACTAATTGTAATAATTTTATATCTATATCTATAAAAGTTTAGTCGTAGTTTTGGAATGTTTGAATGTAACCTATACTTGTCTTGCACGACTTTCCCCAAGACGTTATTCCGTATCTTCATAAGTGATAATGAGATCAATCATTTCTCGTGTGGCGGTTATGTCACATCTCGCTACACCTACATAAACATTGTCTGTACAGCAACTAACCAGTAACCACTAGCGACTTCAGTCAGATAACAATATCGAAGAAATGTGCACGTTTTGACAAAAGATTATCACTCCATGGTTCGCACACACTCTTTGTAATCGCGTCAGGGTCTCCATTTCAGGTATGCATTAAGTTGATGTGTGTGGGAGTCAATACAAAATGGGGAGTAATAATAATGACGCATCTGTTAAGGAGCTCGTTCATATATTGACTGAGGTTGCTAGTGGTCACTGGGTATGCGAGATGTAACGTAATCGCCACACTCGCTTAGTCAAGAGTAATATTAGCAAATGTATTCCCTAATTTAGTGTACCTATTGGGTTAGTGGAGGCGAGATAAAACTCTAATAAAAGCGGTCTGTTAAAACGGTTTGAACAAATTATAACACTTTAAACTGTAAAATAAGCGGCAGGCACCAGATTTTACTTTTCTAGACGATACTTCTCGAGGGATAATTGAAATAAACCCCACAGAAGAATCAATTTTCTAGGCCTCCTAGTGGAAAGACGACTGTATTTACCTCCATTACCCTGGCCGCGTGCCGAATATTGGTTTTACACGACTTCATCACTTATTTCGTTAAGATTCTGGCTTTCTTTAAGAGTATTTTCTCGTCTGAAGCGAAGTCACGATGGACACCACTGAAGAGTTAGTTATTAATGTTTGCTGTAGTCAACATTGAAATTGAAAACATTAAGCAATATTAACAGCGTAATTTACTAGGGTAGTGCGAAATTTATCAGCTTTAAAACTAACCAATAACTATGAACAACTTAACTATGACAGGAATAATTGATCATATCTATTCATATCAATGTTCCATATCTCAAATGGAATCTTCATACTCAAATAATTACAAACAAAATAAGAAAAACCATGCACTTCTTCAGAATCATACGAAACTTTCTCGGCTTACAACACCTGAAATGATTTATTTTGCAATCTGCCAATCTATTATTGAGTATGGTATCATAGCATAGGGAGGCGGCACTTCATCTGCACTAGACCCAATCTATTATTGAGTATGGTATCATAGCATGGGGAGGCGGCACTTCATCTGCACTAGACCCAATCTATTATTGAGTATGGTATCATAGCATGGGGAGGCGGCACTTCATCTGCACTAGACCCAATCTATTATTGAGTATGGTATCATAGCATGGGGAGGCGGCACTTCATCTGCACTAGACCCAATCTATTATTGACTATGGTATCATAGCATGGGGAGGCGGCACTTCATCTGCACTAGACCCAATCATAAAGGCTCAGAAAACAATTAAAAAAATAATTCTAAGGATACCTATAATTACAGACTCGAATCTAATTTTGAATATTATGAATGTGTTTGATGTTCGGCAGCTATATGCAAAAACTATCCAAACTAATCTGTACTCAAAAATACATACTTACTACGAAAAAAGTTTAAATACACGATGTACTCGAAGCAACAACAAATACCGATAACACATACTACGTTTGGTCAACGAAATATTAAATACTTTACGACAAGACTCTTCCAGACATCATAAAACAATGTGATTCACAAAAAATTCAAAGAAATGTAAAAACTTCAAAAATAAGAATAGGGCCTTCACCGGTGCATTCTTATTTGAGAAACTTCAACTAACGGCACTTTTATTTTCTTTTTACCTTCATCATATTATGTTTGTATTTTTCTGTTAATTTTATAACCAAAAATAAAAGTTACAAATCAATGTACCTACACCATAATATGTATTTATAGTTATAATGTGAATACTTTCCGTAATAAAGATATTATTATTGATTTAATTGTTTGAAATAGTGTAAGCGATATTATGCAGAATTAAAGGAAACAGGATGACAAGTTTCGAAAAAGTTTGACATTTATTTAATAAAATAAAATAACATACTTTTTGTTTTAAAACCACGAGTTTTTAATAATTTTTAAAACCGACCGGTTTCGCTTTACTCAAGCATCTTCAGAGTACTTTTTATTACTAAACAAGAAGTACAGAGTGTGAGCTTACATAAAATAATTTTTTTGAGGTAGAAAACAAAATATTGTTTGTATATGGACAGGGACAGAGCGTCAACTGAATTCCTTCCTCAATCTTATTAACTCTTATCATAATCAGATTAAATTCAATTAGAGATAGGCAATAATTCAACCTTACATTTTTTAGCCCTTACCTTATCGATCGTCAATAACAAAATTGAATTTAACATATTTCGTAAACCCTCCTTTACTGATATTGTAATCCACAGTACATCGAATCATCCATTTACACCTAAGCACTCCGCATTCCATTCAATGGTCCATCGTTCGGTCACAATTCCAATGTCAGATAATAATTTTGCTTTCTACAATAATATGAAAAATATTTATTCATGCAAGTACTTACTGACCGTAATGTTCCACGCCAAGTTTTTATTTCAGGAACAAGTGTGAACAATGATATTCACCTGGATTAAATTTTCGACAAATCGAGCTTCATTATCTAGATTCTTTTTTGACAGCTATGTCATAGATGTTTGTAAAAAACAGATGGTTAGTCTATGACATTCGCCTTACGGTAGGTACTGGAGCAACGAATAATATAATATTTTCAAATTCATTTATGTTTGAAAGACGCCAATTGATTGTGGAATGTACCAGCAGCACTAGTCCAAATGCTAAAGCTTCTTACGGCTTATTATGAAGTGTCCTAGCAGCACTCGTCAATGCGCTAGCTATTTTTTATGGATAACAGCAAAATTTGATTCAATGGGCAGGAGCTTCTTCAAGATTAAATTTTTTTCTTAAAAATGCATTAAGGCAAGGAGGTAAAAGGTCTCCCACCCTATATAATTTGTACTTATAAAGGAACTCCTACGAGAACTCGACGACTCTCGAAATGTTTGCTGTCACATCACTATACTTAAGGAGGTCAAACAAAAAATGAGTGTGAACAGCTGTTTATGGGGCATATTTGCACAACTCCCGTCTCCAGAGGGCCATCAGAGGGGACTCCATCCAGGAAATCTTGGCAGTGATGATTTTGTTACTTGATTGGCGTAGTCTGCGCCATAAGTTTCCCATGTGATGGCGGAGAAGCGCTCTGAAAGAGTGTACTCGTCCCTCCTGGAACATTTCCGTGGGGCTGCAGTATCTCGGTAGGCGGAATAGTTGGCGATATGCATTATTGTAAGCAACTTTTAGCTTATGCCATCGGGATGAAATGTAATCCACCCACAGTTCTGACGTGTACAGCAAATTGCAATATGCATTGCAATTTGCTGTACACGTCAGAATTCATGCATTTCACCACATTTTCTTGCTGCGTGTGCCAAATTAAAAGAATCGCTATTATATCTTCCGAAACTACTCTTTTCCTGAGTTTTTCCCAGAGTTTATTGTGACAAACGCTTTGCTTAGATTCAGAAAGCAGGTATAGATTGGCGTTTTCCTTTGTTAAGAATAGCTGATGGTTTCTTTTAAGGAATATATTGCCATATATGTTGACAGTGCAGATTTAAATCCGAACTGGTTATCCTCTGTCTTTAGATGGTCTGTTACGACCGTCGATAATTTTTTTTCAAATATTCTTGCCAGGGCGGTCGAGAGTGAAATCGGTCGGTAGTTATTGAAAACGGATGGATCAAGTTTTGTTGATTTAATAATTGGTATAATTACCGTTTTCGTCATTTCGTTCGGGATGAACCTAAATCTTTTCAGTTAGGTATGGAAAAAATAACAGATTATTGCCATCTATTATAAACGGATACACAGGTTTCTTATCTTCGATTTCTACGGCCCAGGGCTTTACGGCTTATTCTTACAGCTTATTTATATTATAAACGGGTCTTGAAAAGTCTTGAAAAGCTCGATATATCCCTAAGTATTTACGTGACTTGATTTCACAGAACGACCAAATTGAACACGTGCGCCGGCATATGTATCCGTTATTTTACACGCAGATGGAGGTGGCAGTTCGGATTATTAGACCTTAAATTTTTAGTGTATAGAATGGCCGGCAACCGCTCTAAAAAAATAGAAAGCCAACCTAGAACTACACCCATTAATCCGCAGATTTAGCTCTAGACCGTCATAAAGTCGTAAATCTGAAATGGGAAAACGTTAAAAGCCAGCGACCCAAGGGCAATAAAAATCTTTGCTCAAGGCGAGGCAATATGGCAATTGTTTGAAGGTCGTTTTGTACAAATGTAATTTTAAAATATTTAAAATAATAATATATCTATCGGTGAGAATGGCGATGCAAGCGCCATGGACCCGAACAACTTACCGGAGTGGTGTAAAGCGGAACCACTTTAATTCCAGCACCCCACCACAGATGTTCTACGTGCTACGGTCGCCGGATCGCGCGGCTGAAGAACTGATTCCGCAACCAACAGTCACCCTCTCGCCTCAGGAGCAGGAGGTTCCTCGCCCGCCAAGAAACCTCTTGCCCTCCCCCTTGGATGGGTCTCCAAGGCTCTTCCGCCCAGGAAGCTGCCGTTTCATGAGTTACCATCTCGCCTCCGCCGAGAAACCTCCTGCCCTCAAATCAAATAAAAAATTATTTATTGTAAATTGTACCAACAAGTAATTCTTATTGGTTTATAAAAGATATAAAAACGGATTTCTTAATAACTAAATACCCTTCGAGCGGTCGCCGAGGCTCTTCCGCCCAGGAAGCTGCCCTCTCAGAAGTTGCTGCCTGCCGACTCCGCCCTTTGGAGCCTTGGCCCAGGCTGAACTAATTCCGCCCTTCGGAACCATCCCAAGTTGCCGCTTGTGTTATCAATGATATGTGCGAACGTGAAGGATCCAGCATCATCGTTAAGGGAAGTGCTTGAAAATTTTTTGTATGTTAAGCATTGAATGAAAAATAATTTAGGATTAAGTAAAAGGACAATTATTTTTAGGAATTACAATTTAAGACTAGTATTTAGCCTAGATTAAGACTTACCCTTAATTTTATACATTTTTAAATAAATTTTTAATAGTATTTGTAACTAAGTAACTTATTTTTTCTCGTTCCCCCTTTTCTTTTTCATGCATAGTATTAATATTAAACTCCCTTGAGTAGAGTAATAACAAGCTTTTGCCCATTGAATGCAATTGTATTAGTTTTTCCATAACAGAAACGCGATCAAAGGCCTTACGTCAGACGAGAAAACACTCATAAATGGAAGTTATTTTTTATTATTAATAACTGTTGAAATGAATCGATAGTGAAATCGATTGGCAGCTTTGAAACATTAAAAATATAATGTTATTTGTAGATCCAGTACCTACCTACCGTAAAACGAATGTCGTAAACTAAACATCTGTTTTTACGAAAATCTATGGCCTAGCTGTCAGAAAAGAATTTAGATAAAGAACGGTTTTGTTGGAAATTTAATCAAGATTAATATCTTAGGTTTTCACACGTGTTCCTGAAATAAAAACTTGCCGTGTAACATTGCGGTCAGTAAGTACCTTCTATAAATCAATATTTTTCACTCTTTCCTAGTCACGTCTCCATATTGTCTATTTATAATCTAACTTTTAATGAAGCGTGCTTTCGTCTCTTTGAAACATGTCGTCCCGTTTCTTTTTAATCTACATAATGTGGCTCTAACTGCTTCACCACGCTAGTAAATCACGCAGTTCGTATAGTTTAATCAGTTCATGTTGATCCAAAGCAAACTAAGTGACCGATGAGCTATAATTTGGACTTCCGCAAACTTTTTACACCCTTTCGTGGTTCTAGCTCAACTAACCCAATAAGTATAATAAGATAATATTATAATAAGACTTTTCAAAACATTGAGTCAATTAAATTACTCTACTGCTCTCTTGTGAGATCACACCTAGAATATGCATCTCCTGTATGGTCTCCGATTTATACCTGTAACTTACACCGCTTGGAGAAAGTACAAAGAAAATTTCTTCGATACATTCAATTCAAATTGAGACAACCTGTAATTGATATCTGCTACAAAACATTAATGTCTGGTCTAAATCTACCACTTCTTTCTACCCGGCGAACTATTAATGACATTCTTATACTTTTTAAATTACTGAACAATCTCATAGACTGCCCTCAAATGTTAAGTCTGATAAATTTTCGTGTCCCTGTTAAATCAACTCGACTCCACCATCTTTTCCACAGTGACAATCATAGCACTAACTATTTGTATCATTCACCGTTGGCGCGTTTTCACCGCACTGCCAACACGTATACAGACCTTTTTGATATTTTCAAAACCTCACCGTCTTGCATCAAGGCAAAAATACTTGGTTGTGAATGTAACTGATATGTTTGTGAAATGTTAAATGTCTGTTTGTACTGCATCATACTGACATGTTCTTCTTTATGTGTAACATATGTATGGTGTTCTTATACATATACATTCCACATATATACATATATGTGAAATGTATATGTATAGCATCAATATAAACTG
This sequence comes from Hesperophylax consimilis, assembly GCF_061612785.1. Classification (NCBI taxonomy): domain Eukaryota; kingdom Metazoa; phylum Arthropoda; class Insecta; order Trichoptera; family Limnephilidae; genus Hesperophylax; species Hesperophylax consimilis. The sequence continues at coordinate 3,835,512 of NC_142855.1, forward strand.
CTTGCTTCAGATTTCTTATAGTGTTGGCTAACGGATGTATTATTTTAATAATAAAAAAATATTTTTAATTGTCAAGTCTATGACACCCCTGAATAGGGTACAATCACTTTTTTTTTTTTTTTACCAAAAATTAAAGAAAAAAATTACAAACTATAATATTCAAACAATTTTTTTTTTACGGTAGAAATAATCTTTCAACGACGTTTTGAATATTCACATTTCAAATTAGGGCCAAAACGACTTCTTTCGCGCGGTTTTGGCTTGTGACGTCACAACACACCCTTTGTTTGACAGCTGACATTGTCGCCAGGATCCAGTAGTCAGTCTTCAGTTGATCATTTGTTTTTCGAAGAAAATGTCCGCAAACGCCGTGTATAAATACTGTATAGTACCAAAGTGTACAAATACAACATCTTCGACAGCAAACAAATTATTTATACATGTCCCAAATGATGTTATTATGCGTAAAAAGTGGTGCTACGCGATCAAAAGGTGCATTAAAAAAAATGGTGTACTTTCTGCTAAATCTCGTCATTCTTGCTGTGAAGATCATTTCAATGTAAGTAGCTAAATTCATTTTTGTGAAATGTATATTCCAAAACAAAAATCTGCCCTAAACTGAGGGTAATTGTAATATTTTTAACGACGTTAAGCCTTGTAGAAAATTTCAAAGTGCTTATAAAATTTTTACATAAAAATATGTTTTGAAAGAAAAGCCTTATTCATCCTGATGGGTAGTGGATTATATTGGGTACGAATTAGACTACATAGTTTTACAATATTATATTTTATCATAATAATGTCATTTCAGGTTATATGTTAAGAAATCTCTTAACAATCGTGTTACAATACAAAAGATACATTGTAACGATTTTAAAGAGAGATGTATGATTATGATTTGTTATTTAGTTATGCCCAAAGCAACACTAATAAAATATTGATTGCGTGTATTCTGAAATAAAAACATATTCAATCAACTGTAAATTAAAGAAGGATGAGTTTAACAAATAATCGTTTATTCAGAATGGAGGCTAGCACAATATAAGGTTAATTAAATACATGAAATAGCAGAGGAGACTCTATTTTTAAACTAAAGGATTCTCAGGGCCGTGTGCAGGACTCGAAGAGCATCTGCATGTTGAATTTTATAAATGAAAGTCATCATAAAAGTTAAGAGGTTAAATATATATAAAGGGCGCCATTTATTTCTTCTAGAAATAAAAAGATTTAAAAGGATAAAGATAACCCGAAAAACTATCTAAAGTTAAATGATGATTTACGTGAAAGTTTCTTCCAACCCGCCATGTTGTGGTACTGGTCGCCGATGATTCCGCAAGTCACAAGTAGTCTGCTCCGCTCCCAAAATCTGACTGGCTGGAGAAATTAATGATTCTCCTCTTCTCTGCGCAATCTACTGCGCAGCTCACGGGTAGCAATAAAGATGTCTCATCGATCGATATCTTGAAGAATCGATCTCAGTCCGGGGTTTGTAGTTTTCTCCGTTACATTACCCCTCCACCAAAGAAAAGAACGGACCACCTGGCTCCGAAGCACATGACTGCATTAGATTTCTTCCTGGTGTTGGTGGTGTAGAGGAACCCTCAGGCGTCATAGTTTTGCTTCAATAGATGTGTATAATTACAAATGTTGAGATTTCCATCCTCCAAATTGAAGCAGTTAAACTAGTAGACCATCTACGATGAAAACAGGGAATATTAGCTTGAAATTCTTCTGTAAGCAGCAGCAGCAGTCCCAAACCATGAAGACTTCCAAAGATGATGGTGAAAATATAAAAATCTTGTCTTGTTAGCAGATATTTTTGAGCAGCCAGTTCCGCTTCTTCAGGGTGAGCGAGTCAATTTCTTTTCCCTAAATAATTATCTACCTAACGGGTTAACCAACAAAAAACAGGATTATACAGAAAAAATTTTTCATAAAATGTTGAAAACCGAAAAGCCTTTCAAAAGGAAAACACAGCAGCCCTTTTACTATAATGTAGCAAAATGACAAAAATTCTAGTAACAGAATGTAAACCTGGAGAAACAATATTTTTAAGAAAATAATTATTTAAAATGAAATTCAAAAGAAAGTTTATTTATTAAAAATGTTTTGTTAGAATTAACACCATCTAGTGAATTATCCTGCAAGCATATTAATATCAAGGACCCAAACCCAATCAATAGATCTAAGACCAAACCAATTGAAAAATAAATAAATCGATATTAAATAACAACTTTTTAAAAACATCCGATAGATGTCAGCTCTGTAAAAATTCGGAAGAATTTAATAAAATATTACTAGTACTAGTGTTTTAAAACCAAACAAAAGTTCAAATAGAATAAACTAATTTAAGATATTTGTGTAGATATCCAAAACAAAATTCAATGCGAAAAAAAACCCCCCCATAAAACAACAAACTAATTCATTATGCAAATATCAGAATTGTAAGGATATTTGCAGAAGGAGTTAAATGAACGCACAACATATAACATTCAACAAAAAACATTAATTTACTCAGGTACAAGATTATTAATTTGCGATGCAAAATTAATACAAAAACTCAGTACCGTTTATTTCGCCAACTTGTTAAAACAGAACCCCGAAGGTTAACAGTTAATACGAAAAACAAAATTACTTTTTGGTAATCAGAAAATTACTCGAAAGTCTGATTAATTTAGTATTGATGGTTTTGTACCTCAGATCCTCATAAAGAGAAGGTAAACCTAATCAATATAAAAAAATACAACGTGACGTTCGTATTTAGTACGCGCATATGAACGTAAATAAAACTTCTACCAAGATTTCACACTATTAAATAGTATCAAAAACAATATCAAATAGTACATGGCCTCCCCGTAACCTCAAAACTCTTCAGTGACAGGGTCCCCATGGACTAATGATAAAAAGACAGGAATCAAACCTGAAAGTACAATATCGTACTATCGCATATCAACAATGCATACAAAACAAATCCTATCACAAGACTCGTGTATATGTGGGATAATAACAGTTCTCAGCGGTTGTAACAACTTGTAACTGTTTCCACTAGATTGACAAAACATGACAGTACATGACATTAACATGACATCACAAAACAAACACAAATGGAGGATGGACAGTTCCCATTCATGGCGGCAAATAGAAATGTCGTCCACCAAAACATAAAGTGAATTTAAAGATAAAAAGAAACTTTTCATGCAACAATGACATGAAAATTTTGCACCCAACAACCATGTGTTGCTAGTGACCTCATGCGTATTAGCATGATACGTTTGAAAAAGGTGACAAGATAATGTCCTTAATAGTGCCTGAGAATAAGGTACTCTGTGCCAATTATAAGAATAATATCAAAGAAATTATTGTTTCTTATAATGATCAAATTTGTAGTAATTTTCTACATTTAAAACGATATTTACGGATAACGTTAAAACGAAATTTATGATAATTATAGTCATGTGGAAGTTATTGAAATAAATTCTTTTCAAATAGTATCTATTGAATAAGAACAAATTACACGGCAATAACCTTTAAGCTAAATGTAAAGATTAAAACGATTGCAAAGTATATCGTATAAACAATATTGAATATAAAAAAAAAATCCAAAACCCAAATTACAAAGAAAAAGGTAAAAAATGGTAAAACCTTCTGTAAAATATCTTGTTTAATTAATGTTTAGAATGGAAATTCCTGTAGAACTTATAGATTTGATATTTTAAATTAATTAAGGTCATAAAAATTGTATTATACGCCTCAACACAATGACTATTAACCTGTAAAAACTATTTTCATGGACAAGCATACAAAAACTAAAAAATATGGTCGTACGTGAAAATTATGTTTTGTTTAATAATTAATTAAAAACAGAACCTTGTATGAATTGAAAGAATGGAAATTCAGAATTACTTGAAAACAATTGCCGACAAATAAAAATTAACCTATAAAAAATTTAGTTCCAACTGAGCTCGTTGAAAAAAGATTTAAAACATTCCCTGTTTGTTGAAAACCCTTTTCCCATAATAAACAAAATATGAGCATTGAATATTAATGGTCCTATCTTGTATATTAAAAGTTAAAAAACTAAATAAATTATAAAAGAAAACCTTCAAAAAGCAATTTGCCAACAGCAAAGGAAAACGCAGATCAGGCAGGTGTGACGTCTCGCTCCTAGTCCTGAAGCATTTATCCAATGTTGAAACAGCATTTACTCTGAAAAGCATGTTTTGTGTATTTCATTATTGAGTAAAAACAAATGCAACATTTTAATTTTAAAATACAGGAATTAGAAAAAATATATTATATTATGTTAAAGTATATTGAAAGTGACAATAAAATTCCAAATTTAAAAATCATAAATCTTTGTAACTATATTTTTATAATTTAAGAACACAATAATATGTGTAAATGGTTTACTAAGAGTTGAACACTTTTATGTAACAATCATCCACATGACTTAAAACGTAATATTAACTTTATAAGGTGAAAAAAAAAGGTTATTATTGAAAGGAAATTACGGATCAATAAGGTTGCTATAATATTTCGAAGTAATACAATTACAGAAATTAAGGAACCTATAATATAGTTTCATTCACTGAAATTCAAAGAAAAATTAACAATCGCATGATGTTAAAGTTATAGTAGAGGTTAAATAAATAACTTACTCCGTATTTTTTTTTTTTTTAAATGAGATGCGAAGAACTACTGTCCGCATCATGATCATTTCTAGCGCCATTCGTGAACGATGTAATATGTACCTAAATACTCTGTTAGGACAAAATAAAACAAATTAGCACACAATAACCATTATCTCGTTAGGATTTTAAAAAGCTACGTATAAAACGTGGTAAATAATGAGTAAATACTCAAGATATAGCTAGAGGCACAAGATGAGTTCAGATTTGAAAGCGGGAACCAAAATAAAATAAATTTTAAACTAAGAAGAAGAAAAAAGTGTGAACTTACGAAATCCTCGGTGAACCAAACCACAACGTTGAAAAAAACTTTAAACACGACCAAAATGATATTGACCACACGTGTCTAAAAAAAATTCTACCTACTAGGGTGAAAAAGATGACATTCAAAATGAAAAATTTACAAAAAAAATTCAACCGATATACACACGTTGCAGGCGCCATTGTCACGATTTTAAAGAGAGATGTATGATTATGATTTGTTATTTAGTTATGCCCAAAGCAACACTAATAAAATATTGATTGCGTGTATTCTGAAATAAAAAACATATTCAATCAACTGTAAATTAAAGAAGGATGAGTTTAACAAATAATCGTTTATTCAGAATGGAGGCTAGCACAATATAAGGTTAATTAAATACATGAAATAGCAGAGGAGACTCTATTTTTAAACTAAAGGATTCTCAGGGCCGTGTGCAGGACTCGAAGAGCATCTGCATGTTGAATTTTATAAATGAAAGTCATCATAAAAGTTAAGAGGTTAAATATATATAAAGGGCGCCATTTATTTCTTCTAGAAATAAAAAGATTTAAAAGGATAAAGATAACCCGAAAAACTATCTAAAGTTAAATGATGATTTACGTGAAAGTTTCTTCCAACCCGCCATGTTGTGGTACTGGTCGCCGATGATTCCGCAAGTCACAAGTAGTCTGCTCCGCTCCCAAAATCTGACTGGCTGGAGAAATTAATGATTCTCCTCTTCTCTGCGCAATCTACTGCGCAGCTCACGGGTAGCAATAAAGATGTCTCATCGATCGATATCTTGAAGAATCGATCTCAGTCCGGGGTTTGTAGTTTTCTCCGTTACAACATTTAAATTTAAAAACAATATTTTGTACCTACATTTATTATTATTTTGTAATTTTATATTAAGTTATTATTTTAATAATGTCATTTTCTTCCATGTAAAATGTTTTTGGTAACTATGACTGTAATTCACAATAAATAAATAATTTTTTTGTTTTGTATTTACAGCTCCAAGAGGATTTAGAAAATTATATGGAAGTCCAAATGATGGGATGCAAAATGAGATTGAAAAAAAATGTGATCCCACATATTTTTGCCTGTCAAAAAAAAGTTTTACCAAGCCTAAGGCAAACAGGACAAAAAAGATTGCGTGCCGGGTTAATTCAAGACGCGATGATAATGGGGGAGCCCACGAGGAACGCACCATTGGACCCAGAGCCCTCAACATCTACAGCAGCTAGTCTTCTCTCGGAGCCCTCCACTTCAACAGCCATTCTCTCCCTTCCAGAAGCTGCTGATAGCCGTTGTAAAATGGTTAATCAGGCGGTACAAGCAGATATTCGCTGTCGTGTTACCTACAGAAGCAAGTCTACTTCAACCGTGCCAACAATGACAAACACGGCATGCTCACCATTGAAGTTCTCACCCACAAAGCCTGTTTCTGCAAAAGGTGGCTACTGCGAGCCTACTCATCATAATATAGATATTATGTCCACTGGTTCCGAGGACAATGATTCAGATTACACTCCCTCTGCATACTCAGACAGTAACAATTTTGATGGGTCCGAGATTGATACTGGACTTGTAAATCTGACCATGAGAAAATCTTTCATGCTTGTCATAGAGAGAAAGCCTAGACTCTGTTTAGGAATCCCTAAGGAAATGTATCACATTATTTCTATTGTAGTTGCCAAAGCACCTACAGAAACAATTAATGTATTAATTGCACTTAAAAAAATAAGGTTAGATGATTTGTTCGCTATTCTTGCGCTTCACTTTGGTTTGTCGGCGTCCTCTGTAGCACGGATTTTCTCCAAGACTATCAAAATATTAGCGACTTTATTTCAGGAACTCATAATTTGGCCAACCACATCCGATATAAGAGCTCAGCTACCAATATCCTTCAGGGCAAGGTATGGCAATGTTCAGTCCATAATAGACTGTCTAGAAATACAAATAGAAAAGCCCTCAAATCCGATTCACCAATCCATGTGTTGGTCAGAGTATAAAGGATGTAATACACTGAAATATCTAATTTCGTGTACACCAGATGGTCTGGTAAACTATGTTTCATGTGGCTATGGTGGTCGTGCGTCTGATGCAATTATTATAGAGGACTGCGGTTATTTGTCATGCCTGAGACCTGGGATGACTGTAATGGCGGACCGGGGTTTTAAAAATATTTCCCATATTTTGCAGCAGATGGACTGCGAACTGATTCGCCCACCGAGTGTTTTTGCGAATGTTCAGTCTAGCCGCGAAGAAGTAAAGCAGTCCAAAAGGATTGCCGCATTGCGCATTCACGTAGAGCGCGTCATAAGTAGAATTAGAGAATTCCAAATGCTCAGAATGCATGCAAGTACTGACCATAATCATATTCCCGTAATTGATTACATTATTATTGTAGTATGTGGTCTTATTAACCTGCAAGGGTTACTCATTAAAATGTAATATTGAAAGCAACTGTTGTTTTATTTGTGTGAGACCCTCCCGTGTGATGATGTGCAGGTGTTATATGATTAGTACATCTGCACTGATCTGTATTCCTTACCGTGGGTAATGAAAGGATATATCTTACAATATTAGTTAAAAACTGTATGTAGGATGTGAAGGAAAAACTGGTGGAAAATGTTTTTTAAAAATTTTATTTAACTAAAAAAAAACACTTACAGGAGATACAAAATAGATTAATTTGAACGCTAGTAGTAGCTATGTAAATTTAATATTCTTATAAATAGCTTGGAACCAAAATGTTAGGCATTTGTCCATTAAATCTAAACAGTAATTTTTATCGTATTCTACATAACAGACAATAACTTCTTTCGAACTTTCGAAGTCTGGCTTTGCTACACAATACATACCTTTACATTTTTTTGCAAAATGCATTTGCAATTGCATTTGGGCCATGTACTTATCACTAGGTTTGTCCATGGTGACCGTGAAGTATCTTCTTAAAGCTGTATCGCTACTTGGACATTTCACTTCTACAATGTAATTTTCTCCTACTGCATCTGGAGAAGCTCCAAAAAATGGATGCTGATTAGAAAGAATCAGGCCGCACTTCTCAAACTTTATTTGAAGTATTTCCTCCACTTCTTTCAACACTTCAGCCTCTAGAAGTCTGCCACGCCTAAGAAACTTAGTTTCTATTAGTTTAGCACCTAGAATGCTCTCAACGAGTGAGCCTTCCATGGTTTGGCAATGAGCAGCTTCATGGGCTTTAGATGCGGTAATTCTAGCGTATCTCAAGTTGTGCCACAATGGACAGTTTGACTGCCCAACAGTCATCTGAGCTGCCCTTTGACAGGCAACGGTGTCCATATTTTGTTGGCAATATTTAAAAAAATCTTCTGATGTTGATCCCACATCATTGGACAGAAAATTACAAATCATATTGTGTATGGAAAGATTTTCGATCACCGTTGGGTGGATAAAATATTTCACCAGCTGAATGTCTCGTACACCAAGCTCGATGCTGCTGTCTATTACTGACTTTAAAAAAGATCTATCGCCCTGCGGCAGAGCAGCAGGAGCAGCTTTCCCTAAATCGCTCGCCTTTATAAATTTCATTGTGGTTCCTATAGCAGCCATCTTAGACCGCTTCCAGTAACACTGAGTGGATGTTTTTGGAGGGTCTTCGCTTCTTCGGTGCAACCACGATAATAAAGTTACCACATGTTTGCAACCGCCTAAAACAATAACAATAATTAGTATTATAGCCAGTAATGTAATGTTGAAAAGAGGGACACAAATGAATCAACAAACAAAAATACGAGTAGAAGACTCTTCTCTTTCACCAACCTTGTGATGCCGGACAATCTTCACATTTGCAGGACTCGATTACTTCTTCTGCTTCGTTGCATACCAAAATTACAGAATATGCCTTCGTGCGGACTCTGTGCTCTGGAGTTACCCGGGCCTTCACAGTGCAAGTGGCACCAATACGTTTCACTTGGACGTAACCGATGGCACTGTCTCCGTAACTCTCTCTGCAGGATCTACAAATTATAATTACATTCATTATTATAAGGCACAATATATCTTTGTACTATTTCACAGACCTAAATATGTATTATACTTTACTGAAAGTCAGTTTCAAACATGAGGAGGTTAGGTTTTACAACTGTCAAATTTTACTAGAAAAAGTAAATACTTATATAAAACGTATTACTTTAATAAAAGTATTGCTCGAAAATCCAATATATATCATGAAACATTACATACTCATCATAATAGTGATTTACTTACCGTAAAACTTTAACGCCTCGCATTTTTGCACTAAAAAATCAATTTGCGAAAAGAAAACTGCCATCATAATCGCGTCGATTTTTGGCAAATTATCAGACTGTCCTTGTAGAAAACCACTGTCTGTCATGATAGTATGTATTTAAAATATGTGTTATATACAAACAAATGGGTTTAGGATTGATTACGACTATCAAAATCAAACTAATTCAACAACTTCAACAAGCAACTGGAACGAAAACAACTTGAAGTGGGACAAGTGAGTGTGTTGTGACGTCACAATTCGCTAGCCAATCATGTCTCGTTATCGATATTTGAATTTCCATACAACTTAATAAGTTTTTTTTTTTTTTTTTTTTTATTGTTTAACTTATAACATTGTTACATTGTACATAAAATAAGTTAAAAATAAGTAATAGTGTAAAACATATGTTGTTGAATTTCTACTCCAATGAAGAGTGCTAGCTCTTGAGCTTGGCGTAGGAGTTATTTGACAATTATTTCATGTTTATATCAGTAATTAACATTATTACAGTACAATAAATATAAACTTAAAAGAGGATTGTGACGTTAATTTTGGTTGAAACATGAATTGAAGTTATAACATTTGATAGGTGATATTAATTTTTTTTAAAGATAAATTTGACCTTCTTTTTGAATAAAATAAAATCTGGTATTTTTTTCACTTCTTCGGGAAGACTATTAAAATATATTATGCCTTTGTAAATGTAGTTATTGTGCATTTGTTGTGTTGAAAATAGAGGAATTTGGATGTTAAAATTATGCCTTAAGGATGAGTTAAATTTAAGTTTTTTTACTACAGTTTCTTTATATATTTGTAATATTGCATCTTTTTTATAGAGGTCTTCAATTTTTGGTACTTCGAAAATTTTGAACAATGATGCTGAAGAGAAAGTTGGTTTTTTTTTCAAAATTACTTTGATAATTAGTTTTTGTACCACTTTAACAGAGCTTAAAAATTTTTCATATGCACCTCCCCACCCAATGATTCCATACTGAAGTAATGATTGGACTAGTGCGTAATAGACTTTTTTCAGGTTGTTTATCTTGAGAACATTTCTTAATCTAATGAATATATAGATACATTTTCTAATGCGTTTAACAAGTTCACATATGTGTCTGTTCCATTTCATATGTTGGTCTACAATTACACCGAGGTGAATTAATTAATTTAATAAATTTTTTTGAGGGTTTTAAGTATGATTTTCGAGTTTAGTTATATTTTTTACATGTATTACATGCATTGAAAACACTATATTGCATGTACTGCATGTACCCTATTGTTGAAGCTACTTTGCCATACACTCCGGCCATAGTGGCCAAGTTGAGATATAAATTTGATTGTAACAATAAACTCACTACTATTTGCGCTACTATAATACTTTGCTAGATTATATCTGTTGGCAAGTCACCTTTTCTGTATATTTTATCCTGCTTAAATGAAGTGTTTTCTATTATTGTAGCATTCTATGTCTTAAGAAAATTTCAGCTGTATCACATTCAATGTCGTTTTATATACATATTGTTATGTTCTTCAATTTAATACTAATATTCGCCTATGTATCACTGTGAACTTATAATATAATGTATCACATTACTGTAAAAGCCTTTTATGGCGTTTAATAAATAAATAAATAAATAAAGTACAATTAGCTAGAGAATCCATTTGCTAACTTCAGCCTTGGCTATCCGATGGATGTTTGAACTGTCATCGTGACGTCTACCTAACTTTATATTTGTATTTCGTAGATATTCATTGAAATAATGTAAAATAAAATGATAAACTGTAGATTGACAGATCAAATATACGATAATACCGGTGGTTAGAGTAAGAAAGCGTTATGTGGTTACTTAAATAAGAATAAGGAATCCTTCAACTTATTAGAAAAAATCTTTGCAGAAAACTCAATCCTCGACAATCGGGGTGGTATCCCGCCGTCGCACTATGGAGCCGCCCACCTAGAAAGTTGGCATCAAACCAGTGGTTACAATTACATCTTACGTTTATCAATTCTTAGTTCCGTGCGGTCAAGTTAAGAAAAATTGGGAAATTTGTTTTTCGAATGTTTCTGTTTTTTATCTTGTAAATTTTATGGGAAGGAAGGACCTATTCATCCTTTTGTATTAGAAAATTTTATTGGTAGCGATTAAGCTTGGCACTTAAAATAATGTCTTGGGAAATTTCTGTTCGTGCTTACCAGAGCACGTAGGTAACGGCGCTGTAGGTACTTAATGTGACTTCTTAACTACAATCATTTACTCAGAACTTCATAGATTTGACATGCTACATGTATATTTTATCGTTAATGTTCTGTACGCTTAGACGATATATCAAATAGCAGCATAAGTCGAATTCACTTGCATTGCTAACGTCGGCTAAACCTTATAATATAACCATTTATTAGTCCCCGAGCAACTCCAGGAGTTCGTTGCACAATGAACACGATACTCGATTGCAATTAGTAGTCCGTAAAATATCTTCATTTAGATATAGTTTGTGTATTTTCGATTTCCATTTTAGATTTGATTAAAAAATAACACCCAAATATATAAAGTTGCCAATCGTGGATAGAGATTTACTTACAAATAAAACACTCAATTCACACAAATCAGTTCTGTTTCAGGTCCATTTTGTGGTCTTCATCAAGTAACCATCACATAACAAGGCGCTAGCACGACAGTGCCATGGATCTTCCCAACCCAGAGAGTGTTTCAATCAAGACGGAATCAGGTTCCCAGGAAGAAGAAGCAGGTGAAATGCTGCATACGGTTATAGTTATTGACCTCCCGGATGTAAATCAGGAAGGTTTTCATTATGCCGAAAGTACTCCGAGAGGCAGTTAGTATATTGCAAATGTTATTTTAAAATGTTTGAGGTTGCCAAATTAAGATATTCTGAGTTCCTGTCCATCAGTGTATGTAACGCAGCCAGGACAAACGCATATTAATGAAGTGATCTCTTGTTGATTATTTAAATTCCGTTAAATATTACCCTCACAGGAAAACGACAACCGTTACAAGCTTTTTAACTCCAATGCTCGCTAAAAGTTTCGATTCCTAAAGGTAATTTATGACGAAATTGATTCATTCGTCTTACTTACAACATGCATTTGATTTGTAAAGCACCAATAAAATGTATTTTAATTATTTTTTCTGTGCTTTTGGAGACGTTGTCATTTACACGAGAACAATCAAAAACTCGATTAAAATACGAATAGGAACAACAAATACAAAAATCTACTCAGACATACGATGTATGTACTCGACTTAGGAGATAATAATTATTCCATTGACTATATAATTTATGAGCTCATGTTTAAAGGTGTCAACAAATATATATCCCAGAAGCGGGCATCTGGGGTATGTTAACTTTCCATAAATCGAATATATTGCTTTTTTCTATTACAGGTAGAATTAATGTGGAGAGTGTTCCCATTACGTCAGAACCTGAACCCCAAGAAGATGTAGATGGGATTCCTTATACGGATATGGACATAGACCTGCCAGATGTTAAAGAAGAATGCTTAGAGCACTATGAAAGAATTACCCGGACAGCAGGTAAAATTAACTTATTTTTTAAATTCACGATTGTAACATTTAAATAGTATGTATATTAGCCAAATGTATCATTAAAGAGCAATTTAACATTATCATGCAATATTTAAAATGATGACAAACAAAACCAAGTTGTGCGCAAAGTGTAACGATAAAAGTTATTTGCTAATAAGTGTAAGAATAAAAGGATGATTATCTCAAATAAAAGATTCATTTTATAGAAATTTAATTTATTGTATAAAAATATAGCATGAGACTCAATAATTTAATTAAACATAAATAATCCCAGGGTGTGACTAACTTCGAAGAAGCGTTAGTAGGTCGGTCGTATTTTACGTTCAAATAATTAACATGGTTGTTTGATGATAAGTTATAAAAAAAATTGTGCTTTGTAAAATAATGAATAATGAGAAAAACCCTTTTTTGTTCTATCTGTACCCATTCATCTTTTCGGAGCTTGCTTTTGAAGATAAACATGCTGACTCACAGGGGTGAAAAAGCTTTTTCTTGTTCCGACTGCAAAAGAGCATTTTCTAAAAAGGAATATTTGACTAAACACATGGTGACTCACAGTGGAGAGTAGCCTTTTTCATGTTACGACTGCAAAAAAACATTTTCTCAAAGGGACAATTGATGAGCCACATGCTGACTCATGACTCATTAGTTGAGAAAATTCTTTTGCTTGTTGCGACTGCAGATATTTATGGTCTCGGAAGGGACAGTTTAAAAGGCACGTGCTGACTCACAGAAGTCGAGCTGCAATATGTAGCGCAAGCATCTTATTAAATCGACTATAAGAATGACATTGGTCACAACTTTATATGGGTTAGGTAAGGTAAGGTACGGTTAGGTAAGGTTATTTTAGGTTAGGTTAGGTTAGGTTAGAATAGTTTAGGTTAGGTTAGGTTATGTCGGGTTAGTTTTGTATATAAAAGTTAGATCAGGTATGGATAGGATAGGTAAATTTGGGATAGGTTTTTTTTTACTATCAATAACATGTACAAAAAACTTGCTGCAATACCTTCATTTTATTTCCAGTGTTTCGCCAAAATAATGCCTACCTAATATGCTTGAATGAAATTGTAGTAACGTTTCTGTTAGCCCCGCGTATATTATCGGGATTACCAACTAATGGAATAGTGCAAACCTAATATGCTTCAATTTACACATTAAAATATCGTTGACAGAAAAGTTTAGAAATGGTTGTCATCCAATACAATGTTCATCTGGAGTCCTTCTTATTACTAAAATTGACATAGTGTTAATTTTCTGTAAACTGAATATTTATTGCAGATAGAATTAATGGGAAGACTGTTCCCATGATGGAACCAGTACCTAGAGAAGGAGACGGAGGGGAAATTCCTTATACGGAAATAGACATAGACCTGCCAGATGTCAAAACAGAATATTTAGATCACTCTGAAAGAATAAACCGAATAGCAGGTAAAATCTCTTATCCTTTGTCAATTCACAATTTCTGAATTATTTTAGTTAACATGTATTCAGCTTTATTCTCTTTCTTTTCAGACCCGACGAACCAGAAGACGGATCCTGGGAAAACGAGGTTTACTTGTACCCATTGTTTTTTCTCCTGCTCTAATAAGACTACATTAGACCAACACTTGCTCAAACATACTGGAGAAAAACCTTTTTCATGTTCCGACTGTAAAAAAATCGTATACTCGAAGGGAATCATTGACGAATCACATAATGACTCACAGTGGCGAAAAACCTTTTTCTTGTTACGACTGTCCGTATTCATGTTTTCGAAAGGCAAATTTGAAGAGACACATGCTGACTCACAGTGGAGAAAAACCCTTTGCTTGTTATGACTGTACGTTTTCATGTTCTCAAAAGGAATATCTGAAGAGGCACGTAATTTTGAATCATAGCACAGAAAAACCTCTTTCATGTTCAGTCTGCGAAAAAACGTTTGCTGAAAAGCGTTCTTTGAAGAGCCACATTCTGACTCACAGTGGCGAAAAACTTTTTGCTTGTTGCAACTGTCCGTATGCATGTTTACGAAAGGCAGATTTGAATAGACACATGCTGTCTCACAGTGGAGAAAAACCTTTTGCTTGTAATAAATGTACGTTTTCATGTTCTCGAAAGGAAAATTTGAAGAGCCACATGATGACTCACCGTGGAGAAAAACCTTTTGCTTGTTGCGACTGTCCGTATGCATGTTTACGAAAGGCAGATTTGAATAGACACATGCTGTCTCACAGTGGAGAAAAACCATTTGCTTGTAATGACTGTACTGGACTGTACAGATTGAAACCAGTAAAATTTGAATCGTAGCCTCTTTATTGGTTGGAGCGGAAAAAAGCGTTAAATCAATTCAGCGTCATGAAACAGATTTGAGGAAACACATGCTGACTCACAATGGAGGAAAGCGTTCAAACATGTTCTGACTACAAAAATGCATTTTCTCAAGAGCAATATTTGACTAAACTCACGCTTACTCACAGCGGAGAAGAGCCTTTTTCATACTCCAACTGCAAAAATTATTAATTAAATAAAATACTTTTTTGTTTTAAAACCACGATATTTATTAATTTAAGAACCGACCGGTTTCGCTTTACTTAAGCATCATCAGGGTACAAATTAATACTAAACAAGAAGTACATAATGTGTGCATATATATAACAAAATATAGAGGGAGACAACATGATACAAATATATTATAGAGGGAGACAACATGATACAAATATAAGCAACACAAAGACGGTCATAAAATACATGAACATAAGTGCACAAGTAATGGAAAAACCGCCAGATAATTATGTAGACTAATGGGTTATACCAATAAATCGGGAGAAACAAAGCATCAACTGGCATGGTGGTAAGGAGGTAAGGAGAACTGGGAATTGGTTTATTGGAAACAGACTTAATATTGGACTACTTGATATGTCTAATTGATTATTATTGACTTTTGGTTTTTACAGTTTTTTTTAATTTCTAGTGCCTCTAAATTGTTTAGTCTGTTACCATGCCCGTTTTTATGTAAGATGTTAACACCGGTGCTATGACAGAATGTATGACTTTATCGATCAAATGATTTGCGAATTCGGAAAAACCGTTATTATTGAGGCAACGAAGATGCTCCTTTATCCTAATATTAACATTACGTGATGTCTTACCGATATAGAAAGCCGAACAATTATTACAATTTAATTTATAAATCCCCGAATGACTTAGTTTATCGTCCTTATCTTTAGAATTAATTAGAAATTTACCTATATTGTTATTGGTATAAAAGGCCGGTTTGACTTCAGAAGGAAGGTTTTTTACACTTAAGGTAGAAAAGTGATTAATGAATTAAATTCGCCGCCATTGATAATTAATATTATTATCATTGATTTGAGGACAAGGACTAGCGAAGAGGAAGCGATTAATGGCTATTTGTTTTAGTTTTTTATTTAAGATTAAATCTATAAAATTTGATTCATAGCCATTATTTACTGCTATGTTTTTAATTAGTTTTAGTTCACTATCAAAACTATATGCTAACAATATGCTAACATCTTACATAAAAACGGGCATGGTAACAGACTAAACAATCTAGAGGCACTAGAAATTAAAAAAGCTGTAAAAACCAAAAGTCAGATACTTAATAATCAATTAGACATATCAAGTAGTCCAATATTAAGTCTGTTTCCAATAAACCAATTCCCAGTTCTCCTTACCTCCTTACCACCATGCCAGTTGATGCTTTGTTTCTCCCGATTTATTGGTATAACCCATTAGTCTACATAATTATCTGGCGGTTTTTCCATTACTTGTGCACTTATGTTCATGTATTTTATGACCGTCTTTGTGTTGCTTATATTTGTATCATGTTGTCTCCTTCTATATTTTGTTATATATATGCACACATTATGTACTTCTTGTTTAGTATTTATTTGTACCCTGATGATGCTTAAGTAAAGCGAAACCGGTCGGTTCTTAAATTAATAAATATCGTGGTTTTAAAACAAAAAAGTATTTTATTTTATTAAATATGTCAAACCACAAAGTGATTGCTTTCTACAATAATATGCAAAAATTATTTTCTCAATAGGGAGATTTGATGAACCACATGCAGAATCATAGTGGATAAAAACCTTTTACTTGTTACGACCTGTTGGAGTAAACAGTTTAAGAGACACGTGCTTACTCACAGAAGAGATTGTAATTCCTTTACCATGGAGGGCGTCACTATGTGACGTGGAGTTCCAAAGTGTAGCGCAATCATCTTATTACATCGTTCAAAAGAGAAAGAGAATGACATTGGTCACAAAAAGTATTGTGACTACCACTTTCTTTTGCTCGTTAGTACTGTACCTATTAATTCACTCCGAAAGGGCAGTTAAAAGGACACATGCTGACTCAAGTGTAGAAAAGCCCATCTCATGTTCCGACTGCAAAAAAAGCATTTTCTCAAAAGGGATATTTGAAGAACGGCATGCTGACAGACAGTTGAGATAAACCTTTTGCACACATTTAACACAACTACTCTGACAGCTGCGTTCGGCTCGCTTATCAGTTCCAATCATTCAGTTCAACGAGACACGTGATACACGAGGTGACCTTAGCTTATCACGTCGACGCAACGACTTTCAACACGTGAATAAAACTTATCATATTATTTAGTTCTCATTCTTTTTAATATTGCTTTTAAATATTTAGTAATTATTTAAATATAAACTATTAAAATAATAACTTGTTTTTTACGTAAAACCTTTCCTTATCTGTGGTGTGTATTTACTACACATCGCTTCTAATAACTTTATTTACTCTATAAATATAATAAATTCTGGGTTCAGATTTTAGGTATTCCTTCGTTATAGATTTATGCCCTACATTAAAAAATAATATTTTACATAATTTTCAAATTCAATTAAAAATCCGAGATTTTGGTTGAAAATCGGAAACAAATACACCAATACAATCAACCGTGTGATACTAAACGCGAAGAGTGTGCGAGGAAATGACACGTTATTGATGTCCCGCTTTCGCTATGCGGGAACATGAGACATCCACACGTCTGCAGTTGTATTTTGATTTAGACCATCGATACCTACGACCGCACAGCTGTGTTTGTGCCAGCCGCTAGCCGCTAGCCAGTCGCACGCAAACCGTCGTTAGATGTGGACCCCTCGCACGTTTTTTTAGCATCTGCCGGTGGTTTTTTTTATGTTTTCAGCAATTAAATTACAATTAATATCACGTTTGATATGAAATATAATAAACATAAGCGATTAGCTATGAATATTCATATATTTCCGATATTAAATCGCCTATTTTGAGATGTGTATTGACTAAACAGCACCGGAAAGGTTAAACAAACTGGCGCCCTAAAAAACTCATTTATTTTTGGACTATCTTATAATAATATCATAATAATGCGGTCACATTTATTTTTGGACTATCTTATAATAATATCATAATAATGCGGTCACATTTATTTTTGGACTATCTTATAATAATATCATAATAATGCGGTCACATTTATTTTTGGACTATCTTATAATAATATCATAATAATGCGGTCACATTTATTTTTGGACTATCTTATAATAATAACATAATAATGCGGTCACATTTTGTAACTTAACTATCAGAAATTGTCGTCGAGTTTTTGACCACCCCAGATAAACATCAAATAATTATACAGTACTTTTTACAATCATGCATTCTTTGAGAAACGTTAACTTCAAACCTTAAATAATAAAATTATATTTTGCTTACAAAACTTGATGATCATTTAGATTTTATTTACTCTGTCTTTTATTTTTTCTACCTTAATTATCAATTATTACTGTTTCGATAGCTCTTGGAAATAACCGGATATATTGTATAGCGAAAGAGGAAGGAAAGGGATCTATAAGAGGATTTCCCCAGAATAATGATAGTCCTTCCTTGGTCTTGGTGTCCTCAATGCTCCTCTTTGTGCCAGCATGTAAAAAAACTCCACGGCGAATCGCACTGCACTCGGAGCACAACCTTACAGAGGCGGGGTATAAACTGTACTGGTTAACCTTTCGTCTCCTGGTGACAAAGTTACAATGACGAGAAGGTAAGGAATAATTGTTGAAAATATCCATCGGCTTATATGATCAAACAATTACATGGAGACCACACGCGGTAAGGTTGAAACTTTTACAAACCATTTATTTAATAGTGTCGAGAGAAACAGCGGTATTATGTAGAATTTGAGTTTAAAATCAGGGCGACACGTTTGGCAGAGACGACATTAAGTTGTGACTGCTCGCCACGCCGATTCTCGCCGGGACTGCCCTGTGGTAGTGGGTAAACAGCACTTGATACGCGCCTTGTATATTTTATTGTTTTAATCATATAAAATTCAAATTTTGTCAAAATTCCGATATTGTCGTAAAAAGCACATATTCAAATTAATTTTTTTTATTTTTTTTATTAAAAGATTACATTGCTAAATGATAACAAAGTTATAATTTATTATTCCCAGTGAGTTTACAAAACTCATTTCGGGAAAGACAACATTAGATTAAGGACAAGACAAGATCAAAATTACAATAACAAATTTCACTGCGCTGGTATGTGTGGCATATTTCTACTGTACAGACGACAGAGATATCCGCACGAAGTTTTATGAACATCTCAATAATAAGGCCAACCTATTATCCAACAAAAATGTTATTATTATGGGAGATTTTAATTTGCATAACAAACCTGAAGATGTCATACTTGATCACATATGTTTTATAAACTCTAATGGACTAACGCAACATAGTACAGTTGTAAACAAGTATGTACAATAACATGCTTGATTTAGTGCTAAGTAATTTAAATATATGTGAGGTGACGTACAGCGATGAAGCATTGGTTAGAGAAGATCACCACTAGGGAATGCAATCCCGCAAGAAAATGTCAATCCAGGTATTTGCGGGACTGAACAATCTTAGTCCCGCTGGATCCAGGTATTTGCGGGATCCAGCAGAGTGGACTTAGATATCTAATCAATCGTATAATAAAGACCTAATACCTCGATCTACCAACCTTGCTTTTGGAGTTTTAAATTTATACCTATAATAAAACAAGTTCTTTGGGACATTTTAAATGATTTATTAATATACCTTTAGTTAGACATAGGTAAAGTTTAAGTCATAAATTGGCAAATAATAAGATAAGACATAAATTTACATAACATACCCGCCTCGGAACAGACTTTGTCTAGTGAGGTGTGTAAAAGAAATCTATGTACACAAATGAAAATAAAATAAACGCCCGGATTGCCGGCACTGAAACTGAAACTGAACTGAAACTTAAATTTGAATAATAACGTTCTCACGATAAACAATATTCTTGTACAATGAGCATCATAAGTTTAATTAAACATTATTTTGGAAATAGCTTCGTAAAAAAGTATTAATGAGTGTAATCTGATAAACGACTTCTGATATTGGACACAAGGTAGCCAGCGGCTGAAAAAGCTCGTTCAGCTTCCACGCTGGTTGGCACAATAGTCATAAGCGCATTGTAAGTGAATTGAAGGTATGTGCCTTTTAATCCACCGGCCTCGAAGTAATTCAGAGTAAGTGAGGGTAAATCTGTAGTTGCTCTCTTTCAGCTTTAAAAGATCTTGAATAACCATCATTTTTAGTGTCTTGCCGTAATTCATAACCATTAATCTGATAGAATTAGACGATGTTGGTAAGTTAAAACCCCCGGCTTTAAAAAGATCTCGCAAATCCAACGAGGTACAGAAAACTTGCAATGGTAAACCATCTTTAGACACCATTCGTGATACCCTCTTTTCGACGGTATTGTTTTCGCTTGAAAAATGGTCAGTGATTTTATTTGTTGATGGTTGAGGTTCACAATGAGCCGATGTGGAAGAACTGGACGTCGATGCAGTTGTAGAAGCTTCTCTGTAATCCCGCCAGTCCAGCGGGATCCCGCAAAATTTTCGACCGAGATTAGTCCCGCAAAATGTCTGCGGGATCTCGGTATTTTGGGATCCCGGTATACCGGGATTGCATTCCCTAATCACCACCATTCTACACTGGCTATCTCGGCCACCCTGGCGAGGACACAATACAGCAGGCGTGGAATGCGTGCAAACCATCATCAAACGGGACGACACTTATATTCGAACTTTAACTAATTTAATTTTAAACACGTTAATATTAATCTGTGTCTAAAAATATTCTCACACTTCAACTGGAGATATTTATACAACATGAAATCTGTCAACGAAGCTGTGGAATATTTTTACTCTGTATTATTTAGTATATTTGAATTATGTGTACCTTTAAAAATTATCGAAAGCAAATGTTAGCTACCCAGTTTGGTTCGATAAAAATATTATAGAAAAAATCAAATGTAAGGATCTCTTCGCAGGAAGTACAAAGCTACTAATAATACATCAGACTATTTATTATTTTCTGCAAAGAGATCCGATCTCAAAAAAGAGATGACTCTAAAAAAGAACAAATATTTATCCGATAGTGAAAATGGGATTAAAGCCCAAAAACTTCTGGCAATATATTAGATCACAAAAAGCAGGTAGGGGCACTCCTATTGGACTTATGAATGTCGATAAAATAATCCAATGTCCCCAACAAGTTTCAGAGAGATTCGCGGACTATTTCCAGTCGGTATACAACCATATGAGCCCTAACCTAGGTGTCCGGGCTGAGGTGCCTAGAAACACAGGTTCAATTATCTCTGGAACAAATTAAGCCAGAGGAAGTCGAAGCGTGTATTCGGGAACAAAAGCCCAACAAGGCCACGGGGCCAGATGGAATCCCACCTCATTCCATCATTATCATGTTGGAAGAACATTTGTTTAACCCGATATGCTTTATCATCAACCTCCGTATTTCAACTTCCACTTTTCCTCAATCCTGGAAACTTACCAAGGTTAGCCCGATACATAAATCTGGAACAAAAACGGAAGTCCAGAACTATAGACCAGTAGCGGTTCTGTCAATACTCCCAAAAATATTTGAAACAATAATTTGCGAAAAGCTAAACCAACAAATTAAACCGTTTCTTTGGGGAAACCAACACGGATTTCTATTAAATAAGTCCACCGTCTCTAATCTTCTAGAACTCTCACAGAGAGTAGCAAGAGGATTAGATGCTCAACATCAAACTGATGTGATCGACACGGATTTCGCCAAGGCGTTCGACCGAGTAGATCATGACGTACTACTACGAAAAATACATAGAATTGGTTTCAACAAACCCCTCCTAAATTTTTTGTCACGTATTTAAGGAATAGGAAATAATATGTTTGGATCGACGAGTGTTGTTTAGGTAAGTGTAATTACCACTGCACATGAGACAGTAATATGTTGTATAGAAGGAAGGACTCACCATTAGGAACAAAGACACTCGTCTTCTCCCTGTTTATTCTCCTCACAGCAATAGCACTGAACACATAACGGCTTGCACAATATTGGCGCGGATGAGATTATAGTGATTATAGTGAGCAATGCGGTCTGAGATTCCTCTACCTGAGGGAGTATGGCTACTACCCGTGGCTCTATCCTACTGACTTTCTCTTGGGCATGCTCGGTATGAACCATCTACGGGTCAGAAGAGATGTGCAAATTGTATCACACTTCTTCAAACTGATTCGTGGATGGTTTGAAAATCCGACTATCATGGAGAGTATTAGTCTCTATGTTCCTGATGGTTATCTCCGTCACCGACAGCATAGACTGTTTTATCTCCGGGCCTGCAGGACTAACTTGCCAATGGTCATGCCGGTGGGGAGAGCAGTCTTGCTGTTGAACAGAATTAATTCGGATATCGACATATTTAGCATCGGTGATGCTGCCTTTAAAAGGCAAGCTATATTGATGCTGGTATATTTGATACACAGCTTACTTATTATGTAATACCATTTTACAAATGTACTTAAAACGAAATAAAATGTAATTTTGTAATGTTTCTAAAAGAATAAACTAATTGAATTGAATAAACTTGAATTGAATTATTGTAGCAGACTGACTGCAGGACACTGACATCGAAGTAGGTAGGACAAAGGAACAACAATACTATCTCAGCACAGTGGTCGCATGTATGTATATAGGTATGTGTGCATAAGATGTATGTGTAAATTAATGCGTATTGGCGTAACCATACTTATTACAATGCATTTCCACCGTAAAAATACACCCAGTCCCCTAGCAACGCCAGGTACACGTGAGCTAGTTATTAATTGTGTTGAATGTTTTGTTGTATATCTCTTGTCTAATAGCTTTACAATACGATATCCCGTGTCTGGGGTCAACTTGGTAGATAAAGTGTCAATTAGTCCAACAGACCAATAGAGAGATAAAGTCTTTAAACGGGGGTTCGCTCAACTCTCAAGAACGTATTACTAAAATCTCAAATGTTTCTATAGGGATACCTACGGATGTAAATTATTTATGTTTTAAATTAATAAATTAAACATTACCATTAAAACGTGTAAAAAAAACGCTTTGAAAAATAAAAAAAATGTTTTGAGATGTTAGTAATACGTTCATTAAAACTACAATTGAATTAGGCACAAATGTAATATTTTAAAGCAATAAAACGTAGGTTAAAATAATGGGTTCCATAATATTTCATCAAAATGACAATTAAACACACCTTTAAAAAGTGATTTAGAGTCATCAAAAGTGGTGAAACAAAAACTAGGTTAAATAGTTACCTATTTAACCTATTGTTTATATTGTTTCATCACTTTTCATGACTTTATATCACTTCTTGTAGGTGTGTTGAACCGTCATTTTGATGAAAAACCCGGTCACCAAAATAATATAGATGTTACAGCCAAAGTAATATATCCGGATATTATATAATAATAATAATAATAATAATATCTTTATTGTGATAAATTTTCAAACAATAACCATAGAAATACATGAAAGACTGTTTTGTGTACATTGGTTTATAAATTAGATGAATATAATTTTATTTCTTCCATAGGTTGTTCACCATGGTTGTTTAGGGTGAGGTTTGTCCGGGTCTTGGCTCAGAACATCGCCTTGCACCGCAGTGGGAGGGATGGATTCTCCCAGACATACCGATCGCCAACACTTCTTCCATAGGTTGTTCACCATGGTTGTTTAGGGTGAGGTTTGTCCGGGTCTTGGCTCAGAACATCGCCTTGCACCGCAGTGGGAGGGATGGATTCTCCCAGACATACCGATCGCCAACACTTCTTCCATAGGTTGTTCACCATGGTTGTTTAGGGTGAGGTTTGTCCGGGTCTTGGCTCAGAACATCGCCTTGCACCGCAGTGGGAGGGATGGATTCTCCCAGACATACCGATCGCCAACACTTCTTCCATAGGTTGTTCACCATGGTTGTTTAGGGTGAGGTTTGTCCGGGTCTTGGCTCAGAACATCGCCTTGCACCGCAGTGGGAGGGATGGATTCTCCCAGACATACCGATCGCCAACACTTCTTCCATAGGTTGTTCACCATGGTTGTTTAGGGTGAGGTTTGTCCGGGTCTTGGCTCAGAACATCGCCTTGCACCGCAGTGGGAGGGATGGATTCTCCCAGACATACCGATCGCCAACACTTCTTCCATAGGTTGTTCACCATGGTTGTTTAGGGTGAGGTTTGTCCGGGTCTTGGCTCAGAACATCGCCTTGCACCGCAGTGGGAGGGATGGATTCTCCCAGACATACCGATCGCCAACACTTCTTCCATAGGTTGTTCACCATGGTTGTTTAGGGTGAGGTTTGTCCGGGTCTTGGCTCAGAACATCGCCTTGCACCGCAGTGGGAGGGATGGATTCTCCCAGACATACCGATCGCCAACACTTCTTCCATAGGTTGTTCACCATGGTTGTTTAGGGTGAGGTTTGTCCGGGTCTTGGCTCAGAACATCGCCTTGCACCGCAGTGGGAGGGATGGATTCTCCCAGACATACCGATCGCCAACACTTCTTCCATAGGTTGTTCACCATGGTTGTTTAGGGTGAGGTTTGTCCGGGTCTTGGCTCAGAACATCGCCTTGCACCGCAGTGGGAGGGATGGATTCTCCCAGACATACCGATCGCCAACACTTCTTCCATAGGTTGTTCACCATGGTTGTTTAGGGTGAGGTTTGTCCGGGTCTTGGCTCAGAACATCGCCTTGCACCGCAGTGGGAGGGATGGATTCTCCCAGACATACCGATCGCCAACACTTCTTCCATAGGTTGTTCACCATGGTTGTTTAGGGTGAGGTTTGTCCGGGTCTTGGCTCAGAACATCGCCTTGCACCGCAGTGGGAGGGATGGATTCTCCCAGACATACCGATCGCCAACACTTCTTCCATAGGTTGTTCACCATGGTTGTTTAGGGTGAGGTTTGTCCGGGTCTTGGCTCAGAACATCGCCTTGCACCGCAGTGGGAGGGATGGATTCTCCCAGACATACCGATCGCCAACACTTCTTCCATAGGTTGTTCACCATGGTTGTTTAGGGTGAGGTTTGTCCGGGTCTTGGCTCAGAACATCGCCTTGCACCGCAGCGGGAGGGATGGATTCTCCCAGACATACCGATCGCCAACAACCCACCCATTTTTCCTTCTCAGAACTTCCTCCCCTCCTTTCTTCCCCTCCACACAACATCCCCAAAAATGACATAGGCCCTGAGAGGAATTATTTTCCTCGGGACCTCCTGTGTGGAAATAATGTAAAAACAATTGTTCTCTAATGTTATTTAAAAATAATTAATTAATATATAGCTTTTTTAAGTTTTCAAATTGCTTTTTTATGTTTTCAAAAATGTTTGGTTTGATAGAGGTACATTTTAACTATTCTTTTTGGTTTGAATATAAAGCATGACGTTATCTCTTTCTAATCTAACACCATTTTGATCACATTTTCGCCATGAGAGAAACGATTTATTTGAGACCATTTGAGCTATTTATATGATACCATATGAGCTATTTATGTAAGACCATGTGAGCTATTTATATGAGACAATATGAGCTATTTATGTCAGACCATGTGAGCTATTTATATGAGACAATATGAGCTATTTATGTAATACCATGTGAGCTATTTATGTAAGACCATATGACCTATTTATATGAGTTATTTATATAAGAACATAATGAGCTATTTATGTAAGACCATATGACCTATTTATATGAGTTATTTATATAAGAACATACGAGTTATTTATGTAAGACCGTATGACCTATTTATATGAGTTCATATGGGTTATTTATATAAGAACATATGAGCTATTTATGTAAGACCATATGACCTATTTATATGAGTTATTTATATAAGAACATAATGAGCTATTTATGTAAGACCATATGACCTATTTATATGAGTTATTTATATAAGAACATACGAGTTATTTATGTAAGACCGTATGACCTATTTATATGAGTTCATATGGGTTATTTATATAAGAACATATGAGCTATTTATGTAAGACCATATGACCTATTTATATGAGTTCATATGAGTTATTTAAATAAGAACATATGAGCTATTTATGTAAGACCATATTACTAATTTATATGAGTTCATATGAGTTATTTATATCAGAACATATGAGCTATTTATGTAAGACCATATTACTAATTTATATGAGTTCATATGAGTTATTTATATAAGAACATATGAGATATTTATGTAAGATCATATGACCTATTTATATTTATTTATTTATTTGTTAAGACATACACAGTACAATAAGATAGAGTTAGATATTTTTAGTTATTACATAGTTGTAGTACCTATTACGTATGTCCATAAAATATCATTACGTTATTTCGCCTGAAATTGTTATAAGAGGAAGGAAGTGTGTGGATAGATAATAATAAATGAATTGAAAACAAGAATTATAATAAACGCACGAATTGTAATTGACTGTTAATTCATAGGAGTTTTTAAAAATGATGTGAAAATATTTTTGAAATATGTCATGCCAAGAAATTTAATAAGTTAGTTTTGTATGTTAGAAAGGAATCATGAAAGATGTCTAAATGTAGTAATTTTTCGTAATGGGTGTAAGTTATGATTGCGCGAGTAATTACTGAGTTGTTTGTTGCATTGGTATTGTTGGCTTCAATATGAAATAGTGTAGTGTGCCTGGTACGCCTCGTTGGAATATTTAAACCAATGACGGATAGCAATTCGGGACTATTTATTTTATTATTTAGCAGATTATGTAGAAACAACAGGTCTGACAATGTGCGTCTTTTTTGTAAAGTTAACCGTTACTGTTTATCATTTATGTAAATGACATATTCAATCAAAGAT
The DNA here is from genome assembly GCF_061612785.1 of Hesperophylax consimilis. Classification (NCBI taxonomy): domain Eukaryota; kingdom Metazoa; phylum Arthropoda; class Insecta; order Trichoptera; family Limnephilidae; genus Hesperophylax; species Hesperophylax consimilis. The sequence goes on from NC_142855.1 coordinate 3,862,508, forward strand.
TAAATGGAAAAATAATATCTTATGCTGATGACACTGTCATAATTATTGAAGGTACTGATTGGAATAATAATTAATAACTTAGCATATACTGAAAAATTGGTTAGATAAAAACCTCCTCTCATTAAATACTGAAAAAACAAAATGTATCCCATTCTCTATCAACAAATTTAAATTAATACCAGAATTAAAAATTATAATACATCAACTTAAATGTAACAGAACTAATTGCAATCAAGAATGTTCTATACTTAGTCTAACTTGTGAAATTAAATATCTTGGTATATATATTGATCAACATTTTAAATGGAAAAAACAAATTTGTGAACTTGTCAAAAGAATTAGAAAATGTATTTATATATTTATAAGAATTAGAAATATTCTTAGACCAGAAAACCTAAAAAGAGTGTACAATTGTTCAACCCTTATTACAATATGGTATTATTGGCTGGGGAGGAACTTATAACAATATATTAAATCCACTTAAAATAGTTCAAAGATTGATAATTAAAGTAGTATTGAAAAAACCATCCAAATTTTCTACTGAGATTCTCTTTTCAATATTCAATGTACCCACAATAGACAATATATATAAAAAATATTCAATTCTACAAATTTATAAAGAAATACAGTTAAATAACTTACAATTCAATTCATCAGCAAGATATCAAAAAACTATCAAAATCCCAAAACTCAATACGAAGCACACACAAAATACCTATCTCTATCTAGGTATAACATATTTTAACATCCTTCCATTATATCTAAAAAATATTGAGGATATTCAGGAATTTAAAATTAAATTAAAAAATTACCTAAAACTACTATAAACGTCCATATCTTACTCTTATTATTATTTCCTTCAAATCTTGAAACTGTATTATTGATAAATCTTGCCTATTTCTTACTTATCCCTTTGGTTTTGCAAATATATTATTTACTTACTTACATGATTCCATATAATTGAGCTAGGATTCACTCACCAAACACAAGAGCCTCGTCTCTTTATGGTGAGGAAAAGCTATTATTATTTACCTTTATAACACTGTATAATATGTATAAATTGTGTATTTATTGTAAAAAACATACAAATATTAAATAAAAAAATATTATTTGTAGTTTTGTTGAATTTCTTGAGCAAATGTTCCTAAAATTTATTCTGTATACTTTCTACTAAATCTATGTATACCTTATATTGAGGATTCCATATTGTGAAAGCATATTCCAGGGGACTTCTGACCGATGAACAAAACAACATTTTATATGAGTTCGTATTAGTTATTTATATAAGATTATATGAGCTATTTATGTAAGACCATATGAGTTATTTATATGAGACCATATGAGCTATTTATATGAGACCATATGAGGTATTTATATGAGACAATATGAACTATTTTTATACGATAATTTGCAAAAAATTCACATAAGCTAACAAAATGGCCCGAAGAGTCGAGATTCCGACTTAATTGTAGGGTATTGTCCCGTTTTGTGTTTATGCAAAAAAGCATGTATCTGGCAACACTGAAATGATGGTTTGGGTCACTCACCTCTCAATGAACTCACCTGTACGTGTACCCACAATATAGGGGACTATAATATAATCGACATCTTTACGTAGAGAACATTCCTCTGTCAACTCCACAGACATAGGAATTAATAGACGAGAAGATAATGGCGAGGGGTAAAATCAACTGTTGAAGAACGAAGGGGGTGAAGCTGACTGTGATTCGTCAATAAATCAATCTGACAGTAAATAGGCATCTCGCATTATAATATCACCATTTACTTCTTAAAAGTAAAATCTGCTTTTGAATAAATAGACATTTTTACATGGGAGCGCAAATTACTCGCCACGTTATGAACTAATTTGCGAAGTCCAAATTCGGCAAAGTAAATTTCTTCTGTTTGCAGAGTCGTAGTTAGTTTCAGAGTATTTAGTTAAGACACTTTTACAAATGTTTCATAATTTACTTACCCCAGTAAACAACGATGAGCACACTTGAGAATCGCTACATTGTGATGTGATAGTACATGTTTCTAAAACTGATCCATATAATACGGTGTGAATAAGCTTAAAATAATGTAAAATAATGCTTACTTATGGAATGTAATACGACAATTGGGTTTATTCTCTTTTTCACATCTATTTTTACAAGTTTTCATATCACAAGTCAACATTTTGCCGTGTGATTTTGTAAAATGAACCGATGATGCCTCGACCATAGTTTGCACAAGAATGATGACGTCACGTTTTCAAATTTCACTTGAGGCCATACGCGAGCACAGCCGGCTCCAATGGAACCGGTATGGGGAGTGGGGATAATACGCTTTTTATCACTTAGGGCAGGTCTACTAATATTCATATGTCTATGGTCAACTCCAAACGTTGATTACATGCGTTTCCTGCACCTACTGTAGGTACAAGAGTCCCGACAGTGAGACTATACAAAGTCGCTATCCGCGTCTGTCTGTTTGTGCGCTTAGTTCTTCTAAACTACGCAACGGAAATTTATAATGTTTTCTTTATTAGAGAATTTCTTCTGAAAGGTTTATATATAATAAATGTATATTATATTTACAAAAATTAGAGAAATGTCGAAATTTTAAAATAGAGTCGTAAAAAATATTTTCGGGCGCTAACATTGTTAATGCTGGCTAAACCTTATGAGATACAACAAAATAATGTACTACGGAATTGTATATCTTAAAAAGGCCTACAGAAAAGTCCTGAATGGTATATACCCGGCGTTGCTGGGGGTTATCCTAAATACCGAAATTATAGTTTTTTTGACTTAATCATCAAACAATCGACTTTTCTCTATTTTCCATGCATATTTATTTATTTATATATACGCCTAAAAAGGCTTTTACATAAAAGTGATACATGATGCAGTGTACATAGGAGAATATCTGTATTATACAGGAGATACTGACAGTAAATAGATGTAATCCATTGTAAAGTAGGTACAAAATACACAAATGAAAAATTGTGATTACAAGTATATTGAGAAAATATGAATCAATATTAGTAAAACGTAAGAGTAAAATAAATTTAAAAAGAAATTACAACAACACTACATATAAGACAAATCATTAAAACTAATTTACCAACGCTACTCTAATTTGTAGGATTCGACAAAGTGTTGGTATAGATTATGCTTGGTTCTATAAATGGAGTCAATAAATAAATCAATAGCATCCCCATACTTGTTGCCCAGATCATGCATCCTATTGGTCAGTGAGTGTGTCTGATAGTTGGTCGAGTGTGTATTACAGAAGAATGTTATATTTTGTCTAGTATTCCTAGTCGGCACATGGAATTTAATAGTGGCAACGATGGCAGGACTATCAATTAAGTTGTTTATGACTTTGTGTAACACAACCAGGTCTGAAATAATTCTCCTGTCAGACAGTGTTATTAGAAGCAATTGATTCATCAAACTGACATTTCGCGGATTTTTCTGTAGGCCTTTTTAAGATATACATTTCCTTAGTACATTATGTTGCTGTATCTCATAAGGTTTAGCCAGCATTAGCATGTAATCAATAGGAATTCTGAGCTTAAAATTTAGGTATACTATAGAAAATTGTGCTGAAATCTTTCTATATTATTGGAGTGAACTTTATATAAAGGGGACCAAATAGGTGAATTATACTCCAATTGACTTCTGACTAATGAAATATAGAGGGTTCTCATACAATCTATGGACTTAAAATCAGTTAAAGTTCTGCAAAGGAAGCCAAGCATTATTAGTTATATAGTTGATGTGTTCAATGAATGACAAGTTGTCATTCATTTATTATTTATGTAAACCTTTCGGAAGAAATTCTCTAAATGATAGAGAAAAACCTGTCAAAATCCGTTGCGTAATTTAGAAGAACTAAGCGCACAAGCAGACAGACGCAGATAATGACTTTGTTTTATACTTTTAAGAGATTAGAGATGTAGCAGTGTGTTTTACAACTTAAAACTGTTCTTATTTTTGGAGTAAAAATTTTATCTTTAAATTAACTTTCAACAAGAACTTTATATTACGCTGATGCGATTATTCTTATTTTTACTTCTATTATCCCTAGCATTATTTATTATTTTTATTTGTATCCTACCTTATTTTTATTTTTATCTTTATGTTTACAAGATTCACCTCTACTCCAATTCCTATCCTGTATGTGATCATGTACATAATATTATATATTCAGAATTGGTTATTTATGAAGGGAAAGAACCATTTTAAAGAATACCTGACATCATTAAATTAAGTTCATTTGCTTTACTCTTCTTTTTTTCATTTCAATTCTGTTTAAAATTTCTTTTTAAAATAATTAATTAATTTATCTTTATTTTCATCTCTTTCTTATTTTCAGTTAAACCTATTTTACAACTGAATGAATCATGTATTACATTTATATAATTATACACAAATTTCGACTACCATAATACGGACATGTGTCTAGTGTGGTAGTCGAAAAGCATTTAAAAAACCTGTATCCAAATATATTTTTATGAATAAAGAAAAAAAAAAAAAAGTGTCTTGAAACAGTAAGCTTTTGGGTCCTGTTTTGCACATTTCTCTTTCTGTAATTTGCAGATATTTTTAATTTACCAACACTTTATCAGGAAGCGGTTAGAAGTTATCGTTTTTAACGGTATGACAAATGATGTGAAGAGATTTTTAACTTTTCTCCGAATGTGTGGAGTTAATGCAAAAAAAATTGAATGGAATTTTTGTACAGCGGTTTTGCGATTGTAAATAACTAGGTACTTACCACTCGCGCGTCTCAGATATCTCATTCCAATCGCCATCGGCTCTAATGACAAAACATTGAAACCAAATCTAAGAACAGGTTTCTGGGAAGGATTACCCTTCGTTAGTCAATCGCTTATCTGTTCTTGAAGCTAATTCGCATTTTTACTGGTATCTGGTATCAATACTGACTGAGTGGATCTGTCATATTCCACAGACAGGGACCTTCCCAAACACTAAGAGGAAGCTACAAGCCAAAAATGTGTATATTCTTGGTATACTTTATATCGTAGGTAATAGGCATTCAAATCGCTTGACAAACGGAGTCTAGAAACGTTCGATTTCAAGCACAAAACTGCTTTTTATTTATTTTGCAAATAATTTTATAAGAAAGCAAAAAAGTTAATCAAGTGAAACTGTCACAGATAATCTTAACTATAATACTGTATTTTTTAAAAGTTGTTTTCTTTATGCGTTTATACATTTCTATTGAGAAAAAAAATATTTTATTAGTTTGCATTTATATTTTTTATTGAGTAATTTATATTTTTATTTGTATTCTACTCAAGCGAAACGACAGGAAAACCTTCAATTTATTTAAAGCATATTTTTTGGTATTCATAATGTACACCAACTCGTTATATTATAAAATAGTGATTTGGAATTAAGCTTCGCCTTAAAACAAAACTATTGAAAGTTTAAACTACTAGTTTTTAATAGATAAACTGACGGCCGGCATAGTCCAGTGGTAACGCATTGGACTGCCATTCCGAAGGTCGCGGGTTCGAACCCGGCGTGCGCAAATAAATTTTATTTGATTAATTTGTGTTATTTCACAATTAATTAATTAAAATAATATATAGTATATTTGCGGCACGTTCCAGAGTGGAAGATACTACCAGTATCGCCCTGGTGTAAGACCACCATTCAGAATTGAAACGTTGCTCCAAATGGCTTTAGCCGTGTTTAGTGACTAGATCTGAATAGCCAGGTACTTCCCCACCTTCCTCTTTCCCTTCCCCACTTACCTTCAGCCTCACAACATCCCCCAATTGGGGATGCCATAGTCTCACTGGCTCCAGACGGGAGCAGTTGGGACTCTTGTGAGGTATTCACTATAAAAAAAAAAAAATAAAAAAAAAACTAGTGGACCCCGCATATGTCTCTTTCGGGCATATCTGACTTCTGTCACCATTCACTAATTCCACAACTTTACTGTTGAAAAACTACATTAAATCGAATTTAATTCGACACTGTATCTCATTCCTGTATCTATATCCTATTCCTCGGGTATCCCCGACTTCTTTTTGCAATCAAAACCACTCTCTAAACACTCCTCGCACTAATGAGAACAAACTTTGCAAATTTTCAGCGATGTCGGTCGACTACTTTTCGAGTTTTACGAGCACAAACATTTGGAGGCTGAATTTTTATATATAAGTCAACTGTTCACTTTTATTTTTACAAATATCTACATAGTATTATTTTTTAATGATAAATTAACGTTTATAAGACAAGGTTTTTCTGCATAGCACAAAGTATAATAAATTATAATAAGCAATTAATTAATTAATTAGTCACCTGTAATATCAATACAAATTGAAAATATCTCCTGAGTAAAAATAAATGCCGCCGACAGGAATTGAACCCGTGCCTTCTGATGTCCGGTGAAACGCTCGGGACCACTGAGCCACGTCGGTTTATTTCCAACCCGCCAAATAATTCAATATGTACTAGTACTTCAATCAACAATTATTGCTTATTATATTTTGTTCACCTGTAAACAACCAACTTTATTTTTGTAGGAAAGGCTTTGTTAGTGCTAAATTCCCTTAAATTTTCCTTTAATGTATGAACGCATAAAGAAAACAAAATTTAAAAAATACAGTATTATAGCTAAGATTATCTGTGACAGTTTCACTTGATTAACTTTTTTGCTTTCTTATAAAAATATTTAAAAAATAAATAAAAATCAGATTTGTGCTTGAAATCGAACGTTTCTAGACTCCGTTTGTCAAGCGATTTGAATGCTTATTACCTACGATATAAAGTATACTAAGAATATACACATTTTTGTATTGTAGCTTCCTCTTAACAATTTTGAAATTATACTCCCATTTTTACAGCGCCCTTGAGGTGATTTTCAACGAAAACGGCGCTATATAAATTATCCAAATATTATTATTACAATACATGTTTTAGCAAATGAATAAACACAGGTTTTACCGTTTGTCCAATATTGTAAGGTTATATAAATTTTCCCTATTTTGACAAACGATTGGTCAAAACGTTTTTGCAAACGTATTATAATAACGTTATTAAACCTAGTTTATTAACGTAATACAAAAATTAACATGTACAGTTTGTTGCAAATAAATACAACTTAATTATTTCATTAATTTATTTTAAAAAAACGCGTAAAATTTTATTTTTAGTCCCGCCCTGTGAAGTAACCAAGAAGTTGTGTACATTTTATAACATTGGTCGACAACCAATTGACCGCGAGACTCACTTATAGAGCTATTTAATTATAGTTGTCACGTCATAATTAATATCCAGTCGAAACGGGTTCCACTACAAACAACGGGAGCGATGAGGACGATTTTTATTATTTTTTTAATTTTTGTTATATACATTTAATGATTATCATCTTTGTATATGTTACCGGAAATGTATGACATCTAGGAAATGTATGTAACTCCTAGGAAACGTATTCAATTCTGAAGCTATTTAGGAAATGTATAAAATATTGTTTTAAAAATTATTTAATAGGTACACACATATCCTGGGAAATGTATACATTTCCTAGGAATTGTATATAATTCCAAATCGTATTAGGAAATGTATACAAAGAATGATTTGTGTAATAAAATACGATGTTTTATTTGTTAAATTCTTATAAATATATATTTTATTTAAGTAATAATAAATGTCACAATATTTAAGTAAAACTCTTTATATTTTTATACTAAGTTAAATTTAAAATCGAGTAAAAATAAATACCGCCAACGGGAATTGAACCCGTGCCTTCTGATGTCCGTTCAGGTGCTCTGTAACCACTGAGCTATGTCGACTTATTTCCAACCCGCCAAATGATTCAATATGTACTAGTACCTCAATCAACAATAATTACTGCTTATTATATTTTTTCACCTGTAAACAACCAACTTTGTTTTTGTAGGAAAGGCTTTGTTAGTGCTAAATTTCTCACTAGATGGCGTCGAGACATATGATATCTTCATTAAAACATTGATTTTAACTACTTACTAGATAAATTGTCCCTATTAAAACTTCCCGAAAGAAGAATTAACACAGATTTAATAGTATTACATAAAATACTTCATTACAAAATTGACTGTCTTCGAGTTACTCCAATTAATCAGCATCCACATACCCAAAAGATCTTGCCGAAATTTACTACCCTTTTATTTTTACAACACCAGGACACTGTCTTATCAAAATTCCCCGATTCCAAGACTTCACAGTCTCGGAAATAAATACTCTGATCTGGGAGATATATTTCATCTTCAAAATAATCAATATAAATATTGTTTATTTCAATTCTTTTATATATATCGAGAAACAAATATGCATCTATAATTTCCGCAATATATATATTTTTATTTTGAATATCTATTTATGTGAAACTTCTTATTTCATTTTTACTAATGTATCTTATTTTATTATATGCTTTTGTTGTAACATTTAATATTTTTTCTTTTTTCGTTGTATTATGTTTCCTTTATTGTTTTAATTTGGTAGAATTTATAATAACTGTGATACTCTACTATTAAACTTTGTAGTTTGTAAAAGCCCATTAGGGCGTGTAATAATAAATAAATAAATAAAAAATAAATAAATTTATTGGTGAAATATTTTTGACTTGTCAAATATTATTATTTTTTAATGTTTATAAGACAAGGTTTAATGCATAGCATAAAGGATAACAAATAATTATAAGTAATAATTAGTCATCCGACAATACTAATAAAAATTGAAAATATCTCCATAAACAGTATACAGAGCACCTGACTGGACATCAGAAAGCACGGGTTCAATTCCCGTTGGCGGCATTTATTTTTACTCTGGAGATATTTTCAATTCGTATTAGTATTTTGGATGACTAATTATTGCTTATAATTATTTGTTATCCTTTATGCTATGCATAAAACCTTGTCTTATAAACTTTAGTTTATCATTAAAAAAATAATTTTTTTTTTGTTTGTCTCGTACGCGTTCCTATACCAAACATTTCAAAGTTTGTTCTTATTAGTGCCAAGAGTATTAAGAGAGTATTTTGAATGGTAGGAGAAGTCGGGGACCTCGAGAAAGACTTAATGAATTATCTCTGCACTGCAGTGAGATTGAAGTCGACACAAATAAGATTTTTGACAGTGACAATTTGGATTTAATGAATCTACACGAAGTGAATGGTAGAACAAGTCCGGAATGCCCGAGGAAGAGACATGATTCAAATAATTATTTGTCGTAAAATGAGACATGAGTTATGAACGAAGTAAGAAGTGTTTTAAGAATTTACAAACAGTCCCAACTGCTCCCAACCTTCTCTGGAGCCAGTAAGACAACGGCATCCCCAATTAGGGTATGTTGAGAGGCTGAAGGTAGTCGCGAAGGGGAAAGGAGATGGGGGAGAGGAAGGTGGGGCAGTACCTAGATGTTCAGATCTGGTCACCAAACATGGCTGGTCTTACAGCAGGGCGATACTGAGAATATATTCCACTCTGGAACGTGCTGCAAGTATACTGTATACTTTTTTTAAATTAATGAATTGTGAAATAAAACAAATTAATCAAAAAAAAATTAATTGCGCACGCCGGGATTAGAACCCGCGACCTTCGGCTTGCTAGTCGAGAGCCTCACCCCTCGACAATAGAGGCCGTACAAATTCTTTTCAATACATAGTCTTTAATTTGCCTCAAAAAATGATAAAAACAACAATACATATAAAAAAAATATTGTCAAAAAAACAGTAATTTTGGATAGTAAAAAAACATATAAAAAAAAACAATAATATTTGATAACAAACATTAATGTTTGATGAAAAACAATATTTGATTAAAAAAAACAATAATAAATGATTTTAGGATACATTCAAAAACATCATATTATTCATAAATAATATTTTTCTGCGTCCCTGAGGTGATAACTCACAAAAGCGGCGCTATAAAAATTGTCCAATATTATTATTATTATTATTAAATGAAATGTCTAGTTGGTTTATTTTGACAACATATCAAGGCTATATTATCAAGGCAAGTCAAGATGTAATAGTTAAAAATCTTCTAAAACATGACAGAAAACTTCTGCGCTCCGTATGCATTACTGATTGAGACGGAAACATTACAAATTACAACCCTGAAAGTTATGTATACATTTGCTCAGAAAAAATGCTCTCCACCCCTGATGAAGGAAGTGGAACTGTTTCATTGGTTGAGATGATAAAATATGTATGGAGGATGTGTCATTTAATTTAATAAGTTAAGTAAAATCGTATTTAGTACATTACGAAAGTTACTATTTGATAGTGGAAAACTCTGCAAACGTATAACGCAATCTCAGTCGCACAAAATTCTAACTTCACTTTGCCACGATTTATTTGTTACATCTATTATCGATTTCTGAATTTGAGATTGAATCTTGTGTAAATTATTTTAATTACTTATTTTAAAAGAAAATATTTAAATACGACGTATTATCATTTTGTGCAGATAGAACCATGTACAACCAGCTAAGGCCCCTTAAAGCCATTTCAAAATGAAGCCACATTCTATTTAAATGTTTTCTTTTAAAATAAATTGTTAAATAGATTATGAGAAATCGTAACATCGTAAAGAAAAATTAGAACCATATTGACTCTCAAAGATATTTTGGTTCTAGAAATCTGCAAAAGAAATGGTTTTGCATTCAAATGTCATTTTCACGTTAAAAAAAAAAACAGTTTGTTATAAAATTTATCAGGAAACTGCCTGCAATCCTGTTTTTAACCGGTTACCAATAATTTGAAGACTTTTTAAATATTTGTTTGGTTTTACGCCCAGCCGGGCTTTTACGTGGATTTTAAGAACAGAATATTCCTAGAAAGCTATCAAAAATTACATTGATTTAAAAAGAGAATATACCATAGACATATGAAATTCCTATGTCTGTGGAATATACCTAGTGAGCTATCACAAATTACATGGATTTAAAAAGAAAATATACCTAGCGAGCTATCAAAAATTACACCAAAAAAATTTAAAGCAAGAAATAATAGTAAACTGACAAACTGAATAGATCAGCAACATCATCAGCTGTAGGCAGACTGATGGAACCTAAGCGCAAGCCAAATACTAAGTTTGGTGATCGCGCTTTCGGAGTATCTGGGCCGAAGGATTGAAATAAACTCCCTCCGGAACTAAGATCCATAACAAGTCCAACAAAATTCAGGTCTAAACTAAAAACTTACTTTTTTAAGCTGTCATACCCTTAAATGAAATATACCATTCCTGAGAGAAAGTCCAATTGTATCCAATTTTACAATTATGTCCTAAATCTTGAATCTAAATTTGGCTAATAAACAATTAGTTAATGTTAATTAAGTGTTAATCTCAAGTGACCTACCAGGTAAGTATTGTACTGTATATTATATCCATAAATAGTTAGTAGATCATTGTAGAATTGTATTATATAAGTTGTATTGTATTGTACAAATATAAGAAAAAAAACCCTCGTACACCACAATTACACCACCAGAACAATAACCAACCGACACTACAACGTACCTACACTACATACCACGTCAGCTCGAAGACATTTCATGTCCCTAGCTCCCAAAATATTTAACCTTCTCCCTGAAAACTTAAAAACCGTAACCCAATCCCATAAATTTAAAAAACTTATATCAAAATGGATAAGTTCACTTGGAGACCACAATATACACGGTGTCCGGAAACTCGTAGTACAAGCGGGAAACTGGAGAATCTACACCACATGGGGAACCCAAAAAAACATAAAGTTTTTTGATTTGAGCATTTAAAAAAAAAAAAAAAAACCAAAAAAAAATATTTTTCGGCCATTTTAGGGTTAAAGTTTTTTCTGGTGTTTAGGGTTGAATAACAGATGTTTTAACCCTGCAGAGCAGAAATATTTTATGATTACACCGGGTTAAATGAAGGGTGATTTCAAAATAATGCTTCAAATCCGAGTTCCTTCATTTGTTTTACTTTCAAATAGTTTTAATTAGTTGGGTACTTTGATCTTCAGTAATAATTTATAAGAAATTGATTAAAAAAAAAAAAAAAAAAAAAAACTTCAAACTCGATTTACTCGATAACAAAAGCTCAAATAAAAAAAAAATATACTACAAAATCGACTCCAAATGTGATGTAGATTCACCAGTTTCCCGCTTGTACTACGAGTTTCCGGACACCCTGTATAAAAATTGGTACATAAATTAAATTATATTATAATTTTATCAACTAATTATCAATTATTATTAATATTTAATACTATTTTTATTACTATAAATACATTTAGAAACCATGATTTTAATATTTGTAATGCAATTAAATTTGTATAATTTAATAACTTTTAATTTAATTTAATTTGTATAGTTTTATTACTTACTTATTATTTAATTGTATAATCTAATTAACTTATATTTTAATCTAAATTGCATAACTTTATAACTTATAATTAACTTATTTTATAAATCCAATCTGTAAACATCACCCGCCATAACACAGGGACATCCCTAGCATGGCGGATGAATTATCACAAATATGTATAAATGTTCAACAAGTTCTTATAATAAATAAATAAATTATTTCGCAAAAAAACGGCGCTATATAAATCATCCAAATATTATTATTATTGTGAAACAATATTAGTAAAACATCTAACAGTTACATTAAATAATATAGGAACTAGAACAAACTACATATAAGACGAATCACTAAAATTACATTACCAACGCTACTATAATTTGAAGGATTCAACAAAGTGCTGGTATAGATTACGCTTGATTCTATAAATGGAGTCAATACATAGTATACATAAATAGTACCCCAAACTTGTTGCCCAGATCATGCACCTGTTGGTTAGTGAGTGTGTCTGATAGTTGGTCATTCTACATATTATATTTTTATTAAATAATGTGTTTTTATTAACCCTGATGAAGGTTAAAGTTGAACTGAAACCGGTTGGTTATAAATATATACAATAAAGTGGTATTCAAACAAATTTATTTTATTTTAATTATTATAACTTTATTTTTGTAGGATAGGCTTTGTTAGTGCTAAATTTCTCAATAAATGGCGTCGAGACCTAAAATATCTTCATTTGTTGGTGAAATATTTTTGACTTGTCAAATATTATCATTTTTTAATGATAAACTAATGTTTATAAGAGAAGGTTTTATGCATAGCACGAAGGATAGCAAAATTATAAGCATATTTAATTGTTTATTATATTAATTATTTTTACTCGGGAGATATTTTCAAGTTGTATTAATTGATATTTCAGACGACTAATTATTGCTTATAATTATGTCTTATCCTTTGTGCTATGCATAAAACCTTGTCGTATAAACATTAGTTAATCATTAAAAAATAATATGTTTTATGTTTCTTCTTATATAAATATGTATTTAATGTTATTGCATTGGGTTTTACGAGAGATGGGAAGGCTGACAGAGATATTGGAAGAAGGGTAAATGCAGGTAACTCCATTAATGGAGGACTGAACGCAGTTGGCGCTAACTAAACACTGTCCAAAGAAGCGAAGCTAGCAGTCCACAATGTAGGGCTGGTACCTACCCTGATGTATGGAAGTGAGGCATGGAACTGGCAAAGAAAGGATGAAAGTAGAATGAATGCTGTTGAAATGAGATCCCTAAGGAGTATGTGTGGTAAAACCACGTTTGATCGTGTGAGGAATGTGGAAATCCGCAAAGAGTGCAAAGCTGATGTAAGCGTAATGAGTAAGATTAAGAAAGGGACGCTTAGATGGTTTGGGCATGTAGAGCGAATGAGCGAAGATAGGAGTGTAAGGAGGATATATGATGCAAATGTGAATGGTAGCAGAAGTCGGGGACGCCCGAGGAAGACATGGCACGACCAAGTGAATCAGATACTTGAGTCGGGCCATGTCAAGAGTCAGAATAATAAAAGAGTATGTATGAGACGATGTATGAATGTGAATGAGGCAAGAAGTGTGTGGTGTGACCGAGTTGTTTGGCGATCCGTCCTCTCTGCCTACCACTGCGGGGAAACGGCGTGATGGTTAGTTAGTTAGTTACATGTGGATTATAAATTGATACAGTCTGTTCAGTGATTCAGACCCGTATTTACTCCTTCCTCACATTACAGCATCCCCAAAGATGACATACAAGAGGTCATTGACATTCAGAGGTCTTTTGGACATTGGTTTCCTGAAGGCCTCCTGTATGATTGTTGTTGGCACTGCATCCTCTGCTTTTGTGGGCTCACACACTGGTCAATCCAGTGAATCCAGTTCCAGTCTACAGTTAGTCCGGCAGCTCGCATCTGACAGACTGGCGCCCAGGCGATACTGGCAATACCCCCATCAACACACGCAGGGTTGCCAACTCGTGGAGAATTCCCAAAATAGTGGGGAATTTGGAACAAATCGGGTATAATACATTAAGGCAAAGCTTAATGCCAAATCACCATTTTGATTAATTTTTATAACGAATTGGTGTACATTATGAATACCGAAAATATGGTTCATATAAATTGTAGGTTTTCTTATCGTTTCGCTTGAGTAGAATAATAATAAAAAATAAATTACATAATAAAAAATATAAATGCAAACTACTAAAAAAAATATTTTTTCAATAGAAATGTATGAACTCATAAAGGAAACAACTTTAAAAAATACAGTATTATTGTTTAGATTATCTGTGACAGTTTCACTTGATAAACTTTTTTGCTTTCTTATAAAATTATTACAAATTAAATAAAAACCTGTTTTTTTTCTTAAAATTGGACGTTCTTTACTCCGTTTGTCAAGCGATTTTAATGCCTATTACCTACGATATAAGGTTTACCAAGAATATACACATTTTTGGCTTGTGGCTTCCTCTTAAGGAAGGTACTCCTGCTTGATGCAAGGAGAAAAATCAATATTGCTAACATATTACAAATCCTACAAATCTAAGGTCCTAATCGATGAGTGGTTAAAGACGTTGTCCCAGCAAGACATTTTCTTTTCTGGGGTTGGATTCCCAGCTGAGACCGTTTTTTTTATTAATTTTTCTGTGTCTTATTCTGTCTCATATCGATTAGATTAATTAAGTTTTATTGAATAAAAATGGAATTTTAATGCGTTTCGTGACCATATCTGAATAGCCAGGTACTCCCACATCATACCCCAATTGGGGATGCAATACTCTCACTGGCTCCTGACGTTTGGGTGCATTATTCACATAAAAAAAAATTGAGTTGAAGCGAAGAAATATTGGTTATTATTTGAGTTTTTTCCGAAATATAATAATAATGTCCCGATGGTTGAGTAGTTAAAGACGTTTTCCCGGTAAGGCAGAGATCCTATTATTTTTTTTTTCTATGTCTTGTTTTGTTTCATGTTTTTGTTTTATTAACACATTCTTTGCGGGAAACGAGAAAAGTCGTCATACGCCTTTTTACAGTAAGACGCGGGAGACGAGTTTACTCGTTTTGTTGCGCAAAGCGGTAAGGAGCGAGAAACTTGTAAACAAGGGGTTCTAAATGGATGCGGGGTCATGTGTTTTCTATTGTCGGCGGAACCCGATCTGTCTACCTGTCAATACAATGAGTTTGAAACATAACAAAAAAATAAAATCGTTGTCGCGTATGTTCCGCTCACAAACTACGCAGTGAAACGCGGTACATGTGCAAGTTTTGCAATGTGCCTCTGCATAAAGGAAAGTGTTTCGAACGCTATCACACATTAAAGCACTATAAGCTATAGTTTTTTTTTTTATATGTAAGTATTGAAAATTTTTAAATAATCTTGTGATTTTGTATAAATAAATTTCGATACGTTATTTCAATTGTGAAATACTGTTTTTCTATGATTCCCAAGAAAGTAGAAAGTTTTTGTTCATAAAAAAAGAAATTACACATACATTGCTAAGTAAATATATAGAAACATCTTTTCAAAGTAAAACACTGAAAGTTTCATCGAAAAATATCAAATAGATCATAAGATATGAATATTTTGCGGAAAGTCTAATTTTGGTGCTTAAATTAAAAAAAAAACACCCGCACTTCGCACTCAATTTGGCAGTAAAATGCCCGACCTATAGTGTTAATATTACCACTTTCATCAAAAGTAATTATTATTTTTTTCCCAATATTTGGGGATATTGTGCATATATTGTGGGGTATTTTAAAACATATGTGTTGGCAACTCTGATCACAAGTCACAAGGCGGTTAACAGCGTTCGAAGTCGAAGCAGTGGACAATTTACAGTAGTGACCTCTGGGTGAAGCAATCGGTCGTGTTTTGTCAGTGAGAACTGTGCTACCTGAAAACCAAACAACGGACAAAGGTAATAAACTAATTACATATTTTAAAAAATATACACGCAAGACTATGTTGTGTTCTTAGTATGCCTCATATCACCACGAATATAGGCAATATGCATAAAAATCGCTTGGCAAACAGAGCACAGAAACAGTCGATTTATTTTGTGAATAATTTTATAAGTTAATCAAAGGCAAATATCACAGACAATTTCAGCTATAAAATAGTATTTTTTATTTTGTTTCTTGTATGCGTTCATGTATTCTAATTAAAACATATTTTTTTAGTAGTTTACACTTAATTTTTTTATAAAGTAATAAAAGATTTTATTTAAGTTCTATTAAAACCAAACGATAGGAAAAACATCAAATTATTGAAAGCATATTTTTTAGTTTTCAAAATTTAAACTGATTCGTTGTAAAAATTAATCCAAAATAGTCATTTTATTGATATATATTTTAAAACTACCTACTAATTGCAAATGCGTTTGTTTGTGCTCGCAAAACTCGAAAAGTAGTCGACCGATATCGCTGAAAATTTCAAAGTTTGTTCTCATTAGTGCCAGGAGTGTTTTAAGAATAGTTTGAATGGCAGAAAAAGTCGGGGACGCCTGATGGGTACCTCTGCATCGGAATGAGATTTGGATTCGAATTAAAGTCAATTCAATGTAGTTTTTTTTAACAGTAACATTGTTGTATATAGTAGTGAATGGTGGTAAAAGTCGGAGACGCCTGAGAATGACATTAGAAATAGCAAAGCATTGCGTGGTCCACTATTAAGTCATGAAATGTCGGTTTGAGATAATTTTGTCAGAAAGTAAATTGGTCAGAAATTGCTAGTTTTAATTTAATTACTTTTTTTATGTGATTACCACACGAGAGTCTCAACTGCTCCCAAACGTCAGGAGCCAGTGAGACTATGGCATCCCCAATTGGAGAAGGATGTGAGGCTATTCAGACCTGGTCACCAAACACAGCCAAAGTCATTACAACAAACGTTTCAAATCTGAATGTTGTTCTTACATCAATCGAGTATCTTTCATTCTGGAAATGCATTTTAAGATAATAACATAACACTAAAGACATCAAACATGAAACAGAACAAGATATCTATCTTATCGGGACAATGTCTTTAATCACTCGACCATCGGCACCTAATTATTATACATCATTGCTGTCTATCTCATATTTCATAATAATTGTTGAAAGCGAGTGTAATTTTCACTATGAAGCCGAAACTTAATGCCAAATAACTATTTTGATTAATCTTTATAAAAAATTGGTGTACATTATGAATACCAAAAAATATGCTTTAGATAAATTGAAGGTTTTCCTATCGTTTCGTTTTAGTAGAATATAAATAAAATAATAAATTACTCAATAAAAAATATAAATGTAAACTAATAATTTTTTTTTTCAATAGAAATTTATGAACGCGTAAAGGAAACAACTTTTAAAAAATACAGTATTATAGCTAAGATTATCTGTGACAGTTTCACTTGATTAACTTTTTTGCTTTCTTATATAATTATTTACAAATTAATAAAAACAAGTTTTGTGCTTGAAATCGAACGTTTCTAGACTCCGTTTGTCAAGCTATTTTAGTGCCTATTACCTACAATATAAGGTATACCAAATGAATGTACACATTTTTGACTTGTAGCTTCCTCTGAAGGTGTTTTAAAATTGAAACCACCGTTTACCATACATAAGTGGTTGGTTATCAGTTGTGGAAAGTTAAACTGCGTATATTAGTAAGGGGACAATGTACATCCAAACACAAAGAGGTCAATAACAGTTTAGTAATGTCATGTATAATTACTGATAAACGTTCCTCATTGATATATTTTCAAGGGGAATTAGTCACAACTGAAAACATGTTCAATTAACGTGATTCATTTTTTCATACATTATTTGAATGTGGATTTGACGCCAAAATACACAACCAAACTGAATGAAACAAAATAAAGCTACAAGCCAAAAATGTGTATATTCTTGGTTTACCTTGTATTGTAGGTAGGTAATAGGCATTAAAATTGCTTGACAAACGGAGTCTAGAAACGTTCGATTTCAAGCACAAAACTGCTTTTTATTTATTTTGTAAATAATTTTATAAGAAAGCAAAAAAGTTAATCAAGTGAAACTGTCACAGATAATCTTAGCTATAATACTGTATTTTTTTAAAGTTGTTTCCTTTACGCGTTCATACATTTCTATTGAAAAAAACATTTTTTAGTAGCTTACATTTATATTTTTTATTGAGTAATTTATTTTTTTATTTGTATTCTACTCAAGCGAAACGATAGGAAAACCTTCAATTTATCAAAAGCATATTTTTTGGTCTTCATAATGTACACCAATTCGTTATAAAGATTAATCAAAATAGTAGGTTCGCCATTGTCAAAGTTGACACTAAATAATTAACAGAAATAAAGCGGCAAAAATCCGTATTAAATATTTGCTTTACAAAAATTATTATTCAGTTTGTCATCAAATCCATATTTAAGTTTTGTAAGAAGGATGGGGAGGAAGTTTCAATCCTCATTCAAATGAATATACATATATTAGCTCCACACTAAAGGCTCTGAGGAGAACAATTTTCCTCAGGGCCTATGTCATCTTTGAAGTTGCTGTATAGAGGGTTTTTTTTTAATAAAAGGAAGCAGATGAAGGGGTGACTGGATAAATCATCAAAATTATAATTCATCACTTATTAAAAAAGTTATATAAAGTCATGGAAAGTGATGACACAAAAACTTTATTAACTGGGTTAAGTAAGTTAGGTTTAAATTTTTTTCCATCGTTTCTAATGACTTTATATCACTTTTTAAAGGCGTGTTGAATTGTCGATGTGTTGAGTTATCAAGGAACCGATGAAGGAAAGAAAGATCTGGGAAGGAAAAATGAGTGAGGGGTGGGTAGCAATCTGTGGGTCTGTGTGTCCAGGAGTGACGGACGTTTCAGTTCATCCCTCCCAATGCGGTGTAAGGCAATGGGTCGAGAGAGTCCTGCTGGTCCTGGTGCCACCACATGAACCCAGGCATCTATTATAACTAGCTGACGGGTACCCGGCGTTACTGGGGGTTATCCTTAGGAGATAGACTTATACCGTCTTATACTTTTCTGTAGACCTTTTTAAGATATACAATTCTGTAGTACATTATTTTGATGTATCTCATAAGGTTTAGCCAGCGTTAGTAATGTAAGCGCCGGAAAATAATTTATTTACCACTTGATTACAAAACATCGACTTTTTTCTGCTTCCTATAAATATAATATGCATGTATTATACAGGGTGTCCGGAAACTCGTAGTACAAGCGGGAAACTGGTGAATCTACATCACATTTGGAGTCGATTTTGTAGTATATATTTTTTTTGATTTGAGCTTTCGTTATCGAGTAAATCGAGTTAGAAGTTGATTTTTTTTTTTTTTTTTTTAATCAAATTCTTATAAATTATTACTGAAGATCAAAGTACCCAACTAATTAAAACTGTTTGAAAGTAAAACAAATGAAGAAACTCGGATTTGAAGCATTATTTTGAAATCACCCTTCATTTAACCCGGTGTAATCATAAAATATTTCTGCTCTGCAGGGTTAAAACATCTGTTGTTCAACCCTAAACACCAGAAAAAACTTTAACCCTAAAATAGCCGAAAAATATTTTTTTTTGTTTTTTTTTTTTTTTGTGAAAATGCTCAAATCTTAAAACTTTATGTTTTTTTGGGTTCCCCATGTAGTGTAGATTCTCCAGTTTCCCGCTTGTACTACGAGTTTCCGGACACCGTGTAGGTATATATAAACCTTCCAGAAAAAAATCTCTAAATGATAGTGAAAATCCTTTTAAAATCTGTTACATAGTTTAGAAGAACTAAGCGCACAAACAGCGACTTTGTTTTACACCTTTTAGAGATGAAGTGGATAAACTATTTAATACAACAATTTTTCGTTTCACTTGATCGTGCCATGTCTTCCTCGAGGGTCCCCCACTTCTTGTACCATAAAAACTCTCTAAAAAATTCTCCTGGAACTAATAAGAACAAGCTACGAAATTTACAGCGAAATCGGTTCAGTTGTTTTTGAGTCTGTAGGGGACAAACAAATAAACATCCGTTTTTATATATATTTAATAATACGGATCAAACAGAGCGCCAACATTATTTTTGTATTTTTTTCCCAATAAATTGCAAACTTAAATTTAAAACGAAGTCGATTCTGAACAGTTTCTTGCTGATACAAGTAAAAAATAGGTACATTGTCGTGTGTCACAAATATTTTCACGTTTTCTTAAAATAAATTATCTTATGGTAAACAAAAAAAGTTTCGCTCAGGTCGAAGACTGCCGTTCAGGACCAAAATGTTACTTAGATGGATCTAGCTATGTTTATTGAACATGCAATTATTTCCAAATGTTCCACTTCCCTCACTTCCTCTTCAGCTCTACAAACAGTCTTCACCAAATCAGTGAAGATGCCGCAGTTCTACTGGTTCCTGGAAGTTAAGTTGAAGAAACAGTTTCATTTTGCTTCACTTCCTTGAAATTTATTTTCACTTTTCCTACACTTCTATATCCCACCTACAATTATCTCAACTTCCCCTTCAATTCAACACACTCCCATAACTCACCATCAACTTTCTTTTCACTTCCCCTACATTTTGTAACTCTACCTTAACAACACCCTACTAACTTCTCTTCCACTTTCCCTGCAATTCTCACTACTCCCATCAAATATTTTCGCTTCCCTTGCAATTCTCACTACTCCCATCAAATCTTTTCGCTTCCCTTGCAATTCTCACTACTCCCATCAAATCTTTTCACTTCCCTTGCAATTCTCACTACTCCCATCAAATTCTTTCACTTCCCCTGCTATTCTCACTACTGCCATCAAATCCTTTCACTTTCCTTGCAATTTCCAAACTCCCTTCAACGTCCTTATCATTTTACCTTTACTTCTTAACTTCCCCCTAACACCCTCTCAACATTCAATTCACAATATGTACCATAATTCACTCCTCCTTAAATTCCCACCACTCCCATCGCTTCCCTTCAGCTATGTTTCCACTTTCCCTACACTTCTCCTCTTGACATACTCTCCACTTCCCCTTCAATTCCCACCACTCCCATCGTTTCCCTTCAGCTACGTTTCGACTTCCCCTACACTTCTTCTCTTGACATCCTCTCCACTTCCCCTTCAATTCCGACCACTTCCCTTCAACTATCTTTCGACTTCCTACACTTCTCCCCTTGACAACCTCTCCACTTTGAAATGAATTTGAGAGATTTATGTAATTATTCTGTCCGAGTGTTATAATGATATACTCGTAATGTAGTAATTCTTGTGTGACGGGATCGTGAAATTCAGTGAGTCTGTGTTTTGTAATTTCGTCCTGACACAATACTAAATGTTCAAGGTCAGCAATTGTTGTAGTATTTTGCAATTATCACAATGTACATCATTTTATTCCTAAAGCGGAAAACCACGTCCATTACGAATTACTGGCTGTAAACAAATACCGTATAATATTATTAATAACTAGCTGTACCGCGTAGCTGGGGCTCAGTCAAACCGTGCAGATAGAAAAACAACAGGTCACAGGTGACATCTATATAATACTAAAAGAACATAGACTGACTGATACAGACCAAATATTCAACAGCTGTGACGTACTAGATATACGCCAATTATACGTTAAAACACTACTAAACTACATTTTTGACAAAAAAAAAATTTTCAACATACACAAAATAACACTAACAGACCAGTTAGACAAGCGTCCAAAGAAAACATAAAAACTCCAACAGTAAATTCAAGCTTTGGACAAAGACACTACCAATACCATGCTATAAAAGCTTTCAACAGTGTAAAACTTGAAATTAAAATTGAGGAAAATAAAAATAAATTCACACACAAAATTACAAAATGGATTAAAGAACAAAAAAGACAATATTACCAAAATGTCATAGCATAAAATAAAAATAAAACCTTCACGTAACACACAAAACTAATATAAACACACAAGATTATATTTTAAATGTATTATTTTCTCTTCAAATGTATTATGTAGATTAGATTTTCATATTATAAAATGAAGGCCTCAGCACGGGCAAGCCTCCCAGTGAGGCCAACATTACTGGAAAACTTTGAAATGTAAAAAATGTTGTACCAAATAAAAAAAATATATACATCGACTTTAACCGACTCAATAATGCATTCCTTTTAGTATTCCTAAGGCGTACCCAAATTCTTTTACCATTCAAACCCCTGTCTAAACACTCCTGGCACTGTCTTCTCTGATTTATAAAAAACTCTGCGCAAAATCCCGAGCAACTCCGGAGACTTCAGCTAATCATTGACCATAATCCCGAGCAACTCCGGAGACTTCAGCTAATCATTGACCATAATCCCGAGCAACTCCGGAGACTTCAGCTAATCATTGACCATAATCCCGAGCAACTCCGGAGACTTCAGCTAATCATTGACCATAATCCCGAGCAACTCCGGAGACTTCAGCTAATCATTGACCATAATCCCGAGCAACTCCGGAGACTTCAGCTAATCATTGACCATACTATTTTGTAATATATTTGGTTAGGTTAGTTTTTACCTTGAAAGCGTTTGGCAGAACAACACTTATTTCTAGACATCCATTGGTGAGGTCAATCGGGTGAATAAACAAATTAAATTATAGATGACTTGACTTAAATAATCACAAGCTATTTCTCAGAACTCAAACATTACACAGTGATTATTCTGAACACGAATAACGTTAATTTATGTTGATTTTTCTAGATATAATTCTAGTGAAAGACGTCAATTATGATTCCATGATGCTTGATCTTCCGATAGTTGAACCCCAGTGACAGTTTATCCCCGGACAGTTGAACCCTCGGACAATAGATCCACTGGAAAGTTGATTCCATGGACAGTTGATTCCTTGGACAGTAGATCCACCGGAGAGATGATTCCCTGAACAGTTGGTCCCTCCATAGTTGAACCCCCGACAGTTATTGTCCCGGACAATTGAACCACTGAAAGTTTATCCCCCGGAAAATAACACCCCTGACAGTTGATCCCTCGGACAGTTGAACCATCGGACAATAGATCCACCGAAAAGTTGATTCCATTTATAGTTGGTCCCACGATAGTTGATCCTCCAGACAGTTTATCCCCCAGAAAATTGATCCCCCGATAGTTGACCCCCTGACAGTTGATCCCCCGACAGTGATACCTCGGACAGTTGATCCCTTGGACAGTAGAGAGATGATTTACTGAACAGTTGGTCCCTCAATTGACGCACTAAAAGTTGATCCCCGGACAATTAACATCCCGGACAGTTGATCTCTCGGACAGTATATCCACCGAAAAGATGATTTCCCGAACAGATGGTCCCCTAATAGTTAATCCTCCGGAGAGTTTTTTTTCCCTTAGACAATTGATCCCCCGATAGTTGATCCCCTGACATTTGATCCCACGGACAGTTGATCCCATGGACAGTTGATGCCCAGGAAAGTTGACAGTTGAATCCTCGGATCCACCGGAATGTTGATTCTGCGGTCAGTTGATCCCCCGACAGTTGATCCTTCGGACTGTTTATCCCCAGGACCATTAATCCCGGGTTTGAATTTCCGAGGCACCAACTGTCTGAGGGTATCAAATCCCATCAACAAATGAAATCACATCCCGGGATCAACCGTCGGGGGTCAAGTGCTGTGTCATCAACTTTTATATAGCCGTCGGATGACTTTTACGTCCAAAAGTACCTACTAGCTTTATTATTTTTTTGATAATTATGACGTATTTTATTTATTTATTTATTTATTTATTTTAGGAACATTAACAGTCTTAGTAATATAATATACATAAGAGAATAACAAAAAACAGACCAATTATTAATGTTCACAGATATATATAGAAACATAAAACTAACCTGCAAACGATAAACCTATAATATGCCTACCATAAACAGCAATAAATAAAAGTGATTTTAACTATACTTAAATAGACTTGGGTTGGAACGGGAAAGGGGAGGAGAGGGATGAGGAAAAGTTGCCACGCAGGTAATATTAAAATATTAGGTACAATCATTTTAACAGTGGTTAATATGAGTTAGAATGTGATACAATGAAATTCTGTAGTGATAGTAACTAGCAGTGAATATGTCAGCACGAGTGTCTATATTTGCAAATTTATTATTATAGTAGTTACATGTCCTTTGCATAAATTCATTTTGGTTGGAATTGGTATTGCATCTATCAATGTAGAAAAGGGTATTTTGTCTGCTGTATCGAATTGGCGCATGGAAATTTATTTTGTTCAGCAACTCCGGGCAGTCAACTTTAGAGTTAATAATTTTATACAAGAGCATCTGATCAGCGACAATCCTCCTGTTGAGTAGTTTCGTGATTCGAAAATGTTTCTCGGTTTCGTCGTAAGAGTTGTATATGTTAAATGATTTAAAATTGAGGAATTTGAGAAATCGTTCCTGAACTCTTTCTAACCTGTTAACATAAACAATATAGCGCGGGTTCCAAACCGGTGAACAGTACTCCAGGTGAGGACGAACATGTGAATTGTAGAGAGTCAGATATGTCTTTGTATTTTTGAAAAATTTGCATGTTCTCAGTACAAAACCTAGACTTTTTGATGCTTTGGTGACAATGTTATCAACGTGTTTATCAAAGGTAAGTTTAGAGTCCAAGAAAACCCCGAGATCACGCACATAGTCTTTATTTGTTAAAATCGATCCAGAAATGGTGTAATCATGCAGTATTTTCACACGGTTACGTGTGAATGTGACTTTGCAACATTTAGAAATATTGATAAAAAGCTTATTTCTGAGACAGTAATCCGTCAGTCGATCAAGATCTGCTTGTAAACGCGCAGAACAGTCCGGGGAGCTTATAGGAAGGTATATCTTCATATCGTCAGCAAATAGTAAAATTTGAGCGTTGTGAAAACATGTCGTAATATCATTAATATAGATAGAGAAAAGCAAAGGACCCAAAATGGACCCCTGAGGCACACCGGAAGTAATGATTTTCCAGACCGAGGAAAATCCACCCACTGTCACAGCCTGGGATCTGTTTGTTACGTATGAGGATAACCAACGAAGGAGATCTCCATGAATACCATGATTAGCAAGTTTTCTAAGCAGAATGTTGTGGTTGATCTTGTCAAAAGCCTTGCTATAGTCGGTATAGATTGTATCAACTTGCACACGTTTATCCATGGAGGCAGACAAGAAGTTTGTAAAAGTTATAAGATTAGTAGCAACAGAGCGACCTGCAAAGAATCCATGCTGAAATTCGTTGATCGAATTCTTTACCACAGGGAATAACTGGTCATAGACTATGTTTTCGAACACCTTTGAAAAAATGCAAAGCTTGGAAATGGGTCTATAATTATCTGCTTCACACTTAGTTCCCGATTTATGAATTGGTGTGATGTAGGCTCTTTTCCATATATCTGGAAATGTACCAGTCTTGATCGATATATTAAACAGTATTGATAGCGGGAGTGACAAATGATTTGCGCACTCGGTAATGAACAGTGGTGGGATACCATCCGGCCCAGCTCCCTTGCTAGAATCGAGCCGTTTTAAATATTTGGACACGAGGTCAGCATCGATAAAAACTGATCCCATCGCACAAACCTGCTTAACTACAGAGTCATCGCAGGAAATCCCCAGAGGGTCAGCCGGTTCGTAGACAGAATGAAAGTAATCAGCAAATAAATCACAGA
This sequence comes from Hesperophylax consimilis, assembly GCF_061612785.1. Taxonomy (NCBI): domain Eukaryota; kingdom Metazoa; phylum Arthropoda; class Insecta; order Trichoptera; family Limnephilidae; genus Hesperophylax; species Hesperophylax consimilis. Next base: position 3,888,524 of record NC_142855.1, read on the forward strand.
CTGCCTGTCCACCCTCGGCTGTTACATCCTTAAGATTTAATACGCTAGGAATAGATGCTGATAGTTTTTTTGATTTAACATATGACCAGAATGCCTTGGGATCTTTGGCGATATTCTCTTCAGCATTATTAATAAAGTCTTCGTGACACTTTTTTGCCATTTTTTTCTGTCTGGTGCGTAGCCTTGAAAAAGTAATGTAATCGGAAGGGTTCTTGTAGGTTGTATATAGTCTGTGAAATTTCTGCTTTTCACGAATAAGTTTTATTAATGATGAGCTATACCACGGGGGGTAGGAATATTTACCAGTACGCCTCAATGGAACCTTATCAGCGATCAAATTATTAATAATATTGTAAAAATGCGATACTGCAGGATTGACGGAATCGGTAAGGTTAAGTGCGTTCCAATCTTCTTGTGCCAGGCTATCTCTTATGTCATCATAATTAGCCTTGTGGAATGAGGGCCGTTTAATTGAGTTTTCCTTTATGACCGGGGGTTCAACGAACTCAGCAGTGATAATGATGGATTTATGATGAGCATCCTCAGGAACCAACGGATCGTTCGCGGGAGCTACGCGTACCAAAAAATTACAGAGAACGAGATCAAGAATTCTTCCTAATGTATTTTGAATACCATTATATTGGTGGAGGTTACAGTAATTAATATTGTCGATAAATGTTGAGCTTATTGTAGAAGTGTAGTTGCTAGGAATCAGGTTAACCTCACCCACAGGAAGAGTCCAGGTAATATCGGGTAGGTTAAAGTCTCCCATGATAAGAAACTTGCCGTCTGGTTGATTCAAAAGCTTACTACCTAGATCATTCGAGAAGGCGGTGATTCGAGCATTGAAGTTGAAACTTTTTGACAGGTATGTACAACAGAGATGAACGTTAGTGAATCCAGTTGCACGTGGGATGCGAAGAGTAACCCATATGTCCTCATCCGTAGAACACCATGAGTAATTACAAATTGCATTGAGTTCCTTTTTGACAGCCAGGAGCACACCACCACCCATGGTTACACCTTCGATACTTCTGTCGCGTCGGAATACGTTGTATCTTGAGTCAAAAAGCTCACCATCTGAAATAGTATCTGTAAGCCAAGTCTCTGTTATGCCGATAACGTCATAATCACCGCTCGTAACACTACGAAGAAATGTGTCAGTTTTAGTCCTCAGACCGCGTACGTTCTGATGAAAAATACTTAAAGGCAGTGACTCTTTTTCAGTTGAGTGTCAATAACAGAGAATGCGTGAATAGAATGTGAGGTACAATATAGTATTATCTGCAGAAAATAAAATAATAGTAATATCTCTAAGTAATTGTTCGTTACGAAAAGGAGTGGATCCTATAGAAGCATAATACATTGTGAGTAACATGTGCACTTGGAAATGAACGCTTAATGAGCCATTCGCACATCAGTATTACAGAATTCCGAGTTAAATTATCGAGTGACATTTGAAATATGAAGTACATAATAATATGATGTGTACAGAAAGTGAGAACATCTTGCAGTTGACAGGAGTTGTGAACATGATGATATAATAAGGTAATGTTGTGAGAGTATAATAAATATAATAGTAATGCAGTTGCAACATGAGAGGGAGGGTAGCGGGCGTGTGGAGGGAGAGGAAGGGTAGCGGGCGTGTGGAGGGGGAGGGAGGATAGCGGGTGTGTGGAGGGAGAGGGAGGGTAGCGGGCGTGTGGAGGGGGAGGGAGGATAGCGGGCGTGTGGAGGGAGAGGGAGAGGGAAGAGTAAACAATAGTAATAGAATGAGCAGTATTTTCTTATGAAATTTTCTGGAGGTCGTCTTCCCTCCTGACTAAAAAAGCTGGTGAATTATCGTTTTTTCTCACTAAGATCTTACAGTCCTTTACCCATACAAATCTGTAGCCTGCTTCCCGTGCCTTGCTTTTAACTTTGGAGAGCAGATTTTGTTTTATCTTTCTTTAGCCAACGATTCGGACAGAGTTACAGTGTCCATAATCAGGTCAGATTGTGGTGAAGTATGTGTTTGTATGTAGGTGTCACCAAACTCTTTACTTTGTATATTAATGACATCGAACATGTCATCAGATATTCTGATTTCATTCTTTACGCTGACGATATGAAAATATACAAATTCATAAGCTCAACAGATGATTGCAATAAATTGCAAGAAGATTTTAATGGAATTAATGAATATTGCAAAGAAAACTAATTATTTCTAAACATAGATAAATGTAATTCAATAAGATTTTCACGTAAATGTCACACAATCATCTATACTGGTAATCTAAACCATGTCCCTCTCCAACGAGTAGAAAAAATCAGAGATATTGGAGTATTACTTGGCTCTAAATTACTTTTTAAAGATCATATTATTGAAAACACTTTAGAAAAAGCCTACAAACAAATGGGCTTCATTCTACGAATCACAAAACCATTCAATAAACCTTTTACACTTGAACTACTTTATATGGCATACGTAAGATCTCATCTCGAATTTGCATCTGTCATTTGGAATCCACAATACCAAACTTATATTAACCGAATTGAAAATATTCAAACAAAATTCCCGAAACACCTGTCGTATCGTTTTGAAAATCATCAATGTAATCCTATTACTCTTTACAAACGAAGAAAAAATTTTGACGTACTGTTTCTTTACAAAGTTGTGAACTGCCTTATTGACTCCCCAGCCTGTTAGAAAGATTGCATTTCATTGTCCTGAACGCAATACCAGATCAAATACCTTATTTTATATACAACATTTCAAATCGAAATACGCACAAAACTCCTTGGTCGGGCGTACCTGCAAATCTTATAATGCCTTAAGCGATATTGACATTTTCCACTGTACCCTTCAAGACATACATCTGATTTCGGCAAACTTTGCGTAGATCCCGGGCAAAGTCGGGGACTTCAGATACTCCTTGTTAATTAAGTGTCCTTGTTTTGATAACAAACATAATGTTAGTAATAGATTTAGCAGTTTGAGGCAAACAAACAATTCATTATAAAATTGGCATTGCTCTAAAGCACTGATGCGTGAACTCGCCACAAACAATTTAAATGGAGTAAATAATCTTTTTCTTCAATAAAACAGACACTTTGTGACACCATTCTTTACCGGAACCGATAAGTTGTTGGTACACTTGACTTAACAAGAGCAAGGTCACTGTCTAGGTCTGATTTCAGCTAGTCTATATTGTTTTATGTAAAGAAGAGTGTCTGTGGCAGGTGGGCGGCGTGGATTTGTTTTTTTTTACATATCTACAGTTTTGTTCCAAGATTTAGATAAATGTCGGTAGTATCAGTTCGGCATTTGAGGAGGGTGGTAGAGTTGCTGACTCCAATTCCTGGGGAGGAAGATTCAATCCTCATAATGTTTTAATAGACATTTTTACACATATGTATTTTACCTATTTATTTTGTTTATAAATTTAGTATAAATTATCTCTAAATAGTTTTAAACAGAGTCGCTATCCACGTTTGTGCGCTCAGTTTTTCTATGCAATGGTGTAATGTAGCTTTTTAAGAGGAAGCTACAATTCAAAAATGTGTATATTATTAATATACCTTATATTGTAGGTTTAGGCATTAAAATCGCTTGGCAAACGGAGTCTAGGAACGTTTGATTTAAAGCAAAAAATTGGTTTTTATTTATTTTGTAAATAATTTTATAAGAAAGCAAAAAAGTTAATCAAGTGAAATTGTCACAGATAATCTTAACTATAATACTGTATTTTTTAAAAGTTGTTTCATTTATTCGTTCATACATTTCTATTGAAAACATATTTATTTAGTAGTTTGCATTTATATTTTTTTTGAGTAATTTATTTTTTTATTTGTATTCTACTCAAGCAAAACGATAGGAAAACCTTTGATTTATCTACAGCATATTTTTGGTATTCATAATGTACACCAATTCGTTATAAAAATTAATCAAATTAGTGATTTGGCATTAGGCAGTTGAAATTGAACGTTTCTAGACTCCGTTTGTCTTGCGATTTGAATGCCTATTACCTACAAAATAAAGTATACCAAGAATAAACACATTTTTTGCTTGTAGCTTCCTCTAGTGTTCCTCGGGAGTCCCAGACTCTTTCTACTATTCAAACCAATTTCTTAACACTCCTGTCGCTAATAAGAACAAACGGCGATATCTGCAAATATCGGTTAGAAGCTGAATTTTCAAATGCGAAGGGTTCCCACTTAGACGGTTTCAATCATCTGCCATCATTGCACAAGTAACATAGGGTGTGGTAATCCTAAGCATTAATATAAACTTTTTTAACGGGACTTGTTTTTAAAGCTTTTAAAATTATTTATAAATAATTAAATCTTTTTACAGATGAAGCATTTTCTGACAGCACTGCTGGTAGTATGCGCCGTAGGCGGAATTTTAGCTAAAAGCAAGAAAAACGCCAGCAGCGATAAAGTGAGTGTAATCAATACATATTTATCTTCATATAACTGTTAGCAATTAATGGCAGAAATCATTTATTTAATAATAATTTAATTTACTAAATAATGTATTCATTTGCTAAATAACTAATCGATTTGAATATTAATTAAGTTAATAATTAATTTGGTAATAAATTATTTAATAATCAATTCATTTACTTAATAATAATTGAATTTATTTATTTATTTTATAATTAATTGATTAATTTCATAATTAATATATTTCATAATCAATTGATGTATTCAGTTATAAGTTGATTGATTTAATTATTGATTTATTTTGAATTTATTTCATAGTTAATTAGTTAATTCAATAATGAATATTTCATAGTTAATTGGTTCATTCAATAATGAATTTATTTCATAGTTAATTGGTTGATTCAATAGTAAATTTATTTCATAGTTAATTGGTTAATTTAATAATGAATTTATTTCATAGTTAATTTATTGGTTAATTCAATAGTGAATTTATTTCATAGTTTATTGGTTAATTCAATAATGAATTTATTTCATAGATAATTGGTTAATTCGATAGTGAATTTATTTCATAGTTAATTGGTTGATTCAACAATGAATTTATTTCAAAGTTAATTGGTTAATTCAATAATTAATTTATTTCATAGTTAATTTATTGGTTAATTCAATAGTGAATTTATTTCATAGTTTATTGGTTAATTCAATAATGAATTTATTTCATAGATAATTGGTTAATTCGATAGTGAATTTATTTCATAGTTAATTGGTTGATTCAACAATGAATTTATTTCAAAGTTAATTGGTTAATTCAATAATTAATTTATTTCATAGTTAATTTATTGGTTAATTCAATAATGAATTAATTTCATAGTTAATTGGTTTATTCAATAATGAATTAATTTCATAATTATTTAATTTGCATACACCACTTTTATTTTTTTTTACACTACTCATCATGATTTTTCACGAAAACGGCGCTATATAAATTATCAAAATATTATTATTATTATTAAGAACGCCCCCCACTGTACAGTGTAAATACAGGGGAACTATGTAGCTATAATTAATTGATTTTGTTATCATTTAATCAATTAATGCATTAATTAATTTAATAATAGATTAATTTATTTACTAATATTAATAGAATTTTAACGGACAAAAGTAGACTAGATGATGTAGAAATGAGATCCCTGAGGCGTATGTGTTGCATTAAGATTAAGAAAAGGACGCAAGCGTTTCCCAACTAATCTTTACGTTTACATTAACTCGACCTGCTAATTTGTTCCGTTTTGGAAACAAACAAACAGCAATTACATATTAGGGTGGATCGATTTTTTGTTTTTATATTTTTCTTAGCAGCGGGGTGTGGAATGGATGCTCTATGGGGATACTTTTTAAAGTCATTATGACAGCATTAAGATATTTCGAGTGCAAGTACTGCGCCAAGACAATTCAAATTTTTAAAAAACAGCGTGATACTAGAAAAAGAAGGGTTTAATCTTTGCTCAATAAAAGTAGTTAAAATATAAAAAAAATAACTTTTCATTTACTAATAATATTATCTACTAATCAAGAAACAATAAAAGTACCATTGCTACACAAAAAATCCCAAACACTGTGAAAAAATATGGTCAAAAATCATAAAAGCTATTGTATTTTATAGTCCTTCTTCGAATTCGATACTATCATTATACGACAAGATTCTAGCTTGTTTTGTATCCACCCTTCACGTCTTTCAGGACCGCAAACAGCATAGCATGATGCCGTTACCACTTTGATGCATCTTTCCGTGGGTTGCGTGTGTCAGGGCATCAATCGGAACTTACACAAAATGTTGGATTTGATAATTTCGGGGTCTGCAATGGCATCAATTATTGTATCGCTAGATATCAGTTTTGTAAGAGGTGCTTCTGATGGTTTTTCCCAGTAGATCAAGTCAATATAGTCTTCTGCGTTGAAATTAAAAGTAGGTAGCTTAAATACTCTTATTGGAGAGAACCCCAACGTAAGTTCTCGGATACTAAGAATCCGTCTGAGAGCCAACTCTCTAATCTGTCTTCGTTCGTCGTTTAACATAGTAATAAGTATATTTTCGCTTGGCCAAAATACCCGTTGCGTTGAATTACGGGATCTACCACTTTTTTCAAATGCTCTGGAAGGTAACGAGACAATTTTATGGTTTCGTGGAGGTGTCTCGCCGGTTGAAGTCTGCTCTTGGTTGTCTCGAAGGTTGTGTTTTTATTTTAAACCACATCGGAGCATACACTCTTGGCACAAATTCAGTCAATATCACCTGATTTCTGTCCGATTCTTGGTTGATGTGTAAAGTCGGAGAATAGTATTGGCTGTTGTTAACCAACGCGAATGACAGATTTTACCTTAGGTTTCTTTTCGCTTAAGTTTTCATTACATTGTCCTTCGGCGATTGCTCGGCACATTTCCAATAAATAAAGCTGGTCTGTGCTAAGGTCGTCACGCGATTTTGTAATTTCATAAGTAAGGTTCATAGGTAAGTTGTATTCTATTGCTTGAAATTCAATCACAGGAAGATGTTCACAGTTCTTGAGTAACTTTCCTAGTTGGCCGCTAAAGCTTCTAGGAACTGTTGTCAATCCATCAAGGTATTCGAAAGGGTGTCTCAAACTTAACTCTTTAGCATGTAACTGACAAACCAACCACTGAAGTGGATGATGGAGCTTTCCTTCAAGAAGTCGAATAATGCCAGACTTAGTTCCAGTATTGACTGCTGTTCCGTCACATCCGATAGCCACGAAGCACGCTAAATCAATGGATTTTGCCACAAAGTATGCAAACAATTTGTGAGCTATTGTTTTAGCATCGCCGAACTTAACGCCTTTGTGGCCAATGTATTGTGAGCCAGGTTCTTTCAAAAGACTGATATGTTCTTCAACAACTTTTCTGCTTCCATCCTCCATGATTAATGTTTTATCCTTTGACCGTCAAACGATATGCAAATACACAAATCAAAATGGGGCTTATTGATGGCAGTCAGTGTGGTCCTAGTTTTGGCACGAGCACGTCGAATCTTATTACGATCGATCAAGTTTGTTAGATTGTCTTTTGTCACTAATCCAATATCTTACAATGTAGCGCAGACAGCACAGAAATACTGTATCGATCCAATGTTCTGGATACAAAAGGTAGTCCACTGTCTGTTGGATTTATAACATAAGAAGAAGAAGTAGATGAAGCAAAGTATTGTTGGTCAGTTGGAAGATCAACGTTAGTAAAACTTGAAACTGTACTGCGAGATGTGGTCGGTTGATCTAAAGATGCGCGGTGCGCGAGCGAGGCGCGAAAGTGGACTCGGCAATTTTACAATTTTTCGCGGGAAAATAATTATCATCACTTTTTTTAAAAATTATTATTTAAGACGAGGAAATTTTTATTCATTATGAAATGTAAAAGTAAAAATTAAAGTATTTATATTGACACAAAACTGTTTTATAAAGGGACAATTTTTTACCAGATTTTAAATAATTCAACTGCTTTGGGGCAGTACTTGTTATCAAAATTTTAAATTGATATTTTGTATGCTTAATTGTATGTACCTGGAGCATCTATTCCGCACCCCGCGAAAACTGATTTATAAAAATAAAAAAATTCCATACAATGGCGATCCACCCTAATTACATATAGATAGAGATGGCAAAATTTAGTATTAATTTTCAGATTTTTTAGCATTAACAATTGGAAATTTAGCGTTTTATAGCATTTTGAGGCATAATTTAGCGTTTTGTAGCAAAATAGAAAAAAATGAATTTCCTGAATGTTTTTAGCGCATATTTTAAGTATTTTTGGTAAAATATATGTTTAACCTTCATTTGCAAGTATTTCCTTCCATGTGAAAGATTATAAATCATTAATTTTAATATTAAATTAATAAGGAAGGAAACTCTAAGTACGGGTCGAACACAAACACAACAAATGCAGATTGCGATTAACATCAATAGGCGTCATTTATTTCGCACAATTTGTGTAATGTCAAAAAGCAATTTTAGCCTACAGTACAAAAATATTAAATATTTACACATAAAATAGTAACAAAATTATAAAAAATCGTAATGTAAATACCGATTTTTTGAAATTCTCACATATTATCCGGTATTTTCGGGAAATTCGCGCCTATTTCGCTAAATAGAATAATTTAGCTGAAATACGGCCAAAATCACGTTTTTCGCGTTAATTCGCGAAATAGAAATCACTGGAAACACTTTCAAATGCCTTGAAACGCAAAGAAAACTTATAAATGCCCTATTTTCGAAACATAAATATTTTTTCGCGTTTTTAGTTAAAACGAAATTTTGCCATCTCTACATATAGAGTCAATTTATTTTCTTTTCGAACAAAAAACTCATGTTATCGTTGTTTCTCCCTTACTGTCACAGTTACAAATATGAACTAAACGGTGTTAGAAAGAAAAAACACCAAGCTTTATATTCAAATATAGAATATTTCAAATGAACACCTCTATGAAGCTAAACATTCCAACTGCAATTTGAGAAAATATTATGAAATTGTGAATTTTTAATTAATTATTTTTATATGAAACGACACAAAAGTGAAAAGTGACACTAATGTTAATAATACATTTATCTAATAAAATATGTATTATTTTCTTGTTATCAGTTATTTTAATTAAGTTTGTAGACGGAAACATCTAAGATAAGCCACTTTTAAATTTCTTTTATGTTTGCTTTAATTACTTTAAATATGTATTTCTAATAATTATAAATCGTAAAAAAAAACGTGTTTCGTCATTAAATTTTCAGATACGTTCAGAAATAATTCAATTAAGTATTTATATACACACAAATTTTCAATCGACTTTCTGAAAGCATCTTTAAGGCTATGCCATACGATGTAATGCAAAATCATGTGTTTTTGGTTTGAAAATTTGGTCGCCTAGAAATGTTTCAGATGCTTTAATTAAATACTGCGAGTAGAATACATCTTGGCCTTTGAAATAATCTAGTATTTTTTACATAAGTCTTTTTTATAAGCCCAGAAAAAAATAATGTATTAGGCCTATGAAAACTGCTTTAAAGTCCAAAATCTCCTACTTACGAACCCATTTTGATTATGATTTTATTGTATAATGTGGCAAATTAAGTTATTTATAAAATGATCAAAATAAAATAAAAGGCACTTTTTGGCCATGTTTTTTTCTTGCATAAATCAAAACAGGCGGATGGTGTTAGCGGGAATTTAAACCTTACCGCCATCTACGTAAGGGCTGTTATTGATAGCGGCTCAATTTTAAATATTACAAGACGTAGTGCATCGCCTTAAGAAATATAACGGTAGACTGCCAGAGGCCTGAATGTTTAAGCCGCACAATGCATCGTTAAAGTTGCTTTCAACTAGCAAATATATAATTAATGCAGCTAAAGGGGTCACTGGTATTAAAATTGAAAAGGTCGTTTGTTTCTGTAGTGATACGTGACTAAGACAATACAATGGTAATATTGGCAATCGTTGGTTAGTTCCTAACACAGGATTTTCCAGTAAGAGGTGTTATTTTGAATAGCCCGCTATTTCGGTAGATGTTACTTTTGAAGCTGTCATTTTTTAACAGTTGACAAGTAAAAACTACGCCATTAATAAAAATGGAATGATACACGCTTCAACAACGCATTAACATTATTAAAATTCACTTGAGTGAATCAAATGCAAATCATCTTGAGTGATGATACCCATTTCCACCTCGGTGGCTTCGTCAACAAGCAAAATTGTCGCATCTGGGGCTCGGAAAACTCAATAATTAATGTTGAAAAGCCTCTCTATCCTCAACTTTGACTGTTTGTTGCGGTTTATGGTCCGGCGGAGTCATTGGACCTTACTTTTTCGAAAATGAGGCTGGAGCAACAGTTACGGTGAATGGATTGCGGTATCAAGAGATGATGAATGATTTTTTATGGCCGAAATTGGATGGTATTGATCTGGACAACGTTTGCTTTCAACAAGACGGCGCTACGTGCCACACAAGCAACGAAACCATTGATCTTTTACGAGAAAAGTTTCTTTGAATATCAAAATAACTCATCTTATTGGAAAACCCTGTATATTCAATAGCTTCTCTGTCACGCGATGAGACATCCAGCGCGGATTCTCCTACGCCTCTTCGTGTGGTGTCTAAACAAACCAAACTCTAACTTACTGCATCACGCCGTTACTGCTGGGGTAGGCAGAGAGGATACACTTACACACAACTCACTCATGTTTTAGATTACCTCCACACACTACACAACTGCTGACATTGTACAAATCGCAAATTTATTTATTTGTAAGAAACAAACAGCTTTTACACAATATTCAAAGATAAATATACAAATTAACTGAAGTCAAGCCACAGAAGTTTCTTTTGCTAAAGTTCATTGGAAATGAAGTTTTAATATCTTAGATAGGAAAATAGGAAGAGGATAGGAGATGCTCCCGAAACATTCCATACTCTCATATTAATAATCGATCGTACGCATTACTTCATATCGATATTTCTTTAGGTTATTACCAAAAATGTCAATGCTGTAAAATTTTGCAATATATTGTGCACATATACGAGGAATTGGGGAATTTTTCCGAATGTTTGTTCTACAAGAGGGTAGATAAAATAAATCAGATTGTCGGGTTGATCTAGACGGAATATAAATTGATAAGTTCTTGTGAGTCCAGACCATTATTTAGGATTTTAAATAAAAAGATTTGATCAAAAATTAGACGTCGTGTTTGGTGGGAGTTAAAATTATGAAATTTAATGGATTCGGTATAATTTGAGAAGTGTAAGTTTAGTCTATAATTTATGTGTTTAAATTTTTTTTCAAATTCTTTCTATTCTTTCGATATGGGCTTGGTATAAAGGAGTCCAGATCGGTGTACAGTGTTCCAGGTGCGGGCGAATATATGAGGTGTAAAGGGAATATAGAGTATACACAACATAAACACTCTATATTCGGAATATAGAGTGTTTATGTTGTGGAAGGGTTTTGCTATGCGAATTATAAATCCCAGCATTTTATTGGCTTTGTTAATGATGTCATCAGTGTGTTGGATAAAGTTTAATTTAACACCCAGTGTTACCCCAAGGTCCCTGATATATTGCGCCCTAATTGTTGAATTTGACAGCCATCTCTAGTATGGACCCCTAAAACACTTGAGGTAAACCCTTTACAGAACACAGGCGGTCAGGTAGGTGTGTTGTCCTTGTTCTACCGGTATTATAATGGAACATGCTCCGAGGAATTAGCGTCATTGATTGGAAAAGAAGGACTGAACAATGTTAACAAGGGTCTTGAATAGATACTTTGTCCACATCATGATTTGTCAACGATGTGAGTTTAAATCAAGACAAGTAAATTCAAGACAGTAAATTCAAGACAAGTTTTGGCCAAAGAAACCACATATATCTGGCAACCAAACTTTACAACATTCTTCCTCCAAGTTTGAAAAAGATAGAAAAGATAAATAAGCTTAAGGAAAAAATCAAAACATGGGTGAAAGAAATTAATTCAGACATACTAGAAAATATACTAAAAACATCAAAGAAACTAAATAACAGAAAATCAAAGAAATCTACCAGTCCGCCTCAGCACAGGACTACCTAGTGAGGAGGACTAAGAAGAAACCATATGAATGAAATATTATAGATTTTTATATAATGTAACTCTCATCAAACCTTATTAAACAGACACTAATAAAAAAATATATATTATGGTCTGTTTTGTCTTTTTCTTTCTATTTTTTGGACCAATCCATTGCGTTGCACAACCTCTGCATATCTTCTGGAATAAACTATTATTATTATTATTGCAAACCGTCAGTTCGGCGTGATTTATCTGTTTGATTTCCGTAAGTTACTGGAGCGTTTTGCTACATTTTGGCCAATTTACGCACTCCCTCGAGCGCAGAATGTGGCCAATTTGAAGAAATATATTTAAAAAAATTATGAATTATTTCTCAGAGCTAACAGTTTTACACAGCAAGTGGTTTAATCGCTTATCAATAGATTACGAACTGTACACGTTCACAAGATTTCCTGTAATAAGTACAATTTTAAACCACTTTTGTTAACAATCGGACAAATTTCACTCAAACTTACGATAAAATATAAAATATAGGTAAATTCACTGGAGCAAGTGAGACTATGGCATCCTCAATTGGGGTATGTTGTGAGGCTGAAGGTAGTGAGGAGGGAGAAGGAGATGGGGAAGAGGAAGGTGGGGAAGTATATGGCTATTCAGATCTGATCACTAAACACGGCTAAGAGTGAGAGAGAGACCTTGATACTGAGAGTGCCTTTCACTTTGGAATGTGCCACAAATATACTATATATTATTTTTAATTATTAAATTTTGAATTTGTACCTTTTAGATTGCTTGCTCTTTTGGTTTGATTGGTTTATTTGATTTTTCCATCTGATGCATTTGGCAAGAATGGTTAATTTGAAAGCTTGGTCTGTTTGGTATGTTGTGTCTATGGTATCTATTTGATGTGTCGTCTATTAGATTTGTTTGGCCTATGTTAGAAGCCATTAACGTTAGTTTGTCTATTTGTCTGTTTCAGCTGAAGGTGGCGGTGTACTACGAGGCTCTCTGCCCCGACAGCAAATCCTTCATAACCCAACAGTTGTACCCGGCTTGGCAGAACCTACACGATGCGATCCGCGTTAAGCTTGTTCCCTACGGCAAGGCCATTGTGAGTAGTCAACCAAAACAATACCACTATGAACTGTGATCCTTTTTAACTGAAATACCAGGATTGTTTTATTGATAGTTAGTTTTAATTGATAAAATAAGTTGACATCGCGTTTGAGTCCCACCCAGGCGTAGTGTGTTCAATTCCTCGGCTGGCTAAGTCCTCCATCACAATACAAGCTACATTTTTCGCTAACTGTGGTGGTAGTAGGAGATTTTCAAATATTGTCAGGTTATTCGCATCCCAAGAATTATTGTCTTTCTTTTTATAAAATAATCTATTTAAAATCTTATCCAAGTGTTCTAAAATTAAAAATCCTACAAGATATAAAAGATGTTCAAATTCCCCACAAAATCCTTACAACTTCCTGTACCTCCGAAATCCTCACAACTTCCTTTACCTCCGAAATCCCCACAACTTCCTTTACCTTCAAAATCCTCACAACATCCTTTACCTTTAAAATCCTAACAACTTCCATTACCTCCAAAATCCCCACAACTACCTTTACCTCGAAAATCCTCACATCTTCCTTTACCTCTAAAATCCTCACAACTTCCTTTACCTCTAAAATCCTCACAACTTCCTTTAGCTCTAAAATCCTCACAACTTCCTTTACCTCTAAAATCCTCACAACTTCCTTTACCTCTAAAATCCTCACAACTTCCTTTACCTCTAAAATCCTCACAACTTCCTTTACCTCTAAAATCCTCACAACTTCCTTTACCTCTAAAATCCTCACAACTTCCTTTACCTCTAAAATCCTCACAACTTCCTTTACCTCTAAAATCCTCACAACTTCCTCTACCTATAAAATCCTCACAACTTCCTTTACCTCTAAAATCCTCACAACTTCCTGTACCTCTAAAATCCTCACAACTTCCTGTATCTCCAAAATTAAACAAAATTCTATTTAAATTAGCATTTATTATTTTCAGATTTTCTCTTCCGTTCAGGCTTTAAAAATAGACTAATAATAATTCTTAGAAAATTTGCTATGAAACAAAACGAAATATAGTGTGTTCTCACAATCTAGAAACGCCCAGAATCACTGCCTTTTCCCCACAAACAGGTTCTCTATTTATGAATATATTTTTTGAGTTCCTTATTTGGGTTTCCCTTCATGCATTTATTACGACTAAATGACAATCTAGTCTCCTTCAACGGAAGCAATCTTCCCAACGAGCCTTTCATTGATAAGCTTGGAGTAACTCTAAGTGAGCAGCTCAGGCAGGGGGGCTGCATCCAAGTCAAGTTAGCCTCTCAGAAGCCGGGCGCACTGTACAGGGCCTGGAGATACTGCAGATAGTGCACAACTGCTGACCCTGTACAAATCGCTGTTGAATTTGGCAGCCATCTCTGGACTGGAGCCCCAAAAACACCTGAAAAGATACCTTGACTCTGTGCAGAAATGGCCGGTCCGTTTGATAAATTCCCCAATATTAACAAACGAATTACAATCTTGCAACCAAAGGCATCAGATAGGTATACTGTCCTTGTTCTACTGGTATTACAATGGAAGATGCTCAGATAAACTAGCGTCATTGATCCCATCTGCACCGGTGCACAGAAGGGAAACACTCCCAACATATGTACACGGTTAACATTGCTTTCTGCAATTCGTTATTGAGTCCAGCAGCTCGGCTGTGGAACGTCTCTTCAAAAATTCTCTTCTTCCTCTCCTCAAAAAGACCCTTCATACAGCATCCTCAAAGATAACAGGCTCTGAGTGAAATTATTTTCCTTACTTACTTAAAAAAAACTATTTCAAAGAAAATTTTGGTTTTGATTTATTATGAGAGAAAATTTTGAAACATATTTTGTGGACGCGATGTATACTAAACTGTTCACAGAACTATATCTGTTATATGAAATTGTACATTATTCTATCGTTCGATACGTTTTCTAAGATTAGTAGTTCTGCATTTGGACTGATGAAACAAATGTTTTGTCTGTGTGGTATTTATGACATTTTTATAAAATTGGTTTTAGTTTGTGTCGCTAAATAATGTTGCTTTTTTCTATGTTCCAGCACAACAAGAACAAGGATGGCAAGTGGGAATTCGACTGCCAACACGGACCTCGCGAGTGCTACGGGAATAAGGTCAGTACCTGTTATAATTATTATTGAGTTGCTGGGGGTTATCCTAAAGAGATAGACATATATCATGAGAGACTTTTTTGTAGTCCTTTTTAAGATATACAATTCCGTAGTACATTATTTTGATGTATCTCATAAGGTTTAGCCAGCATTTACAATGTAAGCGGCCGAAAAAATATTTTTACGACTTGATTATAAAACATCAACTTTTCTCTAACTTCTATAAATACAATATGCATGTTCTATATATGATAACCTTTCGGAAGAAATTCTCTAAATGTTAGTGAAAACCTTGTCAAATTCTGAGCCGTATTTTAGAAGATAACTTAAGGCGATGCACTACGTCGTGTAATATTTTAAATTGAGCCGCTATCAATAACAACCCTTACGTAGATGGCGATAAGGTTTAAATTCCCGCTTAACACCATCCGCCTGTTTTGATTTATGCAAGAAAAAAACATGGCCAAAAAGTGCCTTTTATTTTATTTTGTGGATGTTCAGGAATAAATATTTAATTTTTTTTCTATCATTTTATAAATAACTTAATTTGCCACATTATACAATAAAATCATAACCGAAAATGGGTTCGTAAGTAGGAGATTTTGAACTTTAAAGCAGTTTTCATAGGCCTTTAAATTATTTTTTTCTGGGCTTATAAATAGACTTATCTAAAAAATACTCGATTATTTCAAAGGCCAAGATGTAATCTACTCGCAGTATTTAATTAAAGCATCTGAAACATTTCTAGGCGACCAAATTTTCAAACGAAAAACACATGATTTTGCATTACTACGTATGGCATCGCCTTAACAATGTAAGCGCCCGAAAAAATATTTTGCTAAATACTTGATTATAAAACATCGAGTTTTCTCTACTTTCTATAAATACAATATGCATTTATTATATATGTAAACCTTTCGGAATAAATTCTTTAAATGATAGTGAAAACCTTGTCAAATTCTGTCCCGTAGTTTGGAAGAACTAAGCGCACAAACAGACAGACGCGGATAGATTATCATTCTGCTGATGCGCTCATATCTGATTTCACAATAACTTAATAACAATCATTGAGTTGTTTTAAATTTAAAGATATTTCTTCTCTCCAAATGAGAATTCAGTTAATTACATAGAGAAGTTAGTTCTATTTATTTATTATTTATTAACGCATTTTACATAGTATGTTGACAGTATACATAAATTATGTATGTAGGTGTAACATGTAGGCACATGGATAAAATAGCTAAATATAATTTACTCATAAGGTAATTAGAAAATAATATGGTAAAGTCAATCAAAGTATGAAGGCAATGCCTTTTTTTAAAGCTAATAAATAATACAAGTTAATAACTAGCAAATAAGTCTGAAATTAGTTGCCTTTTGAAACTCACAAAGTTATTAACACCAAATATATCAATAAGTTTACAGTATTTGTTTGCGCGGTGATGAATTCTTGGAATTGGTGAATAAATAGAGTAGTTAGTATTGAGGTTATTGTTACATTTAAAAGTGTCTTTGCTTCGAGTTTGTCTGGCAGGTACATTCATATAAATTAATTCCAATAATTTAGGGCTGTCAATGAGAGATTTGATAATTTTGAATAAAAATAATATATCAGTTAGAACTCTTCTATCCGATAGTTTGAGAAGTCTGGTTTCGGTACGTAAGTTTTTATAATTTATAAATTCGATGGAAATATTCATTTTAAAATTGATGTACCGAATAAATTTATTTTGTACCTTTTCTAAGGCTTGAGAATGGACTTTGTAGAACGGCGACCATACTGTTGAATTATATTCTTATTTACTTCGTACTAATGAGCAATATAGATGTTTTAAAGTTAACACATTTTTAAACTTTGCTCCCATTCTCAAAATAAAACCGAGCATTCTCATTG
The DNA here is from genome assembly GCF_061612785.1 of Hesperophylax consimilis. NCBI lineage: Eukaryota > Metazoa > Arthropoda > Insecta > Trichoptera > Limnephilidae > Hesperophylax > Hesperophylax consimilis. Next base: position 3,905,653 of record NC_142855.1, read on the forward strand.
CATCGCTAGTAGTTTCATCGATGTGTAAGTTAAACTGTAGACACCATAGACATATGAATATTAGTAGACCTGCCCTAAGTGATTAAAAGCGTATTATTCCCCACTCCCCATACCGGTTCCATTGGAGCCAGCTGGGCTCGCGTATGGCTTCCCGTGAATCTTGAGAATGTGACGTCATCATTCTTGTTCGAACTAGCGTCGAGCTATGGTCGAGGCATTTTACGAAATAACACGGCAAAATGGTGGCTTAGCTATGAAAACTTTTAAAAATAGATGTGAAAAAGAGAATAAACCCAATTGTCGTATTACATTCCATATGTAAGCATTATTTTAAGCGTAATTACATCGTATAATATGGATCAGTTTGTAGAAACATATACTATCACATCGAGATATATCTGTACGCATCGTTGGTTACTGGGAACTAAATTATGAACACTTATAAAAGTGTCTTAACTAAATACGTAAACAAAATATTCGACTCTGACAATAGAAGAATTTTTTCTTTGCCGAATTTGGACTTCGCAAATTTGTTCATAACGTGGCGAGTAATTTGCGCTCCCATGTACAAATGTCTATTCATTCAAAAGCAGATTTTACTTTTAAGAACTAAATGGTGATATTATAATGCGAGATGCCTATTTACTGTCAGATTGATTTATTGACGAATCACAGTCAGCTTTACCCCCTTCGTTCTTCAACAGTTGATTTTACCCCTCACCTTTAATTTCTAGTCTATTTATTCATATGTCTGTGGTAGACACCAAGATCTAGAATCTGTGAAACTCGAAGAAGATTAGCGCCATTAATGAAATAAGAAAAACGAAGAGGATTTTTACCTTTGTAAAAACTAATAATCTGGCATTTACTAATATTTAGTTGCAAATCATTTTCTGAACACCAGGCAAATAGTTTATTCAAATTCGACTGCAAAATAGCGCGATCATTATCATCTTTAATTATTCTGTAGATCTTTATAATAATGCTTCCACTACTCTATTAGCAGAGATGTGCTTTATTTCAAATAAATCCATTTCAAATGGAAATGCAAAATGCAAAATGGGTATTTTCCATTTTGCATTTTAAATGCTTTTCTAAAAACCATTTTGCATTTTGCATTTTAAATGCTTTTCTCAATGCATTTTCCATTTTAAATGCTTTTTTGCAACATTCTTCCTACTATCTCCACTCATCTTTTTTTCATAAGCCCCAAATATCAGTCGGTCCTCAACCTCGCTATGAGAGATAATTTACATTTGTCGAGTTGCTCCTTGGTAGGAGCCCTGGCAATTGAGTGATAACATTACAAAAAATACTGATTCAAATACCTACTGAACATGGGGCCATGACGCTGTAATATTAAATGTTAGATAGCAGTTTCTATGTTTTTACGTTGGCAACATTAGTCCCGCGCAAATTTTTTGTGGTTTCATAATCCGTAGTCGTGGTGTTTTTGGATTTACCATCATGTAATATGTTTGTTCTACATTGATGTCCATTAAAAAATGACAAAATTGTTTAAAAATTCTATAATTATTTTGATTGTTTGACCTGAGAAACCATTTTGCATTTTCAATGCATTTTGAAAATAGGTATTTTGCATTTTGCATTTGAAATGCTTTTCTAAAAACCATTTTGCATTTTGCATTTTCAAATGGAAAAGTTTTGACCCATTTCCATTTTGCATTTCAAATGGTTTTGGGTACCCATTTTGCACATCTCTGTCTATTAGCAAGGAAGTGTTTCCTAGGATTAGTGCAGAAGATGTCCACGGAGATTAACATTGAAGATTTGTTGGAAGCAGGGCAATTACAATGTCAGATATAATTTTGAAAATCATAATCAAGTCACCTCTTTCTTTTCATTCTATAGTAACTTTATTACCCGCTAATACCGAGTCAATTTGCTTAATCAGTCAATTGTTGTGTCCGCCTTACTGTCATGATTAGAAATGTCATCTACATGGCGTTGGCAAGAGAAAATACTACGCTTTATATTCAAATCTAGAAGTTTTCTAGAGGTTTCTATGCAAGATTAGGGTTACTTTTCCAATACGTAGGACAGTGCAAAACAGCATATATATCTTGTTGTAGATCACTTCTTTAAGAAGTGTTCATTAGGTTTATATGCAAGTTTAGGGTTACCATATTTTTTATTTCTTTTAAATTTCTCTTATCTTGCTTTAATATTGTAACCGTAAAATGGGATGATTTTTGAATCGGGGGCGACATAATACAGCTACTATTCAAAAATTACTTATTTTTAATATTTTTTTGTGATTTTTATCACCACGTTTTTTCCACTCCCCAAACACATTAAAATACAATTGAAAATATCTATCTATATAAATAAAAATGTTAATAATTATTAATTTTGCTACTGGCATTATACCTAGCTCTCTCATTAAAAATTTAGTCGTATTAGATCTATCAAAAGATGCAAATAACAGTCATTTTAAATACATGTAGGATTATGAAAGATTTTTTAAATATTTATGTTGAGGGATCAGTAGGATTTATAGGCCCTGTTAGAAGTTCTACCGAGCCGAACCCTCTGATATGAAAATATCTGAAGTCGGTGAATTATTTTCCCATTTGATCTCTGGTGAGTTGACCTGTTGTTCTTGTATTGTTTTGTATTTATTTTGCTTATATAATGCACTTGCATAATGTTGATTGCCTAGATGATCATTTGTGGAAAAGTGTGTGGAAGGGTTTAGTTTTTCCTATGGGGAAGATTTAACCCGGAGATAAAGTCAGAAAAAAAAAGTTTGTTAAAAATCTTAAATCTCCGAAAGTTCTTTTTTCCGATTTCTGTGAAATTTTGACACAACGTTGCATTCGAATACACGTGTGTTTTTATATAACTATATCAGTATAGAAGTCACCTATGAAACAGGTAAATTTTTTTTAAACAGCGCCATTTGTTGGACGTAAAATCAAAACGCGCTATTGTTTCTCTATCTGCACAGATAGACTAAGCTACAGCAACGCGTGGCAGAGTACAGCTAGTCTATATTATACTTCCATAGTTTAAACCTATACAATAAATATGAGATCAAATATTCCACCAGTAATGTTTGTTATAACAAAAAAAAACATTTAGTTTCAAAGCAGAAAATTGATCAAAATTACCTCATTTTACAGTACCTACTTTGTTGTCTGCTTACTAATGAAAATAAATCATTTATTGACACATAAACATGTTTATAAACACTTTTTATGCTTCCTTGGTCGTTAAACTAACACGTTGATTGACATGTAAGTATGTTGAAATGTCAATTTGTCACTTATAAATTATCAAATAGGTATTTCCCATATAAATTTATTACTACAATTAACAATTTACGTAAGGTTAGATGAGAAAATATATATATTTTCGTATTTATTCAAAGTATTATAAAAAAAATAAAAAAATATACAAAAGAAAACAATATTCAAAGTCTTATTAAATAACTACAAACGTAATTCAAGATACAAATGAATATAATTCTTATTTTTTAACTGATACAAGATAAGGTTTTTTAAGCATAGCACAAAGGATAACAAATTATTATTTACAACAAATGTAGATATAATATATCTCGACACCATCTAGTTTCAAATTCAGCACTAACAAAGCCTTTCCTACAAAAATAAAGTTGATTGTTTATATGTGAAAAAATATAATAAGTAGAGATGTTCCGACTAGTCGGTAAAGCCGACTATCCGGCCACTTTTAGAGTCGTCGATTAGTCGGCGACTAATCGGCAAAGAGCGCCGACTATCCGGCTTCTTACGTTGTATGTATTTCTCAATAATATGAATGCGGGGGACTACATGAAATAATAACCTTGATTATATATTATTTTTTTTTTATTTTATAATCAGCCTTATACATTAAAAAATGTAAAGCAATCTTTCCTTTGGTAATCAGTTTTTAAAATTACTTGCTTGTAAAGAAAACACAATTATGACATTTATTGAACAAAATTAGTACCTACCTATCCTAATTAACATAAAAAACAACATAATATCTTCTTATCTTCAATGAACATTTATAAGTATTTCTTATTATTAAAATAAAAAGTAGATTTTTTAAATTAACAAACTCAGTTATATGTATTAAAGCAAGATTGTATGTACAAGATGCACAGTAATATATGTATATATTATATATATATATCCAAAAATTCTAAACATGAACTGTTTGATAAAAACAAAAAAAAATGAAAAAAACATATTTCTTATAACCATACCTACATAATCTAATCAAATCAAAATCACAATTGTGACAACCAAAAATATCATAATCTCCTTATATTTTTTATAACTTACTTATATTTGTTAATGAAGGGTAAATTATGATGTAAGAAGACTAAAGCTTCTGCTTCAAACCGTAATCGGCTTAGCCGACTAGTCGGTCTTATTACAACCGACTAATCGGCTAGTCGGCTAGTCGGCGAAAGTCATAATCGGCACATCTCTAATAATAAGCAGTAATTGTTGATTGAAGTACTAGTACATATTGAATTATTTGGCGGGTTGGAAATAAACCGATGTAGCTCAGTGGTCCAGAGCACCTGACCGGACATCAGAAGGTGTGGGTTCAATTCCTGAGAGATATTTTATATTTGTATGGATATTTCAGGCGACTAATTATTGCTTATAATAATTTCAATATAATTCAATATTCACTACAAACATAATATTCAATGTAACAAATTTTAAAAAATTACTTTTATGACAATGGCCAAAGATTAATTTTTTTTAAATCACATATTAAAGGTTCAATAAATCATTATCCAATTTCAGGGAATTAATTTGCTTTTTGAATTGTTCATATTTCAAAGTATTTTTTAATTAATAAATAATTTAGTTTTTGGACAATAATATATTGTACCATCGCATTCTTAGCATTGGGATGGCTATTTGGCCAATTGCTTTGAATCTATTTTTTATGCTATCTGAGGGGTGAATTTTGTTGGAGAAATATTCTGTATAAATTTGATACAACACATATACATTCATTAAGACTCTTGGATTTGTTTTGAGAATTTCAAAAGACTTCAATAATTTAGGCACATTTATCATGTTGTACAAAACCCTTGTTAGATGCCAACTAGAGTATAACTCTACGTTATGGTCCCCCTTTTACAATATTCATTCCGATAACATTGAAAAGATTCAACACAAGTTCCTGAAGTATATAAACTATAAATTGCATATTCCTGTAGAAAACATTGATTATAACTACTTACTAGATAAATTGTCCCTATTAAAACTTTCAGAAAGAAGAATAAACACAGATTTAATAGTACCACATAAAATACTTCATTACAAAATTGACTGTCCTGAGTTACTCCAATTAATCAGCATCCACATACCCAAAAGATCTTGCCGAAATTTACTACCCTTTTATTTTTACAACACCAGGACACTGTCTTATCAAAATTCCCCGATTCTAAGACTTCACAGTCTCGGAAATAAATACTCTGATCTGGGAGATATATTTCATCTTCAAAATGATCAATATAAATATTGTTTATTTCAATTCTTTTATAGATCGAGACACAAATAGACATCTATAATTTCCGCAATATATATATTTTTATTTTGAATATCTATTTATGTGAGACTTCTTATCATTTTTACTTATGTATCTTATTTTATTATATGCTTTTGTTGTAACATTTAATATTTTTTCTTTTTTCGTTGTATTATGTTTCCTTCACTGTTTTAATTTTGTAGAATTTATAATAACTGTGATACTCTACTATTAAACTTTGTAGTGTGTAAAAGCCCATTAGGGCGTGTAATAATAATAATAATAAATAAATAAATATACTTTATAAAACAATCCCTTTTCTGCCATTTTTAATTTTTTTTATATGGTTAAAGTTTCATTTCAAAGTAAATAACTAAGTGAACTCATGTTATGCTTGTAAATATTTGTTTCTTGTAGTAATCGTTGAAACAAAGTATTGTGAGTTTACATCTCCCGAAAATAATGACAACATTACTTTTACCCACATTCTTGTGAGGCTGGTATCACTGTGAACCTGCGCGCAATATCTCAATTAATTAATTAATTCTATCTCCAGTGGTCTATCCGCCGTTTTAGCCCTAAAATCTCCTCTAATCTGTTTTATTCATAAAATTATTGTAACGTGAGTTTTGTTAAAATAAAAACTAAATTGAAGATATCCAAATTCTCATTTTTGCACACCGAGAATAATCACGCAACCTTGGATTCTGCGGATTGGAGAATCACAATCCTCCAATGTGTCAATTCCACAATCTGTGCCTAAAAGTGCTGCGATTAGAGAAATCATCACCAAAGTTAATTCTGCACTTGTAAAACAATCTGTGATTCTTATAGTCAATTCTCATATTAGTGATTCTTATGTTATTTGTATGTTGCTTGCAGATCCAAGGATGCGCGCTGAAGAGCAAGGAGCTGAACGATGGACAGAAGTTCGACCTAATCCGCTGCCTAATGGCAGACAGGAATCCCGATATGGCATTGCAGCAGGTACAGACTCCTCGACACACTTTCATTTCTACCTAACCTAACCTACATTCAACATATTTTTACACACATGGAGAAAAATTAATAATGTTGATGATAAAGATAAAGTAAATTCGTAATAACATCGGAACACTTGTTCATACAACTGCTATTGTTTTAATAATAATAATATATCACGACGAAATGCAAAAATGTCAGGATTTTTATGAACACGTGTTCGGACATCGTGACAAAGCATTGGTATTTTACAGTTTATCAGGATACCTATATCAAGTCATTCGTTAATGGTCTAAAATCTCGTTTTTAACAGGAATACGAAAGATTCTTACTAAATTAGCAATATTTTTTATTAGGAAGAGTTCTCCGTGCACTTTGCTCTTACTTTAATATTATTTGGGAGGCGGGCTCGGGTACCGCAGCCTAGGCAACCATTTATTGGGTAACCAACACCTCTGCCATAGTTCACCTCAAGTGGTTCGCTACGTTTGGTAACTTACCGAGTTCATTAGGTGAGGTTTGTTTAGGTCTTGCATCTGCCCACTACATTCCTACCTACCCTCATACCTTTTTCCTTACGAGAATTTCCTCTCCTTCCTTTCTTTAAAAATATCTTCCACACAGCACCCCCAAAGATGACATGAAAAAAAAATTCCTCAGGGTCTCCTATGTGGGGTTGACTAAAACTCCAGCCTGGATAAATTCATAGTCCCTAGAAAAGTGCTTAGGTAAGGTAACTCTAGGTCAGAGAACCAGTCTAGGGCCTAAGGCGTAGCCCTTTGTACCTCATCAATCCATCTGGGGAATGAATGCAGCGGTCATTCGTTGAGCACATGTTCGGTGGTCTGTAACGCTCCACATTCACACATCGCCGACCCTTTAAGGCTCTGTCTACGCATCACGTGGGCACAGCGGCTGTTATCCTATTGATTGCGGACCAACTTTAGAAGACAGTGGTATACAGTAGTAAATGGTACAAAAATTCGAGGACACCCGAGGAAGACTTAACTCTTATTTCTGCACTGGAATGAGACATGGAGTCAAATAAAAGTCAATATGATGTGTTTTAAATTATAGTCAATATGATGTAGTTTTAAATTATAGTTAATATGATGTAGTTTTTTCATGTCCCAGAGTGGAGATACTCTCAGTATCGCCCTGGTGTAAGGCCACCATTCTGAATAATTTTAAAAGTTGGTTGAAATGGCTGGTGACCATATCTGGTACTCCCCACCTTCCTCTTCCCAATCTCCTTCACTATCTTCAGCCTCGCAATACACCCCAGTTAGGGATGCTATAGTTTCACTGGCTTCCTGCCGATTGGGAGCAGCTTACTCTCTTGTGCGGTATTCACATAAAAAATAATAAATATCACTAATAATATTATTGTTAACAATGTTTATAAAAATAATTTCAGTGCGCTGGCGTTGTGAACGTGGATGCTTCCGCTATCGAGAGCTGCGCTAACGGCACTAAGGGAGATGAGATCCTCGCCAGCTACGGAGACAAGACGCATCAACTGAACCCCAACTTGGCCTTCGTACCCACAGTCATCTTCAACGAGGTAATCACTACTCCACCGTGATAATCTAACCTAATCTTACTCACTAAACACTCGAGCGATTTTTGTCATATTATGCCAAGTTTCCAAAGCGCTTTGAGCGATTACTCGCCAAAATGTGCCAGATTTATAGAACCTAAAAACATAGGATTAACATCGAAATCTCAATGGATCCCTTGGCATTAAACCATAGAAAGCAGTCTCATATTGCTAGAGTGGCTAGCTAATGATAATTCCTTTTCCGCAGGGGTAGGCAGAGACAAACAACCCGGTCTTTGCACATACCCCTTGCCTCATTCGCACTCATACATACTCTTCTATTATTCTCTTGACTCTTGACATGGCCCGACTCAAATATCTGATTCACTCGATCAAGCCATGTCTTTCTCGGGCGTCCCCGACCTTTTTTATCATTCTATATATTCTCCTTACACTACTTTACACAAATATAACAGAAATTGAAATGGTTGAATTAGCTCAGTGGTCAGAGAGGCGCCCTGGCAAGGCTGAAGTCCTCCGGGGTTCAATTCCTCGATGCAACCGAATATTTTCCTGATTTTCATTGGGGATGCTGTGTGAAGGGTCTTTGAAAAGAGGAAGGAGTGAACATATTGTAGGAGGGAAGAAACTCAAAGAGTTGTTAAACTTAAGAACGAGTCGTAGAAGTGACACATTCTCATGTGACAGGTTATTGTCAACCGTATACATGTGTTGGTGTGCGTTTGGTGTGTTGATACCGATATAGTGAAAGTAAAACAGCATACCTAACTGACGCCTGTGCACTAAACATTGTTAAGATAGGTTATTCTATTAAACGAGCAGCCCGTTTCCGCACAGAGACTAGGATGTTTCAGGTATTTTGGAGCTTCAGACCAGAGGTGGCTGCAATTTCAACAGTGGGGTGCACTTAGGATTTGAACAGGGTCAGCAGTTGTGTACTATATACAGTACGCCCAGCTTCTGTTGTGCTAACTTGACTCTGGCTTTGAGGGAGTCTCCGTCCCCTAAGAGTTGCTGGTCACTTAGAGTTACAGCAAGCATATCAATGGAAGGAATGTTGGGAAGATTACTTCCGTTGAATTTATTGCTTATCATTTTGATTCCTTTTATTAATTTATTTATTACACGCCCTAGTGGGCCTTTCTTTAAAAAAAAAATACAAGCATTTTGTATCAGAGTAAACACTTAAAAATTAATACAATAAAGAAGAATGTAAACATAATGGCAAAAATGAATCCTCACGCATATAATTGAATTTAAAAGATTCAACAAAACAAAATAGTAGAAGCGGAGAAGTTATATGGGTACATAGGTCTATTTGTGTCTAGAAGAATAAAAGTGATAGAATATACAACGTTTATACTGATTAGTTTTCAAATGAAATATATCACCCAGATCAGAAAGATTGTGAAATCTCGGAATCGGAGAATTTTGGTAAGCTAGTGTCCTGGTGTTATTGAAGTAAAAAGGTAAGAAATGTCAGCATGATTTTTTGGGAACATGGATATTGATACATTGAAGTAATTCGGGACAGTCAATTTTAAAATGTAGTATTCTTTGTAACAGTATTAAATCTGTGCTTATTCTTCTTTCTGAAAGTTTCAATAGAGACATTTTATCCAAGAGGTAATTGTAATTTATGTTTTGTATAGGAATATGCAATTTATAATTTATAAACCTTAGAAACTTCCGTTGAATCTTTTCAATGTTATCTGAATGATATTGAAAAATGGAGACCATAACGTAGAGTTATACTCAAGTTGGCATCTGACAAGGCTTTTATATAACATAATAAATGTTCCTAAATTATTGAAATCTTTTGCAGCTCTCAAAACAAAGCCAAGAGTCCTTAGGGCCTTGTTGATAATATTATTAAAATGACATACAAAGGTGAGTTTACTGTCGAACATAATGCCTAGATCAATAATTTTATTAACACAAATTAAATTATCATCATTTAATGAATATTGAAAAAAAATAGGATAACCTATTTTGGAAAAATGAATGAACTGGCATTTATTTATGTTTAATGCTAATTTGTTGATTGAGCACCATTCCAAAAGATATCTCAAGTTAGTTTGAAGTGTAATACAATCATTAATGTGGTTAATCTCTGGTTGTGCGGAAATCTTTCGTACGCAATTGTGCGGGGGGTTGCGGTAATGCGGATGCGATATAGACTAAGACAAATAAAAACGAATTGAATTGCCTTAGTGTTTTGCAAGAGGAAAATGAGTAGGAAAGGCCAAAAGACTTACCCTGGTCTCGTTCTCCTTAAGCCGCTGGTTCTGTTCTCTTATCAGTTTGCATACAATTAACATTAACACTTAACACAAAACAAAACAAGACAGTGAAATTCACTGCGGCGGGTAAAAACGTTTCACTGGACGATGTGTGCCCCAAAATAGTCACGGCCGAGTTCAACATATGCGGGTTTCAATATGACACGAAATGTTCGCGGGTAAGATGCAACGATAACAACTGATAACAATACTCCTTGTCTCTGGGCCCGGATCAAGGAAAGGGGACAAGGGGCAAAGGGGGGTGAAGGGTACACATTTAAGGCTATTCAATTTTAAACCTCACGCGCAACTATCCCCCCCGCCTTGAAAGGGTGCGAAATCACCCCTTTTAAAACCGCATTGTCATGGCATTTATCATATAAACAAATTAACATAACCTACAGTTATCCTAAATTTCCTAACCTACATTGACTAAACCTAATGCTACTAGACTACTATTGAGTTGGCAAAGGGTATAGCCGTATTACTGGGCGAATGTAAGATCCCAGCACTGTTCTGACACGAGCAACACGAATTACTCCATCTTTTGCGGGGAAAACTTCATCAATAATAGCTAACGGCCAATGTAATGGTGGGGCGTTTTCAGTTCCCACTATTACTACTAAGCCGACCTTTACTGGATTAGTAGGAGTATTCCATTTTGGACGTACTTGCAAAGTATGCAAGTAATCTAATCTCCATCGCTTCCAGAATGATTGAATTAATTTATCGAGTAAATCATGACGCGATAGAAGGTTTAAATTATCCTTCTGGATTTCCATGGCGGGCAGGTTTTTTAAGGGAGTTGTCGTCAAGAAGTGAGCTGGCGTTAACGCAAGGGGCTCGGAGGGGTCTGAAGAGAGCGTTCTACACAATGGCCTCGTATTCAGAATGGTTTCTACTTGTGCAAGTACTGTAGTTGCCTCTTCAAACGATAGAATCTGATCTCCTATTACCCGAAAAAGATGAGTCTTCATACTTTTAATATTGGATTCCCAATTTCCTCCAAAGTGGGGTGCTATTGGCGCATTCAAATGCCAGCTTATTCTATTATTGGCCAAAATACTTGCGAATTCTTCACCAAAATGTGAAGATGACGAAAATGCGTGCAATTCATTCAATTTTCTCTTGGCTCCTACAAAGTTAGTTCCGTTGTCTGAGTATAAATTTGACACAGGACCACGCCTAGAAAGAAATCGTTTGAATGCGTTCAGAAAACATTCGGTGCTCAAACTTGATGCCAATTCAAGGTGTATAGCTCTTGTTGTCAAACACACAAATAAACAAATATACGCCTTTTGAGAACGAATTCCACGTCCGCGTGATACAGTTACCCTTAAAGGCCCGGCAAAGTCTATACCCACATGCGTAAATGGTTTTATAGACTGAATGACACGACAATCTCTATGATCCGCCATTAAAGGTGCAATTGTTTTAGGGCGTAGCCGAAAACACGAATTGCATTTATGTACTCGATTTCGAATTAAACTACGGGCTGACAGTATCCAATATTTTTGCCTCAAAATAGACATTAATAATGCGGGACCCGAGTGACAATGAATTTTATGATAATGATCAACCAACAAATTTAAAACGTGATCCTTTCGCGGGAGAACTATGGGGTGCTTTTGATCATAATTTAAATCCGAATTAACTAAACGACCTCCCAACCTTATGATTCCGTCATTCAAGAACGGTCTCAAACGTTGAAATACGGGTTTACACGTCTTTCCTTGTTGTAGATTTATCAATTCCCCGGGAAAGTACGCTCGTTGTATTTCGCGCAATATTTTAAGCTCAACGAACTCTAAATCTGACCCACGTATATATTTTCGATATGGCAACACCTTAAGAAAACGAAATACGTAAACCAAACATCGTAATAATTTATTCCACGAGGAAAAGCGCTTTGACAGGGTTAGAATATCATATTCTTCTAAACCAGAAGTCATTACTAACGAAATAGACTTCTGTTCGGGTGGTTCTGTGACCATGTTGACATCAAATGTGGTAATGGGCCACCGTTCAGGCCTAAATTTCATCCACGGTGGGCCATGAAACCATAGCGGGTGATCTAAAATTTGATTGGGGGTAAGCCCTCGTGACAGACAATCAGCGGGATTATCTGTGCCTGCGATATGATTAAAACAGGTAGCTGATAATTCAGATTGAATTTTAGCAACTCTATTAGCCACGAATGTCCCCCAACGGTGCGGAGAAGACTGAATCCAACAAAATGCTACAGTGGAATCAGTAAATGCGTATATATTTTCAATTTTCAAGCGTTTTTCTAAGGTTTCTACTACGTTATGCATTAATTTTGCAAGTATTAATGCAGCGCAAAGTTCTAATCGTGCGAGAGAAACAATTTTCACAGGAGAAACCTTCGATTTTGCACAAGCAACATGTACTGAAATTGCTTCATGATTTTGGACATGGAAATACACTATACCTCCATATGCCTTTTCGCTGGCATCTGCGAAACCAACAATGGTTACGATGCTACTGGACGTGATGCCAGTATGGCGCGGAATTTGTATTCTATTTAGTGAGGAAAGTTCCTCACAGAATTGCGTCCATATCCTTACAATATCGTCGGGAGGCTCATCATCCCAATCGCATTTGTGTAGCCACAATTGTATAATTAAAAGCTTGGCATATAAAACGACAGGCGCGATGAAGCCCATAATATCCCATATTTTTGCGACCCAAGACAATATATTTCGTTTTGTACAACCTGTTTTAGGTGTAGAAGTGACGAACGAGAATAAATCGGAATTTGGTGACCAGTATAAGCCCAATATTTTATGCATGCTTACTTCATCAAATTCCTTTATCGCTGATAAGCGATGCGAATCTGGAATAGATTCCAGAACATTTTGCGAATTGCTGGTCCACTTGACAAGGTCAAATTGGCCAGTCTTCAATAATGCGATTAACTGAGAGGACGTTTCCTTTGCACCCTCTTCAGTTTCCATACTATATACAAAATCATCCATATATAAAAATTCTTCAATAATTTTCTTAGCCTCAGGAAAAGCTTCTCCTTCATCGGAGGCCAATTGCCTGATAGTGCGTAAAGCTTGAAATGGGCTGGATGTAAGACCAAAACAAACGCGGTTAAACTCATAAGTTTTAATATCTTCGCTGGGCGAGAAGCGATACAAGATTCGTTGATATCTCCGATCACTATCTTTCACTCCTATACACAAAAACATTTTGCGTATATCAGCTGAAAGAGCTATTGGGAATACACGAAAATTCATAATTATATTAAATAAATTTCCCTGTAAATTTTCCCCACTATATAAAATATTATTCAATGACACGGAAGTGCTTGTTTTTGCGCTAGCGTCCAGGACTATTCTCAAACTGGTCGTGATTTTATCCTCTCGTACAACTCTATGGTGCGGAATTATGTATGAAGGCATCTCATTTCCTTCATTTGAAGTGCTGAGAGTCAAATAATCCTTCTCTAAATATTCATTGATAATATTATTATAAGCTTCTCTTAATTTTGGAGAGGCTTCCAATTTACGTTCAAGACATAAAAAACGTTTCTTTGCCATTGCAAATGAATCCCCAAGGGTTGAAACATCCCCTTTAAATGGCAAAGTTACTATATATCTTCCATTTTCAGGATCTCTTGTGGTTGTTCTTTGATATATTTCCTCACATTCACGATCTTCAGGACTTTTAATAGACGGTACGTTTACCTCTTCTAATTCCCAAAATCTTTTGAGACAAATATCATCTGGTTCTTCTAGCATGGCACAACAAGATACGCTAACATTATCCTCAACCCGAGTTGGTGCTGATCCCAAAATAACGTATCCTAGAACTGTTTCTAAAGCATGCAGATTATGCCTCTGAAAAGGGTCTTGAACCCTTTTTGACAACAGGAGATGCGGGAAGAGCTGGGCTCCTAGCAACATGTCAATTTCTCCTGGTTCTCCATATGACTCATCCGCCAACGGTAAGTCATTCAAATATGACAATGAAGGTACATCAACTTTGGCGGTAGGTAAGCGCTCTGTAACTTTATTCACAATCAATGAAGTAATGTTATAATTTATTGCTCGATTGAAACGAGAGTAAATTTCGGTCTGTATGGAGCCTGTAATGGGCTTAGACGATCCTCCAATACCCTTAACGGTGGAACAAGACGGGCGTTGATATTCAAAAAATCCTAATTTTCTACAACAATCCCGAGTAATAAAATTGCTCTGAGATGCGCTGTCCAATAAACACCTAACGAGATGTTCATTTCCGTGTGCGTCTATTATTCCCACTCGTGCGGTAGCTAGCAATACAGTACAATGAGTCTTTAGATTATGAGATCGCACAGTTGAAAAAGTACACAAAGCTACATCAGAATTGGAGCAGCCCGGTTTTGGATCATTCAATTGATCAGCTTTCTGGTTTTCAATTCTTTGGGCATTTTGAGAGTCTGACTGCCCCTTGTGTGATGCACCCTGTTCTTCAAAATGTAACATTGTATGATGAAACTTGTCATTACACTTATGACAATTTTGATTTGATTTGCAAGTCCTAGCCTTATGTCTATCACTAAGGCACCTAAAACAGAATCCCTTGCTTTTGATAAAATTGAACCGTTCCCTTACAGTCAATTTTTTAAATTCTGAACATTTAAACAAATTTCCATGCGATAGATTATTGCAAAGTAAACATTTAATAGGCTGACGATTTTCCTCACTACCAGCGCTCATATAGGCTTGCGTCGATCTTTGTGACCGTTTTAACGTTTCACTTTTATTTTCCACCGATTTTCTTGAAGAACCGGTTCTTTGCAAGATCTTAATTTGTTCACGCACAAATTTCACCAAATCTTCAAACGAGGGGAATTCATTTTCCCTATTGTATGTTTCGAATCCTTTCACCGAGTCCATATCAAGTTTTTTCAATGCAATGTGTAAGAAAATAAAGTCACACAAATTATCTAAATTTACATTTTTAACGGCTGCCACAGCTGACGCAAAATGATCAATGAAGGATTCCAGATTATTAATATTTGCAACAGCAAAGGATTTAAAATCCAAAATTTGATCGATGTATGCAGAAGATATTACTCTTTTGTCGTTATATTTATCGATCAACGAGTTAAAAATAATTTCGTAATTTTCCGGCGACAAAATGATCCCGGCGAACGTTGATTTAACACGGTTACTAATTTTTCCCAACAAATAATATAACTTTTCTGAATTCGAAAGTGTATCGTTATTGTGTACGGTGTTAATAAAACTTGAATAAAATATGGGCCAATTTTTTATTTCCCCATCGAAATATGCCAATTCAATCGGTGGGAGTTTTACACTACATTTTTTCTGTTTACTAACCACCCGCGAAGTGTTTTCCCGATTTAATGATATTTTTCTTTTGATATGTCCGTACATATCGTCGAACTTGAACCATCTTTCAAAATCAGGTTCAAAGTTTGAATCGATTTCCAAATTTAATATATTTATTTGTTGAGATATGTCCTCATACTTACTTCTAGTCAAGTCTAGAGTTTCAACTAACGAAAGAAACTCCTCTAGAATACTCAAGTCGGAAATTTTATTTGATAGTTCAAATAACTTAGTAAGACGTGCATCTAACGCATCTCGCTGAGCCGTCAGTAATCTCAACTTTTTTTCTTTAGTGGCCATTATGTATTTAGCAATAAATAATTAACCCAAATAATTAATTATAATTTAAATAACGCTATAATTTAATTAACGCTAGCGTAATTGATCAAAGTAAACAATTCTTCTGATATGTGTTTCCAAATTAAACTCAATAACAACTGAATATTATTATTCTGTTTACTATCTATTGTTAGCGGTCGTTAATACATACCTACGTACTTAACGCTAGCGAAGTATGTACTCGTATTATTAGAATTCAGTATTGAATACAAGTACCTACTTACACAATACGATTCCTTGCGTTAAACCAGGTACCTACATACACGATTAAATTATTGTCAACCTATAATTTGCCACGAGGAATTAAATGTAATTCGTTTTTAATATTACTATTTGACGGACTAAATTTTAACCCATTTATAATGCAAATGCCATGATTTTGGTATAAATAATGATTATAGATTGCAATTGCGAACGAAAGTAATACAATATAACCCGGTTCGAAATTGGACCAATTTGATGGTTGTGCGGAACTCTTTCGTACGCAATTGTGCGGGGGGTTGCGGTATTGCGGATGCGATATAGACTAAGACAAATAAAACGAATTGAATTGCCTTAGTGTTTTGCAAGAGGAAAATGAGTAGGAAAGGCCAAAAGACTTACCCTGGTCTCGTTCTCCTTAAGCCGCTGGTTCTGTTCTCTTATCAGTTTGCATACAATTAACATTAACACTTAACACAAAACAAAACAAGACAGTGAAATTCACTGCGGCGGGTAAAACCGTTTCACTGGACGATTGTGCTCCAAAATAGTCACGGCCGAGTTCAACATATGCGGGTTTCAATATGACACGAAATGTTCGCGGGTAAGATGCAACGATAACAACTGATAACAATACTCCTTGTCTCTGGGCCCGGATCAAGGAAAGGGGACAAGGGGCAAAGGGGGGTGAAGGGTACACATTTAAGGCTATTCAATTTTAAACCTCACGCGCAACTAATCTCTTTATAAAGTTTCATGTCATCGGCAAACAGTAGAACGATTATATCAGTAAATACATCAACAATGTCGTAATCAGAGATGTGCTTTATTTCAAATAAATCCATTTCAAATGGAAATGCAAAATGCAAAATGCAAAATGGGTATTTTCCATTTTGCATTTTAAATGCTTTTCTGAAAACCATTTTGCATTTTTAATGCTTTTCTATTTTAAATGCTAATAATGCTTTTCATGCTTTATAATGCATTTTTAATGCTTTTCCATTTTAAATGCTTTTTTACAACATTCTTCCTACTTCTCCTATCATCTTTTTTTCATAAGCCCCAAATATCAGTCGGTCCTCAACCTCGCTATGAGAGATAATTTACATTTGTCAAGTTGTTCCCTGGTAGGAGCCCTGGCAATTGAGTGATACCATTACAAAAAATACTGAACATGGGGCCATGACGCTGTAATACTAAATGTTAGATAGCAGTTTCTATGTTTTTACGTTGGCAACATTAGTTCCGCGCAAATTTTTTGTGGTTTCATAATCTGTAGTCGTGGTGTTTTTAGATTTACCATCATGTAATATGTTTGTTCTACATTGATGTCCATTATAAAATGACAAAATTGTTTAAAAATTCTATAATTATTTTGATTGTTTGACCTGAGAAACCATTTTGCATTTTCAATGCATTTTGAAAATATATATTTTGCATTTTGCATTTGAAATGCTTTCATGCATTCAAATGGAAAAGTTTTGACCCATTTCTATTTTGCATTTCAAATGGTTTTGGGTACCCATTTTGCACATCTCTGGTCGTAATGTCTTTTAGACGTAATCAGACAAAAATTGAACATTCTTTTTGTTTTGTTGTTTCAGAAGTTCAATCAGGCTGACCAAGATGCTGCTATGACAGATTTGAAGGGCGTTATCTGCCGCTTGTCTACTAAGAAACCCAAAGCTTGCCCTTAAACCCCTTATCGGTGGTTGACCATCATCACTCAGCGCTACGCTCAATGGGCCACAACTCAACTTATTTTACTTAAATATTATATGTAACTAAATGTTTTATTTCATATTCCATTAATTTTAATAAAAACCGTTATAAAGTTACAACAAAACACTTATTTGGACTAGAAACTCTGATAATAAGAAACAGGTGTGTAGGACTAGAGGCCCACTTCCACTCTGTTGCTAGAAAGCTAATTGCTAGCCCACCTCGGTTCTGAAGCTGGAGGGGCAAACTTATACACTAGAGACATCTGTTGGATAATTCTATAAACTCTATGAGCTTCAAGCACTAGGCCATACAGTTCGTTAGCTTGGTTGGACAGAGTTCTAATAATTTCTTTTATTTATTTACCAATCTTTTATTTTTAGGTTAAATCTTGTGTAAAGTAGTTTAGTTTATCATATTTAAAACGAAAATATTTAAATATGAAGTATGACATATTTGAACTAAATAACTAACTAACCATCACGCCGTTTCCCCGCAGGGGTAGGCAGAGAGGACGGACCGCCAAATAACTCGGTCACACCACACACTTCTTGCCTCATTCACATTCATACATCGTCTCATACGTACTCTTCTATTGTTCTGACTCTTGACATGGCCCGACTCGAGTATCTGCTTCACTTGGTCGTGCCATGTCTTCCTCGGGCGTCCCCGACTTCTGCTACCATTCATATTTGCATCGTATATTCTCCTTACACTCCTTTCTTCGCTCATTCGCTCTACATGCCCAAACCATCTAAGCGTCCCTTTCTTGATCTTACTCATTACGCTTACATCAGCCTTACACTCTTTGCGGATCTCCTCATTCCTCACACGATCATACATGGTTTTACCACACATACGCCTCAGGGATCTCATTTCAACAGCATTCAATCTACTTTCATCCTTTCTTTGCCAGTTCCATGCCTCACTTCCATAAATCAGGGTAGGTACCAGCACTCCATTGTGGACTGCTAACTTCGCTTCTTTGGACAACATATTTGAAGTTACCTAAAAATGCAGATAGAACCATATGCAACAAGCTAGGATATAATATGATGAAGCATAACCAGCTAGGACCACGTCATTATAAAATATACAACATAATATATACGATTATAAAAATTCGTATTTGCAAACTTTGACAACTCAACCAATGTCAACTCTCAGATACAAACGAAATGGCAATTTCGAAATGATCAGTTAAGTTATGTTAGAACCTTGTAAACATAATGCCAGCTTTAAAAGCCTGATATACTTGTCATACAAGTATCAACGAAATACAAGCCAAATGGTTCTAAAAAATATTCTACCTATATGTAAATGTTTTGCATTCAAAGTTCATTTTGAAAAACATATCTGTTAAAACATCATTGTTCCCTTGTATACATTTTTGGTAATGATGTAAGTTTGAGGTGTTTCTGAGCCATTTTTTTTCAAACTTTGAAACGTCGATTCTAGCTACAACCATTTCCGTCCTATATAGAGTTTAAAACGAGTCAATACGCTAAAATTGCTTTGTTTAAAAAATGCCATCATTTTTTTTTCTTAGTTTTATATGATTTGAATAGAACTGGGTCAATCGATTACTCTACAAGACCCACTGGCGTCGTGAGCAGGTCACGAAAACCCGCTCGTTGAGCGAGTTAAGCTGTCCGCAGTACATCTGACAGGTTACTTCACCCAAAACCGTACTCGATTACGCGTCATTCGGCTACTTTCACTTTCGTTTGACATAGGTAACTAACTAACTAACTAGCTAACCATCACGCCGTTTCCCCGCAGGGGTAGGCAGAGAGGACAGACCACCAAACAACTCGGTCACACCACACACTTCTTGCCTCATTCACATTCATACATCGTCTCATATATACTCTTCTATTAGTCTGACTCTTGACATGGCCCGACTCGAGTATCTGCTTCACTTGGTCGTGCCATGTCTTCCTCGGGCGTCCCCGACTTCTGCTACCATTCACATTTGCATCGTATATTCTCCTTACACTCCTTTCTTCGCTCATTTGCTCTACATGCCCAAACCATCTAAGCGTCCCTTTCTTGATCTTAATCATTACGCTTACATCAGCCTTGCACTCTTTGCGGATCTCCACATTCCTCACACGATCAAACATGGTTTTACCACACATACACCTCATGGATCTCATTTCAACAGCATTCAATCTACTTTAATCCTTTCTTTGCCAGTTCCATAGATCAGGGTAGGTACCAGCACTCCATTGTGGACTGCTAGCTTGGCTTCTTTGGACAATGTTTAGTTAGCGCCAACTGCATTCAGTCCTCCATGAATGGAGTTCCCTGCATTTCCCCTTGTTTCAATATCTCTGTCAGCCTTCCCATCTCTCTAGAACATACTTCCTAAATACACAAACTCATCCACCTGCTCCAAGTATTCCTCATTCACAACTATATTGCACACTGTTTTCGTACTCTCTCTTTCAAACGCCATTACTTTAGACTTACTTACATCATATTAACTCATTCTTCATTCGTTTGACATAGGTAAGGAACATATTCATATTATAAATTTAATTTAATTTATTTATCAACGTTTCACACGGAGATCGGAACAAGAATGAGGGCAGTACAGATGGAATGAGGCAGGACGGCAAACAAGCTGAATACTTCTTCAGACAACAGATGGGTCCAAGATAGAGAAGGGAACAGGCGCTGGAGTCTGTTTACAGGGTTACAAGAGGGAACTTAGTATATCTCATTGCACTGTATTTCAAGCTGGGATTTTTTTTTTTAATATTAACTCCACACAGGAGGCCCTGAAGAAAATAATTTCCCTCAGGGCCTATATCATCTTTGGGGATGCTGTGTGGAGGGTCTTTTTGTGGAGAGGAAGGAGTGAACATGGGTCTTGAAGAGTCCCATGTTGTAGGAGGGAGGAAACACAGAGGCCGGCAGTTCGTTCCACAGCCGAGCTGTTGAACTTAAGAAGGAATCGTAGAAGCGACCCGTTCTCATGTGACAAGTGTCAACCGTTGGGCGCGCGTTTGGCGTGTATCCCGACTACGCACCGGTGCCAAAGGGATCAATGACGCTAGTTCCTCAGAGCATCTTCCATTGTAATACCGATAGAACAAGGACAGCATACTTACCTGACGCCTGTGCTCTAAAGATTGCAGTCCGTTTGTTAAGATTGGGGAATCTATCAAACGGACGGCCCGTTTTTGTACAGAGTCGAGGGTTTTTTTCAGGTATTTAGGGGCTCCGGACCAGAGATGGCTGCCAAATTCGACAGTAGGGCGCACTTGCGATTTGTACAGGGTCAGCAGTTGTGTACTATTAAAGTATCTGCGGGCCCTGTACAGTACGCCCAGCTTCTGAGAGGCCAACTTTACTCTGGCTTCGATGGAGCCCCCGTACCTGAGCTGGTCACTTATAGTTACACCAAGCATATCAATGGAAGGCCTGTTCGGAAGATTGCTTCCGTTGAAGGAGACTAGATTATCATTTGGATCCCTTTTAGACGTAATCAGACAGGATTGGGTCTTTGAAACATTAAATTCGACGAGATTATTTTTACCCCAGGAGGAAATACTCTCGAGATAACCGTCCATTCTCTGCTTCAAAGCCCTCCGAGCCGTTGGAGTTTGGAGGCCATCTTAGCTTGTGCACAGTAGAATATACACATCGGGCACAGGAATAAGAACATAGGCATAGTCTCCATCTTACAAAATTCACATTAACAACATTGAGCGAATACAAAAAAAAAATCTTCGTTTTATAAATTTTAAATTAAATATCCCCGTCGAAGACTAAAAATACAATTTCTTATTAAATACTCTAAAAATACATACATTAGAAGATAGACGTAAAATAAACGATTTAACGTTCTTATTAAAAATACTTAACTCTAAATTCGACTGTTGTGAACTCCTGCAACTTATAAACATACATACACCCACAGTAACAACACGACAAAATACAATATTCTACAGCAGCACACATAAGCGTAACTACATTGCCCACTCTCCGATACAACGACTTCACACCATGGGAAATCATTACTTGGGTGATGTTGACATATTCAATACCAACCTTTTGTGGATCATTTAATACATTTATTTCAACAATACTCCTAAACACATCATGTAAACCTACAAATAGCTGTAATTTTCTGTTTTTGTTTCTTGTGTTTGTATGACTTGTTGCATAGCTTTTATCAAATGTTATTTTATTCTTATTTTTTATGTTTCAAAGTATCTGTCAAATTAAAATTATACTACCAACCATGTAAAAGCCCTCTCGGGCGTCAAATAAATAAATATGCTCTGATAGCCAGGCAGCCCTAATGGCACTGGGAAGTAACCGATGGGACTTCAGACTGGTGATAGAATGCAAAACCATTCTTGAAGAACTTGCTATTATCAATAAAATCTGGGTAAAACCCTGATCTGGGTACCAGGACATAAAGGTATTGAGGGCAATGAGCAGGCTGATGGACTAGCAAGGAAAGGGGCGAAAGCACTACTTGCGGGATCCAAGTCGGCCGTAGGAGTGGCAGCTTGCCACACCAAAATACGTATTGAAAGTTGGGTCAAATCCCGGCACTGGGAGGAATGGGGAAGGGCACCAGGAATGAGGCAATCCAAAATACTCATAAACTGAACAGACCCAAGGCAAACCAGGCCACTATGTACTCAATATGGACATTGCACTCGCTGAGGGAACTGCTAGGACTACTAACGGACACTGCCATCTCAGGAGACAAATGTTGGGAGTGGAAAACACCAACAGATGCAGGAAATGTGAAGAGGATGAAGAGACTCCAATTCACCTTTGGTGCCAACGTACTTCCCTGGTGGGAACAAGGCTCAGATACCTGGGGAAACATACAGTAGAACTAGAAGACATAGCCACATATCCAATGACAATCCTGGTGAACTTTATAAAAGGGACCGGTTTACTGTTAAAGGATTGAGGTAAAATGGGAGATAATAATAATAATTTTATAAAATATATTATGATAAAACTATACTAACAGACCGAACGATTAGTCATAATAGACCCGATATAGTTTTACATGACAAAATTAAAAAAATAACTTATATCATTGATGTCGCTATTCCAAACTCCTGTAATATTCAAAAATCTGTTAATGAAAAAATAAGAAAATACACAGATTTAGGAAATGAGATAAAAAGAATTTGGGATTCTCAGACTATAAAAATATTACCATTCGTTATTTCGGCTACTGGCATTATACCTAGCTCTCATTAAAAATTTAGGCGTATTAGATCTATCACAAAATTTATAAATAAAGATGCAAAAGTCAGTCATTTTAAATACATGTAGGATAACGAAAGATTTTTTAAATATTTATGTTGAGGGATCAGTAGGATTTATAGGCCCTGTTAGAAGTACTACCGAGCCGAACCCTCTGATATGAAAATATCTGGAGTCGGTGAATTATTTTCCCATTTGATCTCTGGTGAGTTGACGTGTTGTTCTTGTATTGTTTTGTATTTATTTTGCTTATATAATGCACTTGCATAATGTTGATTGACTAGATGATCATTTGTTGAAAAGTGTGTGGAAGGGTTTAGTTTTTCCTATGGGGAAGATTTAACCCGGACATAAAATTGGAAGTTTAAAAAAAATATATATTAACAATAAAAAATCAAATCAACACAAACAAATAAAAATAAAAATAGAAATAGTAGGTGTACAAATCAGTGCAAATTAATAAAAATAAATAACAGCAAAACAATAATCGCAACCACATCTACCTAAGTATCCCCTTCATTGTAACGATAGCAACCTTTCGCAGCAAAGCTTTTTGAAGCAATGCAACGATGTTGATATTCGAATTGACAGTGGTACTTCGTTCCAAAGCTTTGACCAAGAATAGCTATAACTCCCCTCAAACACAGTAGTTTTATGTTTGGGGAGTACGAGTAAGTGGTTTCTTTGACGCGTACTATGTGTATGAGAGTCACGGGACCACTGCAATCTGTCAAGCAGATAGGCAGGAACCTTTGAATTCATCAAATTGAACTTTTGACACAATTGGTGTAATTTCCTTCTGTTCGACATATTTAGAATCTGATGCCGATAGAGGTAAGGCGAGATATGATCCCATTATAACAATATACATGCATTTTGGACTCGTTGTACTTGTTTTTGGGTTTTTTTCAGTAAAGAGGGACCATATACTGTGTCTCCATAGTCCAATATTGAGAGAACAAGACTGTCAGTAATAATCTTTAGTAATTTCATTGATACATGATCTTATTTACAGCAGACAAAGTCTTGAATATCACCACTGTGACTTCTTTTTAATATGTTCCTCATACCTCAATTTACCATCCACCAATATTCCAAGGTTGCGCGCAGATTCAACAAAGGGAATAGTGGTTTCAACTATTTTTACATCATGTCCTCTATTCCTTACACATGATATTTTTTGTTTAGTTCCCGTTAACAAAGCAACAGTTTTTTGGGGATTGAGAAGTAGTGCATACTCTTGTGCACCGGTTCCAGATGCTCTGTCATCTGGAACCGGTTCCCAAAGTATCTGGAAGAAGAAACGGTTGTATGTTCTATGTAAATAAACCTGGAACGACTAGTATAGCCTATTTAAGGTTTCAGTAAACTACCATCTCTATTATTTGATGAAAATATGACCCGCTTCAATTAGAGCAAGGGTGGCCCACTCGCGGCCCGCGGGCTAAGTTCGGCCCGCTGGGTGTCTATTTGTAGCCCGCGGAGCATATTCACACATTTTTTCTCTTTTAGAGTACATAAAACTACCAAAATAACATTCTAACATTTGTAATTCGTATTATTTATTAATTTATTTATTTTTTCATGTTCTCCATAAAACAGTTATACACCAATATATCATGGAGAAGATTACAAATTAAAAAGTTTACAGAGGCAGTTATACTATTTTGTGACATGTGTTAAAAGATAGTTACTGAATTGTCTGTAGGTGACATTGAAAATGTCGATGGCTAATGCAGAATCGTTAAGTAGTTGAGTCGCTCTGTGTATTGGCGCGTTCTGATAGGCAGAAGTCCTCGCTTTCGGAGCATATAAGAGTACATGGGATCTCCCTCGAGTATAATTGTTAGGGACATAAAAGTTAACCTCTTTCAACATAGGCGGATTATGTATTGTACCAGAGATTATCTTGAAAAAGTGTTTGCCTAAAAATATTTTTCTGCGGGCTTCTAATGTATTGAAATCGAGCATTCCTGTTAAGAACAAGGATGGATACAGGAATGGATAGTATGTATATTCCCTCATATACAGGTAACGCATAAACCTTGTTTGTACTCTTTCTATTTCTAAGATATGGTTTTGTTCAGAAGGGGCCCAAATAATGGAGCTGTATTCCAGGATGCTGCGGACAAGTGCTTCATATGTTCTCCGTATTGCAATTCCATTAGTAAATTATCTCGCATTACGAAGAACAAATCCAAGCATTTTGTTGGCGCGGGAGACAATGTCAGATATGTGGGATTTGAAAGAGAGATTTGCTTCGAAGATCACCCCAAGGTCACGAATCTTGTTTTTGCGGGTTAATATATTTTTATTAATGTGATATGGGAATAGAAATGTATCTTTGGATATTGATTATATCTCGTTATGGATGGTTGTAGCCTTTGCGGCAGCTGGACGCGTCCTTCAACGCGTACTTCAACTGTTGTGTTTTTTTTAGTATTTTCAAGAGAAATGTGGCAACATCCTTTTGAAATTATTTTTAAAATCAATTAATCAACATTTGAAATAAATTTAACAACCAGTTATTAGAACTTTATAGTAATGTGATCAGTAATACTTGTGATGAAGAATACTTGGAGCAGGTGGATGAGTTTGTGTATTTAGGAAGTATGTTCTAGAGAGATGGGAAGGCTGACAGAGATATTGAAACAAGGGGAAATGCAGGGAACTCCATTCATGGAGGACTGAACGCAGTTGGCGCTAACTAAACACTGTCCAAAGAAGCCAAGCTAGCAGTCCACAATGGAGTGCTGGTACCTACCCTGATGTAGGAAGTATGTTCTAGAGAGATGGGAAGGCTGACAGAGATATTGAAACAAGGGGAAATGCAGGGAACTCCATTCATGGAGGACTGAATGCAGTTGGCGCTAACTAAACATTGTCCAAAGAAGCCAAGCTAGCAGTCCACAATGGAGTGCTGGTACCTACCCTGATGTAGGAAGTATGTTCTAGAGAGATGGGAAGGCTGACAGAGATATTGAAACAAGGGGAAATGCAGGGAACTCCATTCATGGAGGACTGAACGCAGTTGGCGCTAACTAAACATTGTCCAAAGAAGCCAAGCTAGCAGTCCACAATGGAGTGCTGGTACCTACCCTGATGTAGGAAGTATGTTCTAGAGAGATGGGAAGGCTGACAGAGATATTGAAACAAGGGGAAATGCAGGGAACTCCATTCATGGAGGACTGAACGCAGTTGGCGCTAACTAAACATTGTCCAAAGAAGCCAAGCTAGCAGTCCACAATGGAGGGCTGGTACCTACCCTGATGTATGAAACTGGCAGAGAAAGGATGAAAGTTGACCGAATAGTGTTGAAATGAGATCCCTGAGGCGTATGTGTGGTAAAACCATGTATGATCGTGCGAGGAATGTGGAGATCCGCAAAGAGTGCAAGGCTGATGTAAACGTAATGAGTAAGATCAAGAAAGGGACGCTTATATGGTTTGGGCATGTAGAGCGAATGAGCGAAGAAAGGAGTGTAAGAAGAATATATGATGCAAATTTGAATGGTAGCAGAAGTCGGGGACGCCCGAGGAAGACATGGCACGACCAAGTGAATTAGATACTTGAGTCGGGCCATGTCAAGAGTCAGAATAATAGAAGAGTATGTATGAGACGATGTATGAATGTGAATGAGGCAAGGAGTGTGTGGTGTGACCGAGTTGTTTGGCGGTCCGTCCTCTCTGCCTACCCCTGCGGAGAAACGGCGTGATGGCAGACACATACCTGGACGGATGACGAACCTAGTGCTGGCACTGTTGGTGGGCACGGTGCACTCTTTCGCTGCAGCAGCTGGTCCAGTTTCTTCACCACCTAGGATTCTTGCTGCAGAGTCTTCATCTTCTATCTTCGTGTCACCTGTTCCTTTACTTCATTTTACTTATATTACTGTAATATTTATATTTTTGGTACCTTTAATACCTGCATGAACTGTAAAGCGGCCCTGAGGTGATGTTTCACAGAAGGGACGCTGTACAAATGGTCGAAGAAATAAATAAAAAGTATCTCATTACATTGATTCAACTATCAGTATTGCCCATCTTGAGAGTATTGCATTTTTCTGCAATAATCTCACTTTTAAAACTGACGCGGCTGCTGAAAAGAACTAGTGTAGAACATGGATGTATTATATGTTTCAAAAAAATAACTAACAAAACATAGTAGAAAAAGTTATATATTTATTCTATAAAGTAGATAGAGGAGAAAACATGTTTACAAGCAGTTATTTGTCTGATTGAATGCAATTGGAGTTTTCTGGATTATACTGAAAACATTCAAATATTGCACTGAGGAATTACAGTTAAAAACATTTTAATTAACAACAATAATTCTGAATTAAACAATCAAAAATACTGATTTTGTTTGTCTGTGATGTGCGTTAGTTATTCCTGCGTGAAATCTGAATCAATGAACTAAAATATTCTTTGAATTTAATGATCATTTGAAAAATTAAATCTGATTATTTAACGAATTCAGACAAACGATAAAGTACCTACCCATGATATAATATTTAAAAAAATTACTTAAATAATTTAAAAGGCTGGTTTAAGGAGACCCATTGACCTCCCCAACTGGTCTCTTGACCTATCGCCTTGCACCGCAATGGATAGATTATTAATTTTTTTCCAACTCTTATATTTTATTTTTTTTAAAAAAGACAAACATTCCCGGGTTACGAATAACCTGACAATATTTAAAAATCTCCTACTACCACCACAGTAAGCTGAAAAATGTTGCTTGTGTTGTGATGGAGGACTTAGCCAGCCGAAGAATTGAACACGCTACGCCCGAGTAGGACACAAGCGCTATGTCAACTCGGCCACCGACCATCGGTTATTATTTATTATCAGTAGGGACATAAAATATAATGATTTTATGCCATCGTTCTTACTAAAAATGGTAGTTTAATTGTCAGCATAGACGTCTCTCAA
This sequence comes from Hesperophylax consimilis, assembly GCF_061612785.1. NCBI lineage: Eukaryota > Metazoa > Arthropoda > Insecta > Trichoptera > Limnephilidae > Hesperophylax > Hesperophylax consimilis. The sequence goes on from NC_142855.1 coordinate 3,933,818, forward strand.
GTATTTGATCAGTGTTCTATTCTCGGCAGAGGAAATTATTTTTCTTGATTTTTCACGGGTATTTGCTAGTTATATGTAATAAAACTTATATTTATGTGAGATTATGCATTATGAAAATATAATTTTAAAGAGTTTTGGAAAAATGCTCTTTCTTGTTCCTTTTACGAAGCTTCTATGACATCGAAAAGATCACGAATATAGAAGTCGTCACCTCCAGTAACACTTACAATAGGTTCCGTAGTACTTTTATTAATGTTGTCTTCCTTTGTAGGTGTTTTGTTCGTTTTTTCTTGCACGTCTTCATGTTTGGGACTGTTGGAGTAAGATTCAATGAGTTGATCAATATCTTTCTTTGTATCATCATTGTTTGTAGTTGTTTCTTTCTCTTCATCTATATGTGCTGGACTGTCGGGAATAGATTCAATGAATTCTTCTATTCCCTGTCCTATAGTTTTATAAATGTTTGAGGTTATTTCAAGTACTTCTTGTACGTCTTCATGTTTGGGACTGTCGGAAATAGATTCAACGAATTCATTTTTCTTTGTGTCTTCATTGTTTGTAGTTGTTTCTTTCTCTTCATCTGTACGTGCTGGACTGCCGGAGTGAGATTCAATGAGTTGATCAATATCCATCTTGGTATCATCATTGTTTGTAGTTTTTTCTTTCTCTTCATCATCTGTAAGTGCTGGACTGTTGGAAATAGATTTATTGAGTTCATCTATATCATGTTCCATAGTTTTATAATTGTTTGAAGTTATTTCGTGTTCTTGTTCATCTTCAAGTTTGGTATTATTTGTAGATATTTCACTATTTTCTTCTTGTACGTCTTCACGTTCGGGACTATTTGCAAAAGATTCTTTAAACGCATCAAGTATTTTTTTCATCAAAACATCATCTTTTGTTTTTTGATCTTGTGAACCATTGTGTTCAGATATATCTAAATACGATTCAACGACGTTATCGGAATTTCTACCTTCCTGAATACCTTTGTCTGTGGGGATTTCATAAGTACTTTGAGGTACATAAAGTCCAGTTTCTCCTGTACGTAGTAGTAACACGACATGGTTTTTATCGTCTTTATCACGTTGTTTTTCTCCTGCCTCGTAATTGTTTACATTTGTCGCTGTAGTTTCTTTAGTTGCCTCACTTATTTCATCGTTTATCTTATCGTCTTGAACTTTGACATTTTCGCTGCTTTTATCATTTGCGTTGGCGAATCCATTATCTTGTTGCTTGTATTTATTCTGAATGGCATCAGTTTGCTTTGATTCACCATGATCTGAAAAGAAAACAATCATTTATAATATGCCGACAAAATAATGTTAAGCTGTACTGCCTAACTCTCTCTTTCTCTCTCTCTAATGAACACCATCATTAGGAAATCTGTACACTTTATTTATTAATTTGTTTGAGGGGTAAGGCTATCGACTAGTAATCCGAAGGTCGCGTATTGTGTTATTTCACAATTTATTCACTAAAACCAATATGTAGTGAGCTTGTGGCAAGTTCCAGAGTGGAAGATGCTCTCAGTATCGCATTGGTATTCTTCTTATCGCTATGGTTCTTCCCTCCTACAGCTTGAATGTCTTCAATACCCATGAAACATGGGACCTCCTCTCTTCAAAAAGACCCCTCTCTACAGAGCATCCCCAAAGATGACAAATGGTCATAATGTGTGGAGTTAATGTTAAAAAAAAATGGTTCATTAACCATGCAAAATTTAATATACTTTTATTTTTAATAAATATACTCGTACCTACTTATTTCCTTTTTCAGAATGTACTATATATATATAAATATAATATTGTGTACAATAATTAAAATTATATAAGAGTTTATCTATTTATATAAATAAGAGTGTTTTGCGGCCGTAAGACTTGTTCTTTATACAAATCAACAGTTTTATTCCAAGATTGATGAAATTTGGCACACTTGACCTTCTAAACAAGATGAAGGTCAGTGTCTATATGTAATTTTGAAAATCTAACATCATCCTATTTTCCCACAAAGGCAGCATTTTGAAATTTGATGAAATTTTGCACACACCAATAAGAGGAAAATTACTGTCTAAAACTTATTTCGAAAAACTGGCTAAAAATACCAGGAATTTTTATTGTTATTTTTATATGAATACCGCACAAGAGTCCCAACTGCTCCCAACCGCCTGAAGCCAGTGAGACTATGGCATCCCCAATTGAGGCATGTTGTGAGTACCTAGCTAATTGAGATCACCAAACACGGCTAAAGCCATTTCAAGCATGGTTTCAATTCTGAATGGTGATCTTACACCAGGGCAATACTGAGAGTATTTTCTGCTCTGAAACGGGCCGCAAGAATATTATTTATTATTTGAAATTAATGAATTGTGAAATAACACAAAAACGTCACATAAAATTTACTTGCGCACGCCGGGATTTGAACCCGTGTCCTTTGGATTGCTAGGCGAGAGCCTTACGCCTCGACCTATGTTTCTGGCATAGTCGATCGAAAAAGGATTGATCAATATTGTCGTTCCTGAGCACGACCGCAGATCGCTAACGTATAAACATAAACAACAGTTCACATCGAATAAATTAAGATCTTTTAATTGTTGAGAATTTTTATTTATTCGTTAGCGATCTGCAGTCACGCTTGGGGGCGATGGTAAGTTACCGACGTTTACCGTGGACCGGACTTCATCTAGTTTACTAACTAGCCAAGTTTCTCCGCAGGGGTAGGCAGAGAGGACGGACCGCCAAACAACTCGGTCACACCACACAATCCTTGCCTCATTCACATTCATACATACTATTCTATTATTCTGACTCTTGACATGGCCCGACTCGAGTATCTGATCCACTTGATCGTGCCATGTCTTCATCGCGCGTCCCCGACTTCTGCTACTCTTTGCGGATCTCCACAATCCTCACACGATCATTCATGGTTTTACCACACATACTCCTCAGGGATCTCATTTCGACAGCATTCAATCTACTTTCATCATTTCTCTGCCAGTTCCACGTCTCACTTCCATACATCAGGGTAGGTACCAACACTCCATTGTGGACTGCTAACTTAGTTTAATAATAAAATACAGTCAAACTTGGTTATAACGATTATGTCTATAGCGAGTTCACGGCTATAATGAAAAATTACAAGACGATATTTTAATTTAGCTTATAATTTTTTCAACACAATTTCTGAACACATCAATGGGTCGTTGGGTCTGAAAAATTATTTGGGAATTATTCAAGAATTTCTTATCTCTTTAGGGATCGATACTATATTGTTCTAACTATGTAAGATTATCAGCTATGCGAATCATTGCTACCCTTCGGGCACAATGTTAAATTGACTTAAATCTGCGACAGTAATGCTAAATTTGAGCTTCGCAAATTCGTTCCATTTTTACATCTTCTTTTGTATTAAGTCATCGTCAATTTGGTTAAAAAAATACAATAAATATGTTTATAAAGGTACCTAGTTACGAGTACCTACCTACAATCCTAAATAAATAAAGTAAATTTCTAAATAGTATAAAATAAATTCACTATCCGCGTCTGTCTGTTTGTGCGCACAGTTCTTCTAAACTATGCAACTGATTTTGATAGGGTTTTCAGTATCATTTAGAGCTGAGGTTCCCAAAGTGTTCTTTATGGACCCCCAGGGGTCGATATCGGCTTGCTGGGGGTCTATGTCAGCGAGAAAAGAATTTGGGGGTCCACGAGATTCAAATGGGGGTACATATGAGCGGACCCCCATTTACCTCAACTCAATATTTAGGAGTTCCGTAAATGACACAATACACCTAACACAAATAACACAGTTGGCACAATACTAATAATAGACTGATAAATTACTTATTTGATATTTGTATGTTTATATATCGTAAAGTTGTTTATCGAGGTATATAAATAGAGTCTACGTTCCTTTTCTCGTCAGAATTAATATATTCAACCAAAACATTGGACATTGGAAACCGTGATTTTTCCTTGTTCCTAGTTCCCCAACATGTTTTTGAAAAACGTCCAGGGTAATAATGACGTTCAACATTTAGATGTACTTCACACAGACTTCAAAACTAAGTATGAAGACATTTTGACTGTGGAAATGGAATGTTGAAGAATCAGATATCACGTGACAAGAAGAACTGATCGGAATAAGCGCTAACAAAGAACTTATGGAGCAGTTCTGTATGGCCGGCTACAGAAAGAAATTTCCGTTGCTTATCCTGCTCCATTTTCATTTGGTGTTATACCTCACAAGGGTGCCCCTGTCTGCACAATTTAAAGACAGAGCAACTATACCACCACCCGGTTGTTGGGCAGGCAAGGGAAGGGAATCTTTTTACGAAAAAGATAAATGATTTACAAACGGGACGTTAATAGTTTTAGGAAAATTCAATATTCAGCAAGCAGGGGGTCTACGGAAAAAAAAATATTTGGCAAGTGGTCTACGGGGAAATAGATTTTAGAGAATTTCTTCCGGAAGGTTTACATATATAAAACATGCATATTATATTTATAGAAACTAGAGAAAAGTCGATGTTTAATAATCAAGATATAAAAATATATTTTAGGGCACTACATTGCTAACGCTGGCTAAACCTCTTGAGATATATCAAAATAATGTACTACGGAATTGTATAGCTTTAAAAGGCACAGAAAATTTCGCGATGGTATATGTCTATGTCCTAAGGATAATCCCTAGCAACGCCGGGTAAATGTCAGCTAGTTTGTGATAATGCACAACTTTTTCAGGCCGCCGACATACAAGCGGATATTTTTTGTTTTCATTGATTCGATATTCAAGAGTTAAGTTTTTTGTTGATTTTTTTAAAATTTCGTGTCAAACCTGGTCTTTAAATTCGTTTCTATTTAGGAAATGCAACGTAAACTAACCAAATATAATCAAGAATGAAAAAAAAAGTATGAAATTGACATGTGAGCCGCAAGAATGGGGCCGTGGGTTGTGCGTCACTGGTTTGTACTAGTAAAATTTTACAGCATAAAACCAAAACAATCGAAGATAGTCAAAATGTGTTGATTGTTTTAAAGAGGAAATTGAGAATCATGAAAGCAAAATCTCGATTGATTTATTGATGATAAATTTGAGTAGTAAAAAAGTGTTTTTCTAATATTTTTGTTAATAAGTAAAACCTACTCGTATTTTGAAAATATGTTAACCTATTTTGAATTCAACGATTAACAAACGGAGCAAAGTTAATCAGTCCCCTCATGTTCGATATAACCAAGTTTGAATGTAGATAGATATTTGACAAACCTTCATTGTCCTGAACCGGTACAAGTTCTCTGCACTCGATGCGTTTTTCAAACTGGCCATTTGTGAAATATTTATCATCAGGCATTAACACGTCTGGGATGACGGCCTTTTCCTCACAAACAGTTGTGGTTTCCTCCACACGTCTGTCCGCTTTAACAGTATCATCTGGCCAATAGCAAAACGCGTTGTGCAATTTCACCTTTTCACCATCGGAGTTAAGAGTTTGGCATTTTGTTAAAAGATGTGCAGCCAATTTTTTTTCAGGTTCATGACTTTTTATAATATCAGTATTTTGTGATGTGGCATCTTCCGTTGTTTTGACGGATTGGTGGCTTTTGTTTGTTTCCCGATCTTCATTTGTTTGTCGATCGTCTTTTATTGTGCCATCTTTATTTTCGCTTTCATATTTTATCCGCTGACTTTCATTTGTATCCTGTTCTTCAATATTCTGTGGACTTTCCTTAAGTTTTTCAACGTCTACCAAAGCTTTCTGTTCTTCGGCGTTATTTTTGTTATCGGTTAGAAAATTTTTCCCAATCTTAGCAGCATCTTCATTATTAATGTTTCGATAGATTTGCTGGCTTTCTTCGTGCTTATTATCTTCGGAAGTATTTCGGTGTTGGTTCCAATGGGACCAATGTGGCCAGTGATGTCTTCTGCCATGGAATCTGTGATCGTGTGGAGGGTGTGGCCATCCCAAAAAAGGCGGAGTGCTTGGGAGTGTTTCCTGTTGTTGGTCTTTTGTTCGATCAAGACTCCACGGATGGGACTGATGATGCCAAGGGTGAGGTTGCCATCCTTCAAAAGGTGGCGGACTTTGATATGTTTTCTGTTCGTCTGTCGTTTGGCCAAGACCCGATGGCGGAATGTGATGAACCCAAGGACGGTGCGGCCACCCCAAATGTGGACTTTGTGAAGTTTTTTGACCGTCTGTCGTTTGGCCATAACCCCAGCGGGAAGGGTGATTAGGCCATCCTAAGAGACCGTGTGACACTTGGTCAAGACCCCATGGACGAGAGTGATGGTGGATAGTGTGTCTCCAGGCATGGTGCGGCGACCCCAAGTGTGGACTTTGTGAAGTTGTCTGGTCGTCTATAGTTTGGTCCTGACCCCAGCGGTGAGGCCAATGGTGGTGCCGATGTCCTCTGCTATGGACACCTCGAGGGTGGTGTTGCGGGAAGAGGTCTTCCGGAACTAGCGCCTGAGGATTGTGCTCGAGTCCGTGATGCGATCTCCAACCTGGAAAATGTTCAAACAATTTAGAACTTTGTTTGAGAATATCTAGTAAGGTTCTCTAATGAAATACCTGCATCACAGGGTAGGCAGAGGGGATGAACAAACTCCTTGCATCATTCACATTCAAATATCTGTGTCACTTGATCGTGCCATGTCTTCCCCGAGAGTCCCTGACTGTCCTGTCCTGTCCACTGTTCTTCTCGTCCTTACGTCACTTGACGGCCGGCATAGTCCAGTGGTAACGCATTGGACTGCCATTCCGAAGGTCGCGGGTTCGAACCCGGCGTGCGCAAATAAATTTTATTTGATTAATTTGTGTTATTTCACAATTAATTAATTAAAAAAATAATATATAGTATATTTGCGGCACGTTCCAGAGTGGAAGATACTACCAGTATCGCCCTGGTGTAAGACCACCATTCAGAATTGAAACGTTGCTCCAAATGGCTTTAGCCGTGTTTAGTGACTAGATCTGAATAGCCAGGTACTTCCCCACCTTCCTCTTTCCCTTCCCCACTTACCTTCAGCCTCACAACATCCCCCAATTGGGGATGCCATAGTCTCACTGGCTCCAGACGGGAGCAGTTGGGACTCTTGTGAGGTATTCACTGTAAGAATTCACTGTAAGACACTCTTTTCTATTTTCAACCGTTTTACATCCCCAACCATCTAAGCGTCCCTTTCTTAATCTAACTCATTTAACTTTTTATTATTTTTTTTATTGTGAATCCGCACAAGATGCAGAAGTGTCCGGAGCCAGTGAGACTATGGCATCACCAAATGTGGTATGCTATGAGGCAAAAGGAAGAGGAATATGGGGAAGTACCTAGCAATTCAGATCTGGTCACCAATCACGGCCAAAGCCATTTTAAGCAATGTTACCATTATGGATGGTGGTCTTACACCAGTTCAATACTGAGAGTATTACAGTACATCAACCTTGCATTCTTTGCGAATCTCTCAGGGTAGGTACCAGCACTCTAATGTGGACTGCTACTAATTTGGACAATGTTTAGTTAGCGCCAACTGCGTTCAGTCCTCCATGAATAGAGTTACCTGCATTTACCCTTCTTTCAATATCTCTGTCATCCTTCCCATCTCTCGTAAACTTATTCCAGTTTGTTTGTGAAATGAATGCAGTAAATAAATCAGTAGTCAGGTCGTCTAGAATTCACAGCCTTGAAGTCCCCGAGCAACACCGGGTACATGTCAAAACTTACCGTGATGGTTTTGTCCGTGCCAGTGGGGCAGGGCTGCCACAAATCCAGCCGCCAGCACCACTATCAGCACTGCTGCACCACATCTAGCCATATCGAAGATCACGCAAATAATACAGCTCTGAAAAAAAAAAAAAAATTAATTCAACCTTTCCTTATCTGTGGTGTGTATTTACTACACATTGCTTCTAATAACTCTATAAATGTAATTAATTCTGGGTTCAGATTTTAGGTGTTCCTCCGTTATACATTTATGCACTGAATTAAAAAATAATATTTTACATTGTTTTCAAATTCAATTAAAAATCAAAGGTTTTTGTTAAAAAACGGGAACAAATACACAAAAACATTCAACTGTGTGATACTGCTACGTGAAGAATGTGCAAGGAAATGACACGCTATTGATGTCCCGCTTTAGTTCGCTATGCAGGAACATTAGAAATCCACACGTCCGCAGTTTTATTTTGATTTAGACTTAGACCATCGATACCTACGACCGCATGGTGTGTGTGTGCCAGCCGCCAGCCAGTCGGTCGCGGACTATATATTCACTGGCTCAAGTGCCCTGAAAGAATCCAGTACAAACTGTGCTGGATGGTGTTTAAATCCATCAATGAAATGGCCCCACCCTACATCTCTGAACTATGCGTCCCGGAAAACACTAGTCTGAGGCAGTCAACGCTTAGATCAGCAACATCATCAGCTGTAGGCAGACTGATAGAAACTAAGCGCAAGCCAAATACTAAGTTTGGTGATCGCGCTTTCGGAGTATCTGGTCCGAAGGCTTAGAATAAACTCCATCCGGAACTAATCCATAACAAGTCTAACAGAATTCAGGTCTAAACTTAAATTAAATATACCATTCCTGAGAGAAAGTCCAGTTATATTCAATTTTCCAATTATGTCGTAAATCCTGTATCTAAATTTCGCCAATAAACAATAAGATAATGTTAATTAAGTGTTAATCTCAAGTGATCTACCAGGTAAGTATTGTACTGTATATTATCTCCATAAATAGTTAGTAATAAGTGTAATAACATAGATCACTGTAGAAATGTATTATAAATTTGTACAGCGCCCTTGAGGTGATTTTGCACAAAAACGGCGCTATACAAGTCATCCAATTATTATTATTATTATATAAAAACACACTAGTATTAGAAAAAACTTTGTGTCAAAATTTCAAAGGAATCGGTGGAAAAACTTTCAGACATTTAAGATTTTGAACAAACGAAAATTTGAATTTAATTTGTTTTTAACTTTCACAGTATTTAACAAGGGGAAAATCAACACAGCAATCTGATCGATAATTAATACATTATTAGTAATTACCTTTATCGGCCGAGTTTTAAATAACACAGTAATGATTATATTATTAACCGGGTAAACTTGGTATGCCGACTGACTTGGCATGGAATGAATTCACGATGTCTGTCTTTGTAATTAAATTCAACATGTTTATTAATTTTTAGGGGAGAGACGCTTAGGATCGGTCAGCGGGTACCACCGGACAAGTTATTTCGCTCCATGAATTTGCAAACATTCTTTAATATCAATAACTGGCTGACGTGTACCCGGCGTTACTGGGGGTTAACCTTAAGAGATAGACATATACCATCCTAGACTTTTCTGTAGGCCTTTTTAAGATATACAATTCCGTAGTACATTATTTTGATGTATCTCATAAGGTTTAGCCAGCGATAGCAATGTAAGCTCCCGAAAATATATATTTTACGACTTGATTATAAAACATCGACTTTTCTCTACTTTCTACAAATATAATATGCATGTGTTATATACATAAACCTTCCGGAAGAATTTATCTAAATGATAGTGAAAACACATCGAAATCCGTTGCGTAGTTTAGAAGAACTAAGCGCACAAACAGACAGACGGGGATAGCTACTTTATTTTATATATTATTTAGAGATATTAGTTATTCAATCTAAACATGGATAATTGTATGCAAGAATTGAAAGAAGTGGGATTGGGCGCGAATTTGAGTAATCTGAAAGTATGTTGCCTGTTGTATGCTGATGATGCGGTGCTGATTGCTAATAGTATAGATGATCTACAGTCTCTCGTGTCTAGGATGAACGAAGTATGCATTAAGAATGAGTTAATGATGAATGTAAGTAAGTCTAAAGTCATGGTGTTTGAAAGAGAGAGTACGAAAATAGTGTGCAATATAGTTGTGAATGAGGAATACTTGGAGCAGGTGAATGAGTTTGTGTATTTAGGAAGTATGTTCTAGAGAGATGGGAAGGCTGACAGAGATATTGAAAGAAGAGTAAATGCAGGTAACTCCATTCATGGAGGACTGAACGCAGTTGGTGCTAACAAAAAATTATACAAAGAAGAGAAGTTAGCAGTCCACAATGGAGTGCTGGTACCTACCCTGATGTATGAAAGTGAGGCATGGACCTGGCAAAGAAAGGATTATAGTAGATTGAATGCTGTTGAAATGAGATCCCTGATGCCTTTGTGTGGTAAAACCATGTATTATCATGTGAGGAATGTGGAGATCCGCCAAGAGTGCAAGGCTGATGTAAGCGTAGTGAGTAAGATCAAGAAAGGGACGCTTAGATGGTTTGGGCATGTAGAGCGAATGAGCGAAGAAAGGAGTGTAAGGAGAATATTAGATGCAAATTTGAATGGTAGCAGAAGTCGGGGACGCCCGAGGAAGACATGGCACGACCAAGTGAATCAGATACTCGAGTCGGGCCATGTCAAGAGTCAGAACAATAGAAGAGTATGTATGAGACGATGTATGAATGTGAATGAGGCAAGGAGTGTGTGCCAAGACCGAGTTGTTTGGCGGTCCGTTCTCTCTGCCTACTCCTGCGCAGAAACGGCGTGATGGTTAGTTAGAGATATTTCAACTCCAGTAAAATATTTGCAGTATTAACAACGCTGGCCGCAAGAGGCGCTGGTGTAGCATATTGACATTGAAATTCGTGGATGATGATCTGGCGTGTAGGTAGCACAGATCATCTAGGGAATATTATATTTCCCTATGAAAAATAATTGTTGATTAATAACTTTATCTCTGCAGGGAGAAAAACAATTCAAACCCAGTCACCAAAATACAAATGAACAGCAAAAACTCACCCAAAACAATGGCATTCACAATTATTAAGGTCTTCTATTTGTCATCAGATTCGGTTTCAGTCAGCAATCAGCAATCACTTTGCATTTGCACTAGATAAGGTTATAACCAGCTCACAAGAGAGAAGAATTATTAATGTCCAAGATGAATCAGCACATTGATTTAATAACATACAGCCGAGATTTGTGACATCTTATTGTGACAAAAAAATATGTTTTTGTAATTTTTGTCTTAAATAGACCTCTTTTGACGAAATATCACAATCTCAGATGAATCTACTGAACAGATGTAAAAGGTGACCGCAATTTGGTTATCATTCACCTGCAGAGAAAATACTATCCGAAATTGACAAGAGATGTCTCTTTTTGTCCATTCTTTATCTTAAAAATTAATTAATTAATTTATGTTTATATATTAAAAATAATTTTAAATTAAGTTTTAAATCTAATGCTTCTCCATACTCCCCGCCTTGGAAGTTCTCAGAACTTGCAAAGAAGTAAGAGAACAACGTACAAATAAATAAACGTCAAATCATTTCAAGTGACTCTATTCACATATAATATCCAAGAATTACGTCGGAAAGTCACCAAAAAAAAAGCTTTCAACAGAACGAAAAGTATAAACTTAATAAAGTTCAACTGACAAGAGTACAATTAACTGTAACGGAATATCATGGCATAGTCGGAGATAATTTGAACTACCAAAAAAAAAAATAACAAAAAATTAAAACAAAAAATAGAAGTAATCAAATTATTGAGTCGGAAGGGGATATAACTTGATAACCGGTCGTTTGAAGAACCCAAATCGTGTCTTCACCGTCGCAACGCGAACAATTTTGTCCAATCCGGGATGGACCTCAGTGATTACACCCAAAGGCCAGTTCAACGGAGGGGAATCTTCCTGTCCCACTAGAACGACAGTTCCGATCTCAATCGGATGATCAGGGGTAGCCCACTTCTGCCTGACTTGCAAAGTGTGCAGATACTCCACACGCCATTTTTTCCAGAAAGACTGAACCATACTATCTAATAATCGTTTGAGCTGAGCGAAATTAATTTTACTGCCCGTCGGGATAGATGCAGGTAAGTATTGTAATGGTGTAGTCATTAAAAAATGCGCAGGTGTTATGATTTCCGGATCAGGGTCGGAAGATACGGCTGTGAGCGGGCGAGAGTTCATTATGCACTCTATTTGCACCAACACAGTCTGAAGCTCCTCATAAGTGAGAAGCTGAGTTCCGATCACTCGGTATAAGTGAGTTTTCATGCTTTTCACGTTAGACTCCCACATACCTCCGAAATGGGGTGCGCGTGGTGGAATCATTTTCCACTCGATACGACGCTTGGCGAGTTCTCGTTTTAACGCGGGCTCATATTCCGATTCAACTAAAAACTTGTAAAGGTCATCCAATTGTGCCTTTGCACCCACAAAATTGGTACCATTATCCGAATACAAGCACGACACAGGGCCACGCCGTGAAATAAAACGGCTGAAAGCAGCCAGGAAAGCATTTGAAGTTAAGTCAGAGACCAACTCAATATGAATAGCCTTAGTCACAAGACATACAAACAGACAAATATATGCCTTCTGCGAATGTTGTCCTCTCCGACGAGCAAGCGTAATACGTAGAGGACCCGCGTAATCAACACCGGTATGAACGAAGGCTTTTGCTTCCGTAATACGATATGAAGGTAAATCTGCCATCTTTGGGGTAGGATGTGATGGATTTGAGCGGAAGCAGCAGTTGCATTTCCGCACCCTTGCCCTAATAACCGTCCTAGCATCTAATATCCAATAGCGCTGACGTAATATAGACATAAGAAGTCCTGGACCGGTATGACAGTTCACGACATGAAAGTGATCTATGATAAGATTTACAACACAGTCATGTTTAGGTAGTAATATCGGATGTTTAACCTCAAAAGGTAAGTCCGATTTAGAAAGGCGTCCCCCGATACGTAACAAATTGTCCTCATCAAGAAATAAAGACAAACCCTGAAGCCTTTTGGAGTGGAATTTGCCTTTCTGAAGTGCAGCAATATCATTTGAAAAATGAGCATTTTGCACGGAACGAAGTACAGCCTTTTCAGCAGTCACAAGATTATTGACAATTCCAGAGGAAGGTGATATCTTTTTTATGAATCGGAGGATGTAAACGACACTCCTTAGTAGTTTATCCCAAGTGGATATACGCTGGGCCAGTTCACCCAGAACCGATTGTTCACTCAGAACCATAGCAGTGAGCACATTAACTTTGTGTTCAGGCATTTCACCGGTATTGGTGGGGCGAAACGGTTTTACTGGCCATTCCAAAGGTGGGTAGCGAATCCATGATGGGCCGTTCCACCATAAATCATGTGAAACGAGTTGAGAGGGTAGCATGCCACGAGAAAGGCAATCGCTCGGGTTTTCACTACCGGCGACATGGTAAAAATTTTCCGGAGACAAATTTTCCTGGCACTGAGCTACACGATTGCTAACAAACACCGACCAACGATGCGGTGAGGAATGTATCCAGGAGAGCGCAATGGTAGAATCTGAAAACGCGTATGTTCCTGCAATAGAAAGACGCGCACGATAACTATCTTGAACCGTCCGTATTAATTTTGACATCAAAACTGCGGCACAAAGCTCCAAACGAGCGAGAGTTGTCACTCTCGTGGGAGAAACCTTTGATTTTGCACACAATAACCTCACTGAAATATTTCCAGAGAGATCGGTGGTGTGCAAATAAATCACGCAGCCATAACCATTCATGCTCGCATCGCAGAAGGCGACAACGAGCACTGTACTGTCCTTTAGAACGCCAACATGGCGGGGGATTTTTACTGTCGAAATTAAAGGAAATTCCTGTGTGAGAGCCGAAAACCTTTGAATAACGCTCTCAGGGGGTATATCATCCCAACCAATGTTACACAGCCATAGCTCCTTAATAAGTAATTTCGCATACAGAATGACAGGGGCGACCAAGCCGAGAACATCGAACAAGCGGGCTACTATGGAGAGTATGTTCCGCTTCGTGCACTTCTCCTGAACATAAGAAGACGTAAAGAAGAAGCTGTCATCAGCTGGTTCCCACGAAAGGCCTAACACCTTAGCGGCATTGTTAGAACCAACAGTAAAGTCCACAGGGCTTCGGTGAGAATCTGGAAGATTCTCAAGTACCACTGAAGAATTACTAGTCCATTTTACCAAATCAAAGGCACCGGACTTAAACAACGAGATCAATTCTCGCGACAGACGTACGGCACTGGGTTCATCTACAATAGAATATACCAGGTCGTCCATATACAACTTAGACTCTGCCACATTGGCAGCGTCCGGAAAATGTTGTCTCATATCCTGGGCCAACTGTCGAACAGTGCGCATTGCCAAGTATGGACTAGCTGTTAGTCCGAAAGGGACCCGATTGAATTGAAAGGTTTGTATGGGATCGTTGTCCGCGAATCGAAATAGAATTTTCAAATATTTGCGATGCTGACTTGGAACCTCAATCTGCAAATACATCTGCTTTATGTCTGCAGTAATAGCAATGGGAAAAAGACGAAAGTCTAACAAAAGCAAAAACAGATCGGCTTGCAAATTCGGACCAGTATAAATAACGTCATTTAATGACAATCCTGTATGTGTCTTAGCGCTCGCGTCAAGTACAATCCGAGGCATAGGTTTATCCGGGCGAGTGACAGCGTGATGCGGAATGTTATATCCGTCATCGGTAATATCCGACCTTGAAACTTTTGCTAAATAACCGTTTTCAATGTACTCATGAATAACTTTATTATAATACTCCCTTAGATGATCTGTGCTACCTACACGCCAGATCATCAACCATAACTTTGGTCCCACGTAGCTCGGATATATTGCTAGCGAAGATTAATCTACTGAACAGATGTAAAAGGTGACCGCAATTTGGTTATCATTCACCTGCAGAGAAAATACTATCCGAAATTGACAAGAGATGTCTCTTTTTGTCCATTCTATATCTTAAAAATTAATTAATTAATTTATGTTTATATATTAAAAATAATTTTAAATTAAGTTTTAAATCTAATGCTTCTCCAATTCGGATCAATGGCAGTAAATTGAACTTGTTTAGTTTTGCGCTTTATAATTTGTATTTTGATTAATATTGATAAGAAATATCCCAAAGTAGATTATGCCTATGTAGTTTAGGAATTAAACAATTACAAACAACGATGCCAAAAAACGTTGACAGGTTAGTTGGTGAAATATAATTTAAAATGAGTTTGTTAACAGAATGTGTATTAAGAAGAGGAGAAGGATATGAAGAAGACGAAGTTTGGGAAGAACCTGGCTATTGAGAATCACCAAACATGGCCAAAACCATTTCAAGCAACTAGGGGTCTTACACAACGGCGATGCGAGAGTATTTTTCACTCTCATAAAGAAGTTGATTGAATTTCGATTCACTAAAATAAAATATCCGGTGTTACCCCAATCTCCCCTTCCGATTTCTGGGGATTTCTGAATGAGAAAATTGATATCAATTTATTTTTATTTATTATATAAAAATATCATTGACCTGCAACCCATCATAGAGATATCCTTTACAAAACAAGGTAAAATGGTTGAAAATATTGCAACAGGATAAACTAAAACAGAATATTGCACGCAATAAGACGGCTTTCTCAACAAGATATCTAACTAACTAACCATCACGCTGTTTCCGCGCAGGGGTAGGCAGAGAGGACGGACCGCCAAACAACTCGGTCTTGGCACACACTCCTTGCCTCATTCACATTCATACATCGTCTCATACATAAACTTGACTTGGCGCGACTCCTTCCTTGGGCGTCCCCGACTGCTGCTATCTCCTTCTCCTTACACTCCTTTCTTCGCTCATTCGCTCTACATGCCCAAACCATATAAGCGTCATTACGCTTACATCAGCGTTGGACTCTTTGCGGTTCTCCACATTTCTGATGGTTTTACTCACATGCGTCTCAGGAATCTCATTTATCAGCATTCAGTCTTCTTTCATCATTTCTCTGACAGTTGAATGCCTCACTTCCGTACATCAGGGTAGGTGCTAGCACTACATTGTGGACTGCTAACTTCGCTTATTTGGACAATGTATAATTAGCGCCAACTGCGTTCAGTCCTCCATGAATGGAGTTACCTGCATTTCCCCTTGTTTCAATATCTCTGTCAGCCTTCCCGTCTCTCTAGAACATACTTCCGAAATACACAAACTCATCCACCTGCTCCAAGTATTCCTCAGCAACAACTATATTGCACACTGTTTTCTTACTCTTTCTTTCAAACGCCATGACTTTAGACTTACTTACATTCATCATTAACGCATACTTTATTCATTCTAGACACGAGAGACAGTAGATCTTCCATACTATTAGCAATCAGCACCGCATCATCAGTATACAACAGGCAGCATACTTTAAGATTACTAATTACCATTACTAATACTACTAGTAGATTACCAAGATATCTAAATATTAATAATAATACCCATCCAAATGTCAAGTTCTATAAGGAAAAACCGAAATCTTTATTTTCTTGTCGCCCTAGAAGACTGGCTGTGATTTATCTCGGTCCGTGGTAATATTAATTAGATTATATTAATTATAAGAAGAGTTGTTGAGTACGCTAAAAAATGAAGTTCAAAAAATACAAACCGTTAAAGACTCGAAAACCAAAACTAATATCGAAAAAATTATTATTGATCTTGACAATGAAGTGAAATCTGAAATATTAAAAATGCAACAACAAATAATTCAGTTACAAGACAAACTTATAGAAAAAAACGACCAACTGGTGGGAAACTTTGAAAAAATAATGAAAAGCGCATCAACACCATCCTATGCACAGGTATTATCAACAACCAAAGTCACTCCTCGAGAAGAAGAGAGATTCTCAATCATCATTTCGTCGACTAAAAATAATGCTAAAGCAGAAGAAATTGAAAAGATAATAAAAAAATAAATAAATTTAAGCAACATAAAGATAGGAATAAATGGTTTGAGAAAAACAAAAGAAGAAAAAATAATAATATCCTGCCCAAAAAAGGAATATGCAAATACCTTAACCGCCGAAATAAAAAAACTGAATACCGATTTGGTGGTAAATGAAATTCAAAAGAAAAGACCAAAAATAATAATAAAAGGATTAAAATCCAATCTTACTGAAGACGAAATAGTTTGCGGAATAATTACCCAGAACGAAGGAATTGAAGATGTTTACAAGGAAAGTGAAGACAACAAAATCACACTTATAACGGAGATAAAAAACACAAACATAAACGAAAAGCAGCGCCAGTTCACTAGCTACATCATGGAAACTAGTGGCAAAATGCGAAAAAGTCTCCTTGCACTCGGTAAACCCCTCCAATTTGCCCACACTGCATGGGCGATCACATCCTTTCAAAATGTCCGGGAAGAGAAAAAACAGTACCAGCATGTGTAAACTGCACCAGACAAAATTCTAAATATGGAGAAAAAAACACCACGGACCACGCAGCCAACAGTATTAAGTGCAACTATAGAAACAAAATGCTGAAAATTGCGAGGGATCGCATCGATTACGACCAATGATGCATATTATTAATCACAAGTGTAACGAAAACCTAAATAATATGCACAATAATTCAAAAAAATATTACGAAAAGCCCGCCCGCAAAGTGTTAACACGCAGTAATAATATACAAGCCAACACATATAATATTATAATTGCAAATGTGAAGTGTATTCCCAGCGCCAACATTATTGTGAATTTTATTACTACCTCAAAATGAACGACTTTATAATAAACGCAATAGATAATTCATATAAAATAGACGAAAGGATTTTTGACACGGTAAATAATACAAACGATTTTATAGATATAAAACCTACAGCCAGCCTAATAATAATACACATGAACGTTAGATCTTTGGAAAAAAATTTCGAAGAATTTCTAATAACTATTACACAATTAAATAGACTTGACTGTATAATATTATCAGAAACGCATTCATCGAGTGAAATTAATTATAATATACCGGGTTACTCGTACTATGCAACAAAATATAAAATTAACAGAAATAGCGGCGTCGCCATATTTGTATCAAATATTTACGCTGTCACAAGTGTAAATGAAATAATGGTGAATAATGTCAATATGTTAAACTTGGAGATAAATTTTATGAATTATTCATTTAATATCATTGCTATTTATTGGACACACTTTTCTGCTATAACCACATACATAGAAGAATTAAAAAAAATATTACAACATCATAGAAACAAAAAAACAATACTCATCGGAGATATTAACTTAAATATCGCTAGTGACTACTCCTCTAACGATAACGATAACTATTTAAATATGTTAGCAGAATTAAATTACATTTCATGTATAAATTCATACACCAGAAACATTATCGGACAACGACCATCTTGTATCGATCACATATTCACAAACACCAAAGATATACAAAATATATCATCTGCGGTAATTAAAACAGCTGTAACGGATCATTTTGCATGTATATTTAAATATGACTACAAACATCAAAACCTCTCATTACCAACCACAACGGCCGTTAATAATACTGATAAATACAACTATAGTATTAATATAAATTCTCTCACTAAAATATTAAGTAACGAAAAAGAATGGCAAGAAATATATCAATGTAACGATGTAGAAGAATGCTGCAAAATTTTTGATAAAAAACTGAGTTTTCACATAAATGCTTGTAGAAATATTAAATCTAACAAAACATCTTCAAAACTAAAGCCAATCAAACCATGGATAACTCACGGATTAATCATCTCAATTAGACACAAAGAAACACTCTACAAACAATATACAAAACAACCGGAAAATATAACATTACAAAAACATTTCAAAACTTAAAAAAAAACTTACATATCTAATAAAAAACACAAAGGATGACTACTACAAACAATAACTTGAATTATCTGGAAATGACAGTAAAAGGATTTGGTCCATCATAAATGAAATTGTCGATAAAAAACATTTAAAAAATAAAACAATCAACAATGTAAATCATAATGATTCAAAAATCTGCTGCAAAGATAAACCTCTAGAAGCCGCAAATGTATTTAACAATTATTTTGCTAATGTAGGAAAAAACCTCGATAAAAAAATCCAACAAGGCCTTACCCCAAATGACCCAAATACTACAGTAAATAATGAGCATAAATTTGAATTATTTCAACCAACAACACCAGAAGAAATTGAACAAATTATTACAGGTAGGTATGAAAGGAGGTTCTGCCCCTGGTTTTGATGGGGTCACAATACAAACACTGAAATGTATAAAATCACAAGTATCAAAACCATTAACTCATATAATCAATACAAGTTTTCAAAGCGGAGTTTTTCCATCCATGTACAAACAATCTGTAATTATACCAATATTTAAAACCGGCAATCCGGAAGAACCAACCAATTACCGCCCTATTTCTTTACTATCAAACATTGCAAAAATATTTGCAAAAATATTTTCATATCATTGGGTGGGGAGGTGCATATGAAAAATTTTTAAGCTCTGTTAAAGTGGTACAAAAACTAATTATCAAAGTAATTTTGAAAAAAAAACCAACTTTCTCTTCAGCATCATTGTTCAAAATTTTTGAAGTACCAAAAATTGAAGACCTCTATAAAAAAGATGCAATATTACAAATATATAAAGAAACTGTAGTAAAAAAACTTAAATTTAACTCATCCTTAAGGCATAATTTTAACATCCAAATTCCTCTATTTTCAACACAACAAATGCACAATAACTACATTTACAAAGGCATAAGATATTTTAATAGTCTTCCCGAAGAAGTGAAAAAAATACCAGATTTTATTTTATTCAAAAAGAAGGTCAAATTTATCTTTAAAAAAAATTAATATCACCTATCAAATGTTATAACTTCAATTCATGTTACAACCAAAATTAACGTCACAATCCTCTTTTAAGTTTATATTTATTGTACTGTAATTATGTTAATTACTGATATAAACATGAAATAATTGTCAAATAACTCCTACGCCAAGCTCAAGAGCTAGCACTCTTCATTGGAGTAGAAATTCAATAACTTATGTTTTACACATTACCTATTATTACCTAATTTTATGTACAATGTAACAATGTTTTAAGTTAAAAAAAAAAAAAAAAAAAAAAAAAATATTGTATCTACCATCAGGCGACATCTCGATGCTAGGTAAGTATTGATTATATACCGATCGGATGAGACATGAGGAAGATAAGAAAATACTATTGTGTCTGGTAGAATGGATGTTTAACGAAGAAATTACTTTTAAATTATTTACGGAAAACACTGGTCTGAGGCAGTCAATTCTTAGATCAGCAACATCATCATGTACACTATATATGTTAAAGGGAGATGCATATAGTTGCGTCAACAGCCATTGGTCACCCCAAGTGGTTCGCTACGTTTGGTGATTTAGCAAGAATGTCCGCCGTCCGGGTTCATGGGGTAAGGTTTGTCTATAGATATTTTGATTTTTAATTTCTTGGAAATCGCCTTGCACCGCACATCCCATAAATTTCTCTTCTTCTTTTCTTTAAAAAAACCTTCCACACAGCATCCCAAAGATGAAATAGGCCTAGAGGGAAATTATTTTCTTCAGGGCCTCCTGTGTGGTGTTTTTTAAAAAAGGGTAATGCAGCAATATTATAATGATTGAAAAGATATAGCTTTCTTGTATAGTTAAATAGATCCATTACTAACTTGTTGTCATTTATTTAGAATTAACGATACAATACCATTTGCATACATGATAGTTATCGAGTTTTACTACAATATAGAAAAAAGAAATAAAAGATAAAAACATAAGATTATATAAGTAAACAAGAAAAAAGAAAAGCTGCCCCGATTTAAATACACTTAGACACTAATTTATGATAAGACAATGTTTGTTAAGACTACACCCATTAAATATTCTTTTTAATCTATATACTGAAACAGTTTTCATCGGGTGTTATTATTTTTTATATATTTAAATCGTCCGCAAAAATTAGTACACATACAAAAGTAAGTCATTAACTATACGTAAAATCAAAATCAAAACTAGTAATAATGCATATATTTAGCAAAAATAAGCAACATTTACATTTTTGCGAGTAGCGAAAGTCAAACATAACCTCGCACTATAATCCAATTTAAATTGTTAAAATCAGTGAAGTAACAAACATTTTGAGTTCATATTACATTTCTACACCTTGATATTTATTTTTACAATATAAAAATATATGAAGTAAGAAACTGGATGATTTTTACTAACTGTGAGTTAGCATATGTCTTATTAAAACCGCCTTTTGGAAGGACACATAGCCACATTCAGAACACGAAAACGGTTTTTCTCCGCCGTGAGTCAATATAGTATGCCGCCTTAAAATAGATATGTCTGCAGAGGAATAGTTGCAGTTGGAACACCCGAAAGGTTTTTCTCCACTGTGGGTCATTAAATGTCGCTGTAAATGGTGTTTTTGTGAACATATATAGCTGCAGTAGGAACACGAGAATGGTTTTTCTCCGCTGTGAATTAGAAGGTGTCTCTTAAAATCGGACCTTTTTAAACATGAATAGTTGCAGTCGGAACACGATAACGGAATTTCTCCACTATGAGTAAACGAGTGCTTCTTTAATTGAGACTTAAGTGAACACGAATAGTCGCAATTGGGACACGAGAATTTTTTTTCTGCGAGATGAGTCAATTCGTGTATTTTTAAATATGAACTTGCTGAACATGCATAGTCACACTTTGAACATAAGAATGGTTTTTCGCCGCTGTGAGAATACATGTGAGTCTTTAATTGTAATTTTCTTGAACATGAATAGTTACAATCTGAACATGAGTAAGGCCTTTTCCCACTATGAGTAGACATGTGCTTCTGTAATTCACAATTCTGAGAACAGCAATAGTTGCACTCTAGACAAGAGAATGGTTTTGCTCTGCCGTGAGTCAGTTTATGCCTCCGTAAACTGGATTTCATTGTACATGAATAGTTGCAGTCGGAACACGAGAATGGTTTTTCTCCACCGTGAGTAAACATATGGCTATTTAATTGCAATTTTCGTGCACATATATAATCACATTCGGAACACGAGAATGGTTTTTCTTTGCTGTGAGTAAACGCGTGACTCTTTAATTGTGACTTTAGTGCGCACGAATAGTCACATTCGGGGCACGACAATGGTTTATTTCCACTATGAGTATACGAGTGACTCTTTAATTGCGTCTTGAGTGTACATGAATAGGCACAGTCAGGACACGAGAATGGTTTATCTCCGCCGTGAGATAGCATATGACGCAGTAAACGGGATTTGAATGAACACGAATAGTTGCATTCGGAACACGAAAGTGGTTTTGAGGACGAAACAATTAGCTCTCTTTGCTTAGATTTCTTGCTTGAATTGCTGTCATCTGTAAAAGAAATAAAAATAATTTTATTATTATATATATATAACGTTTGCTACAGTTGGTGCAATACACTGTTATAATACGGTGCTAGTAAATTGACATACAAATATTTATGACAGAACTATGCCTCCATTGGGTAATAGGAGTAATAAAAACACAAGCGGACGATATTTTTAATAATAAGCATTTGAAAATTAGTAAAAATGATGAATTTAATAAATATTTGACAAATAATGTCTCACCTTATGTACGAAAAAATGCTTAAGAGATAAAAAAATACTTATAACTGAATTCTTAAAAAATAAGTTTACAGTTATCACGACAAAAACCATCGGCAAGCCACGTTAAAAACATAATCTATGTTCAAAATTAATGAGTTGGATGCAGTAAAAACAATAAAACGCGCTTTGTTTAGTTGTTATGGTGATATAGCCTTTTTGTATCTGCAACCCTTTCTTTATTTGCTTGGTAAATATAACTTCTGTGGGTTTTACACAGATGAAGCTACACACGATATTTTGTACAGTAGTTACAAGTGAAACTTTCAACGCGTTTTGATCAAAACTGCAATTCATCACAACTAGTAATTGCGTCCAGTTCCTCAATGTCTCCAGTTCCTACAGGGATGTCATTTATTCAGTTCTTACATATCCCTAATCATCACATTGCTGTATTTGAAAATTTGAAAAACAATTTATAGAAAAATAATGCAGATGCGAGTGCATTTGTTTTGAAAACAGAAAAAAAGGATTGGGAATGCCTTGTGAGCAAGTTGACTATTATGAAAGTGCAAACTATCGTTTTAAGTAATTATTCATTCTGTTGTGGCGATTATTACCAGAAGGTATCGCGATGGAACTCACTATATTGTGATTGTGTTGTGTGCTCATTGGCAGAGATACAGTGGTAAGTAATCACTTAATAATCACGTTTTCCCTACTTACATACCTTACTCATTCCCACACATACTATCACCCAATCCAAGAACCACCATTTCATTTCGTCTCGTTTAAATTATTAACAGTCCATTATCACGTTTATCTGAAACTGTAATTCGTATGCAGTTTTGGGATGCCAAAGTTTGTATTCATTAAAAAACAGAAAATAATGGCAACTGGGAATGATTCTAATCAAATTCAAATACTCAAAATACCTGAAAGGTTAAAATCAAGCAGGCCTTTATCTATATCCGTACACGGCAGTTTGCTTTCGACTTCACATACAATTTGTGGATCCATCTTGTCTGTAAGACTATCTGCGTTAGCGAGTGCCATCACTGCTATGAGGACGTGGTAGTATTATCGGTCTGATGCTCGCAATGAATCACACCTGAAACATAACTGATAAATTATAGATATGTGTACAGTTTTTTTTCAGTTTGGGTGGCGGGTATGGGTACCGTTACCCTGTGAACCATTTATTTTATAACCAAAACCCCTGCCATAGGTCACCCCATGTGTTTCGCTACAATTGGTAACATCAGAGGTGCCTTTGTTCATGGGGTCATTCGAGGATCCCACCACTTACCCGCCCCGGTATAGGTAACTTATGGTTACCCCTTCAGGGCACTAGCATGGACTCTAATTTTTTTTTTCATGAACGACTCTACATTTAAAGAACGAAGCTAAACCTCGAATGTCCCCGCATACGTTGTTAGTAAGCAGTATGCAAGTGCTTGGTTATGTACAGGTTAGTGTAGTGTTAGTAAATGCTTACCTTTTGATAAGTGGATATAGGGATGAAGAATAAAACACATAGGAGGACACTAGGTCCGCCAAAACCAGTTTTGTGTACATAATGCACTTGAAAGGAAAAGTCAGAACATTATATTTAAAATGGTATGAACTAAGGTACATCTGAGAGAGGAGCTAAGAACTTCCCTCTCGGCAGTCCAGAGTTGGGTGAGACTGTGATCAGGCTGTCCGATGCGAGTTTCGGGTACCGCGCCCTTAAGCCGATTTCCCGATGGAGCCCTGACGAAAGTGTAACTGGGAACAGTTGGGTAGGAACCCGAAGACCCTAGGGAGTTGAAGTAGCGTCGGGTTGTCGGAGGCGGGGCGGAAGGTTTCCTAGTTCGAATCGGACATCCTTCTGACCTCCCACCGTCCTCAGGGGTGGCGCGTTTGGTCAGTAAGAAACGCCTCTTCAGGGGAAGCCCGATAGTCAGTGCGCGGGGACGAGGTTCAGATCCACCCCCATAAGGGGAGTAGGACAAAACAGAACAAACAGAACAAACAGTTCAGTCTTATCTGGAGCAAGAACACTCTCATTCTACGTACTGGTGTAAGAACTAATATGTCAATCCTACAATTAGAAAAAGACAAGAAATATTAATTGGAGCGAGATGGATGGAGGAAGGGAGAAGATTTTGGGAGGGAAACAATTTAAAACAAGATTAGTAAAGCGAACGATGGATGTGTGACCAAATTACAGATGTTGCCAAAATTAGTGATCGGTGAGGATGAGCTGATGACGAGGACTCCTGTAAGATGCATCAAATAAGAAATAAGTTTCTTAGCTATGAAAATAGCTGTGTCAGACAGGTAGTATAACGGAGATCAGTTTGCTTCACGGCCAGTACACGGGTTGACGGGGATCAGTAGATTGGGTACATCGGTGAGGTCAGGCTAAAAGGTGGATAGCAAGGAACAATTTGGTACATATAAGGTTAGGGAAGAGATAATTAGTGCATAAAGGTAACATTGTACAAAAGAAGATCAGTGTGTAAAGGTAAAATAGTAAAGAATAGCGTGTACCTAAGATTCAGGAGCATATACACCTGGGTGCTGAATTAGCTAATCCTCGACTCTCAAAATCGACCATCTTTCAACCCATGTCTTCGTAAATTTCCGCAAGCATTCAAAATTCACTTTATTCGAAACGAGATCGGTAGTCCAAACCGGTCTCGTAATAACATCCAAACCCTTCAGTAATTCATCTCTTGCATCCATCAAAATCTCACAGTGCCACAAAATGTGCTCGGCGGTTTGGTCCGTACTGCCGCAGGCACAGTTGGGATGGGGTGACAGGGAGAGTCTGTGAAGTCTCCCCCTGAATTCCCCATGGCCCGACAGTAATTGAACCATATAGTGGTCCGTATTAATGAACGCCCCTTCCATTCTGAGTTTAACTGAAGGGAAGAAGGAGAAGGTCCATCTTCCCTTATTCGACCTATCCCACCGAGATTGCCACTCGTTGAGTGTCAGCTCTCGCATTTGTTTAAGTCGGCCAGGTAGGGTCCCGGCACCGCCTGGTGTAATCGTAATACCGAGGTGGTTGGCCGGGAGACCCCTGGTCAGCTTTTTCTTAGTGAGCACCTCCCTAATCTCTAGATCGATTGGCAGGACACCTGCCAACACTGGAAGTGCGTCCGAAGAAACTGTTCTATAGGCACCAGAAAGTGCCAACAAGGGAGTTCGCTGTCCCCTCTTGAGAGCCGAGAGTATAAGGGCATTATCCAGACGATGTTCCCAGACGCAGGCGGCATAGGTGACTTGCGCCACGAATACCCCCCTGTATAGGAGACGGATCGCTGGTGTCCTTAATCCCCATTCCGTGGTGGAGATTCTCCTCAGCTTCAGAAAAAGGGCCTGGGCCTCGGTGGAGACTTTCTTAACATGGGCTAAGAAAGAGGACGATCGATCTAAAGTGACTCCAAGATATTTTACTGTCTCGACAAACTTGATTCTGGTATCTCCCATTTTGATGGTCGGATTTCTCTCTCTACTCAGAAATCCTTTCATCAGGAGACCCATGGTCTTTTGGGGAGCGAAGTTCAGTCTATTTCTCTTCCCCCATTGGAGGATCATGTTCAAACCTTCCCCTGCCTTTCTTTCCAGTTCTCTCCTGCTGTTCCCCGCAACCAAGAACAATTTATCATCAGCGTAGTCAACCGAGATACATCCAGCAGGCAAGGGCAGCCTGGAGGAATCATCAAACTCAATATTCCAAAATTCGGGGGCCAAAACCGACCCCTGTGGGCAACCCATGTCCACCTCACGTTCGATGACAAAGTCACCGAAAGTGAGTATAATGGTTCTGTCGTTGAAGAAATCGGAGCAAATTTTAAAGAGCCTCGGGGGGCAGTTTCTACTTTTGAGCTTGGTAAGTATCATCGGCCACCACGCATGATCGAAGGCACCTGTGATATCTAAAAAGATTCCCACCACATACCTCTCAGGCCGAACCTTCACCCATTCAAGCGCATGCATAAGGGCGTGCTCTGTAGATTTACCGGGGACAAAACCGAACTGGCTCGGGCTGGGGGTGGAGAGAGTCCGACGCAGGCGTTCTCTGATCAGTTTTTCGAGGACCTTACCCATTATAGGCAGCAAGGTGATCGGGCGGTAGGCTTTAACGTCCGAGCGTGGTTTGTCGGACCCCTTTGGTATAATCTTAAGCACGCCCCTCTTCCATTCCGAAGGGAAGACTCCTCTTCGCAAGCACGTCTCCATGACCTGGAAGAACTCCTCCCGGGCATAGAGCCATACATTCTTCACGATTATTCCATTGATTCTATCATGCCCAGGTGCCTTCTTGGGACCTAAACCCTTTATTATGATATCCATTTCTTCTCTAGTAAGGCGCAACTTGTCCTCCTGGGAGAGGGTACTCGGCGGAATCCTTGACAGATTTCTGATCTGTTTGTGGTGGTCGCTTTCCCCAACTACTGAGTCTACGGGGACTAACTTTCCCAGAAGTGTATTGAGAGTGGACGCCACATCCACTGTCTCAACGTCCCTTCCCTCTAAATGATTGATTACGCTTGAAAGATACCGTTCAGAGCCTTTTCCGGATTTCTCAAAGGCGCTGTGGATTTCCCACGGGTTGGCGTTACCTATTTCTTTAACCCAATTATGCCAGTTAGCTCGTTTTGCCGAGAGAACGGCCAACTTGAAGGTTCTACGCGCGGCGCTGAGGCATCCCTTGCGGGCAGCGATCTCCTCTTCCGTAAAGCCGCCGCGCCTGGTAGCACCCATCGCCCTGTAGGCCTTCTTGTAGGCCCCTTTCAGCAAAGTCAGCTCAGGCGACCACCAAGGAGTCTTTATGGTCCTCCTTGGGTTTACTCTTCCCAAGGAGGACTCTGCAGCCGACACTACCGCTGCATTGAAAAAATTCCCCAAATTGTCCGGATCTCTTGCTGCTACGTCATGGAAACCCCTTAAAGTGTCGCGTAGCGCCGCCCCAAAGCTATCCCAATTCGCCATAGTGGTTTTGAAACTCCAAGAGGATCTTGGAGTCCCGGTCTTTTTGACACCCACAGTAAAGGTAATGAGCCTATGATCGGAGGCTATTGCGCATTCATGTACCTTCCAATGCGATATCTTGGCCGCAACAGATCCAGAGCAGAGAGTTAAATCTATGTTGCTCTCCCCGCTGGTATTCGAAAAAGTGTATAATGAGTTAGGCTCATTTAATACAATAAGACCTTGCGCCGCAATAAAATCTTCTACGGCGTCTGAACGTTCCGTCCTAAATCTTACATCTTGATCGAACCAAATCGGGGAGCGAGCGTTAAAGTCTCCTCCAATAACTATGTTACGTCCTTTAAGCGCGTTTAGGGCGCGCGTCAGGCTCAAGATATGCGGTCCAAACGGGTTCCCATACTTAAAATAGACTGAGATCAGGAAGATCTCAGTTTTTCCAAATCTAATAGATACACAGGTCTGATACTCGTTGGACAGACCCACCAGGAGGAGGGGGCTGATCAATGTGGAGTTAACCAGGACACCCGCCCCCGGGGAGCTGCCTGTCTCGAGGACCAGACCCGGATGACTTACAGGAGTTTTCCCTCGCCAGGTGTACTGCTCCTGAATAAGCAGGATGTCTATGTGTAGGTCAGACATGGTCTGCAGCGCCTCCAGTGTGGCAGCCCGGGACCTCTGCAGGTTAATCTGACCTATGGAGAGAAGAGAGTTAAAGGCCATAATCGGTCATGCGGACTTGCGATTCTATGGCAGCCTTTTGGGCCGGGCACGTCCTATCACCCGTGTTATGGTTCGCAGGTTTTTTAAATTTAGTGCAGGTAGCACAGATGCCGGGCACTGTCTTCTTGGGGCAATCCTCAATATCGTGACCTATAAGCGCACAGTGACGGCATGTGATTTTTTCCTGTGAGCAGGCCTTGCTTATGTGTCCATACAGGTGGCACTTAAAGCAGCGCGTTGCTCCCAGGAAATCCCGAACTCTACAGGCGTTCCATCCAAGAAAGCAGTATCCGTTGTCAATTAAAATTTTGCGAACCTCCGGGTGACATGTCACTATCATGTTCATAGTGCTGGAATCTTTTTTCCCAAAAAGAGATACCCTACGCATGGTGCGCGTATGGTCGTCCAGAGAAACACTTGATTTTCCTTCGATATTATTGAGGAAAATTTCCTTAAAAAGGGATCCATCTGTGAGCGGTTCACCTCTGGGTACATCGTATATTACAATCTTAGGCAGGCGACCTTGGGGAGCCACAATTTTTATGCCTTTGGCAGATAGTTTCCCCTCCACTTTCTTAATGTTTTGTATTCCTCCTGGCGAAGTGGTTTGGACAGCGATGCCAGCGCCCTTGATTTTCCTGGTGCGGACCACTTGAAACCCGTCCTTCCTAGGATCAAGAATTGATGTTAGGTTTTTCTCCAGTTCCTCAGAAGTCTTCCCCTCCGGAACAATCGGGTAGAAGAGTACAGTCGGTTGTCTGGGGGGAACCGGTCTTTCGTATCCGTCCACCGTGAGGGTTTTAGACGCTGGGGCACCAGAGGCAGCACCGGCATAGGTTCTCTTAGGGGGCGGCGGAGGGAAGGCGGAGGAGGTGGGGGGGAAGTTTGAAGCAGCTGTTTTAGCCAATAGTTGATCGAGTTTATCGGTCATTTCCTTATTATTGTTTATCACCTGCTCGAAGGCCTGGGCCCTGGAAACCGCACGAGTGTGAGACAGCAGTATGTTAAACAGTTGCTTTTTAATTTCCTCGATAGAACCGATAATGATTGTTCGGTCTTCTTTGTTCAGTTTGTGTTTCCCTTCCGAGATTATTTTCATAATAGCCTCTAGCTGGGAGGTAACAGGGATTAGGTTGTCGGCGCTGAGGTCAGCTGACGTTGGTTCTAAAGTTTGATCAACGATAGGAAATTCTTCTCTAAACTCTTCTCCTCTGGGACGCTTTCTGTTGGTTTGATTGGGGGACTTATGGGTGGGCACACTCCCAACACGGGACTGGCCTGAGGTAGTCGCAGTCAGCACATCCGAAAGGTTTTGATTACTTGGAGCAGTCTGTACATCGAATTGGCTTTGCTTCCTTGGTGCAGTCAGCACATCCGAGTGGCTTTGTTGGTAAGTTACATTATCAACACTCATAGGGTTTACTGCGGGAGCAGTCTGTACGTGCGAGTGGTCTGCTATATTCTGGCGCTCAATCTGTGTGCTCCTATGGGGTGATTTGTAGCCAGGTATAGTTTTGACCGAAAGCTCTTCTATCTCCTTGCGTTGGCGCTCTAGCTGTGAACTGAGGCGGCTTATGATCTCAGCCTGAGACCATATCCCCTCTGAGTGGGAGTCGTCATCAGAATCGGAGTCCATTTTTTCGAAAAATTGTTTTCAAAATTTGCACTTAAAAGTCAATTATTTTAATAACCCTGATTATTTTTAACGAGTTAATGGTTTATAATGTGAGGAATCTATGGTCCCTCACGATTGTTAAAAGAATTACCTGTCTATCTATTTTCTCTATGGAGTTGTGCCAAAGACAATTTTCAACTGCACAAATTGCTTGTATTTTGCATAAATTTGCCAAAATCTCTAAATTGTCTATGGACTCTACTATTTGACAGTTAGCACTTTTTACTGATTTTTTTACCTGAATAGGTGCACAAGGGGTTGTATATTGGTATAAAACTAGAGAGGGGGGTGGGTATCACCCCTGAGAGTGTTATTTCACTTATGGAAAACACGGTTTTTGAGAAATTTTCACTATTTAAGAAATTTGCCAAAACGGATTACTTAACACTAAAAAGAGTCTTTTCTCTAAAAATAAGTGAGATCACACCGAGATAACGTTTGTGAACGTCAATCCGATGGTTCGGAGTATTTTCGCACGGTTTTAAGATTATTGAAGGATAATTTAGGATTAAAAATAAAAATTTATTGCGGAGCAATATAGAGGAGCTGTGATCTTGTCCATAGACAAAACTGAACTGTTCATGGGGTGAGATTTGTCTAGGTCTAGGCAGTGAATGCGTTTGCCCACCTGGATCGGGAAAGACTGATTGAAGGAGACCTTTTGATTTCCCTAGCCAGACTCTCTCGACCCATAGCCTTGCACTGCAGTAGGAGAGATTGTTTATACTTCCATTCCATTCCTCTTACATTTTCCTTCTCAGTATTGATTATATTCTTAATACTCTCCCTCCCTTCTCAAAAATACCCTCCACATAGCATTCCCAAAGATAACATAGGCCGGGGTGGATTAATATTAAATATTATTTATTCCATCAGGCCAATTTGATTCCTTTAGATAACTGCTCATATATATCATAGAAATCGTTGTATCTCCCTCGACGTCAAGGTGAGAGATATTATCTAAATTGTGTTAAAAAGAGAAAATCCCAGGCTTTATATTCAAATGTAGAAGTTAAATACATAAAAATTAGGTAATTTTTGGATAGGGCCTGACACGCTTATTACGAATATTTTTTATAAAAAAACTTTATATTCGCCTTAATTACTATAAAAGAAAACTTTTTGCATTTCGGGCGGCGGAAAATTATGAATTTAAATTTTCAATTGCGTTAACCAAAATTCACTTCGCGAATCGATGCGGCGGCAATCAGCTGCCATTAGGTACGTCACTGTTATGTTGGTATCCCTGATACATTGCGTAGATACGACTATGGCTAACTTCGTGGAATACAAATGGATTGGCGCGAATTTATGAAAACACAACAGAATTATAATGTTAACTAACTTTAATTTTTCTAAAATCTATTACTATAATATATTTAGTATCACAAACCATGTTACACAAACCTAGCGTAGCCGGTAAACTACTTGAAAACTGGGATGTTTTTCTTGCCTTGACGCGAGCAGGCGTTATAAACGGGCACTTTCTTTTGTATCACAAACCATGTTACACAAACCTAGTGTAGCCGTTAAACTACTTGAAAACTGGGATGTTTTTCTTGCCTTGACGCGAGCAGGCGGTATAAAATTAGCGCCTTTCATGTGTATCGCACGAAGATAGCAACGGTCGTATTTAGCTCTTGTTAATGCATCAGTGATACCAACATAACAGTGCGTTCCTAATGGCGGCGCATTGTCGCCACATCGATTCGCGAAGTGAATTTTGGTTTTACGCAATTGAAAATCAAAATGCATAATTTTCCGCCGCCCGAAATGCAAAAGGTTTTCTTTTATAGTAATTAAGGCGAATATAAAGTTTTTTTCTAAAAAATATTCGTAATAAGCGTGTCAGGCCCTATCCAAAATTTACCAAAAATTAAAATGTTCCCCCCTATGAAACAACAAACGTTCGTCTAAAAAATGTGTGTTTTTTACGTAGTCAGTAATTTTAGATGCAAAAACTGTAAAGTTAGCCATTCAAAAAAAAACAGTTATGTATGCATTAAAAATTTAAATACTTATAAAATTAAATGATTTTCTCTTATAATAATTTTGAAATTGTACGTTCAGAGTGCAAAGCGGAAATCATTCTACCTGATATAACCGTATTATTCTACCGCATAAAGATGCGTAGGTACGTATGTCACGTGGCGTTTTATCCCTTCTGCCTGCTCACGCGGTGAAATGGCGTGAGGGTAAGTCAGTAAGTTCTAACAATAACCGAATTAGTAATATTTTAAAATTCACTTACGCATAAGACAAACGCGAAATGTGACAATGCGGTATATAACGCTATAAGAAATAAGTTGTCAAAACTTCACCAGACCAAGTTGTTGTAGAACTACGGAAATGTAATAATACGTTTTACCCAAAACACACGGTGGCAAGTTTAATTTCAGAAAATAAAAGCAATAAGTTGCTAAAACGGCAATGTCAAAATTGTGACAAAAGTATTCACCATAGACAAAAATACAATTTTCTTAGATTAAAAAGAAACTTACAACAGTACTTACTTGACCAAAGGAACATTATTTTCAACTCGGTACACAATCACAAGGTAAAGTTTTACTTCGATAATACGTATAATTACAAAAAAACAACGTATCTTCTCACGAAACCCAAACTAAGAAGCTAAAAGATATTAATATGTAAAGACAACTTTAAACTAAATACAGAAGTTTGAAAACTACAGACCGTCTCAGAACAAGAAACCCTAGTAAGAAGAACTGAGAAATTAAAAATAAATAAATACTCTTACTATACTTTATACCTGCAACAAGTACAAATTTTGCAATTGCAGCATTAAAAAAATGCTATTTGGGGTAGAGTTTATAGAGATTAAAGAAATAAATTTAAAAAAAGTTTTTCATTATAAATTAGCTGTACCTCACCACACGTTAATGTAGTTCAATCTGTTTGTGCAGATAGAGAAACAATAGCGCTTTTTGCGTTTATGTCCAACAGAAGGCGTACTTATAAAAAACATGTTTTATCTGTCACACGTGACATTTATAAAATGTATGTATATAAAAGCACACGTATTCGAATGCAACATTGTGTTATAATTTTTAAGAAATCAGTAAGGAATTTTCGGAGGTGTAAGATTTTGAACAAACGGACATTTACGTAGATAAATACATTAATGTAGATACATAAATATAAGGTAATAAAATATGGTTCTACCAACATGATAGACATGGCCGGCTTTGTGCATATATGCAATTAAAGCTGACTTTGCGCCATGAAGCTGATAATACCTAACTCCTTACACAGCTACTTTGAGGTTTTTATTAGCGGCAGGCAGCTTTTTGCTGATGACAGATGGCCTTCATAGTAAAAATGTCTTTTGATATTGTTGATTTGATTGAAATATTATTTTCCATCTGCAATCCGACATTTAAATTGTTTTTATGTTATTATCGTTACGTTAAATCATAGGTTTGTTATAAAAAAATGCGTTTTGAACGGCAGGTGTAGGTCAAATTTTACGAACCACGAAATCTAAGTAAATGTTCCTTTATTGCGTGAATATATGCGTCTCACAATACTTTGGTTTTGGGTTCATTAAAATGTTTTTTAACTTTCGAAATAGACTGATTTCGTCAAACAGGAATTATCCTAAAAAAATACTTTTTACAATTATTATTAAAATTAAAATTTGTCATGATTCCTCTTTCTCGTTTCTTTTAGCTCCACATATTACAATGAACGGGGATGGTGTAGTCCCACTCGCTCCAGAAATTTGTGACTTTAGCGCGATATTCATAAATCAGCCGTTTCAAGTTTAGTTTAGCAACTCTCTGTTGGAAAAGCATACGGATAAATCTCTTATACACTCTTTCAACAAATTGAATCAAGTATTTAGTTCCACACTGAACTGCGTTGTAGACCGTTTCCCTACTATTATAGTGAACTTAACATTCTGAACAGATTCTAAAAATATTCGGTTTATGTCGATTGCTTACCAACCCGTGAAACGACAGGCTAGTAAAATTCTTTTTGGAATCCATTTTCTGTATTAAATTATTTGTTTTGATGACTGAAACGTCGCGTAAATAAAATCTCTTTAAATTTGTGTCGTTCATCAAAATTTGATCAACGAAAACTGAAACGACGAAACGCGCCAAATACCCGTTAAAAAGAACTTACTGTCCGGTGCTTACTTTCGTCATTAATTTCTTCAATTGATCGTTGTCTATGGATATGTCAATGTTATTCTCCCTTGTCATCCACGCGGTGGTTGTTGCTCCTTTCGAAGTAATATTTTGTATAAGTTACACAATAATTGAGTTATATTTAAACGATTTAAAATCATTTCAATAACCATCACATATTTATAGCGATCTTTTTAAAATTCAACGCTTCTACTTTTGTCGTGACAATTTGTAGTTGACCGCCGCGCTACGCTAGTACGTAAGTATGTTCTTGCCATATTTAATAAGTAACTCAGCATAAGTTCTTTAATTAGTTATTCTTCATTGTAAGAATACATCGCTTAGCACTTGGTTGATCAGTTTAACTGCATTCACGACATAACGAATTGATCCAACACCAAGCCGGTCAACACGTGTCACACTAGAGTACATGAGTTTGTTCACTGTAGATTTATGGCCGCTGTCACAAATTAAAACCATGCGATTGGTAAGTTCATTTAATCTTAACCCTGAGCGAAAGATTCTGTGACCCGATTATCTGATTGCATGTAGGTAGTATATTTAATTGTTACAACATGTTGTGTCTTGCATTTTCGCTTAATGCCAATGATAGACGTCAACGGGCGTTTTTTCACTTTTTAACTCATAAACCAAAAACATTTTCTTGCGGAAAGATACCTTATCACTAGCAAACACTGCCACCGATTGTTGATTTGTGGTCGCCGTTATAGATTAAATCCAAGCGAGATTAAAAAAAATCTATATTGATCACGACCAAGGAAATTACTCGATTCTATTTAGTAAATTTTATTTTCACAACATCCTTTGACTTGCATTAATGCTCTAATAATACAATTCAACAAGTATGTTTTATTGTTCGCCTTAAATTTCATAAACTGTTCATAATAGTGTTTGTTAACATTGTGTACTTCATAAATATAATGAGACGGCTTGTGCGACCCACGAAAAACTACACCAACCTCTTTTTGCTTAATACACGAAAATAATTCACTTTGACTCACAGTGTACCGTTCCATGATAACTATTTGTTAATGCCACTTCTGTCAAACAAACTTTGCGATTGTTTCTATTAAATCCTTAACTAAACAGTAGTTATCCTTTGGTAAAATACTTTCATTAGCCAAAGCGATGCAGTGTCCTGTATCAAATGATAAATTGATAATTTCTTTTTTGCCGTTTTCGTGAAAAAAAATCTCCTCAATTGTATTTTAACCGTCAATAAGGGCGTTGGTAAGTTGTTTTGCCATCTGCGATCTTTTTGAATCTCCTTTATAACTTATCAAATTGGACTAATTAATTGATGTTTTGTTACAGTTATACGTTACAATCAGACCAATTACCATCACATCAGCAGTGCGCTATCACAGCAGTCCCATGGATCTTCCCAACCCAGAGAGTGTTTGCACTAAGACGGAACCAGGGTCCCAGGAAGAAGGCGCAGGTGAAATGCCGTATATGGATATAGAAACCCACCTCCAGGATATAAAGAAGGAATTTTTGCAGTATGCTGAGAATGTTCAGCCAAATAGTAAGTCACATTGAAAAATATTGACTAAAATTACACGATTATTATAAATTGATATGACTAATATATATTATTTCATGAAACCTTGTCTGTAGGTTCTACAAATTGTTGTTTTGTTATTCCAGGTAGCATTTGGGTTGGTACAGTTCCCTTCCAGACAGAAACAGGACCACGAGAAGA
Source organism: Hesperophylax consimilis (assembly GCF_061612785.1). NCBI lineage: Eukaryota > Metazoa > Arthropoda > Insecta > Trichoptera > Limnephilidae > Hesperophylax > Hesperophylax consimilis. The sequence goes on from NC_142855.1 coordinate 3,969,545, forward strand.
CGGAGAGGGGATTCCTTATACTGAAATCGACATAGACCTGATGGATGTTAAAAAGGAATGCTTAGAGCATTCTGAAAGTGATTCCCAGACAGCTGGTAAATAGATGTTTGTTTATTTGATTCGTTTAAGTGATTAACTGTTTTATATTTTACTATGCATATTTTGTACGTCAGATTATACAGGGTGTACCCGACAAACTTTAACCAGCTATTACTTAGCAAATTTGGAGTAAAAAATGTTATTAGCACTTTGCTGTCCCGTAACATTTTTTTTCTTTAAAAAAAAACTATATAAATTCCACACTCCGTCACTGTCGACAGTATAGGGGTAACAGCACAGCTGTTTCGTCTTCCAATGACATTATCAAACTGTTGCGAAGCCACTTACAGATGACGTAAGTGATAACCTAAATGTTTCTATTTTTACTATCCCATGGCTTTATTGATTTCACAGTAAATTGTCGTAAATTGTTATTGGCTAAACCCTTTTGAAGTTTCCCCAATTATTGCATTGTTTAAAATTTCACTTAAAGTCTTTGGTATTACCAACTGATGACTCAGGGGTTTATTTCCCTTTATAATTAAGTATCTTGGTGTCTTATCTTAAATAATTAAGTATCTTGGTGAGAACACAATAATCATGTTAATTGAAATGTTGTATTGCTAGAGGAAGGAGTGGAAGGTGAGGTAGTACCTGGATATTCAGATCTTGTCACTAAATACGGCTAGTCATTTCAAGCAACGTTTCAAATTGAATTATGGTCTTTCACTAGAGCGAGAGTATATTCCACTGAACGATGAAAGGAGTGTTAAGAAGACAATCAGTGATTCGCGTACGAAAAATGTGAATAATTGTTGTTAAATAAAATACTTATTTTCTGGTACTGACGTCAGGAATCGGTATTTTTAATAGAAACGCGTGTTGAGTTGTGACGCGACGTTCCTTTCAAACTTTGACAAAGATAAAACAGTTGTGAAAATATAAATAGTGTATTTTTTATGTAAAAAAAAACGCTTCCGACAGCAAAGTGGATATACATTTTTTCACACCATGTATGCTCAGGAATCGCTGGTTAAAGTTTGTCGGTACTTGAGATACACCCTGGATATCCGGTTACAAATATCTTATTTTGATATTTGTAACCGGAGATAGTTGTGATTCTCAAACAATGATTCTCAAAAAGGAACGAAGTACCGCAGATGCAATTGCAACCATTACCAAACTGATAGCTGATAACATCGATAGAGACATTAAACCTCTTGCTGTCTTTCTAGATCTGTCTAAAGCTTTCGATACAATTTCACTCCACATTCTTCTAAAAAAACTGCAACAGATTGGGATAGAAGGTACTGCCCTGATATGGTTTAAAAACTACCTCACACAGAGATCACAAACAACTGTCATTCGCTCCAATCAGGAATATAGAAGTAAACGTTTACCAATCTCCTACGGTGTGCCCCAAGGAAGTTTTCTAGGTCCGCTCCTATTTCTCGTATATATGAACTACTTATTGAATTTGGACATTGGCGGTAATATTATATCTTTTGCAGACGATACGGTTATAATATTTACAAGTAAAACATGGAAAACCTCAATTGATAAAGCTAATTGTGGACTGAAAAAAATAAAAAAAATGGTTGATTCTAACCTTCTCACCGTAAATTTTTAAAAACTTCAATTCATGCATTTTTCAATCCGTAAATTTGAGCTCCCAGAAAACCTTTGTAAACTAATCATTCACACTTGCTCACAAAACCTAGACACATTTCCACTATCTCTTAACAATAGTTGTGCATGCCCATTTCTCAAACTGTCTATTGAAATAAAGTACCTAGGTGTCATTATAGATAACCAATTTCGTTGGGAGGCCCACATTAGCTCCATAACAAAGATATTCTCTACTCTCTTCGATCAATCCTTGACATAACGACTTTAAAAAGTGTTTATTTTGCTCTATTTGAATCGATAGCAATTTATGGCATCATAGGATGGAGAGGTTGAACAGCATCCACTTTCTACTCCCTAGTGACCGTTCAAAAACTTGTGCTAAGGGTCATCTTTAAATGTTCTAAGGGTCATCTTTAAATGTTCTTCTCATTTATCTGAACCACTTTTTAGGAAACTTACTGTCCTAGACATTCGCCAACTTTACATCAAGACAATTCTCATCCACAACTGGAAAAATGGTTTGAAAAACTCTACACAAAAAGATATACATACACACTACTCAACGCACATAAACGGCAAAATTCCTACAACAAGAACTATCTTCTCTTAGAGACAATACTCATAAATCTCACCTAAAATATTCAACGCACTAAATAATGACATCAAAACATCAAGATCAATCACTCAATTTAAAACCGGTGTCCATAAATGGATATTTGAAAAGCGGCGAAATTTTTTTAATTAACATAAGAATCCACACCACCATTAAAAGTTTTCTTTAAGGGAAAAATGAATCTATACCACCATAAAAAGTTTTCGTTTTTAAATTACAATAATATTAACAGAAAGATTAATTATTTTTTGCATTTATTATTTAAATTGGTTTGACACCACTGGAAGGTTTCACGTACTTTGGGATTGCTTCAGTATTTTTTAAGAACAATATTGTGACAATAATTTTTTCACTCTAGTATTATTAGCCGGAGTTCAAACAAGGATCTATAATGCTGAAGAATGTATCCATATATGTCACTGTAACTCGCACTTACTTATCAACTGTTCACCATATTTTTACATTTGCTTACCTAGAAATACATACCCATTTTGATGCTATAGGTACATATATAATTTTAATAACTTCTGGATCATAATTTTTTTTTCTCCTTTAAATTCGTTACTTTTTACGTTATGTCTTATATTTTTTACATTTTTTAAATATTCTATTATATTTCAACCTTTTGATATATTCTTTCAAATCATTTTAATGTATTTCACATACTATCTTAAACTATATACTCTTTATTTTCTTTTAAATTGTATACTTTTTATATTATTTTAATTTCTTCTATATTTCAAACTTAATTTATTGTTTTTTTTTTTGTATTGTATATTTAATCGACCAACATAACACGGGCATGTAAAAACCAATAAAAAAACTGAATAAAGAAAAAAAATGGATATCAAATATTTCCACGGTTTTAGAAATTTCATTCAATAGTTCTGATCCTCTTGTTGTGCTAGAACATCTGTTCTGCCATGTGGTATCTTCAACAAGTAGATGTGATTACTGCGGATTCCAAGAGAAATGGTCTATTATATTAGAACTAAGTATTGTAAGATTTGCAGAACTTCTAGCTCTTAGGCTAAATCTATTTGTTACCTCGTATAAAACTTCATGACGCATGCACCCCTACTATATTCCATGTGGCCGCATGTAAACAAGCCCACCTCAGGATTGTGTCTCAATTCGTTGCAATTTACTTATATGGTTAGTTCAGCCTTATTAAACTGCTTAGATGATCTGATGATATTTCCCAAGAGTTGTAGCAAGCCAAATAAGCCATGTATGACTGACTTTATCCACTTATTGAACTATATCCTCTTTCTTTTCAGACATAATAACGGACCCGAAGACGAATCCTGGAAAACTTTATTCATGTTGCTATTGTAATTACTCCTGCTCTCACAGGTCAACATTAGCACTGCACTTGCGCATCCATACTGGAGGAATAGGAAAATCTTATTCATGTTCGTTCTGCAACTACACGTGTTCGAAAAGTAGAAATTTAAAACATCACACCCTTATCCATACTGGGGAAAAACATTTTTCATGTTCCGAATGCAGTTATTCATCTTGTCGAATGGAATCTTTAAAACGTCACACGCTTACCCATTCAGGAAATAAACCTTATTCATGTTCCTATTGCAGTTATTCATGTTCACAAAATAGAACTTTAAAACGTCACATGTTAACCCATACCGGAGGAAAACATTTTTCATTTTCTCACAGCAACTATTCGAGTTCCGAAAAAGAAAATTTAAAACATCAAATCCTTTCCCACACTGGAGAAAAACCTTTTTCATGTTCCGAATGCAGTTATTCCTGTTCTCGAAAGGTAGCGTTAAACCTTCACATGTTAACGCACATTGAAAAAATACCCTTTTCATGTTCTGATTGCAGTTATTCATGTTCGCAAAAGAGAATTTTAAAACGTCACATGTTGACCCATACTGGAGAAAAACCCTTTTCATGTTCCTACTGTAATTACGGATGTTTTCATAAGGGTCACTTAAATCGTCACATGCTTACCCATACTGGAGTTAAACCTTATTCATGTTCCTTTTGCAGCGTTTCATTTTCACAAAAGGATAATTTAAAACGTCACTTGCTTACCCATACTGAAAAAAAACCTTTTTCATGTTCCAACTGCAACTATTCGTGTTTTGAAAAAGGAACTCTACAACTTCACATTCTAACACATACTGTAGAAAAACCTTATTCATGTTCCTACTGTGGGTATTCGTGTTCACAAAAGGGTCATTTAAACCGTCACATACGAATTCATACTGGAGAAAAACCTTACTCATGCTCCCATTGCAACTATTCGTGTTCTCATAGTGAAACTTTAAAAAGTCACATAAATACCCATACTGGAGAAAAACCTTACTCATGTTCCGTCTGCAACTACTCATGTTCAAAAAAGGGAAATATGAATCGTCACATTGTGTCCCACATCAAAAAACAACCATTCACGTAATGCGATTGAAACCAAACTTTTTATGTATCAAGTTAAAGTCCCCATCTGCCATTTTTATTTGTTGAACGCGGGCCCCGCGCTTATCAGTAGGTACAGTCAATAATTTTATTTTAGAATATATCAATACTTTTACCATAGCATTAATGTACATTATAAAAACAATAGGTCCTAGAACAGACCCTTGTGGTATTCCTAAGGTAATATTCATGTGGTGATTATCATATTTCTGATGACATAAGTTGATTTACATATTTTTTTACATTTTGTAATAATTCTCGGACACCATAATATCTGAACCTAGTACCTATACAAGATTGCCTAGTTTGTGACCGAGAAAACATAAAATTATTGTAATGGAAAAATATCGATGAATAAAGGAAAAAAAAACTTACTGTTTTATTTACTTTCTGATTGTTTCTGATAACCGCTTAACCAACCGACCGGTCTAATATATATAAATTTTACATTTTACCCTCCGTAATTTAACCATTTATTAGAAAATTAGTGGCAAAATTACAATCGATATTTATATTTAAAAAAATGCAGAATTTAAGACTCTTTAACGTTCCAGCGGGCGCGTTGAGAAATTTTCCTTGGGTGGGCGCTTGTCGTAAATTTTACGTCATCGAGTTTTCTCCATGTAAGTGGTGTTTTCTTTATATCAATGTTAGGGAATTTCGTTAAGGTTATGAAAAATGATAATAGGCAGTACATAAAAAAAAAAATTAGGTTTCTTTAAAAAAATCGAAGCAACACTCTGAACATGTTAATATTTCAATACAAAATATTTTTTCGACCTATTTAGTCAGAATCAATATTCTCATCCTTACGGCGAGCGATATGGATTTATATAAAAACGCGTTGATGCGTAAAGCGTAAACTTAAGTAGTTTCACAAAATTAAAAACTAAAAACCATCGGAATTACCAAAAAAATGGGGAATGAGAGCCTCATTGAAAATATACAAACACGAGATACACTTTGGAGGAAATGGAAAAACTCACCTTACAACAAAAAATATGAAATCGATATCAAGAAATACAGAAATAAATTAAATAAACTATTTTAAACATAAAAAATACTATTACAATAAATTTAATCACTGTTTCAAAGACACTAAAAAAACATTCAATGAAATTTAAAAAAATTAGGAAGGAAAGATAATTCCGGTTGTGATGAAGTCATAACAAAATATTTCTTAAATTCTAATTCGACAGATGTAGTGGCAGAAAATTTTGCAGACTTCTTTGTTGAGGGAATAAATAAGTTACTACATGAATGTAATGTCCGAGCGTCTGAATACGTGCAGGAATATTTACCTAATTCAATATACCTACCAATAGCAAATGGAAAGCAAATTGAATTAATTATCGGAGGTATGAAAAATTCTAAGACAAAAGGCGTGGATTTAATTCATATGTATGATTTAAAAAAAGTATGAAAAAATTACTTAGTCCAATTATTAATTATTACCCACTTAATTAACAGAATAATTGACACGAGCATCATTTCTGATGAAATACAATAAAAAATTGTAAGGCCCATCTTTGAAAATGGAAATCACTCCTTCATAAATACTACCTGCATTAGAAAAAAAATTGAAAAATATATATATCTGTAAATTTAGATAAATATTTTAAAAATCTGAGTATTATTGATGAATGCCAGTGTGGTTTTCAAAAAAAAAGTTGCGATAAATTGCTTGAAAATTTTTCTAATTATATAAATTTACATCTTAACTCTAAACAACATGTACTAGTTCTATTTATTGATTTCTCAAAAGTTTTCGATACACTCAGCCATATACAAATAATTAAAGTTCTTAAAATTATAGGAATCCGGGGTAAACTCCTCTTATTCTTCCAAAACTATTTATCAAATAGAAAAATGAGTGCGAAAATTTTAAATATAATTAATAAATCAAGATATATCAAATCAGGAGTACCGCAAGGGTCATTTCTAGGTCTAAATTATATATGATATATGTTATTGCTTTGTGTAAGATTTCCAAAAAAGCTCGTAGATTCATTTTTGCTGATGATACTGCTCTTGTAGTATCCAATGAAAATCCCTTAATAGCTATACAAGCATGACAAAGAGACTTTGACGAGCTTCTCAAATGGACCCATGATGTAGGACTAATTATTAATGTTAAAAAAACTAAATGCATGTATATAAGATCACCGAGTTTGAAAATGTGGAATATACCTAAAATGACCGCTCATAGTTTTGACTATATACATAGAGAAATTGTTAATGTTTGCGACTTTGAAAAAATTGATTTCATAAATGAATATACTTATCTGGGAATAATTGTTGATAGTAATTTTAAGTGGAATAAACAAGTGGCAAAAATTTGTATCCAGCTCAGATCCTTAGCTTGTAACTTTTACAATTTAAAATTTATTTTGCCTCATTGCACTCTTAAACTTTTATATTTTCTATGGTCGAATCCATCATCAGATACGGAATTTGAACTTGGGGACACGCAAGCACTATTTACATTAAATAAATTCAAAATTTACAAACTGCCATAGTAAAAAATTGTCATATCTAATATTAACAATCAGAGACATAACTTAAAAGTACTATATGGATCAGAAACCTACTTACAATAAAAAGGTCTCCTTTGGTTTACTGCTATTATGGATGACACGGGGGAGAGCTCATACAAACACCCACTGGTACACAAACATATCACAAGATGAAAAGAACGAAAGGGTCTAAAAACTCCTCGAATATTAAATAAGTATGGAAGCCGTAATCTTGAATATATAATTCCAATGATTTTCAATAAATTTAATAAAAAAATTTTAATTTGTAAAAAATGAGAGACTTTGCCCTGAAATGGTAGAGCTGTAGTTATTGAATGAAAATTTCGTGTATCTTTGAATCTTTTTAATGTATCTGCCTACATATCTTGTTTTAAGTAGAGTGTTTACTTGGTAGAACCAACAGACAAGCTGCCATATGACAGCTTTGTGGGACTACCCTAAATATTTAGAAATTGTATTTATTTACTTAATAAATATATAAAAAACACTTCTTATGCTGAAATAATATTCAAAATAATATAAAAATTAATCTTTTAAAAATCATTTACCTGTCACTTGCAGAATCAACTCTACGGTATGGAATAACCACTTGGGGACATTCTTGTAGTTCGAAATTCTATGGTTAACTTACTGGTTTAAATTTTTTTTTCACAGAGACGTAATATTTCATTGTTTTATCGGAACTTAAATATCTTGCCTGTGCAGGCCTTACTATGTTAAAAAATTTGGTAAATATTCGGAATCGCTGGACAAGGATTATGTGAAATATTTTTAAATGAAACCTTCTGATTTACCTTAATTACTATAAAAGGAATCTGACTGCATTTGGGATATTTTTAATTTTAGCATTTTAATTTTTAATTACGTAAATCGAAAATTCACTTTCGTTGTATGGGATGACAGCTGGAATGATTTCTGTTGATGAAATTTTCTCTGCTTGGTATTCCTGATACGAGTAGCTAGAATTTGAATCATTTCGGAATGCAAATTCTAGTTAGGTACTGTTTTGGCCAAACTCTAAAAATAAAATATTTTTATGTTACTTAAAAAACTTAAATTATTTATATTTAGGTAATATTATAATTATTGTATTATTTAACCTAAACTATAGAAACCTAACCTATAATAATCAAACCTAAAATAACCTAACCTAACGCATAATAATCTAACCTAATCTATAATAATCCAACCTTACCTAACGTAACCTATATCCTAATAATAATCGAACCTAACCTATAATAATCAAACCTAACCTACAATAATCCAACCTAACCTAAATCCTAATAATAAACCAACCTAACCTATAATAATCCAACCTAACCAAATCTAACCTATATCCTAATAATAATCCAAACTAACCAAACCTAACCTAGATCCTAATAATAATCCAACCTAACCTAACCTAACCTATAATAATCCAACCTAACCTATATCCTAATAATAATCCAACCTAACCTAACCTATATCCTAATAATAATCCAACCTAACCTAACCTAACCTATGTCGTAATAATAATCCAACCTAACCTAACCTAACCTATATCCTAATAATAATCCAACCTAACCTATAATAATCGAACCTAACCTATAATAATCCAACCCAGGGGCATTTAACTAAGCTTTGGCCTTGAAACTCATTTGTAACCGCCACGCCCACCTCAAAATTCTTATAGAAAACGAATAATATGGCTAAAAGCTCAGATCTCATTGGTGAGAAAAGAAGGATTGGTTTGATATCTCGCTCTCTACCATAATGACTCGTGTAACAGAAAGAGATGACGGAATCTTGCCTTTGACAGTTTCAAATCATTCAAACAAAATGAGTGTGGTTTATTTATACACGCGGGTTGTCATTTGTTGCCGAAATACTATCATTTCCGTCGAAAATATTGCGTGTTAAAGTTGTTCGTGATAAAAATACAATATAAGCCAGTATAGTGTTAGCGAGTTACAAACATAATATATTCAACACCTACGTAAGTTCAAGTTTAAAGTGAACTGACAGTTATTAGTTCGGTTTTTTGAACAATGCTTCATACTTGGCATATGTCTTCCTCCACAACGTATAAATGTTATTTATTATATCGATAAACTTATTCATGTTATTGATTAGTGTTATCCTGTATTATCTTATTGTTTTGGTGAAATTAAAGATTTTTAAACATATGTAACCATGAGTTCATGAGGCTGAAAAATGTCGGAATTCTTCGTCATACTGTCGGACAATCATGTTTTGGAAATTTTCTTCAGTGTTTTTGCAAATTTCTTGTCATTTTGGGTTTCTTCTTCTCAGATTAACAAGTTTCATCTCAAGGAAATGCACTGTAAAAGTTTATTTTCTTAGTCAGATGAACCTTGCCCTTGGAAAACATTTCGACATTTTTCTGCTTCAAGGACATTTTTATTTTTAAAATATTTTTTTGGGCTAGTGAATGAATGGAGTAGGCCGAGAGCAATTATATTGTCTATGGTTGCATCTTACTTTTAGATGACCTTGAGTTTTTTCTATCTTGTCTACTGCTCTTTTCCGCACGGTAGGTACTGCTTGTATATCTGTGGTCAAGTACTGTATAATTCTGTTGTATACAAAAAGCCCGAAGATATCGATCTAGAGAGTGGTATATTTATGATCCAACCTAATCTAACCTATATCCTAATAATAATCCTACCTAACCTATAATAATCCAACCTAACCTATAATATCCAATCTATCCTAACCTAACGTAAATCGTCATAATAAACCAACCTAACCTATAATAATCCAACCTAACCTATAATAATCCAACCTTACCTATAATAACCTCACCTTTTTTAATTTTTCTATTTTATATAACATACCTAAATATCTTTATTTTATTTTTCGAGTTTGGCTAAAATAGTACCTACCTAGTATTTGCAGATGGTAAAAAATATAGCCACTCGTATCAGGAATACAAACAAAAGAAAATTTTATCAACAGAAACCATTCCAGCTGTCATCCCATACAACGAAAGTGAATTTTCGATTTACGTAATTAAAAATTAAAATGCTAAAATTAAAAATATCCCAAATGCAGTCAGATTCCTTTTATAGTAATTAAGGTAAATCAGAAGGTTTTATTTAAAAATATTTCATTTAATCCTTGTCCAGCGATTCCGAATAATTACCAAAAATTTTAATTCAGCATATATCTGACTCTGAATATAAAAATAAATTGGAACCTGAACACAACAGTATGTTCACAAAGAATGAAAGGTTCCTCGTTCAAAAATATAGCAATAGTACAGCGAACCCTAGAATATATCGTGTTTTTTTTTATTTTTTTTTTTTTATTTATTTATTTATAATGTATTACAAAAAACATGGTAAGTAACACATTATTCCCAATGAGTTGAGATAAAACTCATTACGGGAAGTACAGACACATAAAATACATTTTACAAGGATATTACACTTTTAAAAAAATACAACATATTGAAAAGGAAAAGAAAAATAAATAAAAAAGGAAAAATACATTGTTAAGAATAGAGATTTTAGAAATACTGAGAGACATCTATACACATGAAACATAGTAAACCAAACATATGAAAGCGAGCGAAAATTCACTGGTTTAAAAACATTTTCAGGAAATAATCTTTAAGCGTTTTAACTAATATTTTTTTGTTAGTTACTGATTGCTTTATTTCATTAGGTAATGCATTGTATTGTCTATATGCAATATATTGTAATGAGTTAATACCAAATTTTGTTGTGTGGGTAGACGATGCTAGGTGTATTAGATTTTGGGACCGTGTTTTGTGCTGGTGTATGTCTGAATTAAATGCTGGTTTGATGTTAGTGTGTGAGGATCTATGTATGATTTGTAATATTGTACAAGTGATATTGTATTTAGGTAGAACCGTAAAAGGAAGTATATTTGTCTTTAAATATATATCTTTGATATGTATATCCCACGGTAGACGGTAGATATTCCTTATTGCTCGATTTTGAATCACTTGTATTTCTGATATTTGTTTTTTAGTAATAGTGCCCCAGATACTAACTAAATAACTCAGATGGGAGTGAATCATCGCATAGTATGTGGCCCTTAGTAGAGATGTAGAGAGAAGACCTTGGAGTCGGTACAGTACGCCGGTTATTGGGGATATTTTAGATTTCACATGCTCAACATGGGAATTCCACGAAAGTTTAGAGTCTATTAATAGCCCTAAATATTTCGTGACTTCTATATTTTGGAGCTTCTCAGTTCCAAGTGTGATATTCATTGGCACATAATCCTTATTACCGAAAGTTAGGTAGTGCGTTTTTTTTATATTGAGGCTCAATTTATTAATACGCAGCCAATTAGCTAGAATTGAGACATCTACATTCATTTGAGACTCCAGGTCACTCAGGCTTGTACTGTGATAATAGATTACAGTGTCATCCGCATAAAGTTGGAGGTTTCCAGAGATACCACATTTAGTTATGTCATTGACATATAGCAAGAAAAGCAGAGGCCCAAGAATTGATCCCTGTGGCACTCCACATGTGATTTTACCTAAGCCACTCGAGACACCTTTGACTTCAACAAGACAAAATCTATCATCTAAGTAGCTTCGGAGGAGATTTAGGGGCTTCCCAACAATTCCCAAATATTCCAATTTCTTTAAGAGTATTTCATGATCGACCGTATCAAAGGCTTTTTTGAGATCTATAAATATGGCTGCCACATATTCACCCTGGTCTATATACTGTTGAAGGTTGGAGATAAAATCAAAGGCGGCACATTGAGTACTAGAATTTTTCCGAAAGCCATATTGTTGTGGTGTAAGGATATTATTCGCAGATATGTATTTTAGGAGTCTATCTTTGATTATGGTCTCAAATACTTTTGAAAAAACCGATAGAAGTGATATAGGACGGTAGTTAGAGATACATGTTTTACAGTCTCCTTTGTGTATAGGTATTATCTTCGCTAACTTTAATTCATTTGGAAACTTTCCCGAGGACAGTGACCAATTAAAAAGTTCTGTAAGGTGACCCGCTAATTCTTCTTTACAAGTCTTAAGAACTGATGGTGTTACTCCATCGAGTCCCGGTGCTGCTTTCAGCTTAGTTTTAGAGATGATCCTCAGTACCTCATCTTTGTTTGTCCTAGCCATGTACAAGGATTGGCAAGCCTTCGGTTCCACAAAAACGGTATTACAGTCATCCGGGAATGACGGAATGGTAGCTGCTAGCTTTTTTCCTATTGAGAGAAAAAACTCATTAAATGCGGATGCTATTTGGCTCGGATCCTTAATTACGCAGTCATTTACCACGAGGGATTCTATTTCGTTAGTTGGTTTATGTGTTCGGTTTGATAGAATAGAGTTTATGATTTTCCAGGTTTTAGTGGGGTTATTTTGGTTTTGTTGAAAGCTGTTCGCATAATATTTGTGTTTTAGATTTCGCCTATAATTAGTAATGGTATTTCTCAATCTCTTTTTAAGTGTTACAAGAGTAAGATTACCAGGGTCTTGTTTCCACTGCTTGTGAATCTGGTTTCGTTCTTTGATTAATGTATTTAATTTGGAATCAAACCACGGAGTATTCAGTTGTACCCGACTTCTTAATCCTGTTTTTGGTGTAGTTGTACCTGATTCTATTGCATTTTTAATGTGATAATTGAAACTTTTAAAAGGGTCTTCTGAGTTGCTTAAGTTGATCGTGAAATTGTTATCAAGAAGATAGGATTTTACTGACATACTGTTGATGATAGGTCTCGTAATCCGGGATTTGGTTCTATTATTAAAACATTTTTTTAAGTTGTTCTTATAATCAACAATAAGTATATTATGGTCACTAAGTGGATCATCAATATTCGATATAGTAGTCTGAATGTTTTGCCTATTTGATAAGATGTGATCTATTAAGGTGCAGCTTGTATCAGTGACTCTCGTGGGAAATGTTTTGTTATGTATTGAAAAATTGTAAGATTGTAAGATGTTGCAAAAATTTAATGAAGAATGTGTGGATATGGATATGTCAATGTTAAAGTCTCCGAATATTAATGTATCTTGTCTACTTTCGTTCAGTATTTTTTCTAGATGTATTAGAAAATCTTGCATATTTGTGTTGGGTTTTCGATAGATAGCATAGATGTTAACTGGTTTCCTATCACTGCTACTAAGCGTTATACCTAAAAAGGAATTTTCATTTGAGAAATTTTCAATAATTGCACACTTCATAGTATCAATCACATATATTGCTACGCCGCCTCCTCCTTCGTTGGGGCGAGAAGAAAAAACACTTTTGTAACCATTCAGGGAGTAAAACTTTTCCTCTCCAATCTTAAGCCACGTTTCCGTAATGACGAGCACGTGTACAATGTACCGCGAACTTCTTACTTTTTCTTCGATCTCATCAAACTTATTACGGATGCTTCTCGCGTTCATATACATTATTCGTAGACAGTTCGTCACGGGATTATAATTCTCGATGGTGAGGCACTTATGCTCATGTATGTTACACTCCATAATCTATAGTTGCAAGGTCGTTCTTGAGTGCAGCGATGTAGGCCGGGCAGTTGTCCCTATCTCCAGTTGAGTGATCAGCAGGCTTACCAAATCTGGTGCATGTCGCGCAAACTGGTTTGATGGTGGAATTTGGGCAGGACTCACCAGTATGATTCTGTTGAGCACAATGTCCACATGTGGGTTTGGTATCTCTGCAATACTTGTATGAGTGACCAATCATGTAGCATTTGGTGCAGACAGTAAGGCCAATAAAATCTCGGACGCGGCAAATAGTCCAGCTTATAAATACTTTCTCTTGCTCGACTAGAAATTTACGTACGGTAGCGGGTACTGCGTAGATACGGTGACAAGCGTTACCTGTGCGAGCACCAGCCAGGTGACTTAGTTTACAGCCTGCAATAGTTTCTTCAATGTCTTCAACGTTGGGAATACCAGTGAGAGCCATCCTTAAAAAATCTTCGTCGGTCAGGTCCCGGGGAACATTAAAGAATATCAGTCTCGGTAGACGCTTTGACGGTAGTCGGGCCTTCAGTTTGCTCGAGTTGTCGAAGCAAGGTGCATTTAATAGCTTTTGTTGTTCGCCCGTGGTTGCCGTATTGATCAGGATGCCTTTATTTCTTATTTTTTTTATTCCCGTGACCCGAACGCCTAGTTCAGATGGCCGAATTGTATCTTCAATCATTTTTTTCGTACCGTCACTGTCCTTTGTGGCGTCCGCATCCGTTGGAAAGATGCAAACGGCAGGTCTTGGTGGTCCGACGCGATGTCCTTGTTGAGTGATTGGTGGGGGTTGGTGAGCATCATATGGCTGTTTTCGGGCGATGTCAGCAAAAGAGAGGGTAGCCTCCGTTGCCACTGCCACTCTCCGCATTACAGGCCCGAGATCAGACTCTAATTGTATGATTTTTTGCTCAAGGTGCCTTTTTTCCCTCTTCTCGTGGCGTATTTTTATTTCTGCCATTCTAAGTTGTGCTGTAACTGTAGCTAAATCCGCACGCATCGTCTCTCGCTCCAACAACAGCTGAGATACGGATCTGAAAACTTCCGATACGTTTCTAGCGATCCTCAGCTGCTGGTCTTTTGAGACCTTAGATTGCTTCTCTGCTAACACAAGTTGAAGAGCTGTCAAATGTGCTTGGGTTTCATTGAGCACATCTTCTCCTGAAGCGCAAGGATATTCCGCTTCGGTGACGTCCGAGCCTTTGGATGACGTAACCGAGCTGTTTTCATCCGCATCCTCAATTGTGACGCACTTTCCTCCTATATCCTCTGGACTAGGAGACATCATGGTGCTTATGTGTCGTTTTTTAGGACGATTCATTATTAAACACTACTTTATAAGGACACATAAAAAAAACAATGTTTGAAACAGAGTATTAGTTCTGTTCAGCTTTGCGCCTGAAAATTCGTAGGTGGGCAATCGGTCTAGCTCTATGTAAATCAAAACAAAAGTCGCCGTATCGAGTTTTTATATCACGATTTTTTTTATATTTGCACTAATTGAGCACAAATAACTTTAAACAGTTTATCACTATGAATGTATCTACGAAATCCACTATCGGTTTTACCGAAAAGTTTCTGTTTTATTCACGAAATTATCGGTTATGTTTTTTTGTAGGTTCTGGATAATTTTATTTAAAAGAAAAAATACACAAATGTATACTAAAAAGTATTTTGCGAGATGAGAGTAATCTCTTTCGACGCACAATTGTCACTTTAAAAGGATTTAATACACAGAATTTAGATAGTTTCGATTGTAAACAAGGGGTATGACAAATTCACAACACAAACGCAACCAATAGGAGCCCTGAAAGGTGAGCTCATAATTAAAGCGGCCAATCCGCGCACTTTATCCGTTGTACACAACACTTTGGTTTGGGATGCAGTGAATTTTATAGTTTATATTATTAAAAAAACAATGGTAAAATGTTAAAAAGTCACTGGAGAACACTACCACGTGTTAAACTTTCGTTGTTTTTAACGACGATTACGTTTTATCTTCCGTCGGATTTATCATAAAGTTGTTTACTATTAGTAGGTACTCATATTTTTTTGGAATAATTTTGTAGAAAATAAAATTTCGTTAAAGAAATAGGTATATAATTTATATTTTTTATCTTTATTAC
The DNA here is from genome assembly GCF_061612785.1 of Hesperophylax consimilis. Taxonomy (NCBI): domain Eukaryota; kingdom Metazoa; phylum Arthropoda; class Insecta; order Trichoptera; family Limnephilidae; genus Hesperophylax; species Hesperophylax consimilis. The sequence goes on from NC_142855.1 coordinate 3,985,409, forward strand.
GTATCCAAACTCTAATCCACCAAAACCAGGCCAAAAATTGAAACTGAGGTTAGGTGTTTTAAACTTGGCATTCCTTGATTTTATTTTTGTTTAACAATTATTGTTCTAAGAACATATACGTTGACAACAATCGTCATGCCTGTGTCGATTAAAATGTTCCAATTCCCAAAAAAAAATTCCATTTTCAAATTTTCCTTTTGAGATAGTGAATAGTTGCAGTCGCAACATGAAAAGGGTTATCCTCCACTGTGAGTCCGCATGTGTATCTTCAAAGCTTTCTTTTGATAACATGAATAGTTGCAATCGGGACAAGAAAAAGGTTTTTTTCCACTGTGAGTGAGCAAATGACTTTTTAGATTTCCTCTTGTTATACACGAATAATTGCAGTAGGAACACGAAAAAGGTTTTTCTCCACTGTGAGTCCGCATGTGTAGCTTCAAATTGTCCCTAAGGGAACATGAATATTTGCAGTCTGTACATGAAAAAGGTTTTTCTCCAGTGTGAATCATCATATGTCTCTTTAAATTTCCCTTTAGACAACATGAATAGTTGCAGTCGGGACATGAAAAAGGTTTTTCTCCACTGTGAGTTAGCATGTGCATCTTGAAATTTTCCTTTGTAACACATGAATAGTTGCATTCGGGACATGAAAAAGGTTTTTCTACACTATGAGTCATCATGTGTCTCTTCAAAGAACCCTTTGTTATACATGAATAGTTGCAGTCGAAACATGAAAATGGTTTTTCTCCAGTATGGGTGCGCAAGTGGACTTTTAAGTTGGACTGGCCTGTGCAGTAGTCACAGTAGGGACAAGAGAATCGTTTCACCCCCCCATGCGTCTTAAGAGTAGTCATTATGTCTGAAAAAGAATACGGATAAGATTTAATAAGTAAATGTTTAAAATCTAATTTAAATCTATCCATCTATATGTATAAATAAAAGTGATAATTTTCGTTTGTTCAAAATCTCAAATCACTGAAAGTTCTTCACTGATTGCTTTTAATTTTTGATACAACGTTGCATTAATTCACAGTAACACCTGTCTGTTAGACGTAAAAGCGACACGCGCTCTTGTTTATCGATCTGGACGGACAGATTGAGACACATCAATGCGTGACGGTGTACAGCTATTGAATTCATAACATTCTTAAAATTGAGATGTGGGGCTCAAAATGTCAGTATCAAGACAATTCCATATTATTGTTTTGTTTAAACTTCTATGTTTTTAAATGTTTTTGTTTAATAAGGTAGGTAATGAAAGAGGATCGTTTTTTCAAAATCCTTCAAATCAATGATGAATCAAGTCCATTTCAATCCAATCCAATCCAGTTTGGTCGTTTAACGTGTAACTGGTATAATAATAAAAAATATGTTTGATTTTCTTCCTTACGTATCGCCTATTTACAATTCTGTCTATAAAAACCTTCATACAAAAAGTGGTTACGCCCTTTAAGTTTTTAGATTTTCACGGCCAAAAGCATTTTTGTTGTTTGTTTTTGGGGTGTTATGCCGTGTTGCGCTAACTCCTTCTTTAGCCGACGTTTCGGACAGCATTGCAGTGTCCATCATCAGGGCAGATCCGGTAGATCCGAAGATCTGCCCTGATGATGGACACTGCAACGCTGTCCAAAACGTCGGCTAAAGAAGGAGTTAGCGCAACACGACATAACACCCCAAAAACAAACAACAAAAATGGTTACGCCTTTTACTAAATACGCAATACGGCTTTACTTGGAAGATATTATTGGTGTATTTTCTGAAATTCTCTTTCATCTTTCACTGCTCATAAGTGAAAGTAACAGTGTATTCATATTTTTATTCATACCAACAAAATTATCTAAAGTATTCAAGACTTAAACCAACGGATCACGTGATACAAGCGTTGTCTCATTTTTACGGTGCTGCTGGAACGAGAAATGATGAGAAATGAACCCGCACCTTCTGATTGCCGGTCAGGAGCACGGAACCACCGCCAAATAAGTCGGTAAATATTAGTATTTCATTCAACAATCATTCCATTTTTGGTAAACGTAAATCAGATATACCTGCTGCCTGGGTAATACTTTTAGAGTGCTCTAAGCATTCCTTTTTAACATCCAGCAGGTCTATATCAATTTCCAGATAAGGAATTTCCGCTCCCTCTTTATCTCGTGGTCTTGTTTCTGCATTGATGGTAAGACTCTCCATATTGACGACACCTGGAAAACAAAACAACAATACGAGACCTGAAGTTGCGACAGTAATCTTTCAAAAAGACAGCAGCCAAAAATATAGGAAAATATTGTCAATTCTTAATGCTAATTTCAAATATGAAAATGACAAAATAATTCACTTACGCATAAGACAAACGCGAAAAATGGCAATGCGGTATATAACGCTATAAAAATAAGTTGTCAAAACTTCACCAGACTAAGTTGTTGTAGAACTACGGAAATGTAATAATACGTTTTACCCAAAACACACAGTGACAACTTTGATTTCAGAAAATAAAAGCGATAGGTTGCTAAAACGGCAATGTCAAAATTGTGACAAAAGTATTTACCATAGACAAACATACAATTTTCGGAGATTAAAACAAAACTCACAACAGTACTTACTTGACCTACAGAACATTATTTTCAACTCGGGAGACAATCACAAGGTAAAGTTTGATATGTTCCTAGGTTTCTACGTGACTTGAATTCACAGAACGGCCAAATTGAACACGTGCGCTCGCATGTCTCCTCGCCCGCTGTTTCCTCGCCCGCATGTTTCCTCGCCCGCTGAGGAACCTCCTGCCCACCCCCTTGGATCTCCAAGGCTCTTCCGCCCAGGAAGCTGCCCTCTCAGAAGTAACCATCTCACCTCCGCCGAGAAACCTCCTGCCCTTCATCTTGGAACGGTCGCCGAGACTCTTCCGCCCAGGAAGCTTCCCTCTCAGGAGTTGCTGCCTGCCGACTCCGCCCTTCAGAGCCTTGGCCCAGGCTGAACGTAATGTAAAGACAACTTTAAACTAAATACAGAAGTTTGAAAACCACAAGCCGCCTCAGAACGAGAAACCCTAGTAAGAAGAACTGAGAAATTAAATAAAATTATACTTTTACTATACTTTATACCTGAAACAAGTACAAGTTTTGCAATTGCAACTTAAAAAAAAACCTATTTGGGGTAGAGTTTAAAGAGATTAAAGAAATATATTTAAAAAAAGTTTTCATTATAAATTAGGTCTACCCCACTACGCGTTGCTGTGGCTCAATCTGTCTGTGCAGATAGAGAAACAATAGAGCCTTTTGCTTTTATGTCCAACAGAAGGCGTACTTATAAAAAAAACATTTTTTCATCTGTCACAGGTCACAGGTGACATCTATACGATTTATTTATTTATTCGTTTTCGGGAAATAGACAGTTTACATTTATTCAGTTTGTACATAAGTAGGTATTATATAGTAAAATAAAACCAATTATGGATTTCCTCCTTGTGACTTTAACTGAGACAGCATAATTAGGAATAAGTTTTTTGAATAAATTATACAAAACAAAGATTATATAAAACGAAAATTTTACAAAACAATACATTTTTAGCCACGGAGAGATGTTGTAGATATAAATCAAATCATAAGAGAGATATAAACAATAGAGACATAAACATTATTCACAAACCATCAGAGAAATATTCTTTTATGGACCTCTTGTATTTAGTAAGTTCGGAACTGAAAATATCAACCTTGGACAATACGCTATTGTAATTATTGCATAGTCTGTTCAGGCGAGAATTCTGCTTAGAGTTTGTTTTGCTTTGATCAACCCTGAACAGGACACAAGAGCGTGTTGAACGCGCACGTACATTGAATGGAATCTTGTTTAGCAACTCTGGGCATTGAATATTATTGTTAACTACTTTATAGAGGAATAGTGCATCCTTATGATGCTTCCGTAGACTCAGTGAATCAATTTTAAAGTATGAAGCTGCCTCTGCATAATTGTTAAATCTTATAAATTACTTGTAACAAAGATATTTTAGGAATTTGTTTTGAATTGCTTTGATTTTGTTTATGTGGATTTTGTAAAATGGAGACCAAACAACTGATGCAAACTCCAAATGACTTCGTACATAGGCAAAGTAGAATTGCTTAATAATATCGATGCTATTTAAAAGTTTTGTGTTTCTTATGATGAAGCCTAACATTTTAGTAGTTTTATTTGTGATTTGATGTACCTATATGAAGGATATATGTACTATAGTTTACTATCAAGGGATATTCCGAGATCACGAATATGATATAGGTATATGAAAACACGCGCGTATTCGAAGAAACGTCGCGTCAAAATTTAAAAGCAACTGGTGAAGAATTTTTGGAGGCTTAAGATTTTGAACAAACGAACATTTACATTTTTATTCACGTAGATAGATAGATTTATATAGATAAATACATTTATGTATTTTCATAGAAGGTCTACCAACACGACAAATAGGGCTGAGAGACGATATTATTGAAAACCCTTATTTTTCTCCTGCAGTTCGACATTTCAAATAGTTTGTTTTAAAAAAATGCGTTTTGAACGGCAAATGAAGTTAAAAGATAACAAAGCACAAAAAGCAAGGTAGATGTTCCATCACTGCGTGATTATATGAGTCTCAAAATAATTTGTTTAGGGGTCATTCAGATGCTTGTAACTTTCGAAATAGACTGATTTTGTCAAACAGGAATTATCCTCAGAAATTTTACTTTGTACAGTTATTATTAAAAGTAGAAGTTTTCAAGATGCCGCTTCTCCATTACGTTTAGATCCACATATTATATTGATAAGGGATGCTATAGTCCCACTCGCTCCACACATTTTCAATTTTAGTTTAGCAACTATCTGTTGGAAATGACACTTGAAGGCATACGAATCAATCACACCGTGCTGCGCTGCAAACCGTTTCCTTACTATAAAGAACTTTACAGTCGATTTCTTACCGACCCTTGAGATGACGGGTTATTTATATAATTCTTTGAATTCAGTTTCTGACCTAAATACGACGTTCGTTTTGTGCTTTCCCGAAATATATTATTCTCAAGTTCATTCTATGAATGTAGGTATGATGACTGAAACGTCGTGTAAATAAAATCTCTTTAAATTTTTGTCGTTCATTAAAATTTGATCAACGAAAACTGAAACAATGAAACGCGCCAAATACCCGTTAAAAAGAACTTACTGTCCGGTGCTTACTTTCGTCATTAATTTCTTCAATTGTATGTTGTCTATGGATATGTCAATGTTCTTCTCCCTTGTCATCCGTGCAGTGGTTGTTGCTCCTTTTGAAGTAATATTTTGTATAAAATACACAATAATTGAGTTTAATTTAAGCGATTTAAAATCATTTCAATAACCATCACTTATTTTAGCAAACTTATTTAAATTCAACGCTTCTACTTTTGTAGTGACACTTTGTAGTTGACCGCCGCGCAACGCTAGTACGTAAGTATGTTCTTGCTATATTTACTAAGTAACATGTCATTAGTTCCTTAATTAGTTATTCTTCATTGTAAGAATACGTCACTTAGCACTTGATTGATCAGTTTAACTGCATTCAAGATATGACATATTGAGCTGACCAACACCAAGCAGGTTAAAACGTATCATACTAGAGTACACGAGTTAGTTCACTGTTGATTTATGGCCGCTGTCACAAATTAAAGCCATGCGATTGGTAAGTTCATTTAATCTTAACCTTGAGCGAAAGATTCTGTGACCCGATTGTCTGATTGCATGTAGGTAGTATATTTAATTGTTACAACATGTTGTGTCTTGCATTTTCGCTTAATGCCAATGATAGACGTCAACGGGCGTTTTTTTTCACTTTTAAACTCATAAACCAAAAACATTTACTTCCGGAAACATACCTTATCATTTGCAAACACTGCCACCGATTGTTGATTTGTGGTCGCCGTTATAGATTAAATCCAAGCGAGATTAAAACAAATCTATATTGATCACGAGCAAGGAAATTACTCGATTCTATTACTCGATGCAAAAGCGATGCAGGGTCGTGCATCAATTGATAAATTGAAATTTTTTTTTCGCCTTTTTGTGAAAAAAAATCTCCTTAATGTTGTTTTAACCGTCAAGATAGGCGAAAGTTGTTTTTCCATCTGCGATATTTTTGAATCTCCTTTATAACTTATCAAATTGGACTAATTAATTGATGTTTTGTTACAGTTATACGTTACAATCAGACCAATTACCATTTCATAACAGTACGCTATCACAGCAGTGCCATGGATCTTCCCAACCCAGAGAGTGTTTCCATCAAGACGGAACCAGGATCCCAGGAAGAAGGCGCAGGTGAAATGCCGTATATGGATATAGAAATCCACCTTCCGGATGTAAAGAAGGAATGTTTGCAGTATGCTGAGAATGTTCAGCCAAATAGTAAGTCAAATTGAAAAATATTAACTTAAATTACATGAATATTTTAAATTGACATGAATAAAATATATTATTACATTACACCTTTTCTGTAGGTTCTACAAATTGTTGTTTTGTTATTCCAGGTAGCATTTGGGTGGATACAATTTCCTTCCGAACAGAACCAGGATCCCGAGAAGAAGACGGAGAGGAGATTCCTTATACGGAAATTGACATAGACCTGCTGGATGTTAAAAAGGAATGCTTAGAGCATTCTGAAAGTGATTCCCAGACAGCTGGTAAAATAGATTTTTGTTTATTTGATTCGTTTAAGTAATTCACCAATTTTGATACATGTATATATTTTTTATGACAGATTATACAGGGTGTATCGGCAAGTACCCGACAAACTTTAACCATAGCACATTTGGAGTAAAAAATGTAATGGGCACTTTTCTTTCAAGTAACATTTTTTAACAATTAAAAACAAAAACAAAATTCCACATTCCATCACTGTCCACAGTATAGGGGACCACCTCCTCACTACTGTCACCTTTTTCACACATATTCTGGCTCACGTCCCGTTCGAAGGGTCTTGAATTCAATGTACCCAATGCTCGTCGGCATTGTTTCTCGTGTTCAACAGCTCTTATTTATTTATTTATTTTTATTTAAGTACATAAAACATGCATGGTGCCCAAAACTTTACATACATGGATGTTTAAATACATTATAATAACAAAATGATAATAACAAAAATAGTAACAAAATGAATAAGCTAAATATGCAGAAGTAAATAACAAATAAGAATGGGTAAAAGGTAAGTACAAATATGTTCATAAACGATTTGTTATTGTCACACCTGTACTGGTGAGACACTGATTAGGATGTTACAATGTTGCTTCTCTTTAAATACAGGGCTTCATCACAATATCAGCTTAATATGATTAAAGGTAATACGTTTTTTTGAAGTGTTTAAATTGGTCATTAAAAATGTCTATTTCATTATAAGAGCCATGTATAATGTTATAATTTCTTAATATTCGCGGTACAGGGGAAAATATCCTGTATTTGTGTGGTAGGCTTTAATATAGAAAATGTCTTTCATCCTCCTGGTTGATTTTTTTGATGGTATATTGATGTTATTAGCAAAGTGTGTCGAAAAGCGTCTTCGCTCTTTCCTAAACACAAAATAATAATAGTTAGAACGAGACGAATGGTGGTACTGTAGGTACGTAGGTACATTATTCAACGAAACTCGAATAAAATATAGCCAAATGGGTTTTTTAATCGCTTTAATCTGACTTAAAACAATAATTAATTTAATAACACGTAAAATTTAATCAAAAATTGTCAACTTTTATTAAATATAATGATATTTATTGTTTTTAAGATTAGTTTGTAGAACTCTATTTCAATTTTTAGATTTATTTTTTATAGTACTTTCGATTTTATGTCCTGAAAAACTAAACCCTTCCACACACTTTTCCACAAATGATCATCTAGTCAATCAACATTATGCAAGTGCATTATTTAAGCAAAATAAATACAAGAACAACACGTCAACTCGCCAGAGATCAAATGGGAAAATAATTCACCGACTCCAGATATTTTCATATCAGAGGGTTCGGCTCGGTAGAACTCCTAACAGGGCCTATAAATCCTACTGATTCCTCAACATAAATATTTTGAAAATCTTTCGTTATCCTACATGTATTCAAAATGACCGACTTTTGCCTCTTTATATATAATTTTTTTGATAGATCTAATACGCCTAAATTTTTAATGAGAGAGCTAGGTATAATGCCAGTAGCCGAAATAAGGAATGGAAATATTTTTATAGTCTTAGAATGCCAAATTATTTTTACTCATTTCCTAAATCTGCGTAGTTTTTGATTATCAGATTTTTGAATTTAACAGTATTATTATTAAATTTATAAAAACAGTTTTTTTTTAATTTTATTATTTTAATATAGGTAACATGGGTTACATTAATACATACATATTTTGCAAAATATAATATTTAGGTTCATAATTGGTCATGTACACCTTATCAGAAAAGAGGACCTCTTGTGCCTGATAAGGGAGCCACGATTCTTACTTAGATTCTATGTTATAATATTATGTTATGTGTAAACTATATATATAAAAATATATATATATATTTTTTTTTTTACCATAAGTTTTTTTGGAAAAAAAGTTTGATTTTATTTATTTGTTCCTGTTGGTTCGTAATACAGCGCAATTCGGAAGAGAGATTATTGTAGTTTTTTATGGCTTGGGTAATATAATGGTTTTGCATTTAAGTTGTTTTAAAGATTGGCAAATAAATTGATTTCCATTTCTCATCAGGTTGTAAAATTCTTGATATTCTGTGTTATTTTTTTCTTTACACATTTTTATAATGGAAGTTTGCTTAAATATATCATCAATATTTGGTACTGGAAACAATTTAAAAAGATATTTTGTTGGGAGAGTAGAGTTTTTTTTAAGTATTACATTTATAATAATTTTTCGCGAGGCTTTTACTGAGTTTAGGTTGTTTTTATAAGACCCTAAACTAAGTTTGTTTAAATTTGTTCATAAACAAGTTCTAACCAACCTAGTTGCAGTTATTATTACGCGTGACAGCTGTTTCGCCTTCTGGTGGTGGCATTATCAAACTGTGATGAAGCCCCTTACAGACGACACAAAAGATAACTTAAATGTTTCTATTTTTATAATCCTATAGTTTTAATGATTTCACATTAAATTGTCGTAAATTATAATTTGTGAATCCCTTTTAGAGTTTCGCCAATTATTTCTTTGTTTAAAATTTCACTTAATGTCGTAGGTATTTCCAACTGACGACTCACTGGATTATTTCCCTTTATAATAAAGTATTTTGGTGTCTAATTATTAGGTATATCATTACATTACTAAAGTGGTTAGTTCAAATAAGTCAACATTTTCTACGAATTTTGTTACCATTCCATCCGTCACTGCGTTGGTAAAACCGAGTCGTATTTGTTATCCTTATTCTGAGTGCCTGCTTTCAATTGAAATTTATTCACACATTCAACAGAGTGTAGTTTATGAGTAAACGCCTGTTAAAATTGGAACATACGTTTGATTATTATTTTTAATACCGATATTTGTATCTCGCTATAACAACTACCAAAATCCAATATACCTTTATACACAATTATTATGTTGAATTGATTGTTGTATTGCTAAGGGAAGGAGTGGAAGGTAAGGAAATACTTGAATATTCAGATTGTCACCAAATACGGCTAGTGATTTCAAGCCACGTTTCAATTCTGAATTATGGTCTTTCACCTGGGTGAGAGTATCTTCCACTGAACGATGAAAGGAGTGTTAAGAGAATTAAAGTTGGTGATTGTATATTTTTCTGGTTTATGGACTTTACTGGAAACACTTGGAGCTTATTTTAACTTTTTTATTTTGAATCACAAAACATGCTTTTTATAATGTCAACGTTGACAATATCAATTTATTGATAACGGGCCCGACCCTTGTGCAGATAAACACCGTTTACTGTAATAAATTTCTGGAGGAAAGAACACCTTTTCACTGGGAACAGTCCCTTTATAGGTTAAAAATACTAATCCGTTGACACTTATTGACAGATTCGGATATACACAATGAAAAAGAAGCAACTGTTTATCGACATGGTTAGAGCTCTAGAATGTTAGTGCAGATTCACACCATTTGACGGCCGGCATAGTCCAGTGGTAACGCATTGGACTGCCATTCCGAAGGTCGCGGGTTCGAACCCGGCGTGCGCAAATAAATTTTATTTGATTGATTTGTGTTATTTCACAATTAATTAATTAAAATAATATATAGTATATTTGCGGCACGTTCCAGAGTGGAAGATACTACCAGTATCGCCCTGGTGTAAGACCACCATTCAGAATTGAAACGTTGGTCCAAATGGCTTTAGCCGTGTTTAGTGACTAGATCTGAATAGCCAGGTACTTCCCCACATTCCTCTTTCCCTTCCCCACTTACCTTCAGCCTCACAACATCCTCCAATTGGGGATGCCATAGTCTCACTGGCTCCAGACGGGAGCAGTTGGGACTCTTGTGAGGTATTCACTATAAAAAAAAAAAATTCTAATAATCAATTATTCAACCAATCCATAGATGGCGACTGTATCCAGAATTATTAAGAACTTATCATTTACAAAATTAAACAGGGATGGCTGACATGGCACAATCGACTGAATTTTTACGATGATATTTGACGAGAATTTACGATGTTTTAAATAAAATAAAATTTAGTAATTATTATTTAAATACCTTTGGAATCTGTCAGCATTAATTTGGCAGATGGTCAAACCCATGCTTTCTTGACGTGTTTGCGTTTGTGTCGTTCCCGAGCTGTTTTATATGAACAGTTTTTTGATTCATCAGGATTGTTTTTAAAACTATACATTCTTTGTACCTACAAATTAGTGGAAAAACAGTTAAGTGTGTCAAGCTGAACGTTAAATTCTGTTTATTTTAACATAAGAAATAAAATTCATGAATCACAGTCCGCGACGTTGTACATAACCAAATTTGTAAAGAATGTACGTAATAGGATAGCCTAGCAAGTAACATTTTTACAGAGAAGTTCAAATAATACCATTATTATTATTAATAAGTACAGTGAGGAGAATTGTTTTTAAAAGTTCTCAGAATTATTGGACTTTGTTGTTCTTCGATACAAAGTCAGGAAACTTACCTATTAATTTCTTAGTTTCAAAATTAGACTATTAAATACGTGAAACGCGTAGGGAAAAATATGACCGGTCGTGCATTCTTTTACATTCCAGAGGTGAAACAATGTCCATACAAAAATAATATTGATGTGTACTATACAAGAATACAATCAGTGATTCTCATACGAAAAATGTAAATAATTATTATTGTTAAATAAAAAATAACAAAATTCTGGTACTGGATTGTGTAATATGGGCTTCGTTCGCAGCGCTGTCAAGAACCGGTATTTTTTAATAGAAACGCGTGTTGATTCAAAAGATAAAACAGTGCTGACATTTGGGGAAAATATGAATAAATGTAAATTTTTTATTTAAAAAAAAACGTTACCGGACACCAAAGTGGCAATAACATTTATTACTCCATATATGCTCAGGAATCGCTGGTTAAAGTTTTTTCGGGTACGTGCCGATACACCCTGTATATCCTGTTACAAATTTCTTATTTTGATATTTGGAAAGATAGTTGTGATTCTCAAACAATGGTTATTAAATATTTCCACGGTTTTAGAAATTTCATTCCATAGTTCTTTTTCTCTTGTTGTGGAAGAACATCTGTTTTATAAGGAGTAGTGATTACTGCGAATTCCAAGAGAATTGGTCTATTATATTAGAACTAAGTATTGTCAGATTTGAAGAACTTCTAGCTTTTAGGCTAAATCGTTTTTTTACCTCGTATAAAACTTTATGACGCATGAACCCCTGATATATTCTATGTGGCCGCATGTTAACATGCCCACCTCATGATTGTTTCCGAATTTGTTGCAGTATATTTATATGTTTAGTTTAAACTCATTAAACTGTGTAGATAATCTGATTATATACCCCAAGAGTTGTAGCAAGCCAAATGAGCCATGCATGATCTGAGAACGATGTTTTGTGTTATATCTCTGCTTACTAGCAGATTTCTGTGTGTTGGGAACTCTTAAAAGTAAAAGGTTCTTTACAGTAATTGCGTGTATTTACGTTAAAATAATTTAAGTCTGGATTTGTCTACACTGTTCATTAACCGAGGGTTGGTAATTCTCTGTTTCTGCAAGCTTGAAGTCTGACAAGGATACCCCACAGACAATTGCTACACTCTAGCGACATCTGTCGGACTCTGGAGTAAGCTTTCTGACTAGTGCCATCTATCGCTTGAATACCCAACTTATTACCATACATCACAGTTTGAGATAAGATGGTACCGCGATCTTTGATGCTGTTGGCTTTATCTACTTATTGAGCTTTATTCTCTTTCTTTTTCAGAAATAATAACGGACCTGAAGACAAACCCTGGAGAACTTTATTCATGTCGCCATTGTAATTACTCCTGCTCTTACAGGTCAACGTTTGCACTGCACTTGCGCATCCATACTGAAGGAAAAGGAAACTCTTATTCATGTTCGTTCTGCAACTACTCGTGTTCTAAAAGGAGAAATTTAAAACATCACGCCCTTATCCATACTGGAGAAAAACTTTTTTCATGTTCCGAATGCAGTTATTCATCTTGTCGAAAGGAATCCTTAAAACGTCACGCGCTTACCCATTCTGAAAAAAAACGTTTTTCATGTTCTGATTGCAGTTATTCATGTTCGCAAAAGAGAACTTTAAAACGTCATATGTTTAGCCATACTGGAGAAAAACCTTTTTCATGTTCCTACTGTAATTACGGATGTTTTCATAAGGGTCACTTAAATCGTCACATTCGAATTCATACTGGAGAAAAACCTTACTCATGCTCCCAATGCAAATATTCGTGTTCTCAAAAGGAAACTTTAAAAATTCACATATGGATCCATGCTGTAGTTAAACCTTATTCATGTTCCTTTTGCAGCGTTTCATTTGCACAAAAGCATAATTTAAAACGTCACTTGCTTACCCATACAGAAAAAAAACCTTTTTCATGTTCCAACTGCAACTATTCGTGTTTTGAAAAAGGAACTCTACAACTTCACATTCTAACACATACTGTAGAAAAACCTTATTTATGTTCCTACTGTGGGTACTCGTGTTCACAAAAGGGTCAGTTAAACCGTCACATACGAATTCATACTGGAGAAAAACCTTACTCATGCTCCCAATGCAACTATTCGTGTTCTCATAGTGAAACTTTAAAAAGTCACATATATACCCATACTGGAGAAAAACCTTATTCATGTTCCGTCTGCAACTACTCATGTTCTAAAAAGGCAAATATGAATCGTCACATCGAGACGCACATCAAAAAACAACCATTCAGGTAATGCGATTGAAACCAAACTTTTTATGTATCAAGCTGAAGTCCCACTCTTCCATTTTTATTTGTTGAACGCTGGCCCCGCGCTTATCAGTAAAATCATTAATTTTGTTAAATAATTTCATTTTAGAATATATCAATACTTTTACCATACCATTAATGTACATTATAAAAACAATAGAACAGACCCTTGTGGTATTCCTAAGGTAATATTCATGTGGTGATTATTATATTTCTGATGACCTTAGTTGATTTACATATTTGTTTACATTTTGTAACAATTTTCGGATACCATATCTCTTCCTAGTACCTATACAATATTGCCTAGTTTGTGACCGAGAAAACATATAATTATTGTAATGGAAAATTATCGATGAATAAAGGAAAAAAAACTCACTGTTTTATTTACTTTCTGATTGTTTCTGAAAACCGCTTAAACAATTTAGGAGGTGGGTATGGGTACCGCCACCCCGGGAACCGTTCATTTGGTAACCAATACCTCTGCCATAGGTCATTCCAAATGGTTCGCTAAGTTCAATTACTTCGCAATAGTGCCCGCGTGAAGATTGGGGTGAAGATTGTCTAGTTCTTAGCAGCAGAGACTCTCCGAGGGGAATCATTTTCCGTCTCCAGCAGAACTCTCTCGACCTATCACAGTGGAAGGGATGAATTCAAAAGTGCGTCACTCCTGGTCACACTGACATTTAGATTTCTTCCCACCTTCATACATTTTTCCTTCCCAAATCTTCCTCTCCTCCCTTCCCTAAAAAACCCACCACGAACCATCAATTTTCCTCGCGGACTCCTGTGTGAAGCTAATGTAAATAAAAAAACGAAGAGTTTTTTTTAATAACCATAAAAATACTCATTGTATAGCGTCGTTTTTATGAAAAATCTCCTTGTGATCCTAGGTTACGTATAGATTTATTAATTACAAACAGATATAACTGGCAGGCCACTTTTTATTAAATTATTTTCGACTGCACACAGAGATAATAATGATAGAACTGGAATTGATTTTTTTAAAGAAGACAAACATTCTCTCCCACTACCATCACAGTAAGCGGAAAATGTAGCTTGTGTTGTGATGGAAGACTTAGCCAGCCTAGGAAGTGAACATACTACGCCTGGCTGTCAACCTAGACACCGACCTGTCTAATAAATAAATTTTACAATTGTCATTTTATCTTCTTTAAATTATTCATTTATTAGAAAATTAGTGGCAAAATTACAATCGATATTTATTTAAAAAAAACTGCAGAATTTAAGACTCTTTAAGAGTGAAGATTTTTTATAAAATGACATGAAAAATCTTGCTAAACAATGTCTTCGCCATATTAATGTATATCTGCTTCTACATCTGGTATTGCGTCGCGCAGGATACATCCTAAGTGGTTCACCAATACTAAAATAAACATATTTTTCATAAAAAAGATTTTAAAAGTCGACTTAACGAGGACAATGCTTTTTGAGCCTAGCCTGAAAGGTACTACCGTAAAAGGTGAAATGGGTGAAGTATTAAAAAAACCAATTTATTCTGATGAAAATTAATATTCTTGATGAAAATAATTTCCCTTGTGGTCTTCTGTGGAGGGTCTTTTTAGGAAAGGTATGAAAGGAAATTCTGGTAAGTAAAATAAAGGTAGGGTAGGAATCTGGGGGTCGGTGTGTCCAGGAGTAATAGGGGTATGTATATATAGGCTTTCACCACGCGCGCATTTTGTAGCCACAATATTATTTTTCCCGTATGGTATCCCCAACGAAAGCAGCGTTCTACTTACCTACTGAGCGGAGTTTTGACCGCCCACCATTCAGTGTTGGGAACTGGTTCGGCTAGCTGCTCGCGTGCGGGATTCGCTTCTTCTGCCTTAGTGTCGTGCTAATAATGTTACAATAAATTCAATAAACAATAGATTCTGTGAAACACAACCATCTTTATTTCAATAAACATGACATCCCAATAGTATGCGAGAACGATGAGGAAAGCGTCGATCTCGGCATCCTATATATCGCACTGCAGTGCAAGGCCATGGGTTGAGAGAGCCCTGCTGGAGAGGTAAAAATGTCTTCCTTAACCAGTTTCTCCCGAATCGGACTGTCGCCCAGTTAGTGGGCATTCCTCACCCCGTGAATTCAGGCACCCCTGCTTGGTCATCAAACTTAACGAACAGAAATTTAAAAACGTTAAAAAAAAACGTTAGAACATAAATACAGTACTAGATTCACGCCTAATGACGGGTTAATAGTTCCGAAATTTAATAATAAATACGGACAGAGAACGTTTGAATACAACATACCGAAGATATTTAATTTATTACCTGACACTATAAAGCAATGTAAATCTATGAATAAGGTTAAATATATGGTGAAAAATTGGCTATCACAACACTTGGGCGTGACCGATGTCAGAGGTGTTGAATGTCCTATAAATGGTTTTCAGGAGTCGGTACCCATACCTGCCTCGTTAATTTTGTGACACGTCAACTTAAAATACTAATTATATTGACCGGTCAGTGGTTGAGTGGGCATAGCGCTTGGGTCTCACCCGAGCGTCGCGTGTTCGATTCCTCGGCTGGCTAAGTCCTCCATCACAACACAAGCAACATTTTCGGCTTTCTGTGGTGGTAGTAGGAGATTTTCAAACATTGTTGGGTTATTCGTAACCCGGGAATGTTTCTCTTTCTTTTCAAAAAAAAAAAAACTAATAATAATTATAAGCCACGCCAAATTATGGGTGTAGCGTAATATGTCTTAAGATTTACAATTAAGATAGTAACAGACGAAGCTATATGCATTTAAGCTTTCTTTGTACGTGGCCTATACATATTACGTATTGAGGTGTTAAACAACGCTATAATCTTCCTCAGAAGAGGGGGTCAGATCAACTGGGGATCTTTCGTGGAGTATTATTTCTTTGTATGGGAGCTGTCACCTTGATAAATGGCAGCCGCGTGACCATGGCCCTTCGTTAATTGATCTGACCCCCTTATTTACATTTTCTAATATACATTCTCAAATAACATTTTGAAATAGATCCTAGCTAGCAGATTAAGGCGCATCATCGTAGCCACGCCCATACTTATAACACATCTGTCAGGTGTTGGAGGTCTGTATGGAATTGAATGGCGAGCGATATGGAGTTATATAAAACGCTTTGATGGGTATATCGTAATCTGACGCCTCCTTCACATTAGTAAATCCAAGATATTTTATGAATTAAAGGCAAGTAATCTAGAAAGCTCGAAGCGGATGACACATGAAAACGGGTCGTTTCTACGAATCTTCTTGATTGTTTTTTCATTATTTTACGACAGATTATTTATCCGTTTACATTACAATCTTCTCACTCTGATACTCTTAACATCTGGGAAGATGATTTCACAAAAGCAATTCTCGAATTTAACAGCTCAGCTGCGGTATTATTTGCCAGTTTCTGTGTTTCCTCCAACCTGTAATGTCACGGGTCACAAATATATTTATGGCGTTAAAGACCATAACAAAACGTTTCACCAAACGTTTTTTCATGAAAAAAAATAACGAAATTTAAAAAAAATTATGAAATAAGTAGCTTCACAAAATTAAAAACTAAAAACCAGAATTACTAAAAAAATTAATATAAAATAGAAAAATGAGTTTGAAGATTTTAAATATAATTAGTACATCAAGATAAATCAAATTAGGAGTACCGCAAGGGTCGATTCTAGGTCCAAAATTATTTATTTATTCATTTTTTTCAGTTAGTACATTTACAGGATATAATACTGGGCCCTTAATCTCCAGTATTATAACGAGGATAGGGATCTGGTAATATATCTATTAATAGTCGTAGATTCTTATATACGGAGGTTGTTTAATTCGGAATATAATAAACTGGCAATACAAGTAACAAGTTGCCTAAAGGCCGTCTAGCGACAGAATGGCTCCCCGCCACCCGATGATGTAATCCGAGGCCTTTGGTAGCGTTCGGTTATGTTCGGTAGAACCCGAAGCTTCCCGAACGCAAACACCATACACTACAGTTATACAATACATTATATAGTAAAATAAAAGCAATTGTGGATTTCCACCTTGTGACTTTACCTCTACTGAGACAGCATAATATGGAAAAAGTTATTTAAATTTGTGAGAAAGGAATATGAATTAAAAAAAATATACAAAACAAAAGATTATAAAAAACGAAAAATTTACAAAACAATAGGTACATTTATAGCCATAGAGAGAGGTTGTAGATATAAATCAAATCATTATACAGATATAAGCAATAGAGACAAACATTATTCACAAACCATCAGATAAATATTATTTTATGGACTCGCAACTGAAAATATATATAAATATTATAAATCTAATAAATATTATATATGTTATTGCCTTGTGTAAGATTTTCAAAAAAGCTCGTAGATTCATTTTTGCGGATGATACTGCCCTTGTAGTATCTAATATAGTATCTTGCACAGCTATTAACATCCCTTAATAGGTATACAAGAATTACAAAGACACTTTAACGACCTTCTCTAATTATGAATGTTAAAAAAACTAAATGCATGTATATAAGATCACCGAGTTTGAAAATGTGGAACATACCTAAAATAGTATATAATAGAGAAATTTTTAATGTTTGCGACTGTGAAAAAATTGATTTCATAAATGAATATACTTATCTGGGAATAATTGTTGTTAATAATTTTAAGTGGGATAAACAAGTGGCAAAAATTTTTAACCAGCTTAAATAACTTTTACAAATTAAAATTTATTTTGCCTCATCGCACTCTAAAACTCTTATATTTTTCTATGGTCGAATCCATCCTTAGATACGGAATTCGAACTTGGGGACTATCTGGCGAGGAGGCACGAAATGAAAGATGTTGTAAAGGTCACAGTGTTTTATTGAGCCAGGTTGCCGTAAGTGAGATGACTTGAAGACCGAATGATGACATATTTGATTGTCCTAGAACGGGAGACCTTCTTACTTGGACAGTCAAAATCTATGCTGTAATATTTTTGTAACAAACAAATAAATAAATAAAAATAAATAAATGAAGACTCCGGATGCAGGCGGTGAAGGGTTGGTTAAGCGCGGGTCAGTGAGTCGACGCCGCTGCTGGTGAACGGACTCGTTGACGTATCAGGTACTGGTGAAGGCCATGGGTCTTCCAGGTGCTCCAGTACTGACAGGGAAGCCGAAGGTGGGGTGGACATGGTCGGTGGTTTTGCGGGAGATGGCATAGACCAGCGAGGATGCCACGTGGTAACTGCAAATTGTTGAACGACTGATGCCTGACTGACTGCTCGCTGCGTCGGGCCTATTTATATAGCCCGGCCGATGGCATCAGTAGCTGCACGAGATCGCTGGTAAACTACGGGTCACTCGTTTCAGCGAGATTCGTCTGGTAGTTTCGATGGCACTGGAATTACACCTAGACAATAGGCTAGATCCTTCAAGCTAGGCAACGTATTGTCGTAGGTAGCTCTAGACGTCGGTAGCCCGTAGACAAGTAGGTACGTAGGAACGCTTCGCATTGTATGGAGTATTCCTGTTACGATGCTTTTTGTATAGGCAAGACATTCTAGATGAATCTCGTCGATCGCCACAAATATATTCAAAATTTACAAACTGCCATGGTAAAAAATTATCATATATAATATTTACAATCAGAGACATAACTTAAAAGTACTATATAAATCAGAAAGCCTACTTACAATAAAAATGTCTCCTTTGGTTCAATACTATTATGGATAACATGGGGGAGAGCTCATACAAACACACACTGGTACACAAACATACAAGGTTTAAAGAAGGAAAGGGCCTAAAAACTCCTCAAATATTAAATAAATATGGACAACGAACCCTAGGATATAACGTGCCCAAAATGTTCAACATGTTGCCAAGTAACATAAAACATTATTAATTCCCTAATAGTTTCAGATATATGCTGAAAACATAGCTCATAAGTAGAAATGCTTTATACTTATCATCACTATCAATCAACAGTTGTTGTACTGGACGGGAGTCCGCACAAGACTGTAGATTTGGGGGCCGGTTCCAAGCCGTGTCTTCAACCGATGAAAATGCTCCTTTACGGCCGATGATGATGATAGTAGTGTAAATTGATGAAAAATCTGCCTCCCGCACCCAGTGCTTGGTGAATGTTGGGTACTGGGTGTGCTTTCGTCTCTGCTCGCTCCTGGCGTTGGCGGTTTTCCAGAGTAGGGCCGGCTTATCTGAAGGAGGTAACACCAGAAGGTTTGGAGCAGAAGACTTGACGAGGTGAGGCAGATGGTGGGCAGGAGTCACTTGTTGATAAATAAAACGCTCGGTTTCGGTGGTAAAGATGAACTAATTTTTATTTTTTGTGTGGCTGCTTATATGCAATAAGCATGACTCGCACCCGACATTGGGCTGCGAGTCAAAAAGTGGTGGGGGATTCTATCCACGCCAGTAATGTGTTTATATGCCCCGGCAAAATGTCGCATATTCATTTCACCGGTAGCATAGCCGAAGGTAGACGCTTGAATTTGCGAGTTTGAAAAGATTTTGAAGGCTTAAATGAATAACAATTACAAAGTTTACATGCATAGTAGTTATAAGAATGTGTATCTTGACAACTAGATTTTTAGTTTGCCAAGATACGACAAAAAATAAGCAAAGTTTGTAAATAAAAGTGTAAAAATGATCTTGAAGCGATCAAATTTGTAAAATATCGTTAAGTTAGTATTTTTCTCAAGTCCCCCGTAACATAGCGCTCAGAAAAAGATAAGATTCACTATGCTACGAGGTTCCTGGATTTTTGTACACGCAAAAAAGGTAAAAATTATTGTACAAAAATGGTTATACATATATGTGAAAAACAGCATTTTTAATATCTCCTCAGTGGTAGCACAGAGCAAATAGTGTTTATTTTACTACCGCCGAGGAGATGTACAAGTAAAATATATACATTTGCAACATTTAAAAATTGAATTTTCCTAGTAAATTTGACATAGTAAAATGTTGAAAATCGATCCGCTCGGCAGAGATAGACGCGCGATGCGGTATCGAAGCCGTCCGGAGACAAAGTTTTCAGGCCGCCTTGACCGAAAATGGGAACAAAATGACCAGTGGCGGGGAGTGGTAATTTCGCCAGTGGCGTGGGGTAGGCACATTTTATAAATTTAAACATATTTTTATGAAATTAAATAATGTGGCCAACTACGTCCGTTACAGTTGTTATTTATTTGCATGTAGATTTGGTGTTATTTTAAATTGTGTGCCAATAATAATAATCGTAATATCTAATAAGTAGCAAAAACATTATGTTTATTTATAATTAGTAATAATATTATTGATAAATATTTACAGTGTAATTGAGCAAGTACGTCCTGTTTATAAACTGCGTAATTGTGGTTTAACGGGATAAAACTTTAAGAACAAAAAAAAATCCTTTTTTCCAATATTCCTTTTGAGAAAATGAATAGTTGCAGTAGCAACATGAAAAGGGTTATCCTCCACTGTGACTCCGCATGTGTATCTTCAAAGCTCCCTTTTGATAACATGAATAGTTGCAATCAGGACAAGAAAAAGGTTTTTTTCCACTGTGAGTAAGCAAATGACTTTTTAAATTTCCCCTTGTTATACACGAATAATTGCAGTAGGTACATGAAAAAGGTTTTTCTCCACTGTGAGTCCTCATGTGTAGCGTCAAACTGTCTTTTAAGGAACATGAATAGTTGCAGTCGGTACATGAAAAAGGTTTTTCTCCGCTGTGAATCATCATATGTCTCTTTAAATTTCCCTTTAGAGAACATGAATAGTTGCAGTCGGGACATGAAAAAGGTTTTTCTCCACTGTGAGTTAGCATGTGCATCTTGAAATGTCCCTTTGTAACACATGAATAGTTACAGTGGGGACATGAAAAAGGTTTTTCTCCACAATGAGTCAGCATGTGTCTCTTCAAAGTACCCTTTGTTGTACATGAATAGTTGCAGTCAAGACATGAAAATGGTTTTTCTCCAGTATGGGTGCGCAAGTGGACTTTTAAGTTGGACTTGCCTGAGCAGTAGTTACAGTAGGGACAAGAGAATCGTTTCCCACCCCCATGCGTCTTAAGAGTAGTCGTTAAGTCTGAAAAAGAATACGGATAAGATTTTGATAAGTAAATGTTTAAAATCTAATTTAAATCTATGCATCTATATAAATAAAAGTGATAATGTTCGTTTGTTCAAAATCTCAAATCTCTTAAAGTTCTTAACCGATTGCTTTTAAATTTTGATACAACGTTGCATTAAATTACAGCGCCACCTATCTGTTAACCGTAAAAGTGACACGCGCTCTTGTTTATCGATCTGAACGGACGGATTGAGACACAGCAATGCGTGACGGTGTACAAATATTGAATTCATAACATTCTTAAAATCGAGATGTGTGGCTCAAAATGATAATTTATTTAACGCCCAGAGGGCTTTTACATGGTTGGTAGTATAATTTTAATTTGACAGATACTTTGAAACATAAAAAATAAGAATAAAATTACATTTGATAAAAGCTATGCAACAAGTCATACAAACACAAGAAACAAAACAGAAAGTTACAGTTATTTGTAAGTTTACATGATGTGTTTAGGAGTATTGTTGAAATAAATGTTTTAAATGATCCACAAAACTTGCCAAGTTGGTATTGAATATGTCAACATCACCCAAGTAATGATTTCCCATGGTGTGAAGTCGTTGTATCGGAGAGTTGGCAATGTAGTTACGCTTATGTGTGCTGCTGTAGAATATTGTATTTTGTCGTGTTGTTACTGTGGGTGTATGTATGTTTATAAGTTGCAGGAGTTCACAACAGTCGAATTTAGAGTTAAGTATTTTTAATAAGAACGTTAAATCGTTTATTTTACATCTATCTTCTAATGTATGTATTTTTAGAGTATTTAATAAGAAATTGTATTTTAATTCTTCGACAGGGATATTTAATTTAAAATTTATAAAACGTTGAAATTTTTTTGTATTAACTCAATGTTGGTAATGTGAATTTTGTAAGATGAAGACCAAACTATTGAGAGACAATTCAATATTATGGCTTTGTTTAAATTTCTACGGGTAGATAAATAATAAGGAAGGTAATGAATGAGGATCATTTTTCAAAATTATTCAGATAAATGGTGAATCAAGTCCATGTTCATCCAATCCAATCCAGTTTGGTCGTATATCGTGTAACTGGTATAATAATAAACACATGTTTCATTCGCTTCCTTACGTATCGCCTATTTACAATTCTGTCTATAAAAACCTCCATACAAAAAGTGGTTACGCCCTTTACTAAATACGCAATACGGCTTTACTTGGAAGATATTATTGATGTATTTTCTGAAATTCTCTTTCATCTTTCACTACTCATACGAGTAACAGTGTATTCATATTTTTATTCATACCAACAAAATTATCTAAAGTATTCAATTGAAAATCACAAATCATCCTGTTAACACATAAACTGTGTTTGATTACTGAAACCTTGTCGAAACTGTAAAACAATTATATGCTCACGAGTTTGAGGTGGTAAAAAGTGAAGTTGTACAGAACCAGTTGCAGAAAAGCGAGAGAAGAATTAAAGGAACTCGGTATTCCTGAATTTCAACTTCTTTCCGCTTTGCGACGCTACCTCGTGTACATAGTATCAGCACAAACCCGAAAGACTTAAGCCAACGGATTACGTTATGCAAGCGTTGTCTAATTTGTAAGGTGCTGCTGGAACGAGAAAAAAATGCGCCGACAGGAAATGAACCCGCACTTTCTGATTGCCGGTCAGGTGCACGGAACCAGTGTGCTACGTCGGCTTATTTTTAACCGCCAAATAAGTTGGTAAATACTAGAATAATTTTCAATAATCATTGGTTTTTTTTTGTAAATGTAAAGCAGTTATACCTGCTGCCTGGGTAATACTTTCAGGATGCTTTAAGCATTCCTTTTTAACATCCAGCAGATCTATATCAATTTCTGGATAAGGAATTTCCGCTCCCTCTTTATCTCGTGGTCTTCGTTCTGCCTTGATGGTAACAGTCTCCATATTGATGACACCTGGAAAACAAAACAACAATACGAGACCTGAAGTTGCGAGAATAATCTTTCAAAAAGACAGCAGCCAAAAATATAGGATAATATTGTTAATTCTTAATGCAAATTTCAAATATGAAAACGACAAAATAATTATGTCCCAATAGTGGAGTGGTTAGAGTTGTTGTCCCGGTAAGAAAAAAATCCTGACTTCAATTCTCCAGTTGAGACTGTTACATATTTTATTTTTCTGTGTTTTGTTCTGTTTCACACTTAACTTGAAAAATTTCAATTAACGTAATAAAAAATCATAATCTATTGGTTCGAAAGTAATTCTACAAGTCTAAAATGAGTTAAGGCAATGCACCACGTCGTGTAGTATTTTAAATTGAGCCGCTATCAATAACAACCCTTACGTAGATGGCGATAAGGTTTATATTCCTTCTTAACACCATCCGCCTATTTTGATTTATGCAAGAAAAAAACATGGCCAAAAAGTGTCTTTTATATTATTTTGTGGATGTTCAGGGATAAATATTTAATTTTTTTTCGATCATTTTATAAATAACTTAATTTTCCACATTATACAATAAAATCATAACCCAAAATGGGTTCATAAGTAGGAGATTTTGAACTTTAAAGCAGTTTTCATAGGCCTTATACATTAATTTTTTATGGGCTTATAAAAAGACTTATCTAAAAAGTACTTGATTATTTCAAAGGCCAAGATGTATTCTACTCGCAGTATTTAATTAAAGCATCTGAAACATTTTTAGGCGACCAAATTTTCAATCCAAAAACACATGATTTTGCATTATTACGTATGGCATCGCCTTAATGTGATTATTAAAGACAGGTTATCAAATTGTACAGTTATATTCTAGAATGCTTATAACGAGAGATGTGAACAGAATTTTTAATGTGAAAATATTTTTTTAATCTATCTGTCGATACAAATCACAGTTGTTGGTCAAACATTGTGTCCAGGTTGTATATTTCAACTACAAAGAATAGGTCAACATTAGTTAACATCAAATGTTGTCTACATAATCTTAGATCATAAGACGTACATCTTGAATACTAAAAGATTTACACTTAAAATTAGAACACAACTGATAAACTGAATATGTTTACACAAAAAAATTCAGGGCCATCTTGATACTGCATTATGTCTTAGCAATATTGAAATAAATATTCTAAATTCCTATTATTTAAGACGCCACAGCAGTTTCATCTGAATACATTCAAAAATAATTTCGCCAATTTTAGCTCTCTGACCCAAATTTGTCCACTATATAATAAGATAGAATGTGCTGAAGTAGACATTTTCGTAGATAATTTATACAGATTTAGAAAAAATGTTCTGGTATTGATAAAAAAATATGTCGCGTTGATTATATTATATATAACTTGCGTTTGTTTTTAGATCTCTCGTGTTTCTGTGTGTCTTACTTTTTTGTACTACGGGTTTTCCAATGAGAGGTGTTATTTTGAATAGCCCGCTATTTCGGTAGATGTTACTTTTGAAGCTGTCACTTTTTGACATTTGACAAGTAGAAACTAAGCCATTAATAAAAATGGAATGATACACGCTTCAATAACGCATTGAAATTATTAAAATTCAATCGAGTGAATCAAATGCAAGTCATCTTGAGTGATGAGGCCCATTTCCACCTCGGTGGCTTCGTCAACAAGCAAAATTGTCGCATCTGGGGCTCGGAAAACCCAAAAAATTATTGTTGAAAAGCCTTTCTATCCTCAACGAGTCATTGGACCTTACTTTTTCGAAAATGAGGCTGGAGCAACAGTTACGGTGAATGGATCGCTATCGAGAGATGATTAATGATGTTTTATGGCCGGAATTGGATGGTATTGATCTGGACAACTTTTACTTTCAACAAGACGGCGCTACGTGCCACACAAGCAACGAAACAATTGATCTTTTACGATTGAATATAAAAATAACACCTATTATTGGAAAGCCCTGTATTTTTCATCTGAATGAGTTTTCATATAATTATATAATTTATTATTTTTATTTCTTTTATATTTTAATCACTATGTAGAAGAATGAAAATTAATGTTTCCTACGTCTGAGTACGTTTTTGTAATTGTTGAACCTATTTGTGTATAAACTCGGTTTTATTCTAGGTATGATTGTAAGAGCACAAATCACTGCTGTCTCTTAGAAATCTATAGCCGGAATGAAGGGGGACAGTGCGTGGACACACTCACCGTGTGCGCGCTCAATTGGAAGACAGCGATAACGACGAAAATTGCCAACAACATAAGTTGCTCGCATGCGTCCGATCATACAAGTATGTACATCCAGCGCGTCAAAGACCTGTCCCCTACTTTGCAATTCATACGGAAAAGTTTTAACTGTCAGGTATACTGGATAAGCGAGTTTATAAAAATATAATCAAGGATATTTGGCTTACCCGTCGTTAGTTGAATTCTCTCAGAGGCCTCAAAGTGTTCCTTTTTAATACCAGGAACCTCGATATCAATTACAGTTTTAGACCTTTCACTTGTTCTGGTGGCGACTCCGTTTGGATTTGAAGGTTCCGTTGAACTGATGTCATCTGTTAAGAGAAAATACTAACTCAACAAATGGAAACCATACACGGGATGAAACAGTCGATAAATAAACTTTTAACTTGCCAAACTGCTCAAAGTTCGTTAACATTACAAGAAACGTCATTTTAGCAAACCGTTTTTGTGAAAAATGGCTCATGGGTGGATCACTCTACCAGAATCTACCGTATACCAATTGATGCAATCCTCTTCAAGGTCTGAATTACGGAAGTCCCTACTGACACCCTCCTCAGACCCTTCTCCCAGCGTTGCCCAACCCAGGGTGATTTCATGGACCTTAGAAGCCCTTGACAGAGAATCAGTGCAATTTTATACGAATAACCGTACTTTCACTTTTATCTCGCTCATATAATAAAAAAGTAAGAAATGATTATTAGAGTTAAGCCGATTATTACGATAGCTGTATGAAATATAAATTATTCATTTTGGCTACTTTTAGGATTTTATTAATGGTATCCATTAAAAATGTTTGAAGCAAACTGGAAATAATTATTATTTCTCTTTCTAGCGTCAAAAAAATATGTATTTCCGCATGATAAAAAGAGATAAAAATACGCCCGGTCGTATATGACCCGCAAACGCTGGAGAGGTAAAGCCAAACATGAGGTGAAAGGAAATTGCCTGGTAGCCATCTCTTATGTCTTTTGAACTGATTTGTATGCAAAACGGTGAAAAATGAACTATTATTGTTTTATGTTTGTGTTGTTACTATATTTGTTTAATAATAATAAATAATAATTTATTTCACATAAAATCATACAGTAAAACATGCGGAAACTTTGACTAGCCAACTAGGAATGGATCGTGTTTTAGGCCAGTCAAATTGACAAGTTTAGTTCATATCATAATTTAGCACTTAAGAGGAAGCTACAAGCCAAAAATGTGTATATTTTTGGTATACCTTATATCGTAGGTAATAGGCATTAAAATCGCTTGACAAACAGAGTCTAGAAACGTTCGATTTTAAGCAAAAAAACTGGTTTTTTTTAAAATTATTTTGTGAATAATTGTATAAAAGTAAAAAAGTTAATCAAATGAAACTTTCACAGATAATTTTAGCTATAATACGGTATTTTTTAAAAGTTGTTTCCTTTACGCGATCATACATTTCTATTGAAAAAAAAAAATTTTTAGTAGTTTGCATTTATATTTTTTATTTGTATTCTACTCAAGCGAAGCGAAAGGAAAACCATCAATTTATCTAAAGCATAGTTTGTGGTATGCATAATGTATACCAATTCTTTATAAAGATTAATCAAAATAGTGATTTGGCACTAAGCTTCGCCATAATATA
Source organism: Hesperophylax consimilis (assembly GCF_061612785.1). NCBI lineage: Eukaryota > Metazoa > Arthropoda > Insecta > Trichoptera > Limnephilidae > Hesperophylax > Hesperophylax consimilis. The sequence goes on from NC_142855.1 coordinate 4,012,683, forward strand.
AAAGAAAACCGCCAAAGTAAATAAAGGCCAGATGGTAATAATAAAAAGACAGATCACCGCAGGATTTGTAAGGTAGAAAAATGTGAAGGGTAGTGTATAAGTTTATAATCTAGTTGGGTGATTAGAAAATAATCAATAGCATTGATTAATAGTGAATATATTGATAAAGAATAGACAATAGTGTTCGGAGGTAATAAATATGTGTTTTTGTATTGTATGGACTTGAACGAATTATTTATGAGTGTTTTGGAAATTATGGATTTATATATTTTTCATAATGAGATTATCTATTGATCAACATATCTTCACTTTTGACCCTCCCGAAATCAAGGAGCCAGTAATTTGATTAATTTGCGCAAAACATTTGTACTTTTCGTTTTCCAATCATTGGGAATGATATTAAATAATTTAGGTCCTAAGAATGCTGATGATGCGGTGCTGATTGCTAATAGTATGGATGATCTACAGTCTTTCTCGTCTAGGATGAACGAAGTATGCGTGAAGAATGAGTTAATGATGAATGTAAGTAAGTCTAAAGTAATGGTGTTTGAAAGAGAGAGTACGAAAACAGTGTGCAATATAATTGTGAATGAGGAATACTTGGAGCAGGTGGATGAGTTTGTGTATTTAGGAAATATGTTCTAGAGAGATGGGAAGGCTGACAGAGATATTGAAACAAGGGGAAATGCAGGTAACTCCATTCATGGAGGACTTAACGCAGTTGGCGCTAGCAAAAAATTGTCCAAAGAAGCGAAGTTAGCAGTCCACAACGGAGTGCTGGTGCCTACCTTGACGTATGGAAGTGAGGCATGGAACTGGCAAAGGATGAAAGCACATTGAATGCTGTTGAAATGAGATCCCTGAGGCGTATGTGTAGTAAAACCATGTTTGATCGTGTGAGGAATGTGGAGATCCGCAAAGAGTGCAAGGTTGATGTATGCGTAATGAGTAAGATTAAGAAAGGCACGCTTAGATGGTTTGGGCATGTAGAGCGAATGAGCGAAGATAGGAGTGTAAGGAGGATATATGATGCAAATGCGAATGGTAGCAGAAGTCGGGGACGCCCAAGGAAGACATGGCACGATCAAGTGAATCAGATTCTCGAGTCGGGCCATGTCAAGAATCGGAATAATAGATAAGTATGTATGAGACAATGTATGAATGTGAATGAGGCAAGAAGTGTGTGCCAAGACCGAGTTGTTTGGCGGTCCGTCCTCTCTGCCTACCCTTGCGGGGAAACAGCGTGAAGGTTAGTTAGTTAGTTAGTTAGGTCCTAAGTACGAGGATTGCCGTTTTTCCAAGGGACGTCGTGGTTTTTATTAGGACATTTGGATTATTTCTTGAAAAAAATTATAACGGACTATGTTTTTTGGGGGTATATGATAAGATGCGCAATGGAATATGTCATTAAAATGCAATTGGGTTTTGGCATTTTCCATAAGTCGTCCCCCTCAACAAGTGGCTTCAAATTGTTCTCGAATTGCTCCGTCCAGGGCTTTGAAGGTCCTTAGGTGATATAGTTTCCGTATATCCCGTTTCGTACCGTACAGAAAAGGCCGCTTTCGGGAGGTGTCAGATATAACATATAAATAAATACAGGTAATATAACCCAAGTTATAAGTTCAATAGAGTATGTATTTTTACGTCTGAATTATGTATTTACCAACAAAAGAAAACGATATACCTGAATTATTTTCGGAAATCGATTCCGGACATTCTTTTTTGATAAAAGAATAGTCTATATCGATTTCTGTAAGTATCACAGGAACACTCTCTTCCGCACTTGTGCCTGGTTCTAACTTGATGGCATTGGAATCCATACTTTTACGTAAGGATCCAGTGGTTAAGTTTTACTTTAAATTTATAACGAGGTTGAAGGGTTTCTTGAGAGAAGGAATGATTATGATCTTCCAAGATATTGAAATTGACGAAAGAAGTAAAGCCAAATAACATAACCAACAAAAAGTGACAGGAAATATTCGGAAGAAGTTTATCCATAGATAATACAGAAAAGAAAATAATGTCTCAATCTACGATGAAATCCAAGTGTTGCCATTTGAAATCATCACTTACCGTGAACCTAAAAGGCACTGGATATAGCTATTCGGGGTGAGGGGAAAGATGTGCCTTTACATACTTAATTTTATCATGACGTTTCCCATTTCTTGACTCAACTAATACCCAACAAAATATTCATGACCCGTTATAATTGTAAAAATAAAATAGTTCATTTATTTATTGTTATTAAGTTTAATTTGTAGAACTCCATTTTATTTTCGTCAATGCCTTTTATGCAAAATCGCACTAATGCTGTGTTAAGTGATTTTTAGGTCAACGAAAATTGTCGACGATGGACGTTGTGTTCAGTTCCTACTTAGAAAATATCATTAAAATTTTATTAGTTTCTGCTGCTGTATACTGTATATCATGCATAACATTACTATTGCTTACACGACGTGATTTCACCACCTTTACACTAGTGTTGACGCAACTATTAATTTTCCATTAACGTTGTCCTTGCAATTTTTCCCATCCTATTTTACCTACAAGTACTTGTCATTATCCGACTATACCCACGTTTGTGTGACATTTTACAACAATAAACGTAACTGTCAATCCAGTTTATTGATGGAGCCTGTTTGATTAACATCTATTTGTATTAAGTGCTGTTATTGATATAAATTCGGGGTAGAAGGCCTGTCCAGTGATCATATTCGGTTCTTTCAGTGTGTTTCTTATCCAACCTGGATGTTACGGAAGCTTGTGTGTGAAATAAATCATATCTCCTGTGAGTGAAACCAACCACCAACATCTTTGAAGAATATCAAAGGGGTAAGTCGGATTCCTTCCTTACTCCATGTTCACCATCTCCAACCATAGTTATATCAACTCCGATGTTCACAATTAATTTTTACAGTCCACTCTTGATTCGTCTATTGCGATCACATCTAGTTTTATTGCTTCCTAACTCTTATATAACTATTTCTATATAATAATACACATCACACTGTTCAGCTCTCGCAGTTAAATCAATCTTCCCTTGCTTGCAATAGTTATTGGTATGTTCTAGTGCACTATTTTTATTGCTTGCAACTCTATCTGTAAATAAAAATATAAATATTCGTTTGTTCAAAATATTAAACCTTCGAAAATTCTTCACCGACATCGCTGAAAATTTAAAAGTCTTTTTTTATAATTGCAAGAATTTTTAGAGAGTGGTTTCAATGGTAGAAGTAGTCGGGAACGCTCGAGGAATTTTAAACGCAATATCTCTTCACTGGAATGAGAAAGGTATTCGATATCGATGAAATGTAGTTATTTAAGCCCCCGCTTACCCAATTTCTACTGATTTATAACAAGTTTCTGGTTAACTCTTTAGGCTAAAGGAGTTAGCGCAACACGGCATAACACCCCAAAAACAAATAACAAAAAAAACAACGCGTTTAGTTCTGTTATTTGATATGTTATAGACATGAAAAAATTCACAGTGTATCTATAAATGCAACTAAAGCATTTATCGAGAGATTTTTGCTTTATTTCAAAAGAGTCAATAAATAATAACAATAGCGAAACATTACGGGGTCAGGTAGTTAATAAAAATAATGATTGGATTATTTTTGTAGCGCCGTTTTCGTGAGAAAATCACCTCAAGGGCACGATGTTCCAATCCAAGTGACTTCTCTTGCCTGAATCATACCGAAAGCTGACTGTACTGATCACATGAGTCAAGCACTCGGCCGAATGAACTGTCTCGGTCGAGAACTCGGCAGGTGTAGTTCAGGCATTATTTTCATATTATAACAATTGTTATGGATCCATTGAACAACATTTTTTGATATTCCAAGCGGAACAAAGTACCTATACAAAGGTCATACAATTGTTGGTTCCTATTTATTTATTTTTATTTAGTACAGCTGGTGATGATACAATGACACATGTACATTAAGGTGGAGTGAAATTTTTTTTTCGAGAATTTCGAAATCGGCATAGTTGGAAAAGATGCTCCATATATTAACAATTACAACAAAAATAATAAAAAAAATATATTCACAATACCTGGACATCGCCAAAGCTTTATATTTTATCAATTTCACAATTTTACCCAAGTATTTATAGCTCATATACGCGAAATAAAACAAACATAAAATTTGTATTTTACCATTTATTTTACAGATAATACATTCGTAGATTGTTAGAATGGAACAAATAGTGGAAATAAAAAATGTACATATATTATTTACCGCATTGAAAAACATGAAAATTACAAAAGTTTAATGAACGGTACTGCATTTTGGTGTTAAACATAGGCATAAGGTGTCGTGACTCTAACCTTGTTTTTATTAATCCATCTCGCCTCAATGGTCCACAAACAACGGCTGAGGCTTCTGTTACAATTTTCACACATCTCTCTGTAGCTTGAGTGTGGCAAGAAAAATTCTTTATCATTGGTAGTATGACATCGTCAACTATCGTGTGATCGGTAATGGCTTGTAAAATTGTCTCGTCACTTACAAATTTGGTTATTGGTGGCTCGGTTATATTTTCCCACTTTATAACATCAATATAATCATCTGCTGAAAATCATCTAAATCAAAAACAGGCACTTTGAAGGTACGAATAAAGTCTGATTGAATTTTCATTTGCCGAGCTTTCAATATTCTTCTCAACGCCAGCTCTCTTACGTATTTTCGGTTGTCGTTTAACATGGCTAACAATATATTTTCGTGATGCCCAAAAAAGCCATTACGCTGGATTACTGGATCAATAATATTTTTTAAATCACTGGGCAAATACCGTGAAAGCACTATTGTTTCGTGTAAATGCCTTGCACCGGAAATACATAATTGTTTGGTCTTAATGTTGAACCACATAGGTGCGTAAACTGTTTATACAAATGTCGTTAAAGTTACCATTTTTGTTGGTGGTTTTAGGGTAGAAATGTAAAGCCAAAGAATCCGATTCGCTTGGGTGAGCCACCTGGATTGTACAATTTTACCGGGATTTGTTTTTGATAAATTTTCATTTCAGAATCCGGAGTCAATAGTTTTACACATTTTTAGTAGATACAGCTGATCTGTACTTAAATCCTGTGTATTTGTCGTACTTGGTAATGAACATTGATTGATTTTAAATTTCACGACAGGAAATTGTTCACACTTATTTAAAGATTTACCAATAATTCCAGTGAAACTTTGCGGTCCAGTCATGGTTCCGTCGATGTTCTCAAAGAGATGTCGCAAAATGAGTTCGTTTGCTTGTAATTGACAGACAATCCACTGAAAAGGCCGTTCGAGATGTGATTCAAATCGCGCCGAATAACATCTCATTTGTACCCCGTATTAACTACAGTTCCGTCGCATCCAATTGCAACAATTTTTTCCAAAGCAATATCTTTCGAAGACAGTAATGAAATAATTCCATCTGAAGCAATAAGTATATTGCTTCAGATTTTCCGGTTTTTAATGAAATGTGTCCCATGTACTCGCTACCTAGTTCTTTTACTAAACTAACGTGTTCTTCAGTTATTATTTTTGGCCGGTTGTCCTCCATGCTTAAAGTTTTGTCCTTCCGTCCGTCGAAGTATAAAACAAATTGATTGGTATCGATTACTAACGGCTTACTAGTAAGGGCAGTTCTTTTATTCATTCGAGCTCGACGAATTTTACTCCTATCCACAACGCGAGATGTATCGTTCTGTGAAATTATGCCAACATCTTGTAATACAGCGGAAACAATTGCAGCTCCTGCTCGATCTGAAATACAATATCTGTCTAATGTTCTGGCCACAACAGGGAAGTCTTTCACCTCATGGTGAGAATTATTTGATTGTGCTACACATTGCATTATTTCTTAAGGAATTGAAGAGGAAGCACATTTTTTGAGAGTCTAAAGTTTAAACGACAAGAAGGAATAGCGTCAGTACCCCGATCTACTAGATAATGTCTAGCGGATCGGAAACTTCGCCAAGATGATACGCGATACACTTCACTCTGTTTGATACGCGTTTGGGGTAGAAGGATTCGTTGCTGTGTGGGAATAGTTTAACTGTTCCTACATTCCTACTTTATAATTATACTATAAAATAATAATGTTATTATATCATAGGTAATAAATAAACACTCAATTTTTTAACATAATTATAAGCATTTCTAAGAATCGGGAGAACATTATTGGTGTTTTCAGTGTTTTTATCAAAAATTCAAAGTGGTGGCGATGTCTTAATTATAAATAAATATTTTTTATATTTTTTATTTAAGATAAACACATAACGGAGCACCAATCCCGCGTATGCCGAATTCTATATTACGAAAAAAATAATTCTCCATACTAGACCGCTCCACCTTAATGTACATATACATAAAAAATACTTTGACTGCCCAACAAGGAGGAATTCCCGTTTTAGGACAGTCAAAATTGAGTTAGTATTCATGCACGCATATATTTTGTAAGAACAAAAACAAAAAAAGGAAATAATGAAAAGTAATATAATATATACCTACATAACTAAAAAATATATATATATATATGACTAAAAAATAATAATACATAAAAAAAATATTATTATAAAAGATTAAAAGCAAAAAGTTATAAAGTTAACTGATGTTAACTTGTTGTTTGGTTTGTTTAGTTTTGTTTATTTTCTTGTTTTCTTAATGTGTTTGATATTTTGTTTGTTTTATTTTTGGAAAAGTGCGACTTCACACTCTTTTCTCCCTAATTGGTGAAGCCAGACAGTGATCGATTTACGAAGAGCACCTATGCTTTCCTTTTTCCAAGCATCAGGTATAAAGTTGCAAAGTTTTGGGCTATAAAACAGTGTTTTGTTTCAGGTAGGTGTAGGTATATTTTTGTAGGGTTGACTGAAAATGATATCATTGTACCAGCTCTGTTCTGCCAATGAGATCTGAACTTTTAACATCAACATTTCAGATCATTGTAGAAATGTATTATATATTTGTACAGCGCCTTAGATGTGATTTTGAACAATAACGGCGCTGTACAAATCATCCAAATATTATTATTATTATTAACAGTTTTTTCTATAAGAAAATAGGTTCATGAATTCACGGTTTCAAGGTTAAACCAGGATTACGTTCTGGTTCTAAATAGTTAGAATTTTTGTACGGTACCTACTCACATATATTCTGCATTTTTTAAAGAACTGCCCGGTTCCTACTTAGTGATTGTTATCTTTAATTGTCTGTTGTCTATGGAGCTGTCAATTTTCGACGCGTCCTTGTAATCTTTTTCAGGCCGTTATAATAATTATTGTTCCTCCTTTCGATCGCGTAAAATACTTACTTACGTATTAAAATAATTGTATTAAATATCCGCCATTTGGGATTATTTCAACAACTATCACATTTTTGTTACAAGTTTTTAAATTTCAAGCGCTTTTTCTTTCTAGTGACGTTTCATCAATCAACAAGTATTGACCGTCGCGTTTCACCTTGTACGTAAGTAGGTTCTTGTTATATTTACTAAGCAAGACATAATCTCTTTATTTGTTATTAATTATTATAATGATGTATCGCTTTATAAAATTTCAACAGTTTGGTAAAACACCAAACAGTTTCTAGGCCGCGAGTTTTACGCGTTCTAAGCTAATCCATACAAATGTATACGAAAAGGGTCCGGGATAGTTCTAAATGGTGTTACACGCGACAAACGAGAGTTAAAATGATTTTTAACTTTTGATTTACGGCCTTCGTCAAATATTACAACCAAGCGATTAGTTAGTTAATTTAATCTTGACCCAAATGAAAGATTTTTTAAAAGTTCATTTAAATCATTATTATAATACCTGTTAACTTGCATTCACACTCAATACAAATAATATATGTCAACAAGCGTGTTTAATTTTTCGCCCTTAAATTCGTGTACCAATGTTGTTAATTTTATGTATTCACTTTTGACAATGTTAATATGTACTTCATTTACGGAACAACTGGGTCGACTTACTTAAAACTACACCAAACATTAAATTGACAGTTGTGATTTAATTTGCGAGTATGACTGACTTTATCTAAAAGTACCGTTCAACGATGACCGTGACAGATAAATTTTTTATCATTTGTATTTTTTTTTCACAGTCGATAAATCGGCGTTTATTGAAAAACAATTCTTTCATTTTCATACAAAATAAGAGATTAACATTATTAGAAGTTATCATAAGCAGGTAAATCCATTAATAGAGGACTGAACGCAGTAGGCGCTAACAAAACATTGTCCGAAGAAGCGCAGCTACCAGTCCACAATGGAGTGCTGGTACCTACCCTGGTGTATGGAAGTGAGGCGTGGAACTGACGGAGAAAGGATGAAAGAAGACTGAATGCTGTTGAAATGAGATCCCTGAGGTGTTTGTGTGATGAAACCATGTATGACCGTGTGATAAATGAGGAGAAACGCAAAGAGTACAAGGCTGATGTAAGCGTAGTGAGTAAGATTAAGAAATGGACGCTTAGTTGGTTTGGGCTTGTAGAGTGAAAGAACGAAGAAAGGTGTGTATGGAGAATATATGATGCGAATGCGAATGGTAGCAGAAGTCGGGGACGCTCGAGGAAGACAAGACACGATCAAGAGAATCAGATACTTGAGTCGGGCCATGTCAAGAATCAGAATAATAGAATAGTATGTATGAGACGATGTATGAATATGAATGAGTCAAGGAGTGTGTGGTGTGACCGAGTTGTTTAGCGGTCCATCCTCTCTGCCTACCCCTGCGGTAACGGCGTGATGGTTAGTTAGTTAATTTCCATCAGTTGTATATAGGTAGGTACTTTGATATATATTATTTTGTGATATTGTTTATTGTATAATTTTGTGTCATACATGTATTAAAAATTAAAAATGTTTTATATATATTATTTGTAGAACCTACAGACAAGCCGTCATGTGTGACAGCTTTGTGGGACTGCATATACCTGTATCTTTAAAAATTTATAATAAATAAAAAAAAAAAAAAAAAAAAAAAAAAAAAGTTATTACCTATATAATTAAAATGTATATTTATATCAGTAGATGTGATCTATTCTAATGTCACAGCATATTAGGAAATATTAAATTTAGATAAATATTGATGAAGAAGAATTAATAAAGTGTGTAGTGTTACAATATAAAAATGATACGTTTTTAGACGCCTGGTTAAAAATTCAACGATTGGATTATTTGAAAAGAAATAATATAATATAAAATTAAAATGCAAGACATATATATAATCAATGCAAAAAAAAACACGTTTTAAGCTTTTAACTTTAACTTTTGGTTAAGTTATACTTTATTTTCAGTTGAGAACAATTACCGTTATATAACAGGACGCTATCACAGCAGCGGCATGGATTTTTCTAACCCGAAGAGTGTTTTCATCAAGACGGAACCAGAGTCCCCGGAAAGAGGGGCAGGTGAAATGCCGTATAAGGATTTTGACGTTCACCTCCCGGGAGTGAAGATGGAATGTTTGCAGTTTGTTGAGAGTGTTCAGCCAACTAGTAAGTTGCATTAAGTATATTATCACAAAGGAGTTTCAGATGGATGCAATCAGAACAGCTGCCTGTTTTCTACTTCCCCTCTTGTTGTCCATCGGTACTTTTGGTTTTAACTTTGAAATTTTGCTTTACAGGAAACTGTCGAACTTATTATGCCGGCAAACAGTTCCCAATTCCTCAACCTCCTGCCTCAATATCTCAAATTAATCATCTCGTGTTCTTTATTAGATAACGGACGTAACGTGTATTTTTCGACTTAATGAATATGTACCACGATGATTCCGGAAATCATTATTGGATTTGTAGTGGGTATTTTGAGTGTTCAGTTTTGATTAATTAGCTGTACTGCATTGTGTACTTGACTTGTATTGATTACTGATGGTTGGAGTTGTTTACTGGTCGTTCTATGCTGAAATCCATGGCAGTACTTTTGATTTCCTTTGCAATATCAAAACAATGTTTGTGTTAACCTCTTGCACTTTTTCAACTCGACTGTCTCCACTCTGTCTCCACTCCGTGGAACGAGCTGCCGGCCTCTGTGTTTCCTCCCTCCTACAACATGGGACTCTTCAAGACCCATGTTCACTCCTTCCTCTCCACAAAAACACCCTCCACACAGCATCCCCAAAGATGACACAGGCCCTGAGGGAAACTATTTTCTTCAGGGCCTCTTGTGTGGAGTTAATATAAAAAAAAAACTCTAGGAAATTTCAGTTTGGCCGCGCACCGCACGGATTTCCTCAAAATCTTCATACAATCTCGTCCGGGTCACCAAATGCGTGTCTTGCGATTGGTAGAGACATTAAAAAAGTTAATTTAAAAAATAGAATATTTATTACGTAATTGTAAAAAGTATTCACTTTGTGGCTCATCATAATTTTCAATAAAAACACATAAATTTGTTTTTGACCACTATTGTTTTATTTTCACTCTACCGGTTTCGGAAGAACCCTTCCTTCATCAGGAGAATATTAAAAACTGATATACTACCCAAAATATTGACATATATATACAAAAATGTTAAGTGTTTGAGGGAGGGGTGGACAAAGTGTAAGGGGTAATTACAGGAATTCCAGGAAGAACAGAGCGGTTAACTGGTAATATCTCTAGAATAGGCCTATAAGACAGATTAATTTGATTATTTATTATACTGGAGTTATTATTGAGGGATTTTCTGATTTCAAGTGCTTCTAAATTATCTAATTTTTTGCCTTTGTTACTACGGCGAAGAATTTTAACCCCTGTATCTTTACTTAAAGTATGATCGGTGGAAATGAGATGATTGGCAAACTCTGAAAAGTTATTGTTATTTAAACATCTTAAATGTTCCGTGATTCTAATATTTATATTTCTAGTTATCTTACCTATGTAGAACGATGGACAATCATTGCAACATAGTTGGTAAATGCCTGAGTGGCTAAATTTGTGATTTTTATCTTTAGTATTTTTAAGTAATTTTCCCAAGTTGTTATCAGTATAGAACGCGGGTTTAATGTGGGTCGGCAAAAGGTTGCACAGACGCAATGTAGGCGCACTGACTCTAGAAGTATTTCCATGGAACCTGCTATAAAGAGCTAGCATCATTGCGCATTGGTGCACGTACGAGTAATCAGATCTGAACATCCGTTCACAGTTGACAGTTGCCATTACGAGAACGGGTCGTTTCTTTGACTCGTAATTGTGGAACGATTCATCTTTCAAGACCGGCATTAATAAATTCGTTCCTACAGACCCTGCCTTAATCCCCTCACAATGCTGCCCAACCGGATGGCATTGTAGTTGTACAGACAGGTGGGCTCTTGTGAGGTGTTACATTTTAGTTTATTTTTCCAGGTAGCATTAAAGTGGAGACTGTTCCCATCAAGGCAGAGCCAGAACCCCGAGAAGAAAATGGAGCGGGAATTCGTGGTATGGAAATTGACATAGAACTGCCGGCTATTAAAAAAGAATCCTTAGAACACGCTGAAACTACTACCCAGACTGCGGGTAAAATTGATTTTTGTATTTCTGAATTAGTTTTACTCATTATCTATTTTCGATATCCACTTATTGAGCTTTGTGCGCCATCTTTTTCAGACTTAAAAATGGACCAGAAGACGCATCCTGGAGAAAAATCTCATTTGTGTTCCTACTGCACATATTCATGTTCTCGGAATAGCATTTTAAAACGTCACATGCGCACTCATACTGGAGAAAAACCTTATTCATGTTCCTACTGCAACTATTCATGTTCCGAAAAAGGAACATTGAAATGCCACACGCTTACCCATACTGGAGAAAAACCTTATACATGTTCTCGCTGTAACACTTCATTTTCTCGACAGGGAAATTTAAAAATTCACATGCTTACCCATACAGGAGAGAAACCCTATTCATGTTCCGATTGCAATTATTCGTGTTCTCAAAAAAGAACTTTAAAAAATCACGTGCTTACACATACTGGAGAAAAACCTTTTTCATGTTCCTACTGCGGCTACTTATGTTCTAAAAAGGGAAATTTGAATCGTCATATGCTTACCCATACAGGAGAAAAATCTTATTCATGTTCTTACTGCAGCTTTTCATGCTCTGAAAATATATATTTAAAACGTCACATGATTGCCCACGCCGGAGAAAAACCCTATTCATGTTCTTTATGCAAGTATTCATGTTCTCTTAAGCGTTATTTAAAACGTCACATGACTACACATACTGGAGAAAAACCATACCCATGTTCACAATGCAGTTATTCGTGTACTCGAAAGCAATATTTAGAAGTTCACATGCTGTCTTGCAGTAAAAAACTCGGGTAATCCTCGTTCATCCTTCAACCTCGTCATCCTTCAGCGTCGCGAAGGAATAGACAGCTTCTTACTGCCCATAAATTTGATTCAATAGTTTTCTGCGTCCTTGAACCTGCAATATTATTTTTTTCTTCTGAATAACATTTTTACTCATTTAAATGGGTTCCTAAATAAATTCCTTAAATGTGATATATTGTATATAAGGGATCCATCAGACGTGTACATAGTTAAATGAACTTAAGGAGAAGAAGTTAATTGAAATTGTACACATTGTCAGGATCGATGAAACTTCGGTAATTGGTGTTTTTAATTGTTAGGAAATGAGAAAATGTCGCTTTCTTTTCAAATTTTCAATATTTAATCTCATTGTTTACCCCCTAAGTAAGATATTATTCTTAAATAAGTATATTTAGATTTTGCTCACAATAAATAGTTTTTTCAAAATTTATATTCTTTCGTGAAAAAGATTGTAAATGTATACACTCTCATGGCCTGTACTTCTTTAACCAGTTTCAGTATTTACTGTATTTGTGTATAATTTATTATGTTATCTTGTGTAGTATTCCTGTACTTCTAATCTTAATAATTTTAAAAAATAATCGACTGATATCGCTGAAAATGTCAATGTTTGTTCTTATTGCACCTGAATAAGATACGGAATTGAATTAAAGTCGATGTAATTTAGTTTTTTAAGAGTAACATTATGGTTAACAGAAGTGAAAGAAGGTGGGAGTAGTCTGAGACCCCTGAAAAAAAAACATTAGCAATATCGAAGCATTGCGGGCTCCACTAGTGTTTTTATAAACGTTGTGTTTGGACGTATTAGATTATTATGCATTTATTATGTTCGTACCGTTTTCTGATTTTCAATAAGTTATTTTCTTGGAATACTTTTGTAAGGGTTCCCGGTTAGAGTTAAAATGTTGTTTTGTAAATTTATTCCTAATTAAAATATATTTAGTTTTTTCATATATAGGCAGTAGATCATTGTAGAAGTGTATTATATATTTGTACAGCGCCCTTGAGGTTATTTTACACAAAAACGGCGCTCAATAAATCATCCAAATTAGGGTTCCCGGTTAGAGTTAAAATGTTGTTCGGTAAATTTATACCTAATTAATATATATTTAGTTTTTCATATATATGTGGTTAGTAGATCATTGTAGAAGTTTATTATATATTTGTACAGCGCCCTTGAGGTTATTCTGCACAAAAAGGCGCTATATAAATCTTCCAAATATTATTTTTTATTTAATTAGATGTTGTGTGTTTCCCCATAATCAGTTTAATTTTGTACCCTAATTCTGCTTGTGTTAAGCGAAACCCGTCAGTTATAATAAATTAAATTAATTTGTGGTTATGGACAAAGTTATTATTGTTTTATTTCATTAATAAGTTAAACCATAAAGTGACTGATTTCTACCAAAATATAAAGTATAATCCCCTCTCTACTTGTGGTGGTAGCAGATAAGCTATTCTGCCAAAACACTAATTAGTGGGATGTTTATTTTTTATATTAGATTCAATTTCACAAGTATAATAAATGAATAAATTAAAGTTTTTCAGCCCTCCTCACTAGGGTTTCCTATTCTGAGGCGTCCTGTAGTTTTAAAACTTTTATATTTAGTTTCAATCGTCTTCACAGTATTTGTAAGTTGAATATCACTTTGTTCTCTCAGCCATGTTTTTAATTTTGTTTTAAATATATTCATTTCCGTTATTTTTTATTTAATTTGGAAGAACATTGTAAAATTTCGTAGCATAGAATTAAATATTTCTCTTTCCAAAAGATGTATTCAAACTGGGGGTAACCATTGTATTTTGGCTTATTGCTCTGGTTAATTATTTATTTCGAGTAGTGGAGTATTCAAATATGTCAGCGGCTGAGTTAGCATCGCGTTTGGGCCCCGCCCAGGCGACGTACGTTCAATCTTCTCCTGGCTAAGTCCTCCATCACGACACAAGTAACAATTTCCACTTTCTGTGGCTCTAGTAGAAGACTTTCAATGTGTATATTTTTTTAGTGCATTGTACAAGTTGTTTTACAATTTTACATAAATAATCAAACTTTACATGTTGCATTAACCCGTGAAGGGTCCACCTAAAATTCATGTTACATACAGAGAAAAAAAACTTAAATAAACAGAAAAACACCTTAATGAAAATAACTGAGATATCTCAGATATTTTACACACCTTAATGAAAAAAACTGAGATATCTCAGATATTTTACATACCTTTTTTTATTTTATTTATTGTTCTTCAAAGTACATTCCCATTAAACCGCAATTAAGCAGATTGTCAACAGGATGTTCATGTTCAATTACAATATAACATATTTTCATAATATTATTACTTATTACAATACAACTTAAACATCATATTTATCACCAACCACTGCCATAATCAAAAGTATTAATAATACAGAGTATCTCTGCTTAATAGCCATGTTTTCAGCATATATCTGAATCTCTGAGGTAATTCGCAATTTTTTATATTGCTTGGAACATGTTGAATATTTTGGGCATGTTGTATTCCAGGGTTCGCTGTCCGAATTTATTGTTATGTTTTGGTACAAGCATTCCTTAATTTTTTGTGAATCTAGTATTATGTTCATGTTCGACTTTCCTCTTATATTCAGAGTCAGATATATGCTGAATCAATATTTTGTGCTATAACAAGGCCTGTACCGGTAAGACAGTCAAGTTCCGATACAATAATGATATATTTCGCCTCTGTGAAAATATCTGTTTTGGAAGTAGTAATTTAATCATAGAATTTTATACTAATTGTAGGTAATTTAAGTTAGTTTTGCAAGAGTGTCCCCATGTGGGTTATTCCATATCGTAAAGTAGATTCTGCAAGTGATAAGTAAATTATTTTGAAAATACTCATAGGAACGAAACATTTCAATTTGTACAGTTTACCCACTATTAATGAAAAAACTGAGATATCTTACACACATCAGGAGGAGAGGGTACGTAAATAACAATTTGATTCAATTTTCTCCAATATGCATTTATTAAACTGAACTAAGGACAAACGGAAAATATCAGGGTCTGAAAAAATATTGTATTTTGTTCATGTCCTTCCTTGTCTGAGTGTGGGATGTGGAATTTATTTATTCCAAGGAATATAAACAGTCTTAATATTAATTTAATATACAAAGGAAGATGCAAAAGAAACATACCAATTATAAATGTTCACATATGGTTTATTTGGAAATATACAACTAAATATTTACTGAATGTAGACTAAAATATAAAAAGCCGGCCTAAGTAACCAATTTAAAAGCCAAACTAAATAACAATTGTATAAAAATTGAAGTAGAACAAATGTAATCCACCTATATACTGCATTATACAAGAATATATGTGTTTATAAGAATACAGAACGGATGTGGGAGTGGAAGACAGGTTTTGGGGTTGTAGCGGGATGGGATAGGAAAAAGATTTGGGAATGTTGCCGCCCAACTGAAATTAAAATAATAATAAATTAGCATTTTAAATATAAAATAAGGTTCCATTAATTAAAAATAATATTTAGGAATAGTTTGTTTGACCGCGTGTTTCCAAGTGGACAGTGGAAATGAACATTTTCCAGAAGGTAGTCGAAATCAACATCGTTTGCTCGGATACATCTCTTCCATATTCCAATGAATGTTGATAGTTTGTGGAATGCTAATGAATATTTTAAATGTTGGGGTTGTCGGAAAGATTTGAAGTGTTTCAGAACTAATTTCTTCTAACTTTTCAAAATTTACTTTATATTACGGATTCCATTTTACTTATCCAAATTCTAATATCGAGCGAACGAAAGAGACATATAGTAGTTTCATTGCATGAGGTGATCTGAATAGTTTCGTCACTCTTATGATGAATCCTAGAATTTTATAGGCCCTGTCAGAGATGAAATTTATATGTGATCGGTAAGACATTCCTGAGTCCATTATTATCCCTAAGTCCCTTACTTCACTTCATCTTTTTAGTTCTACGTCATTGATTTTGTACGGAAATATTAGAGGGTTAATACATTTGGTAAAAAAGATTTGTGTTACATTTTTCCAGGTTAAGGCCCAGTTTATTGTTCGCATAATATATCCCAAGTCTATTAATATCCTCTTGCAATTCTAAGCGGTCATTGATATTAGTGACTTTTTTGTAAATTTTAGTGTCATCTGCAACAAAATAAACAATAAAGGTCCAATATGAGATCCTTGTGAAATTCCTGATGATATGTTGTATAAACGTGAAGAGAAACCCTTAGCTCTAACTGCTTGACTTTTGTGACATACGACTTGATCCATTTAAGGTCTCCATTAATCCAAATTTTTAACAGAGTCTTCACAAACAGTTCGATATTCATTTTATTAAAGGCTTTAAAAAATCCGCATGTTGGACCTGGACACAGTTTGATAATGCCTTCAGAGGGCGAAACAGCTGTCACGCGTAATAATAATTACAGAGCAGAACTTTTTTAAAAATAAACTGTTTTTATAAACCCAATAACAATATTATTGAATATATAAAAAATAAATTATATTTACATAGCGAATTTGAAATAATATTGCAAACTAAAAAAATGTGTTGAAAATACTGAAGGGCTAAAATTTATTTAATCAATAATTGATCGCTCATGACAGGAATTCTTCAATTAAATAAATGGAAAATGCGTGGCAAAATGTCATGTCTACAAATGAGTAAAGTGAAATTTATAAATTGCACTGGGACCGTGGGAATGGTATCCCTTAAGTTGCGTCTACAGATAAGTCCGAAAATCAAATGTTGCGTTCAAAACTAAGACTGATTTAAACTTAAGAGTACTTCTGTATATCAGTCAGTTTTTAACAACATGAATTTCATTCGGAACATTGACTTAAGATGTAATCTTCGTGCATTTCTAGTTTTGATTAAAACTTCACAATTCACATGAAAAGGGTTTCTACCGATTTTTGCAGCACAAAGTATGAGTTTTAAAGTGTTTTCTTACGATAAATGATATTAGACAATGAAAAACAATCACGCAGTTACCTACTAAACAAAAAAAATTTGCTCACTCATTGTAGCCATATGAGAAGCAAGTCATGTAAATGTGCCATCTGTGGTTTTGTGTAATGATCGGTTAGAATGTACCCTGCTTCATCCTGATTTAAAACACACTTCACATTCTAATGGCTCTAAATGAATTATCAAATAATTATAATTGCGATGCGATCCGCGGGTGATACTCTAAATACGGATATGGCTCCCGAGGGAAAATAGTTACACAACCCTGCATTACACAAATGGATGATTTTTACTGAGTCAGGAGTAAGAATCAAGAATAGCTGCAGCTGGAATATGAATAAGGTTTTTCTCTCGTATGCGTAAGCGTGTGACGTTTTAAATATCTCTTTTGAGAACACGAATAGTTACAGTAGGAACATGAGTAAGGTTTTTCTCCAGTATGGATAACCAGGTGACTTTTTAAATGTTCTTTTTGAAAACAAGAATAGTTGCAGTAGGAACATAAAAAAGGTCTTTCTCTAGTATGCGTAAGCATGTGATGTTTTACACTATGCTTATGAGAAGATGAATAGTTGCAAATAGAACATGAATAAGGTTTATCTCCAGTATGCGAAAACATGTGATGTTTTAAATTATGCTTATGAGAAGATGAGTAGCTGCAGTCTGAACATGAATAAGGTTTTTCTCCAGTATGGGTAAATATATGACGTTTTAAATAACTCTTTTCAGTACACGAATAGTTGCAGTGGGAACATGAAAAAGGTTTTTCTCCAGTATGGGTATGCATGTGACGTTTTAAAGATTCCCTTCGGGAACAGGAAAAGTTGCAGCAAGAACATGAATAAGGTTTTTCTCCAGTATGGGTAAATATATGACGTTTTAAATAACTCTTTTCAGTACACGAATAGTTGCAGTGGGAACATAAGTAAGGTTTTTCTCCATTATGGATAGTCATATGACTCTTTAAATTTTTTTTTTGAGAACACGAATAGTCGCAGTAGGAACATGAAAAAGGTTTTTCTCCAGTATGGGTATGCATGTGACGTTTTAAAGATTCCCTTCGGGAACAGGAAAAGTTGCAGCAAGAACATGAATACGGTGTTTCCCCAGAATGGGTGAGCATATGACTTTTCAAATTTCCTTTGTAAAAACACGAATAGTTGCAGTAGGCACATGAAAACGGTTTTTCTCCACTATGGGTAAGCATATGAAGCTTTAAATTATGTTTATGGGAACATAAATAGTTGCACAAGGTACACGAGTAAGGTTTTTCTCCAGTATGCGTGCGCATGTGACGATTTAAATTTCTCTTTGATGAACTTGAATAGTTGCAGTCGGAACAATAATAAAGTTTTTCTCCAGTATGGGTAAGCATGTGAACTTTTAAATTTCCCTTTTGAGAACATGTATAAGTGCAGAAGGAACACGAAAAAGGTTTTTCTCCAGTATGAGTCCGCGAGTGCAGTGCTAACGCTAACTTGCGTGAGCAGGAGTAGTTACAATGGGAACACGAATAAGGTTTTTCTCCAGGAATCTTCGGATCCGTTAGTAAATCTGAAAAAAAAATGGTATGTGAAATGATAACACAAAATAATTAAACCGAATTCCGACAAATAAAAATCGATTGTACCTCCAGTCTGGGAACAACTTTCAGAGCGCTTTGAGCATTCTTTTTTAACATTCGGCAGTTCTATGTCTATTTCTGCATAAGGAATCCTCCCTCCAACTTCTTCCCTAGGTCCTGGTTCTGTCTTGATAGGAACAATCTCCACTTTAATTATACCTGGAATAGCAAAACAATAATATACTTAGTCTGAAAGGCATGCTGAGTTTTACGTTAAAAGTTAGAGTCGTCTAGAGAGAGCTCTAGAAATTATTAACATTTTACAACATACCATTTTTTTATTCTAAAAACGTCATGAAATGTCTACTTTTGAACATTTCCAGATATTCTTGAACATTTACAGATAAAATCTAAAGTTTCTTAAAGCCAATTTATTAATGCACTCCGCATCAATCATAATGCATATTAAATACAGCAGGAAAATACGTGTTGCATGTTGCATTTTTGAACTTAGAACATCAGCTGATTTATTTAAATGATTAAATTGGTAAGCCGTTGGGATTTGGTAACTGTTTACCGATGTTAATTTAACTTTTTATTAATTTATTATTATTATTTATTAAGCAGACAGTTTCGTAGAAATATTAAAAAATCGAATAAAAAGTACTAGTGGACGACAAGAAGAGTAGTAGAAAACAAGCAGCTGTCCTGACTGCGTCGTCTGAAACTCCTTTGTGATAATATACTTAATGCAACTTACTAGTTGGCTGAACACTCTCAGCATACTGCAAACATTCCTTCTTTACATCATAGAGGGGGATTTCTACACCTCTATAAGGCAATACATCTACGTCTTCTTTCCGGGACCCTGGTTCCGTCTTGATGGAAACACTCTCTGGGTTGGGAAATTCCATGGCACTGTTGTGATAAGAGTTCTCTTATGTGATAGTATTGGTCTCAGCTGGTAAAAAGGCACAACTGTAATTGTTAAATATGAATTAACTAGCCATTTTGTTGGTTATAAAGGAGCTTTAAATAGATGACATATGGACAAAAAACTAAGGATTTTTCGGTCAAAGAGCCATTGAAGAGATTTAAAAAAAAAAACAATCTGTAAAAATTGTTGATTTATCATTTACTGTTTCACCTGCAATACACGGGCGCTTTTACTAATAAAACGACTAAAGAATGACCGCTCAGTTACGGAATTGACAGAAACAATAGCAATGTTGGCTTCACCAAGTGAGTCCTACAGAAAAAAAAAACATTGTTCAACGGTAGACTTTTCAATTAAATTGTTATTTTATTTTATGATAATTATTAAAGTTTTTATATTTGTTGATATTATTACAAAAAAATAACTTGATGACGTCTATAATTGACATTAAGGGTAAATGTAAGTCAAAAATGTTGTAATGGAATTAACTAATAGACTCGGATGGATTCGTATTACTTTCGAATTTACTCTCGTCTGTCACGTTTTTGTCTTTGCTGGTGTTTGGTAGATCAATATGTTACATCGTGAAAATTATTAGAACTGATAAGTCTAAGTGATATATTTTTACAATAAACACCAATTAAGGATCATGGATGGTATTTGGTCAATTATACAACCAGAAGCTACTTACATATTAGGCAAAGCGCGGCCGTCAATTCCAAAGTGTTGAAGAAACGTCATTAAGGAAGTAGAACCGCTTGCATTATTAAGAACTTCGATAGAAACATACGATGGTTATTGAAATAATATCAAATCGACTAAATTTAACCCAATTATGTGTAGTTAATACAAATTGTTGATTCTAAAGAAGGAATTGCAAGGTTAGGAAGAAAATGTGACGTCCAATAAATGTTGCCATAATCCAAAATTGAAAATCCCTGTGTCTGGGGTAATATAAAAATTTTAAAAACAATATTTTCAAGAGTAAAAACATGTTCTGCGTAAGCTTTTTTACAATTTAAGTACGGAAACAAAGGTCCCTTAGTAAATTATTTATGTAGTTATTCAAATTAAAACAGTGTGCTTTAATGTATGGTACTTTTTTATTGGTCAATAATATTTTAAACTATTATCCATTAGTTATGTTTTGTAAAAAAAAAGTTAAGTAAAAAGAGACACTCGCTTTGTTATACAAGTAAAGAGACAAAAATAAAAAAAATAACAAAACTTTATTACTTTATTTCCAATTTTTACCGAACGATCAACAACATGAAGGAAAAAAGTTTTTCTGCAACTCTAAAAACATTTTTGACACATTTTTGCAGTAGGTATTGTAGGTAGATTTTGAAATTAATTAGAATTATCCCTTTAAAAAAAGACAAGGATAATTAATTTAATAGTTACCAACGCCTTTTTACACTATATAAAATGATTTAGTGCATGATGAGTTAACAAAAACAGAACGTTTTTAATTTGAATAGATAACAGAAGAAAAAAATAACCAAATCCGTGATATTTAGGTGCAAAATTAATATATGTTAGTGATTAAATGTAGCTTCATTATACATAGTAATTTATAACATAGCAAATAGCCAGACACAGAAAAAAAATACAATTATAATCTAGGGGCCAATCCGGTGCTACAAAATAATACTACTTATAAGAAGATAAAGTAACCCAACACAGGAAACGCTTCTGAAAACATATTTCAAGTTCTCTAAACGGTTAAACTTACATACCTTTCTTTATCTGTGGTGTGTATTTACTACACATTGCTTCTAATAACTTTAATAACTCTATATAATAAATTCTGGGTTCAGATTTTAGTTATTCCTCTGCTATACATTTCGACGGTCCCGTAGAACAATGTCGGATCTGCAAAAAAGCAAAAATCGTTTTTTTGGCTTATTTTAAATTTCTTTTCTTGCTTTTGTAGTCTGCGTTTTCAGATTTTTTTTATCTTAATTATTTCAGAAGTTATTGAAACAAACAAAGTCGGTTGTGACATACTGTCCGGAGAACATTGTCAGTAGTGCACAACCGACTTTGTTCGTTGTCACAAGTCCACCATTGGAGGTTCGCGCGCACAGTCGGATTGTCAGAATCGACTTTGTTCTTCGGAGAGTTAGAACGGTATGGGCGTGCGTAAAGAATCAGTGCGTGCACATCAATATAAAAGTAAATTGTTGCTCTTTTGTTAGTAAGGCTGTATAAACTAACTATGCCTCGAAAACATAATCATCGTTTTAAATGTTTGCCTAGTAAAATGTATCCAATTGAAGTGAATGAACAAAGTGCAGACAAAAATAAACGAGAACCAGGACATGCCCCTAACGTGTCGAGAAACATTAATTGTCGAATAAAGCAGTTAATGGACATTACAAATAACATTATTCATCCAAATCTGGATAATGAGAATGAAAAAGAAGTTGTACTAGGTAAGTTTTTATTGTTTTCCTACAGAACTGCTATGATTTTAAATTACTTCATCGGGCCTCCCAAAAACAATGTCGGATTGTCAAACCGACAACAATCACAGAAAATAAATCATTTGTCTTTACAATGAGAGTTTTTAGTTTACATCAATTAAATCATTGTTAGGTGGTACTTAAATATGTATAAGTGATAAAAAAATATGTGTCGCCGTAAAAGCACATCCGACATTTTTTGTTGGAATCTGTCAAGTAGCGGTGTGCAGGAAACAAACATCCGACTTTGTTCTTGGAACATTTAAATTTTTTCTCGTGTCGGATGTTCACATTTAACATTATTCTTGGGAAGTTTTTTTCAATACTACTTTGTTCGACAAAAAAAAAGCTCGTAAACACCTGTAAATTTTTTTTTTTCTGTGGTGTTGTTGATTTAACTAAAGGGAGTGCAATCGTGCTTGAAAATCTATTATTGTATCATGTTGCATCAATTTTGTAAAGATTTATCTGCTGTGTAAATAAATTATTTAATAATATTATGATATTTTCATATTTGTGTTACAATAAAAAAATGTAATTTAATAAGTATTTGAGATTAACGGGAGTCGCTATATGCACAGCGACTAATCGACAGAGGGCGTGGCCAACATATCCGAGCATACCCGAAGTGAAGTATAGGTATAAAAGGGACACTTTCTTTTGAATCACAAACCATGTTACACAAACCTAGCGTAGCCGCTAAACTAATTGAAAACTGGGATGTTTTTCTTGCCTTGACGCTAGCAGGCGGTATTAAGGGGACACTTTCTTTTGAATCACAAACCATGTTACACAAACCTAGCGTAGCCGCTAAACTAATTGAAAACTGGGATGTTTTTCTTGCCTTGACGCGAGCAGGCGGTATTAAGGGGACACTTTCTTTTGAATCACAAACCATGTTACACAAACCTAGCGTAGCCGCTAAACTAATTGAAAATTGGGATGTTTTTCTTGCCTTGACGCGAGCAGGCGGTATTAAGGGGACACTTTCTTTTGAATCACAAACCATGTTACACAAACCTAGCGTAGTTCTAAAAAGGTTTGTTTACATTATATTATTACAACGCCTTTTCTGACGTTTCGTTTCACCCTCGGCTATGCTCGGATATGTTGGCCACGCCCCCTGTCGACTAGTCGCTGTGCATATAGCGACTCCCGAGATTAACATATTCAATGTTTTTAGATCCCTGTTCACGTCATGAAGATACTCCGAATCAAATAAATAATACGGATATTACAAAAACGATGAATCCAGATTTGAATTCCTTTGATTCGTCTCAGTCACCATTGTTGCAGGAAGAAGAAGGTAAATAATTTTTACTTTAATTACTTATTATTCGTCATAAAAATTATAAATGTACGTAGAATCAGATTTTCAGATACTTATGAGAAACTGAGTTTATTTAATTTTTTTTAAACCTTTTAGAGATTCCTGAATCACCCTGATGGTTCAGAAAAGATTCGACAAAGTTATATTTAGATGGAAGTCTCAGCATTGCTCGGATGTTCAAATTGTATATTGAATGGTTTAACCCAGACATATATACCAAAAAGGTGACATCCGAACGACAATACAGAGACATTGTTAATCAAAACTTTAATTTAGGTTTCCACATCCCTAAAAAGGATCAATGCGACCAATGCTATGCATTTAAAAATATGTCTCAGCCGTCTGATGAGCAGACAGAAGCTATCATTTTGCATCGCGATGAGAAGGAGTTTGCCCGGGACCTAAAAAATAACGACAAAGCCAAAACTATCGCTTCTGATTGGTCAATCATATGTGCGACTTTTGATTTTCAACTTGTCCTAATGGTAAGGCGAGTATTTTTTATTATAAACGAAAATTGTCCACCTACAATTTCACTGTTTACGATATGGCAGCGAGACACGGGATCTGCTATATGTGGAACGAAGGAATCGCAAAACGAGGAGCCAATGAAGTAAGTAGTTATTTGCTTGATTTCATTAAAAAAAAAGTTGAAAGGGGGGCTAAAGAATTCAGATTCTGGTCTGATAACTGCCCTGGACAGAATCGAAATAGAGTGGTTTTTAGCCTATATTTATATGCAGCTAAAGAATTCGGAATCACCATTACACACAGCTTCTTAGAAAAGGGCCACAGTCAAAATGAGGGAGATAGTGTGCACGCAAGCAAAAAGCAAGTGCTCCTAGGACAATTTATAGTCCAAATGAATGGAAGATTCTAGTGAGATGGGCAAAAATTGATGAAAATCCCTACGAAGTTCGAGATATGTCGCAAGATAACTTTTACAACTTTAAAATACTGTTAAAGAATAAAAATTGGACTAAAGATACCCAAAATAAAAAAAAAACGACATGGAGCTGCGTCAAGCAAGTTCGTACCTCTGGAGATCATTCCAATCAGCTGGAGTATAAATATGAGCTCAGAAAAGAGTTTCAGACTATCATCGTTCGTAATGCCACAAGACATTTTCATGCTATTGACATCGAACTTCATAAGGCGTATGATACCCCTTTGCCGATTCAAAAAGATAAATACAATGACCTTATAAGTCTTTGCAATTCAGGAATTATTCCTGAACAATATCAGACCATAACATACGGAAACATTTGTGTCAAGGGTGGTGACTCTGAATAATAATACATAATTTAGGTCTATTAAAAATATTCTATTTCGAAAATTAGACTATTAATGTTTGAATTTTATGTTATGATTAGGTACCACCCTGTTATGTTTTAACTTTTGTTAAATTTTCTTATTTCTTCTACTTTAAATAATGTGATAGTCGTACTTATGTAACGGACTCATGTAACAGACTGGGATTGAACAATCCTCCCAGTTCTGCTAGATTAAAACGAATAAAACTATGTTTTAACCTTTTCTTACATTTTTTCTCTATAAATAATGTGGATATCTCATCTAATATGGCAGACTGAGATTGAAATATCCTCCCAGTTCTGTTGCATTAAAAACGAATAAAAAATTGAATATGTTATTTTCCCTGTTTTTTTTTTATTTAGTGTCAAATTCTTATATATAACTTTTATTATAAAGGGGTTCCTTTACGTAATTATTACTAAAAAAAATAGATTAACTTTTTTTTAGTAATACTATAAACAAAAAAAAATATATACAATAAAATTAGGTTGTAAATACGACAAAAACTTATGTTTGAGTTCCAAAGAATAAAGAAGGATATACATATACGACACACATGTTTCATGCTATGTCCGTAGAACAATGTCGGATGTTTCTATACGACAACTCCTTGTCCGTAAAAAAAAGTCGGAAGTGATTTTTCTTAAAAACTACAACAATGTTGCAAAAAGCTGGTATACTGTATTTTTCCAATTAAATAAATATGGGTTAATAGAAAATGTCACATCACCTTTACATTTATTTCACTCAAAAAACAGTAAAAATGCAGAAACGAAACTTTAAACAGCTCTCCTGCAAAACTACGATTTTGCAGATCCGACATTGTTCTTCGGGACCGTCGATTTATACATTGAATTAAAAAATAATATTTTACACAGTGTTCAAATTCAATTAAAAATTTTTGTTAAAAATCGGGAGCAAATACACCAATACAAAAAACCGTGTGACCCTGCTACGCGAAGAGTGTGCTAGGAAATGACACGCTATAACGTTGGAAATAGTTGAGTCTTTAAGAAGAAGCTACAAGCCAAAAATGTGTATATTCTTGGTTACCTTATATCGTAGGTAATATGCATTAAAATCGTTTGACAAACGGAGTCTAGAAACGTTCAATTTTAAGCAAAAAACTGGTGTTTATTTGATTTGTAAATAATTTTATAAGAAAGCAAAAAAGTTAATCAAGAGAAACTTCAAATCACAGATAATTTTAGCTTTAATGCTGTATTTTTTAAAAGTTATTTCCTTCATGCGTTCATACATTTTTATTTAAAAAATATATTTTTTAGTAGTTTGCATTTATATTTTTTATTGTATGATTAATTTAATTTTGTATTTGTATTCTACTCAAGCGAAGCGATAGGAAAACTTTCAATATATCTCAAGTATATTTTTGGTAATCATAATGTACACGAATTCGTTATAAAGATTAATTGGAGGAATTGAAGTGGAGAAAAATGATAATGTACGAAAACCCATCGAACTACTGATGTCGGCCCTAGACTGCAGCGACTTATTAAAAAACAATTCCTTGGTAAGCAGAGATGTGCAAAATGGGTACCAAAAACCATTTGAAATGCAAAATGGAAATGGGTCAAAACTTTTCCATTTGAAAATGCAAAATGCAAAATGGTTTTTAGAAAAGCATTTAAAATGCAAAATGCAAAATACCTATTTTCAAAATGCATTGAAAATGCAAAATGGTTTCTGAGGTTTAAAATAATTATAGAATTTTTAAACAACTTTGTCATTTAATAATGGACATCAATGTAGAACAACTTGTGGAATAACAAATCATACATACTGATATGTACTGTGTAAAAAACAATTGAATTTGAGTGGAATATAATAGAATCTATAATTAACTAAAAATTGTCCTTTTTAATGATTTTTTCATAAGGCCATCATCATTAATTTGTGTAGTAACCCTCTAGTGAGGGGACATCCACCAGTGAACAGTAAAGAAATACAGGACAGTGAGACAATCAGACAATATAAAATGTTGTTTTCTAGTGCGCACCCAATATTTGATCATAGATTGTCACAGAAAACTCCAAGCAGGCGCACTAGAAAACCCACAGATAATATGATACAACTTTGAGAAAACCAATATATATTCTATATTATGTAGGTATTATGTAGCCTTAGCCATTATTAGAAGAATTTTAGAAGAACGAGCTTCTCAAAAACATCATCACTCATTTTTCTTCTATGAGGTTTCGTGATTATACCTCCATTTGAAAAGAGACATTCAAATGGTGCTGAACTCGGAATACAAGTATTGCATTTGATGAACATGTGCCTAACAGTAGAGTAGTCATGGAACATTTCAAAATCGGTTAATTTGTCTTGAAGGTATTGCAAGGCTTCTAAATCTGGAGTTCCTGCTGTTGCTGCGGAAGAATCAGATGAATCTTCATTATCTTCGAAAAAAATAAGATTCATCCTGTACAAGACTATTAGTTCCAATTTGTGGATTTACATAACATTTTTTGGTATTTTCTTTTAATTTCCTTATTTGTAGTAAAAACAGTGAACGGACTCTGTCCTTCTGTTCTTTAGGTGTCCACTTCATTTTAAAAAATGGATACGACACTTTAGCGCAAATTGTACTTGTAGTAGCGATCATGTTTCCTTTTAAAACCTTTGAGTAAGTGGCGGGAACATTTCCAACATCTTTGAAGGAAATACTTCATTTTTGTGGTAATGTATTGTGAAATCTCTCACAACCCTGAAAGAAAAATATATTTGGTTAAAATGCAGTTATGCAACCAAACTTTTTAACAGTATGCCCATTACTTTGAAACAATTATTGACTACAAACACATCTTCAAACTTTCTCAAAAAACATATCGTTGCCTGGTTAAAAAATCAAGATATTCACTTTATTCAAAAGATTATAATTCCAAACCCAACATAACCAAAATATGATAAGTAAAATTAAATATTATACACGTTCTTCAAGAATTATCTAAAAATACATACACTCACATATAAAAGTGTGATTTCATGTTTCAATATATGTCTGTGAAAAAAAAAAAAATAATAATAACTTTCTACCACAACACATAACACATACCCGTCACCCATAATCTCAAACACGTTAACACTTCAGCACAGGTTCTCCTAGTGAGGTGTTCACGTTACATACAATATCACCCACACACAGTTTTACCTATATCAACCTATATTCTTTATTTTTTATACCTTTTTTCTGTACTTTTTCTCTGTTCTACAATATAAACCACTGTAATCATTTGTAAAACGTGTATCCAAGAATAGACATAAATAAATAAATACTAAAATAACATTCTAAAATAGCATTATACAAACACGAAGCGTGCATAGGTAGATAGTTCGATGTGAGATATAATAATATTAATTACAGTACTTACATGATTGTAAATCCAAAAACACCACGACCACAGATTATGAAACCATTGAAAACACAAAAAAATTGCGCGGGACTAATGTTGGCAACGTAAAAAAATAGAAACTCCTATCTAAAATTTAATATTTCAGCGTCATGGCCCCGTGTTCACTATTTGAATCTGTATTTTTTTTAATGGTATCACTTAATTGCCAGGGCTTCTACCAGGTAGTAACTTGACAGACGTAAATTATCTCTAATAGTTAGGTTGAGGACCGACTCATATACGGGGCCTATGAAAAAAAGATGAGTGGAGATAACAGGAAGAATGTTGCAAAAAAGCATTTAAAATGGAAAATGCATTGAGAAAAGCATTTAAAATGCAAAATGGTTTTTAGAAAAGCATTTAAAATGCAAAATGGAAAATACCCATTTTGCATTTTGCATTTCCATTTGAAATGGATTTATTTGAAATAAAGCACATCTCTGTTGGTAAGCTACTACAACAATCCGGCCAAGAAGACCATTTCTATTCAATTCAATTCAAAAGAAACAAAGGATAAGGTAATTAAACAAAAAAAAAATAAAGGAATTCTTACCCCTCAAGAAATGAAGTACTCGGAGTCAACACAGAAAATCTACATCAATGAAAAACTAACGCCAGCAAATAAACAGCTCCTATGGTTAGCCAAGTCAACAAAAGCATTTGGATACAAATATGTATGGACGAAGGACGGACAAATCTTACTTAGAAAGAGCGACGACTCCCCTATCATACGTATAAAAGATGCAAACGACATACCACTGCAATAAGCATATACTGGACAAGAAGGAAGAATTTTTATACCTTGTGAAAATGGATCCCACTGACGATTATACGTTAATAGACGCAAAGGTATGTGAAGATACTACAGAACTAAAAAACTACATAAGTGAAGGAATTACTGACTTCAACATATTAAATTTAAATATCCGCAGTATTTATAAACATTTTGATGAATTTTGTATTTTCCTCAATTCTCTAGGATTTCAACCAAATGTGATTATACTTACGGAAACGCAAATGCGTGAATTTATCCCTTACTCCATCTCTGATTATATCACTTACTCACTTCCCTCTAAACATACTACGCATGACGGTCTAACGATATTCTATAGTGGACATAAAATAACTGATGTAATAGTAAATATCCCTAAATTTAAGTTTTCAAATGCCATACATTTATCATTCACGCTAAGCAATAAAAAATATTCTATAATTGCTGTTTATCGCTCCCCTTCCTTAGATTCTAAATCTTTTATCACAGAATTAAAATATTACATAAAAGAAAATAACTGCAACCAATCAGATTTCTCGTTTATAGTAGGGGATATAAATATTAACATAGAACATTCTATCCTAAGCCCAATTGCAAATGAATATCTTAATGTTATATATAGCGAAGGATATCTATCTTATATAAATAGCCCTACAAGATACGGTTCTTGTCTTGATCATATATTTCTCAAAACCAATAAAAATTTTATACCTAGATCAGCTGTCCTAAAAATTGATATAACCGATCATTTCCCAACTTTTTACGGCCATAGTACCTTAAAGTATCACCATCCAACTAAAGAACAACAAGTGGGAAAAAATAAAATTAATTATCAAACCCTAAACAGTTTTCTAAAAAAAGAAAATTGGAACACAGTTTTATCCAATGATGACCCAAATCAATCACTAAACACCTTCTATTCAATATTAAATGATAATATCAAGAATAGTCTTGAACCAACATCAACACCTAGAAGAAAACATAAAAAAATAAAACCATGGATCACGCGTGGATTGATAATTGCAAGCCAACACAGGAATAAACTGTACAAAATATACAAAAATCATGAGAACTATTGTATGGCAAAAAATATTCCACCTAATCGAAATTTACGACAGCAATACATCACTTATAGAAATTTTTTCAATATTCTTATAAAAAAATGTAAACATGAGTACTATATTAAACAATTACAAAAAGCTGATAATGATTCTAAAAAAACTTGGCAAGTCATAAATGAAATAACAAATAGAAAACATAAAGTAAAAACATTCCCTGAAAAAATTGTTACAGATGATAAAATAGTCATAACGGACATAAGAAATAATGCAAATAAATTCAATGACTTTTTTACAAATGTTGCCTCAGATATAATAAATAACAACCCCGCATTTCAAAACCATATACATCAACCCACTCAAATGGACGAACACTCTGAAAATTGTCCTAAATTATCTCAATTTAAACGTGTTACCGAATCTGAAATAATAAAACACATTTTTTTTTTATTTTTTTTTTTATTGAATAAATAGTTAATACATAATATCAAAAAACAAGTCCTGCTAAGCCGATTGAATTGGCTTGTCAACAGGTGCTTAAAGTTAGTTTCAAATACATTTTTTAAAGTTATAATTTACATCTTATATCTACAGAATTAACAATTTTTTCATACAATATTTCATACATATTAAAATAAATATTTTTTTTCCGATAGCCAATTTTTCACCATATATTTAACCTTATTCATAGATTTACATTGCTTTATAGTGTCAGGTAATAAATTAAATATCTTCGGTATGTTGTATTCAAACGTTCTCTGTCCGTATTTATTATTAAATTTCGGAACTATTAACCCGTCATTGCGCGTGAATCTAGTACTGTATTTATGTTCTAATTTTTCTTTATGCTGCGGGGTAAATATATACTGAATTATGATTTTTTGCCATAGTATAGCCTTAACAGGTAAAATTTTGGCACTCTGAAACAGCAACGGTGTATTATGTCTCTGTTTAAAAATATTAGGGACGACTAGTAATTTTACAATTGCGTTTTGTACAACTTGGACTTGTTTCAGATTGGTTATACTAGTATTTCCCCATATGGTTAATCCATATCTTATAATAGATTCTGCCATTGACATATAAATTATTTTAAGTGTTTCAATTGATAGGAAAAAATTTAATGTGTACATTCTGCCAGCAATTGATCTGAGTCTTTTACAGGTTTTTTTAATATGTTTGTCCCATTTGAAAAAACAATCTACTGTAACACCAAGTTAGACATATTCTGTAACTAATTCTAAGCTTGCACATTTACAATTCGTCGGGATATTTTTATGGATGCAATTAAAACTATGAGAAATAATATTAGGATTAAATTGAAATCTGGCATTAGGTGATCTTATATGCATAACTTTGTTTTTTTTAGCATTTATTAATAGTCCTGCATCATGTGACCATTTACAAAGTTGATTAAAGTAAATTTGCATGAGTTCAATTGCAATTTTTAGATCTTTATGTGATATGACCAATGCCGTATCATCTGCAAATACAAAATGTTTAACAAAAGAGAAAAGTTTTTTCATTATAGTTACATAAATTATATATAGTGTAGGTCCCAATATGGAACCTTGTGGAACTCCTGCAGATACATTCTTTGTTTTACTAAAAGTATTATTTATTTTGGTACATATTTTTCTATTTCTAAGATAATCTTTAAATAAATTTAACACATTTCCTCTTATTCCATTTTTTTCTAAGGTTTCTAGCAGTTTTTTAGAGTTAATTGTGTCAAAAGCTTTAGAGTTATCGATAAATAACACAATAACATGTAATTTATTATTTAATTGATTATTTATGTAATTGGAAAAATCTTGCAGTAATTTTTCAGTATTTTTTTTTCTTTGAAAGCCATATTGATTTGGATCTATGATAGCGAATTTTTCAATGTAATTATTTAATTTATTTGATAAAAATTTTTCGAGAATTTTTTCTAACGCAGGTAGTATACTAATAGGCCTATAATTTCCCAGTTCAATGTGTTTTCCACCTTTAAATATTGGTCTAGTAATGCTACATTTAAATTCTTGTGGAATTTTTGCTTGCTTTATTATCGTATTGATTAAATGAGTAATTATTGGCCCAAGAGTTTTTATATTTCTTTTTAAATCAAACATTCTTATATTGTCAATACCTGTGCTTTTAGAGTTTTTCATTTTTTAAACAATGTTTTCAATATCAGTTATAGTAGCTCTTGGTATAAATAAACTGTGAGGCAGTTCTTCCAGTACAATATTAGTAGCTTTGTGATTGCATTTATGTAACATGTTGCTGATGCTATCCGAGAAGTAATTCACAAAATCATTTGACACAGAATCCTCAGTTCTATCTTTTAACATATATCGTGTTATTGTTTCATCACAATCGTTTTTGGGTTTACGTCCTAAAATATTATTTATCACATCCCAGGTTTTTTTTGTATCATTAAAACAGTTTTTAAATTTATTATTATAGTAGTTAGTTTTATCTTTATTTATAATTTTATTGACAAGGTTTCGTGATTTTTTGTATTCTGTTTCATATGTTTTGTTTGTTGGTGTACTTTTCCATTTTTTATATTGTTTATCCCTTTTATTTATTTGACATAATAATTCACTGCTTACCCATTCATTTATTGCATAAGGTCGTGTTTTCGGGCTTTGCACTATCGTTTTAGAACTACTCTTGTAAAATTTATTAAATAAAGATTTTATTTTTTCATATAATGAAATACAATCCTTATCCTCTATAAGTTTACTCCAGTTATAATCTCTGATATGTCTATCAATATCCTTTTGTGAGATGATTTGAATATACTTATTTGCAAAGTCTACCTGACGTTTATGACATTTTATATTAATAGCAGTGATAAAATGATCGGCAATATTATTTTCACAGACGCAAGCTGTTATTTTCTTGCCTCTAAATTTGGCAAATATATGGTCAATACACGTGCGAGTAATTTGTCCATTTGATACAGCTTCTCTGGTTACTACATTGATGCATTTAGTTAAATAATGGTTAGTAAGTAAGTTTTCATACGAAGTTACAATATTATCTTGTTCATCAAGCAAATTAAGATTTATATCTCCAAGTAAGATAATATTTTCCTTACTATTAATTGTCTCAAGATATGATGATAATTCCGTCAGAAATGAAGATTTACTGAAATTAGGAGGTCTATAGATAGCTATTATATTGACTTTAGTTTTGTCCTGGAGTATGAGCTTTCCTGATATATTTTCAAAATGTATTGATTTTAATGTTTTTAGTCTAAATTCAAATTTGTTTCTTATATACAATATAATTCCTCCTCATATTTTCTCATTGACAATCTTAACACAAATACAGCCAATGGTCCAGATGAATTGAGCGCCATCGCTATCAAGTCTACTAAACAATACATTTCGAAGCCCTTGCAACACATTTTTAATTCCTGCTTTGAAAAAAACGTTTTCCCAGACGCATTTAAACTCTCCAATATTGTACCTATACATAAATCTGGATCAATCTCTAAACTAGACAATTACAGACCAATATCGCTAATATCCCAACTAGCAAAGATATTAGAAAAAAATATTAAAATACAGGTACTAGAGTTTTTAGAATCAAATGCACTTTTGTCCACAAATCAATATGGTTTCAGAACAGGTCTTAGTACAGATGATGCTTTATTTAATCTAACAAAAAATATATACACCAATCTTGACTTAAATATGAAAAGTTTAAAAATCTTTTTAGACCTGAAAAAAAAATCATAATAACCTGATTAGAAAAATCAATAATATAGGAATTAAAAATAATTGTCTGTCACTTTTAACAAATTATTTACTTGATCGCAGACAATGTACAAAAATTGGTGATACTATTAGTAAACCAGAATCTGTGAGACATGGGGTTCCACAAGGAACAGTTATCGGTCCGTTATTGTTCCTAATCTATATCAATGATCTATGTAATATCAGTATTCCGGGAAAACTATTCTCGTATGCTGATGATACTGCAATCACAGTCGATGGTAAATCTTGGAAAGAAGTCTCTGAAAATGCAAATAAGTGCACATCCATTGTCAAAGAATGGCTAAACCAAAACCTTCTATCTCTGAACTGTGAAAAAACTATTTATATTCCATTTTATAATACCAAAAGGACGGCACCCTTAACTCACCTAAATATAAGGTTTCATAACAATACTTGCAACCCTGTTTCGTGTTCTAACTGTGTAGAAATGAATTCGGGGAACACAGTTAAATACCTAGGAATTACTTAGACAGCCAACTAAAATGGACAAATCACGTAGAAAAGCTTGTAAATAAACTTAGGTATTTAACTTACATTTTAAACGATTAAATAACATAGTTAAGATCAAAAGAATGAAACTGGTTTATCATGCATTGGTGCAATCATCAATATCTTATGGAATAATTGGATGGGGGGGTATCTATAATAACCACATTAAGCCGCTAGAAATAGCTCAAAAATTAATACTAAAAATAATGTTGCAAAAAGATGTTACCTACCCCTCCTTGCAATTATTTTAAGAAGCTAAACTCTTAGATATAAGAAAAATTTACTTTATGCAATGTCTGAAATATATATTTTCACGAAATGTACATTTTACAAAAAACGAAAATCGTTCTAGCAGTAGAGTAAATAATGCATATGACGTTCCACTATGCAAAACTAGGCTTGCGCAGAGACATGCTTTTTTCATTGCCCCAAAAATCTACAATGCACTCTATCAGACTATAGAAATTAGATCTAAAAATATATCGTCTTACAGCATATACAAAAATGTAATAAAGACTTGGATCACTACCATTGACACAAATACTTACCTGCTATAACATCCTACCTTTTGTAAATTTACAAATCCTTAATTTTTCTATTTTTTAATCTTTTTTTCTTAATTATAATTTTGTAAAAACGGAATTATTTTTTTTATAAACTGCACTAAACAAAATAAGTATACCCACGAACTGGCGATGCCTATGTGGGATTTTTTTTTTGGTATATATGCATACTATTCTATTATATTTTTTTTATTTAATTGTATCATTTTATTTTTCTTATCTTAAAGCTACCTTTTTTTTTATTTTTTATAGTACCTTCTTTACCTGTGAATGAAATGCTTTTTTGTAATACTATAATAATTTTAATAATGTAATACTTGTTTTTGTAATACTTGATTTTTGTAATTATATTTTTATGCATGTAACAAAAGAAAATTATTAATTAAAAATAAAAAATAAAAATAAATCAAAATAGTGATTTGGCATTAAGCTTCGCCCGCGGAGTTCTGAATTTCGACTTAAACAAATATCTGACAGATGCCTACCTATTGTGTCTTCTCACAATTTGTCCGTTGTCTATGAATATGTCGCCATCGATTTCGACTACTATGAGTCTAATATCTATGGGAAACCTCTTTACATTTTTGTCTCGCGGAGATTGTTGGTCTTCCTTTCGAAGTCATAATTTCTAGAAAATAAATAAAATAATGCATTAAATTTATACGTTTTGAGATTATTAAAATAACCACCACAACTCTTCAACACTTTGTTGGTGACCGCCGCGCTTTCCCTCGTACGTAAGTAAGTTCTTGCTGTCATTACTATCTTCGTTTTGGTGCTTGTTCATTGTTAGAATATATCGATTGATCACCTTTTACAATATTTTCATTGTAACTACCTTTTATCTTGTAAATAACTATTTATTTTAGAGATGACACTTAAACAATGTTAATATTATATACTTGTACGTTATGTGAGACAACTGGTTCGACCCACGAAAAACTGCGCCAGTTGACAGTTCTGCACTTAGTGAGCATAAATACACGAGAATTATTCAATTTAACTGATAGTTTACCGTTTAACGATGATTTTTGTATGTTACTTTGTGAGGCTGACTGCTATTGTTTCTGTCAAGTTATGTAATGTCATTTCATTGATCAAAGCAACCTTTTATTGCAGAGAGAAATATTGCAGGAAGAAATTATAGGTTCTTTAATTACGTTTTTCTTTAAAGATCTCTTCGGGGCGGTTTACTTGTACTTATTAATGAATTTTTTTTTTCATGTATACTTTATTTTCAGTTGAGATCAATTACGTCCAATCGCAAGAAGCTTTCACGACAGTGCCATGGATCTTCCCAATCCAGAGAGTGTTTTCATCAAGATGGAACCAGGGTCCCAGGAAGAAGAAGCAGGTGAAATGCCGTATACGGATATAAACATCCACCTCTTTGATGTAAAGAAGGAATGTTTGCAGCTTACGGAGAGTGTTCAGCCAACTTGTAAGTTGCATTGTGAATATCACTAAAGTGATACATTCAGATGAATGCAGTCACGACGGCTCGTTATTTTGTACTTTCTTTCTTATCATCCATCCGTTCTTTTGAATTTACCTTTGAAATAAAGCTTTGCAGGAAACAGTCGAATCAAGACTTATCACCACATTTATCAGCTAAGTGAATCATCTTACGTCCTCAACTAGAAGAATCATGACAGTTTATAAGATATCGCACGTAAAGTGTAATTTGTTTTCCGAATATAACAATCATTCCTTAATTCATTATTGGATTGATTTTATGGATCTGCACATTCATTATGAAGATTCTTGTTGGATATCTCCAAAGTTTTTGTAAGAGTTTGGCACCGGACGCTTCTCAAGAAGTTACCGTCGTATGGGATCCATCTAATCCTGCACAGTTGGATTGCGGACTTTCTCAAGGGACTAACAATTCAGACCGTAGTTGGCGTATCTTCGTCCTCTCATCATCAAATCAATATTATGTATACATTTTACATGGTAATTGAACATGTACATCCTATTGACAGACTGATTATTTGTAGTTTAACGGGATAATACTTTAAAAATCAATAAATTAAAAAAAATAAATATCATAAAAATTCTACGTAAATTTTAAAGACATATTAAAAAAATAATTGAACTTTTTTTAACTCTCAGATGAAGGATTATATTCGACTTGATATTTGTGTTCAAAATTGTAAATGGTTGTATAGACAGCCCAGATTTATTATTTTTTAATGATAAAATAATGTTTATAAGATAAGATTTTATGCATAGCATAAAGGATAACAAATAATTATAATCAATAATTAGTCGCCTGAAATATCAATACAAATTGAAAATATCTCCCGAGTAAAAATAATGTCTGGTTAGGTGGAAAATATAATATGCAGTAATTGTTGATTGAGGTACTAGTACATATTGAATCATATGGCGGGTTGGAAATAAGCCGACATAGCTCAGTGGTTTCAGAGCACTTGACCGGACATCAGAAGGCACGAGTTCAATTCCCGTTGGCGGAATTTATCTTTACTCCAGATATTGTCAGATATTGTCAATTTGTATTGATATTTCAGGCGACTAATTATTGCTTATATTTGTTAGTCCGGATTAACTTAACCTTATTGAATATCATAAACCTTCGAGAGCAACTCGTTCCAAAATCATTTTTAAATGTAACAATACTAGGACTGAGCATTTAAAACACCCGCTTGTACCTAGATTACAAGTTAGTAAGGATCTATTTAACTGCACGGAATGTAGGTACAAAAAGGCCGTACTATCATATATTTTCAATGAATACTAATCTTACTAAAGTCTACTTATAAGTTTTGTACTTGCATCTCTTACTCTTAATTCATCTAGACTTTTTGTTAATTCTTAACTTTATGATGTCATTTTCATAATTTCTTTTATATGGTGTATTTATACTAATTAAATTAAATAAATATAGACTCAAATGAAATGATTGTAATAGATGAGCTTGGCTTGTCAACTTACCTGTCCAGAAACGGGAATTCTTCCTAGTGGACAGTCAAAGTTCTCTCATATAGATGAATTAATGAAGAGATGAGTTAATAAACAGATATTCGAAAGTAATTCAGACCGGCTCAAGAATTGGGGCTCTGTAAAAGTCAGAGTAATCTGGCTTCCAAGAAACTGGGCGTCTTGTTTAGGTCTAGTAGATCCTTCAACAGTGACAAGGTGCTAACCCTGCAAAAATTTAAAAGTACGACAAACAATTGAACTTTGGAGCCACCTCTGGACTAGAACCCAAAATACGTAATAAACCTATTTTGGAGGAGTTTGAATTATGTTGCCAATTTAAGTAGATTGTTTGCTGGATGATTCTGCGGTTCTCCAATCCATAGAATCCACAATTCGAATATTTTAATTATTATTTTATTTTCACAAACTCACGTTACAACAATTTAACAAAAGCACAGCGCGTACGTTAGAGGGTATTTAGCGCTAAACCGGCGGCTGAAATCACTGGAGAGAGAATGTATTATTTGCCGCGCGAGGCATCTCGCGTCTGGGTTATAATGATACCAGTATCACATGAATGTAGGGAAAGGTACACATTATTATCCTTTTCGGGAGGTGTAAACTGCCTTGACGTTACCCTACACCAGTGATACTCAACCTTTTTCTTCTGCGGGCCACATTCATATGTTTGCAAAGCTACGCGGGCCGCAACACTATACTGATCAGTGTTGCCAACGGTGTGAGCTTGATTCCCCCTTTTATTATTCGAAATCCATGGGGGGGGGGGGTTGTTAGAGAATTTTCTGAAATCCATGGGGGGGGGGGGGGTTGTTACAAAACTTCGCTGGAAAAAAAAAATTCCGCACAGCCAAAAATATCATATGTAATTCTCCGCAACAATTTTTCGAAATCCATGGGGGGTGGGGTAGCTACGGAATTCCATTTTCCAAAATGGTAGTAACACTGGTAACCATTTAACTTTTGAACTGTCAAAAATTTATGTGTTGCCACGAGCAAATATATTTGCGCGCATATTTGTCTGTCAAATCTTTGTTTTTTAGAGATAGATCTAGCCTGTGCAGTTATGGTGTGCAGTAGCAACACTCTTATATTATATTATATAGATAGTATATTATACTTATACTATCCTCTTCGGGTTTCAATGTCTGTACGTCAAAGTCGCAATAAATCTCTAATTAACGTGATATAGAATGCCAGATTTTGTAAATCATGTTCCTGATATTAAGTGTATTGAGGGCCGCACAAAATAGCTCGGCGGGCCGCATGCGGCCCGCTGGCCGCAGGTTGAGTATGACTGCCCTACACTATTCAATTATGTGCAAAAAAGGGCGATCCGATGGATTGAAAATCGGCTGGTACAGACCGATTGCCATCTCAAATGCACGGACGCAATGTAGGCATGCTGAGTCTGTTCTACATGTATTTAAATGATGCATGCTCTAAATCTCTCGTGCATCGAGAACGTGTCATTTCTTTGACTTGTTTTTGTGAAAATTTTTTTTAATTAATTTTAAAAAATTATAATTTTTTTTTTTTACTATTATCTAAAAATTTAATATTTTAAATGTTTTCTTATTAGTCGCACAGTCACAACCAAAAATCCGTTTTTTTTTTTTTATTTTAGCCATTTTAGCAGTAATGTACAAAGTGATAAAATGTTAACTTTAGATTTACCCAAAATAAAGGAATGAATAAGTAAATGTGTGGAACGCGATCTGTTTTTCCTCTTTCTAGACCCGCATTGATTAATACATTCCTATAGCCCCTACCTTAACCCATATCCTAACCCAAAGCTGCCCAAACGGGTGGCGATATTGATCCCCTGTACAGACAGAGACAGGTGCGCTCTTGTGATTTGTCTTATGCGTGTATTATTCCAGGCAGCATCAATGTGGAGACTGTTCCCATCAAAGTAGAACCAGGACACCGAGAAGAAGAAGGAGGAGAAATTCCTCGTACGGAAATGTATCTTTTGGATGTTAAAAAGGATTGCTTTGAGTCCTCCGAACGTACTATCCAGACTGCAGGTAAAATGGATTTTTGTAATTGTTTGCCGTACTTATCTGTTTAAATTGTCTATATCCTACACATTGAGCGTTATCCAACATCTTTTTCAGACTTAATAACGGACTTGAAGACGCATCCTGGAGAAAAATCTTTTTCATGTTCCCACTGCAGCTATTCATGTCCTCGAAAAGGAACTTTAAACCGTCACATGCTTACCCATACCGGAGAAAAACCTTATTCTTGTACTTACTGCAATTATGCGTGTTCTGAAAAGGGAAAATTGAAATGTCACACGCTTATCCATACTGGAGAAAAACCTCATTCATGTTCTCACTGCAGCTTCTCATGTTCCAATCCGGGAAATTTGAAACGTCACATGCTTACCCATACAGGTGAAAAACCTTATTCATGTTCGTACTGCAGTTGCACATTTTCTCAAAACGAAACATTAAAACGTCATATGCTCACCCATACTGGAGAAAAACCTTATTCATGTTCCTACTGCAGCTACGTATGTTCTAAAAAGGGAAATTTACAACGTCACCTGCTTACCCACTCGGTAATAAAATCTTATTCGTGCTCCTACTGCAGCCATACATGCTCTGAAAGGAGAAATTTAAAACGTCACATGCTTACTCACTCTGGAGAGAAGCCTTATTCATGTTCTCTTTGCAACTATTCATGTTCTCTTAAGCGTTATTTAAAACGTCATATGATTTCCCATACTGGAGTAAAGCCTTTTTCATGTTCACACTGCATTTATTCCTGTACTCGAAAGGAATATTTAAAAAGTCACATGCTGTCTTGCAGTAAAAAACTACCATTTGTGTGATACGATTGAAGCCATACTTTTTAACGTATCAAACTTACCTGCCACTCTTGTAACTTCGGTAACTGAAATATCCCTAATATTTTACCAAGCGAAAATGAATAAAATTTATTGTATATTGGTGGAAAGCAGTA
This sequence comes from Hesperophylax consimilis, assembly GCF_061612785.1. NCBI lineage: Eukaryota > Metazoa > Arthropoda > Insecta > Trichoptera > Limnephilidae > Hesperophylax > Hesperophylax consimilis. The sequence goes on from NC_142855.1 coordinate 4,053,580, forward strand.
TCTTTGTCTTTTGACATTTTTGATGAAAATTAAACAATTACTTTGTTTGTAACCACTAAACTATTCTTATAACTATGCTAAAAAAATTAAATATATAAGAAATCGTGGTAATAAAAAAAGACATTTTAGTATATATATATTTTTTAATTTCTTAATTTTATTGTGTACCACCCAAGTAAGATATAATTATTATGTTAGTACATTTACATTACTCTCACTAATTTTAAGAATGTACAGTTTTCTCTTAAATAATTAGTTTATTCTCTTCTCGGTTTTCTATCGGGAAGGACATTGTATATATATATACCCTTATGGCCTATAATGAAATAATGTATAATTGATAATTTTGTCTTGTGTACTGTTCATGTACTTGTGATGTTTTTTAGGTTTTTTTTATTCATAAATAAAAATAGTAGTTTGCATAAGTCCGTTTTTGATTTTGAAGATAACTAGGCATATATTATATTCCTACGGTGTTCTGATTTTCTATTTTAAGTGCTGGTGGCGGTTCCGGCTTATAGTTAATATATATATTTTTAATAACTTGATTATTTTTTATTTGTAAGTCGTTTAATTATATTTTGTTGCGTATTTATCCATATTTCTATCAGATAATTGGGGAGGAACTGGATTAAACCAAATTATAATCAGTTTAATTTTGTACCCTGAGGATGCTTGTATTAAACGAAACCTGTCAATTATAATAAATTCTTGGTTATATACAGTTATTATTGTATTATTTCATTATGTCTAACCACAAAGTGACTGATTTCAACGTATAAGATGCTATTCTACCAAAAACACCAATTACTGGGTTGATTTTTTCTTTATGTTTTTGTATGTGTCGCTTAATTAAAAGTGTTATCCATACGAAGGCCCACGTGTTTTCTTAGATTTGTGGTGGTTTGTGAGACGGCATTAATAATACGAATGATATATCACTCACATTATAGGAGCTATATCTCTCCCTTAGCGGTTTATAAAATATTCTTCTATATTTGTCTAAAAGCGGGCGGGAGCGATAGGCAATATCAATTATTCAGCAATTATAGTTAAACAGGACAATACACGTTGCATCAATAATACACGATATTGTGTATTTTTTAATGTTTTATTTAATATTATTGAAACAAACAGTACATTGATTACAGTGATGAAACAATTTACAAATATTGAATATTTCAAGATGGGTACCTACGAAATGTTTCCTTCTAATGTCTTACATGTGGTATATACTGGCTTACAGATTTGATAGGCGGGTAAGGTTACCGCTGCCCTGGAAACCATATATTGGGTAACCAACAACACTGACATAGGTCACCTTAAGTGGCTCGCTACGTTTAGTAACTCAGCAGTGCTATCCGAGTTTATGGGGTGAGTATTTAGTAGGTCTTGCCGGAGGATGCGTCTGCCCGCTTAATGTGATGATTTGGAAATATTGGTTGAAGGAGACCTTTTTACTACTCCAGCAGGACTCTCTCGACCCCATTTCTTTAGACTGATTCGTGGATGGTTTGAGAACTCAGTCATCATGGAGAGAAATCATTTCTATGTTCCCGATGGTTATCTCCGTCACCGACAACATAAGACTATTTTATCTCCCGGCCTGCAGAGCTAACTTGCCAATGGTCATGCCTGTGGGGAGAGCAATCTTGCTGTTGAACAGAATCAATTCGGATATCGACATTTTTAGTATTAATGAAGCTTCCTTTAAAAGGAAAACTCTATTATTACTGGTAAAGTTGATATACCCACTGTTTATATTAATGTAAGAATTCTAATTATCAAATGTATTTTAAAAACGCATTAAAATAAACAATTTTGGATTGACCCATCAGCCCGTCAATCCTGGACCCACTGACCTTCAGATTTCTACTCACCTCTCACACCCTTTTCCTTCCCAGAACACCGTATCCCACCACACAGCTTGAAATGCCAAAGATGACAGGGCCGCCTATGTGTAGCTTACCTATAAATAAATGTATATTTAGTATTTACTGGGTAACGTTTGTAATAGGGCAGATTGTTTTTTATTTTATTTGAGAAATTCAAAATGCCTATATATTTAATGAAAATCCCTACACCATACGAGAAAAAACACAACGTTTTGTTGACGTGCGATTCAGGGTTAGTGGTTAACCTTAAATTTACAGAAAATATATTTTGACATGTTCCTAGAGCTCCTCGCAGAGATCAAGTTATTTTATCAATAATGGCGGCTCGTGTAGAACTATTGTTTCTTGCTCTAGCAACTCTTTTTGGAGACATCTGTTAATACAAACATCCGCAAATTGTCTTGTCGTGAAAATCAAAATCACTACCGCGCAATTTTCAATTTCTCTTTCTTCAAATTATTAATTCTACATGTATTTATTAAAAAATTCCCAACACAAGAATTGATGTGTCTTGTCCTGTGTTTGGTGAACCAAAACAGAAAATAAAAAAAAAAAATTTTTCAACGTAATGACAATAAACAACAACTTTTTGCAATTACAATTTAAAAAAAAAAAAAATAATGTCGCACCATATTGCTAAAACACCGATATGATGTTCGCGCATAATATAAATTAATGTCACGTAAAATCAGTCTTGTAAATACAATACAACCATCAGATGGTAATAGTAACAAGACCAAATGAGCCGCAGTCATAGACATATGAAAGGGTATTGTTATAAGCCCTAGCTAGTTAGAGGATTACGAAATTATCCATAAAATTAAAAAAAAAACCTTCGATTACACATCTGCCCTGATGATGTACATTGCAATGCTGTCCGAAACGTTGACTAAAGAATGAGGTAGCGAAAAAGGGCATAATATCCCAAAAACAAATCACTTTAATACTATTGGTAGTGAAAATTTCAAATCTATGTTTTACGTAAGCTTTTTATTGAAAACTTAAGGAAAGAAACGAAAGTTTATTTTAGTAAAATATATTTTTTATACTAAACTTATAAATATTGTGCATATGGCATAAGTATATGTGTACAGTGGTTAAGCGTGTGTTTTATTAAACGACATAATATTTACACTTGTTAATTTTTTCTCATCTTTTAAATTGATTTTATTAAATATTACGTTGTACTTCCTGTTGACAGTAAACTTCTCTCACGTTAGAACTTTACCGGTCTTTTACTTACCGGACAGTTTTAAATCGGTAATATACTTTATCGAAAAATAATATCATTGCTTTTTCCCATCACTCGAGTTTTATTTTATTTTTCATTGTAATTTTCAAAGTATGTATTACAATTTGTAATACAATAACGAGTTTTTCACAGTATTCTATTGAGGGCAACGTTTGGTCATTTTTATTAGAAAAGCCGAACTCTAATGCACGATAAGGAAGCTAAGATTCTTACTTTGGTTGTATATTTTGAAATGTTTTGCAAAAAGTATTTATTATTTTGAGACCAAAGGGAGATTATGAAAAAGTTTATGGTTTTGCATTTGAGTAGTTCTTTTTATTTATGGGTGATTTTGCGCTAATCAGGGATAAACCGGCCGATTTTGCTCGCTTAAATATGGAAGGGTTCCATAAAAATTTAAGTAACGTAGGGGAAAGGGTTGATGTAAAATTTATGATAAAGAACTTTCCTAATCTGGGGACAAGAAAAAATACAATCAAAAAATTAAAATTATTTTATAGTATTTTTGCAATTAATTCTTTCATTTTGTTGCCAAACTAGAAAACCATAAACTAAAAAAACTAAACCACAAAACTCCCACCCATGAAAAACTCAGAAATCTTATGAAATAAACTTGTTTTTCATTATTGGATAGAATAATAAGTAGGCATCGGAATTTGACTGTCTATATATTGATATATCTATGGTTTTATATGACCAATTTGTTTCATAGAAAATGCCCGAACATATTGATCTAGTTAATGTTTATTTGTGCATACCTCACAATATTACATCTACGGTTGTGTGTTCTGTGCAGGCGGACAGAGGCCGAGATTATTGTAATATTGCACTACTCGGTGTGAAGTACACGATAATTGCGTTGAATTTATAGAATTTGACACTATTTAAATGACCAGTAGAATTCAATGGCAAAAGTTTGAATATTCAGGCGTATCTACTTTTCTACTGACGTTTATACACCACTTTGAAAAAATCCATGTCCGTAAGTTGTTCGTAAGTAGGTTCTTTCTTTGTTGTCTAAGTAAGCCCTAAGGTCCTTAATTGTTGTTTATTTTTCACTTGATTGATCAGTTTTACAGCATTCGCGATATAATATGTTGAGCTACCCAACACAAAATAGGTTAATATGTGACAGACGAGAGTACATAGTGTCTCCATTGTCTCCTGAAGCGATCAGTGGTTTACTTTATCTTGACCCTGTGCGAAATAGTTCATCCGTTTCCATGTATTATATTTTATAATTACAACATATTTTGCTTATTACTATCAATGTCAATATTACTAAACGACAACAAGAGTGTATTTTAATTTTCGCCGTTTCGTAAACCGGTATTGTTTATTTTATTTTATCAGTTTTATTATTTATTAAGGATGCATTTTCAATGCAAATATTTTGTACTTTATCTTATATATGAGACAACTGGTTCAACCGACGCTAAACTAAATGAACGTCAAATTGACAGTTCTGCATTCAGTTTCACTATTATGTGTGCTAACACACAGTCACTTAATACACACCAAAATTCTTTCAAATCCACCTGAGCGATCCCTCCTCTGTCATTTCATTTGTATTGTAAGGAGGAATGATAGATACTGATAAATTGATAATCTCGAGGGCGCTCTAAGCGCAAAGGCCTTTAGTATTTTTCTCCATCTATGATCTATTTGAAGCTAATTTATAAGCAATAAAATTAGTTAATCTTTTATTATAAACATACTTTATTTTCAGCTGAGAACAATTAACATTACACAACATTACGCTATCACATCAGTGCCATGGATCTTCCCAACCCAAAGAGTGTTTGCATCAAGACAGAACCAGGGTCTCAGGAAGAAGGTGCAGGTGAAGTGCCGTGTATGGATATAGAAATCCACCTTCCGGATGTAAAGAAGGAATGTTTGCAGTATGCCGAGAGCGTTCAGCCAACTAGTAAGTTCCATTGCTTAAATCGCAAAAGTGTTTCAGATTAACGCAATCAGAACAGCGGCTTGCTTTCTACTCCCATTCTTGTTATTTTACCTTTGAAATATTTGTTTAAACGAACTTTTTAACTTATTATGTCGTCAAGCAGTTCCTAATTGCTACCCGGCTCAGAACAGAAATTGTCTAGTGAGTCGGGTAGCGCACATAATTTGTAAACAAATATTGATGTCAATAAACGCCCGGGTTACCGGCAATAAAAAAAAAAATTCATCAAGTTATGGTGGCTATGTTTTAGCTCGAAAAGCGGCTCCCTTACCGGTGAGGAATCGACATATATTATATTATACCGGTTGCAACGCGCGGCTGCGCTGGTAATTTTGCGCACTGTATCTTTTGCCAGTAAACTTTCGGTATAGATTTCTGTTGTTTTGTCCGCATTTAGCAATTATCATCTAGTGAATCAAGGTGATATCTTCGCCTGCCTACGCCTGCACTGCGAGCCCTTCGTGCCTGCGAAATCCACCGCATCTTCGGCACCATCCTCACCTGAGCACCTGGAATACCCACAGTCTTCCACAACAGTGACGAATTTCTCCGCTTCTACGCCGTAAAGCTACCGACTTCATCGCTGTGATCATTGAGCATGGATTCACATTCCACCGTGAAGTGGGACGCATGTGAGCTACATGCTTCCCATCGTCATCGTCAGCAACAACTGTGATTACTCTGGCTACTCGTATTTGAACTCGCTGTAACCTGACTACGATCATCTTTCATTCGTATCTGCATACCATCTACCCAAACATGTTTTTTATTAAACGATTATTATATATTTTTTTTTTTTTTTTTAAAAGAAAGACAAACATTCCCGGGTTACGAATAACCTGACAATATTTGAAAATCTCCTACTACCACCACAGAAAGCTGAAAATGTTGCTTGTGTTGTGATGGAGGACTTAGCCAGCCGAGGAATTGAACACACTACGCCCGAGTGGGACCCAAGCGCGATGTCAACTCGGCCACCGACCGGTCATGATTATGTATTTACTTAATTTTTTTTATATTAAAGGATTGTTGTTTTATTATTCCAGGTAGCATTTATGTAGAGACTGTTCCCATCAAGGCAGAATTAGGACACCGAGAAGAAGAAAAAGGCGAAGTTCCTTATGCGGAAATAGACATAGACATGCCGGATATTAAAAACAAATGCTTACAGCATTCTGACAGTATTACCAGGTCTGCAGGTAAAATCGGTTTTGTTTGTCTCAATTCGTTTTGATAATTTTCATTTTAGATCTCTAATTATTTTGCTTTATCCGCCATTTTTTCAGAATTAATAACAGACCTGAAGACTAATCCTGGAAACAAACCTTTTTCATGTGTTTATTGTAACTACTCCTGCTCATTCAAGTCAGCGTTAAAACTGCATTTGCGCACCCATACTGGAGAAAAACCATTTTGTTGTACCCACTGCAACTATTCATGTACTCGAACAGGAAATTTAAAAAAACACATGCGTACACATACTGGAGAAAAACCTTATTCATGTTCGAACTGCAAATATTCAAGTTCTCAAAGTGAACATTTAAAACTACACATGCTAACCCATATTGGATTAAAACCTTATTCATGTTCTGATTGCAACTATTCATGTTCTCAAAAGGAATATTTAAAACGTCACATGCGTACTCACTCTGGAGTAAAACCGTATTCATGTTCATACTGCAACTATTCATGTTCTGAAAAGAACAAATTGAAACGCCACTTTCTTACCCACACTGGAGAAAAACCTTTTTCGTGTTCTTACTGTAACTATTCTTGTTCTCTAAAGGGAACTTTAAACAGTCACATACTTATCCACACTGCAGAAAGACCTTTATCATGTTCCGACTGTAACTTTTCATGTTTTCTAAAGGGACAATTAAAACGTCACAAACTTGTACATACCAAACAAAAACCATTTTCATGTTCGTACTGCAAATATTCATGTTGTCAAAAGGGAACTTTAAATCTTCACATTCTTACACATACCAAAGAAAAACCTTATTCATGCTCCGACTGCAACTATGTATGTTCTCAAAAGGTTTCTTTAAAACGTCATATGCTTACCCATACTGGAGAAAAACCTTATTCATGTTCTGACTGCAGCTATTCGGCTTCTCAAAAGGGATGTTTAAAACTACACATGCTTACCCATACTGGAGTAAAACCTTATTCGTGTTCTGACTGCAACTATTCATGTTCTCAAAGGGGACGTTTAAAACATCATATGTTTACCCATGCTGGTTTTTAACAGTCTTTCTTTTAGTACTATTGCGACCATTCGTGTTCTATAAAGTGCAAGATCCCGGGTAATTCTGGCTTCCAAGAAGCCTCGCGTCTTGTACAGGGCTAGCAGACTATTCAATAGTGACCAGCTGCCAACCCTGTACAATCTCAAATAAGACCAAAATTTAATTTGGGAGTCAACTTTGGACTAGATCCCCAAATACTACGTGCTAATGAGTGAAGTACATCTGATATACAATCGGTTGTTAACAGGTCGATTGTCATTTCTAATGCAGACGCAATGTAGGCAGGCAGAGTTTGTTCTACATATATTTCAATGGAGCCTGCTCGAAGGAGCTAGGCTTCCCTGTGCACTGGTCCATGTTCGCAAAACTTGATGGACACGAGCGGAACATTCATTCAGAGTGAATGGTTTTCTGAAAGTCGGGTTTGGAAATTTCCATGTAAGCAAGGCATCTTTCAAGACTCACATTAATAAGTATCAGCCTTTTCCTTAACCCACTTTTTTCACTACGCTGTCAAACCGGGTGGCGAAAACATAGTCTCTCTATTTTTACAATTTATCCAGCTTTTTTATTTATTTATTTATTCATATTTGGGAAATCGACAGTTTCCATTTAACCAGTTCGTACATAAGTATTACATGTACATAAGTAGATGTAAATCGAGTCATAATAGAGATATAGACAATAGAGACATAAAAATTATTCACAAACCATCAGAGAAATATTATTTTATGGACCTCTTGAATTCGGTAAGTTCGCAACTGAAAATATCAACCTTAGATAATACGCTATTGTAATTATTGCACAGTCTGTTCAGGCAAGAATTCTGCTTTGAGTTCGTTTTGCTATGATCAACCCCGAACAGGACACAACAGCGTGTTGAACGCGCATGTACATTGAATGGAATCTTGTTTAGCAACTCTGGGCATTGAATATTATTGTTAACTACTTTATACAGGAATGGTGCATCCTTTTGATGCCTCTGTACACTCATTGAATCAATTTAAAAATGGAGACCAAACAACTGATGCAAACTCCAAATGACTTCGTACATAGGAAAAGTAGAGTTGCTTAATGATATCGATGCCATTAAAAAGTTTTTTGTTTCTTATGAAGCCTAAAATTTTAGCAGCTTTATTTGTGATTTGATGTATATGAAGGTTATATTGTAGTTTACTATCAAGGGTTATTCCGAGATAACGAATATCTGAGACTGTTGTGATGTTGTTGTTGTTTAAAGAATAATTAAATAATATTTTATTTTTATTTCTCGAAAAGACAATGTGATGATATTTTGAAACATTTAGATATAGTGATTTTGTTGGCAATAGGTGGATGTATTGTTTAAATCGTGTTGTAAATTGACACAATCGTTTAGGCTTTTTATTGGCTTGTATAACTTTGCATCATCAGCAAATAATTATATTTCAGAGTATTTTACAACATTGATCAAATCATTAATATATAAAATGAAAAACAATGGTCCGAGATGAGAACCCTGTTGGATCCCAGAGGAAATTTCATTGAAATCTGATTCGAAGCCCTTTATTGCTACTGCCTGTGATCTGTTGAGTATATAATATGTAACCCAACGAAATAAATTATCACGTATACCTAATGACCAATGTTTTCTTAGTAATAATTTTTGATTAATTTTATCAAATGCTTTGGCAAAGTCTGTATATATTTATTTATTTATTAATCGCCCTAGTGGGCTTTTCTTTAAAAAAATACAAGCATTTTGTTTCAGAGTAATTACTTTAAAATTCATACAATAAAGAAGAATGTAAACATAATGGCAAAAATGAATCCTCAAGCATTTAATTGAATTTAAAAGATTCAAAAAAACAAAATAGTAGAAGCGGAGAAGTACAAAGTAAGATGGGTACAAAGGTCTATTTGTGTCTAAAAGAATAAAAGTGATAGAATATACAACATTTATACTGATTAGTTTTCAAATGAAATATATCACCCAGATCAAAATATTTCGGAAAGTAGAATGTCCGTTTTTTTTTTAAATATATATTTCAAAATATATACCTCACTCACGACAGAATTTACAGAGAAAAAGCTGTGAGCGATTATGGCGGGTGGTAGCAAGACTTGCGGGGGAGAGGGGCGCTTACCGCTCCATAGTAGCCGCCTATCGCCAATCCGCAACCCCGACCTACTCGCTCGTTAGACGTGTTTGTCTCGGGAAGTTCTACTTGTGAAACAAACTAGTAGTACTGCGTTGTGTTCGGGATTGCAAAAAGTGATAAAATATCCTAAATAATGGAAGGCGATTAAGGATCTACCACCAATGATATAAAAACATCGCCAAAGAAACCAATACGAATGTGCTATTTTAATGTAGAGTGGGTGTCTTAATTTTAGTGGCTAAGTAGGTGTAGTGATAATAAAACTAAATGATACAGCAAATTGTGTAAAAGTACGATCTCCGTAGCCTACGATGGCTTAAAAGCATAAACGCATCACGCTGCATCAAAGAAGCTCAAGGAGGCTGAAAGTGCAGCAGCCATATCGCAGCGTATGCATTCGTTCTTTGCACCAAAAAGCAGCCTCCAAAGCGAAAAAGTTAGTATTGCAGAATTGTTTGTAGTGTTTCATAGTGTCAAACACTATATTTCATATCTTGCCCAAGAAAGCTCCACAAAAGTGAAAAAACAAACAATTACGGACATGCCTACCTGTACATGCGAGAGTTTGGGTACTACCCTTTGTTGTATCCCTCGGATGTCCTCGCGGGAATGCTGGGACAGATTTGCAATCCTGATGTTCTGAAAAAATTGTCACTTTATGTCCCCGATTACTTCACCAGAGCGAGGCAACACAGGCTGTTTATTTTTCCTAGAGGCAGGACCAACCTACCAATGATCCAGAGATGTGCTTTATTTCAAATAAATCCATTTCAAATGGAAATGCAAAATGGGTATTTTGCATTTTAAATGCTTTTCTCAATGCATTTTCATTTTAAATGTTTTTTTGCAACATTCTTCCTACTATCTCCACTCATCTTTTTTTCATAAGCCCCAAATATCAGTCGGTCCTCAACCTCGCTATGAGAGATAATTTACATTTGTCAAGTTGCTCCCTGGTAGAAACCCTGGCAATTGAGTGATATCATTACAAAAAATACTGATTCAAATACTGAACATGGGGCCATGACGCTTTAATATTAAATGTTAGATAGTAGTTTCTACGTTTTTACGTAGGCAACATTAGTCCCGCGCAAATTTTTTGTGGTTTCATAATCTGTAGTCGTGGTGTTTTTGGATTTACCATCATGTAGTATGTTTGTTCTACATTGAAGTCCATTATTAAATTACAAAATTTTTTTAAAATTCTATCATTATTTTAATTGTTTGACCTGTGAAACCATTTTGCATTTTCAATGCATTTTGAAAATAGGTATTTTGCATTTGAAATGCTTTTCTAAAAACCAGTTTGCATTTTGCATTTTCAAATGGAAAAGTTTTGACCCATTTCCATTTTGCATTTCAAATGGTTTTGGGTACCCATTTTGCACATCTCTGCAATGATCACGCCTCTGGGGAGAATGACCTCACTATTAAACCTTTTTTCCGAAATCGACATTATTTAATCGAATCTTAATCATTTCAAGAGCGAAATAATGGTATTCTCTAGCACCTATCATTATAATGTACCTATTATATTATTTAATGATGTAATAATAATTAAGTTATTAACTACAAATTGTGGAATGTAATTGGTTATATATGTCAACAGTTTTTCACAATAAAAATTAAAATAACAAAAAAAACGTGAAATAAATGACAGGAGGGCAAAATGAAATATGGTCACTGTCCCCATGGAAGCAGCAAACTCCTCCTGTAAATTTTTATGAGGATCTGGCTGCACTTCAAAAATTTGTTTCACTTAAAGGAAGATCCATTGATATGTGGTGTCAGTTTTTCAACGATGAATCAGCATCATCAATAATATGTGTGCAGTGTTTCCTTCTCCAATGCCTTCGTAGAAAGAGTTATTAGTGTAATCGGTAATGTATGGATTGACGAAATAAATCGACTAGGTGTGAATTCCGTAAAAAGTGAATTATGTGTTTTCTTTAATTTAAATGTCTGTTGCACTGAATTTAAAGATACAATTTCAGGCAATAAGCGATTATTAAGAGCAGTAGCATAAAGAAGTAAAAAGTGATTTTTTGTTTACCAATAGCAATAATAAATATAAGTTTTAACGTTTACTAAGTGGTTCATTGTGTTCACCATCAGCAATTTTCTTTATTTGATTTGACAAAAATCAAAGTGGTTTATGATTATCAAAGAACCTTTTGATTTTTTGACAAATTTTACCAAAAAAAATCAAATGGACCCTCTGATAAAAAATGTTCGTTTTTTATTATCTGAACCATCTGGTAACCCTACCCATGGGAGGGGTTGGGGTACACTGCTATATATATATCAGAAAAAAAGAAAATTACTGTTTTCACGTTTTGACTACAATGTTTACCTAAATTGGAAACTAATTACTATTTTACAATACAATGATTACCTAAAAAAAATGCATCACAATACATATTACCTATCATTCATTTTAATTTTTACCTAATGTTAAATAGTTTAAGTGTTATTACACTAGGCTATAAAATAATACATTTTTAATGATTTGGTAACAGAAATGATAATCTTATAAAAATGCCAGTTAGGGCGTAATTTTAATTATATTCATTGAACATATTAATTAAGTGATATTACATTTCAGAATAATTACAATAATATATTATTACCAGTGGGTTTTAACAAATACTCATTTCGAGAAAGATAACATTGACAATATAAGAGATACTTTTTTATATAAGATATTAAACGAATTTAAAATGGACTTCGATGAACTCTGTGCATTGATTTTAAAACAGTTTAACACAGTTAAATACATAATATTTCATAAAAACATTAAAAGAAATAAACACAAAAGTTAAAGAGATCCAAATAAAGAAAGTGTCACTCATTAATAAAACTGCTGAGGAAACAGAATTGAAGAACTTTTGCCAATATTTTTTGTTCATTTGAAGTATTTGTGTCTGTGAGTATATATCTTTGACATGTGTATAGCATGATAAATATATTCCTTACGGCTCTATTTTGAACGACTTGTATTTCCGATGCTAGTTTTTGGTAATGTTGCCCCAGATACCAACTAGATAACTCAGGTGGGAGTGGATCATAGCATAATATGTGGCAGGCAGTAGAGATGTGAGTAGCACACCATGAGATTGATAGGAAAATTTTGGATTTTACATTCCCAACATAAATGCTGTTGAAAAGTTTATTGTTTGTTGATTACTAATTTTAACGCTCTTTACTAATTCTAAGGATACATTTGGAACAGAAAAAACATTAAATATTATCAATAATCAGAAAACCTTTAATGAAAACTAACTAACCATAAAGCAGTTTCCTCGCAGGGCTAGGCAAAGAGGACGGACCGCCAAACAGCTGGGAGACATGACTGTCGACATGGCCCGACTCGAGTATCTGATTCACTTGATCGCGCCATGTCTTTCTCGGGCGTCCCCGACTTCTGCTACCACTCACATTTGCGTCATATGTTTTGCTTACACTCCTTCGTTCATTCGCTCTACATACACAAACCATCTAAGCGCCCCTATTTAAATATTAATCATTACACTTCCATCAGCCTTACATTCTTTGTAGATTTCCATATTTCTGAGATGATCGTGTATAGTTAAACTTCACATTTATATTTCTCAAGGATGTCATTGCTGTAGCATTCAGTTTAGATTTAAAATGATCCTCTACTAAATTTGTTCCCTTTGTAGGCCAACCCGCACACTCTCTTCCTACACCCAACCCCGCCCCCAGATGCAACATATTACTCTTTATTTATAATTCAGTTTTAATAAACCCTGCTGACCTTTGCATTGTTCATAACACATGTTTGTAGTAAGGAAACAAAAAAATGGCTTGAACGAAGTTATTTACATATTTGATTTAATGTTTTTCTCCATGTCGGGTAAGAATTGGACAGTTAAATTACCATTGAATATGTAATAGGTTTTTTCCCGATATGGGTAAGCATGTGACGTTTTAAAGATCCCTTTCGAGAATATGAAGAACTGCAGAAAGAGCATGGAAATTGTTTTTCTCCAGTATGGGTAAACATGTGGAGATTTAAATTAACCTTTTGAGAACATGAATAGTTGCAGTCGGAGCAAGAATAAGTTTTTTCTCCAGTATGGGAAAGCATGTGAAATTTTAAATTTTCCTTTTCAGAACATGAATAATTGCATTTGGAACACGAATAAGGTTTTCCTCCAGTATGGGAAAACATGTGACGTTTTAAAGATCCCTTTTCATAGCATGAATAGCTGCAGTAGGAACATGAATAAGGTTTTTCGCCAGTATGAGTAAGTGTGTGACGTTTTAAACGTCCCTTTTCAGAACATGAGTAGTTGCAGGCGGAACAAAGGTAAGGTTTTACTCCAGTATGGGTCAGGATGTGACGTTTTAAATGTCCCTTATGAGAACAGAAATAGTTGCAGTACGAACATGAAAAAGGTTTTTTCCCAAGCTGCGTGTTGCCATAGTCTGAAAAAGATGAGGAACGAAGCTCAATAAGTAGGCATCCAAAATAAAAACATTTAATTAATGAAATAATTCAGACAAACAAAACATGATTTTACCTGCTGTGCATGTAATAATTTCAGTACGCTCTAAGGATTCCTTTTTAATATTCGGCAGGTCTATGTCTATTTCCGTATAAGGAACTTCTCCTTTATCTTCTTCCCCGAGTCCAGATTCTGCATTGATGGGAACAGTCTCCACCTTAATGCAACCTGGAATAACAAATATCAGTATACAGATATGTCAGACAATTATACAAGACTTGCGGTGTATTACATTAAAAATTTGTCTCCGGTGTTATTTTTATCAGTATTTGAATTTATTTTTGGTTTATTTAAGGAGGTTTTCTTTAGAACACGGGGATTTGTTTTGACTTCAAATGTAGCAAAATTATTGTTTCAAGGTTTTTAATTATTGTTTCAAGTGAATAAGTAAAGTGCCATCGTCAAATATTATAGTGCGTAGAGGTGCCAATTCTTTCAGTCCCAAAACATAAATTTTTTAATAACGTCGTAGTACTACTGACCACGGGAAATCAGAACTAGACGACAAGACGAGAAGTAGAAAACAAGCATCTGTCCTGATTGGGTCCATCTGTAAAACTTTTGTAATATAAGCAATGCAACTTACTTATTGCCTGAACATTCTCGGCATACTTCAAATATTTCTTCTCAATATTCGGGAAGTGGATGTCTATATTCGTATACTGCATTTCACCTACGCCTTCTTCCTGGTATCCTGGTTCTGTCTTGACGGAAACACTCTCTGGGTTGGGAAGATCCATGGCACTGTTGTGATAGCGTACTGTTATGTGATTGTAAATGGTCTCAACTTAAAATAAAGCACACAGCAACAAAACATTTATTAATTACTGCAACTTCATTGTTTATAAGGGAGCGTCAAAAAGATTAGAGATGGAAAAAACACTTACTATTTATCTGAAAAAAACCATGAAAGAATGGTGTTTACTTGAAAATTATATGTTTATTTGAATTATTTCCGGCCGCAGTTCCCGATCCATGCTGTAAAACAGGAAACGATTAATTACCAATATTAAAATAATAATATATGATGCAAATATTAATGATAGCAGAAGACAGGAACGCCCGAGGAAGACATGATACGAACAAGTGAATCAGATACTTGAGTCGGGTCATGTTAAGAGTCAGAATAAAAGATGAGTATATTTGTATGAATGTGATTGAAGCAAGGAGTGTGTGCCAAGACCGAGTTTTTTGTCAATCTGTCCTCGTTGAAAACGGCGTGATTAGTTAGTTAGTTAAATAAATAATATTGTAATCGCATTAATAGCGTACCCTGACGTAACTATTGATAATGGATATGTTAGTTGAAGCTGGGTAAATCAACATGTTATATCGCGAACGCTATAAAACTGATGATCACATATAAATAAGTTAAGCGTTAGATATTAACGATAAAACAGTACCAATTAAGAAGCTTAGGATGTTACTCAGTCAATATACTAAGCAACTACGAAATTACATATTGATAATATATTATAATAAAACAAATAAAAAACTTTATTCCACTTAATTTTATTTTGACCGTAACCGGTTTCAGCTCGTCAAAGCCATCTTCAGACTGGTACACAAAATTCTTAGTCTACGGTTTATATACACAACATATGGTGGAGGGGGGAGAGGGGTAGTTTATAGGGTTTTAATCAATTTTATTTGTTACTAAGTCGTTTAAGATTGTGGAATTTCTAAATATTTGGTAATTCCAGTAAGCTAATTACCTTGGGTTTGTAGCTCATTTCAATATTTATTAGGGAAAAAACCTCACAGGTAATATGCATTATTAATGACCTAATTTTATTGTTAAATCATTATTTATGATGGTATTATATTTGCTTTTTGAAAAGATACATGTTTACATTTGAGAAATTATTATAGGAATTAAGAAAGTAGGGACTTAGCAACTGATACTAATAGCTTATTAATTACAAAGTTACTTATTGAAGGGGTACATGTTTACATTGAAGTAGGGATGGTCTAACCTAACTACATATTTTAATGTCGAAATTATTAAGAAAATTACAATGGATACAAGAGCGGAGACTTGGCAAATGATTCTAATTGTTTATTCATTACAAAGTTAGGGTCTATTTTATTAATTAAGCGAGTAATTTCTAAAGATTCTAATCTATCAAGCTTGTGGCCTTTATTGCAAGTATGGAGGACTTTAACATCTCTGTCTTTATCAAACGAGTGTTTGTTTTTTAATAAATGTGATGCTACATTTGACAATTCGCCTTTATTATTTACCCAATTTGTAAAATGTTCTTTAATACGGGTTTTGAAAGATCTCCCTGTTTGACCAACGTAATATGCTGGGCAGTTGGCGCAGTTCACTTGGTAAACGCCTGAGTTCTCGAGTTTATCTCTTTTATCTTTGTTGTTAATTAAAATTCTACCTAGAGAGTTTACATTATAAAAAGCTGTTTTGTATTTATCATTATTGGTTAATCTAGATATTTTTGTTGATATTTCATTACATATTGATAGGTGGGTCAAATCCCAGCAGCGCAATGAATGGGAGAGAGCACCTGGAATGAAACAATCCAAAGTACTCATAAAAGGACCAGACCCTAGACGAACCAAAAAAACTACTCGATATGGACAGAAACTCGCTGAGGGAACTGGTAGGACTACTAACGGGACACATGCAGATATTGGGAGTGGAAAACACCAATAGACGCAGAAAATGTGAAGAGGATGAATATACTCCAATTCACCTATGGTGCCAATGTACTGTCCTGGTGGGAACTAGGCTCAGATACCTGGGGAGACATACAGTAGAACCAGAAGACATAGCCACATACCCAATGACAACCCTGGTGGACTTTATTTTTATAAGGGACCGGGTTGTTGTTAAAGGATTGAGGTAAAATGGGAGATAGCACAATGGGCCAATGGCCTAAGTGCTCACGGGAACTACGTGTAAACCGTCTCCGCTTTAAAAAAAAGCAACTATGAGGCAAAGCGCGGGGGTCAGTGAGAAACGTAACTCGAAAAGTTGAAGCGCTTGAATTTTAAAAACTTTGCTTTAAAATTGTAATTGTAAATGGAATAATCTCAAATAGTATAAATTTAACACAAATCTTAGGCAGTTTGTGACATGATATTACTTTAGGAAGGCGGGGATAAAATAATTACTGCTAGTCACGTTATAGCAAACAAAGGAGTGGATATACTACCCACCATAGATACTGCTAACCACATACTAGATCGATAACTTCGGGCTTTTTGTATAAGAAAAGTTTGTCCTTAACTTAACCAAAAATGAAACGGTCTTACGGGTTGAAAAAACCTTTTCTTATAAACATTAGTTTATCATTGAAAAAAAAATAAAGTTATTTCAATAATTTGTGCGCAAGAATTGAAGCGGAGTACGAGAATTTTACGATTTTTCATCTCAAGTCCGCCAGAGTCGTCCCAGTTTTATCAATGTTGCGATTATAGAGATAGACGAGAATCGACAGTGGACAATAATTGCAGCCAACATACAGGATGGGGTAAAAGTAATCACCCGATGTTCTTTTGCTGTAATTTTTTTTAAAGATATAGGCAGCCACTACGCGCGCATTTAGTAGCCGTAATATTATTTTTCTTTATGGTATCCCCAGCGTGCTACTTACCTGCTGAGCGGAGCAATAATCGCCCATGTTCATTCGCTGTTGGGGACTGGTTCGGTATAGCGGCTCGCGTGCGTGGCTCGCCTACATTTCTTCTGATATTAATGTCGTGATTGTAATTTTGCAAATAAGTGTAATAAACAATAGTTTTTGTCAAACACAATCTTCTTTATTTTAATCAACACGACACCCCTATAGCATGCGAAACGACGAGGTAAGCGCCTACCTTCGCATCCTATAAAGATAAACTTTGGTACTGCTTTGGTACTGTTCTTGCGGAGTAAACCGATTCGTGTCTTGTCGATTTGTATTCTGCGTTTGTTTACTTGACAAATGTCAAAACCGTATTGACATTTGGTGTTATTTGCAAAAGTTATAGCGTTTTACAATAGGGTGATTACTTTTGCCCCATCATGTAGTTCTCACACCTCTCTCAAGAAAGACATGTTCAAATATTTTACATATTATATCTTCTCTCAAGAAGACATGTTCAAATATTTTCAAAAATATAATTAATATAAACACAAACACAGGGTTGGTGCCATAGATGTATTGATTATTTCATTATCATGGACGTAGAAGATAATACTAATAAATCTAAACGAAACATGAAACAGAACAAGACAAAAACAAAAAGGTATTGGTCTGAATTTGGAATTGAACCCAGAATTTTTGGCTTACCGCGACAACGTAGTAGGATTTAATTAGACACTGCACAAAAATACATAAGCACAAAACACGACACACGAAAATATATTGTAGATTATGGTTGTCATATATTTACGAACATGAAATGAAAGCAATACATGGTAGGTAAATGGTACAACACAAAAGCCGGTACATGGTATTAGTTTACAAAATGAAGAAGAAAAGAAGATTCGTGAGTTAAACGCATTTGAAATAACTAATTTTTAAAATAAAATAAAATACGTATCCGGTGTAAAAAAATTCTAGAAAATTCTGTTATATTTTTCATATAAAGATTTTCCAAACATAACATTTGTCGAAATAACAATTAGGTTAATGGAAAAGGCACATAAGTTAAAATTACTTTAAAAATTACAAAAATAGTTGTAGTCACTTACAGAAATACATATTTGTTTATTCTTCAATATAAAAACCCGCTAAACTGACAAAGCAGTTTGTAAGCAGAGCCAGTCTGTAAGCGGTACAAAAACCAGTTGAAAATTATTTGATGAGTTTAAATATAAGTCAAAAGATATTTTAATAATAATTTTGATAAATGCAATCCGGTTAAATCTTTCTTACAGGCGTAAGCTTAAACGAACTTACCAGTCGCTTGGTTTTAGTTTGCCACAGCGGCAGTAAGTCAACAAATCATGTACTCTCGTCTGCAACATGTTAACCTGGTTGGTGTTGGGCATATTACATTGTGAATGCTGTGAAACTGATCAATTAAGTATTATACGATATATTCTTACAATAAACAAGCACCATTTAACAATCTTAGATCTCACTCTTAGTCAATACAGCATCAAACACTTGAGACATTATTGTGTGGTTTGAACAAATTGTGACTTCAAAGCCCATAGATGTTCCACTCGAAGGAGCGGAAATCGATTATCTATGGCGACATTTTCATAGATAAAGTATAAATATGGAAACACACACAAAGTAAGCAGTCCAGTCAGTTAATTTTTGTTTAACTATATACCGTCTTAACTGCTTCAAAATGTCTGGAAACAGTAGGATTCAGGCATGCCAGAATTATTTATTTTTATTACAATTATACAAATGACATAATAAAAATAACATAAAAGTATGTAGCCATATTTTTTATACCTATATTTAGCTCTCTCATAAAAAAATTATGCGTATTAGAACTATCAAAAAATTTATATATAAAGATGCAAAAGTCGGTCATTTTGAATACATGTAGGATAACGAAAGATTTTTTAAATATTTATGTTGAGGGATCAGTAGGATTTGTAGGCCCTGTTAGGAGTTCTAACTTCCGAACCCTCTGATATGAAAATATCTGGAGTCGGTGATTTTTTTTCCCAATTTGATCTCTTGTGAGTTGACGTGTTGTTCTTGTATTGTTTTGTATTTATTTTGCACAATGCACTTGCATAATGTTGAATGACTCGTTGATCATTTTTTGTAAAAGTGTGTGGAAGGGCTTAGTTTTTCCTATGGAAAAGACTTAACCCGGACATAAAATCGGAAATGAAAAAAAAAAAAAATTATCATTGAATTATTTTGGCTTCCTTGCCTAAAATTACTTTTGAAACTGAGGCCGAGGCCAATGTTGGAAACGTTTGAAAACTTTAATAAGTTTAAAAATAAAACATTTGCCATCTACTGCAGTATTTAAAAGAATACTCAAATAAAATAATAATATTTGAATGACAAGGGTGCTGTTAGAACGTTTTGTCTCTCATGTAATGAATTTTCATATGAAAAGTAAAAAAAAAGTTATTGTTTTTATTATTATGAAATGTACGTTTAAATTATTTTTTAACTTTTAACCCTAGATAACTAAACTGTTTTAATTGTTTCACTGTAACCACACTTTCATCGAGTGGACTACGCAATAAAACACTATAAATAAATCAAAAATATTTCATTGAGATAGGAACTTGTTACATAGCACAAAAGTAAGGTTTAAAAAGAAAAAAATAAGTACAAATTAATATCAAAATATGAGTCTACACAGTGACCACACATGTCAACATTATGTGGACCACAAATAGCCTTTCTACATCTGGTGCAACGGTGTTTGGTCATCTTCTGGGCCTTGGATGGACACAGGTAGCAAATTTTAGGCACGTTTGACGTAGATGGAACCGGAGCTTCTATTGTAGAAGATTCAAACCAAAATTAACAATAAATGTAAGAATATATGAATGTTCGACCTTAAATATAATTTTTTTTGTTATAACTAAACATTATTCCAGCGACGACGAGATGGTCGAAGGGCACGTCCTAATATGAGTGTGGCCGCAATCGCGTCACGTGCTGCTCTGTTTACTCAAATTAGAAACGTAATGAAAGAGTCAAGGTCGGGGAGCGGGGGAAAGTGGGTGATTTCAAATTTCGCCGAGTAGCGCGTCGTCGCCTCTACGACCGATTAGTTAGTTATCTAGGGTTAAAGAAACATTCTAAACATGTTCGTTTTTAATAAAGCAATATTGATATTATTTATGTCACATATTTAGTACTGTGGGTTGTGAGGTTATTAGTGTTTGATGACGGGTGATCTGTTGAAGGAATTAGTAGAATATCGTCCCTGTCAATAAAGTCATTTCTAACAGTCAAAAGTGTTCCTCATAATAATCCTCTAAATACCAAACGAAACAATTACTAGCAATACCAACCAATTTAAAAGAACGGAGTGTGAAAAAATTACACAGTTTACATAAAACATTTTTTATATAATCCCCAAAACAGGGATGTAATAAAATAAATTACGGCTTACCCCAAAAACAGGTTTTTTGACTTTTGGAATATGGCAACACAGATTTCGCGTCTCCTTTGCTTCCTGACTATTCTTAACCTTGTAGTGCAGCGATTGTTGGGCAGACTTTTGAAATATGGTTTTGAATCAACTGCATTATACGATTTGAAATTTCAATAACCATCGGGTTATATCAAATTCTACTTTCCTAGTGACGTTTCTTCAACAGTAACTTTGTATTTGACAGCTGCACTTTGCCTTGTACGTAAGTGTTTTTCTGCTATATTGGCTAAATATCTACTTTCTAACTGACGTTTCTTCAACACGAACTTTGTAGTTGACAGCCGCACTTCGCCTTGTACTTATGTGGCTTCTTGCTTTATTGACTAAATATCTACAATGTTACTAACTTGTTGTTTTTTATTGTTTCATAGTGCTTTTACACAAACTAAACTTAATCTTTAGGGCGCACCGCTTAAACCCGCGCTGTGCAATCGGTTATACGCATATGACGCTTAGCACTTGACTGATCAGTTTTTAAACCTTCGCGATTTAACCTATTGAGCTACTCAACACCTACCAGATTAACAAGCGACAGACGAGTTTACACGTATAACCAAGCCATTATTAAGTTCATCTAATCTTGCCCGAAGCGAAAGAAGTCACCCGATTCTGTTTACTCACTATTGCATCACCTTTTGACTTGTATATACATTCAATGTCAATAATAGATGTTACCATGTGAAATTTCCTTCACACTCTGATAATGCCTTCCGATTGCCAAACAGTTTTCACGCGTAATAATAATTAAATAGCAGTTGTTGTTTGGTGTTTTTTTCTTAACTATGTCGACCCAGAAAAGACTACTCCAACGTTAAATTGAAAATCTGCGCTCATTGTTACGTCATATTGGATTGTGGCTTAACTTTAACCGAATGTGTACCGTTGAACAGTAATTATTTCTAAAGGCCACATTGGTCGACCTACTGTCGTTTCTTTGGTAAAAGCAATAAAAGGTGGTATAGTGAAAAAAACATTCTCGTGGGCGCTTTCCACGCCAAGGGCTAAAGTAGTTTTGCCATCTGTGATGTATTTTAAGGTCATTTATAAGTTATCCATTTAAAAATTATAATTATTGTACATTTTTCTTAGAATACGAAACATACTAAATTTTAAATTATTAAGAACCATCTATTTTTCACTAATTCAATCAGTATTACAATATGGAATTGTTGGTTGGGGTGGAGCATTCAAAACTTCTCTGTTACCTTTAGAAATCATCCAAAGAATATTAGTAAAAATAATTTTGAAAAAACCGTATGATTACCCCACGATTAGATTATTTCAAGAATTTAAAGTCCCTTCACTTCATATTATTTATAAAAAAATACTCTTTTTCAAATACATAAAGATTGTTTCAACAATGACAACTTAATAACTTTTTCGAACAGCAATAGACAAAGTATTCTTGGCTCTATAACTATCCCGCGCTGTAACACCACCACAGCCCAACAATTTTATAAATATTTTGGTGTCAAATGGTTTAACCAATTACCTCTTAACTTAAGATTGGAAACGAATTATAAAAAATTCAAAAGCTCAATAAAAACACTATATCAATAGCATATTAAAATCGTTTATACTTAAAAATACAATATAATCTCTCAATTATTACTATATTGAAATCCTTTTCTCTTATTTCTTATTTCTTATTCTTATCTCTTTCCTTCTTTTACATCCTTTTCTCTTTTCTATTTGATAAAATTTTGTAACATATAAAATTTTTATTTTGTTATATTAAAAAATAAAAAAAAACTTTTCATTATCTTTACACTCTCTGAAAAAATTTGTTAAATTATTATTTACACGCGTTTCTCCGCCTTTTTAACACGAGCATTTGCTCTAAAAAAGGTGTATCACGATGTACTGTAATAAAAAAAAAAAAAACTTAATGTAATGTAATAATATGTAATTGTAAATTTAATATTAAATAAAGAAAAAAAAAAAAAATACTAATTAAATATTTTATTGTATCACAGCAGTGCCATGGACCTTCCCAACCCAGAGAATATTTCCATCAAGACGGAACCAGGATCCCAGGAAGAAGGCGCAGGTGAAATGCCGTATATGGATATAGACATCCACCTTCCGGATGTAAAGAAGGAATGTTTGCAGTATGCTGGGAGTGTTCAGCCAACTAGTAAGTCGCATTACGTATTTTATCATTATCATTACGTATTATATTTGATCACGCAGTCAGGACAACTGCTTGTTTTCTACTTCCGCTCTTGTCGCCCATTTGTCATTTGCATTCTATTTTTGTTATATTTCTATTAAACTGTTGAATTACGAATACCTTTAGCTTGTGCTGGCAAAAAGCTTTGAATTAGAATTCCCCGTTCATTTAATAATTCAAATAAATCATCTTATGTTCTCTACTATAAAAATTATTTCCGTTTATAATATAACCCATGCAACACGTTTTTTTCTGCAATGTAAATACGTTTTGATGATTCCGGAATTCATTATTAGATTGATTTTCAGAAACTAGACATTTTATCTAGGAATTAAAAAATAAGGTTAATTTTTTGTTCCACTCTTTCGGGAATAGACATCAAGCCTACAGATTTTTATAATTTTCGGCATAATATGTTATTATTCTATTGAAATTTCGGCAGGTAGCAGGATCTTAGTAAAACTGGTGTCGCGAAGCTGCGACTCCACTATATATTTTAGAGGTGGTGTGATATGCCACACGCCCAAAGGACCAGTCCCAAACTACTCCGAATGATAGGTATGGGACGATATATGCATCCGACAAACCCGATGGACAGTGCAATAATCAAAGGTATAAATCTGGGCTTCTGGAGCACAAGATAAGCCCAGATTGGAATGCAGGAAAGATGGACTCACCCGTTGATGACTATCACACGTCTTCAGGAGTATTAGTTGATTTCACTTCACAATTTATATGTATATTCGCCCTGTCTGATATTAATTATCACTCCGAACTCTGATAAGCAACTGACACCACTTGTCAGATTTTACATGTGTAAAAATTTTACAAGCCAACGATTTGATTATAATAATAATATTATAGTGGGACTGTAAATAGTAGATAGGTTCTATTTTACAGTAGGATATATTTCAAGGAAATATAAAACAGAATTGCGGGTATTAGAGTATTAAGACTTTGCTCCGATTCCGCTGCTGCTGAGTTTTCCAGTGGCGCTGTTTCCTCCGGTCTGCTCCTTCTCCAGCTGCTTGCCCAGGTACTCCCAGTTGTGCACCATCAGCTTCTGCACGGCGAGGAGGGCTTCATAGCGCACGTTGGGGTCTTCGTGGCCAAGCAGCTGCATCACCAGCTGCTTGCCCCCCAGCTGCTCGATGACGTGCTTGCCGCGCGGGTAGTGCCTGACGTACTCGCCGATGTCGAAGGAGGCGACGGACAGAACCAGGGGATCCTTTGACGTGTCCAGGTGATGGATCAGCGTGCGGAGCAACTCGTAGTTCTTCTCGTTGAGGCGTGCTGCGTTCTCGCGCCAGAACTTGGCCGACTTGTGTACCGGAGACCATTCCAATCTTCCACTTTTGATTTCGGTCGAATACTCATCGAAGGAGCTCAAGTCCTGGATGGACGCTTGCAGCCTCTCATTCAGGAACTCAACGTCCTGCATGATGTCCTCATCGTCAGACCTCTTCTGCTCCAGGATGGACAGTTGCTTCAGCACCTTGCACTGCACCATGGCGATGCAATGCTCCTTCGCCACCTGGTTATCTTCAGGCTTCTCGATGAGGTTACGGAACACGGCAAGGACGATCCTGGTGACTTTCTCCTTGACGGAGTCGCTCAGGATGTCGGCCAGGATGGGGATCACGTTGAACTTGTTCATCTTCTCAGCCAGGAGTGAGTGGAAAGTCAGCACCCACAGGCAGAACACCAGTTGATATTGTACCTGGAAGTTGACTCTGGAGGACAGGATGGATAGAATGGTAGAAATGCCATCAACGGACAAGAAGGCAAAGCGGTACTCATCAATACGCAACATCATCTGAAGGCAGCGGGCCACCGACTGGATGTACTCATTGTTCCGTTGATGACTATCACACGTCTTCAGGAGTATTAGTTGATTTCACTTCACAATTTATATGTATATTCGCCCTGTCTGATATTAATTATCACTCCGAACTCTGATAAGCAACTGACACCACTTGTCAGATTTTACATGTGTTGCAACAATATTTTTAATATGGTGACATTTTGGGATGGGTAAGAGGGTAGGTAGGACATTTGCAGGATTTGGTATTGACATTACACTTGTCCTTTAAGCCTGTGGATGCATACCTAACAATCCCATATATATTGCGCGAACATTCTCCCGGCGTTGAAAGTACCTTCCGAAATTTTAAGTACTTTCAAATAAAGTAAAAAGTTAAATGTAAAACGAAAGATGAAATATAAATATTCTTATCAATACGCTATTAATATTGCAAAGTTAAAACGAAAATTTATAAAATAATGAAATAAAGAAATAATAATTATTGTGTAGGCAAAGGACACAATTTTACGACTGGTCGTTTAAAGTTCCCGGAAGGGGTCCTTACGCGTGCGACACGAACCACTCCGTCTTTACCAGGGAACACCTCCTCAACAACGCCCACCGGCCAATAAAGTGGAGGCGCATCCTCTTGATGCACCAATACTATGGTACCTACTAGAATGTTATTCGCGGGACTATTCCATTTTTTTCTCATCTGCAGAGAGTGAAGATACTCTATATGCCACTTCTTCCAATAAGATTGAACGAGGTGGTCCAAAAGCTCTTTCCTTTTCAGTAGACTAATGCGTTCATTAGTCAAATCATAAGCAGGTAGATGCTGAATCGGGGTAGACATCAGAAAATGAGCCGGAGTAAGAGCTTCTGGATAATGAGAACTGCTTAATAAACATAATGGCCGTGAATTAAGTACAGCCTCTATTTGTGTCAGAACTGTGAGAAGCTCTTCATAACATAAAAGTTGAGTACCCACAACCCTATACAGATGCGATTTAATGCATTTAATATTTGACTCCCATAATCCTCCAAAGTGAGGAGCGCGGGGTGGAATCGTCTTCCATTCAATTCTCCGAATGTTAAATTCATTGCGAAGAACTTCTTTAGTTGAATTTGCCTCTAAAAAATTATACAAGTCATCCAGACAATTCTTTGCGCCTATGAAATTTGTCGCATTGTCACTGTACATACACGAAACCGGTCCGCGTCTGGATAGAAAACGCTTAAATGCGTTTAAAAAATTGTCCGTGCTTAGATCTGATACCACTTCCATATGTATAGCCTTCGTTGTTAAACAAATAAATAGACATATATATGCCTTTTGACTTTTTACCCCACGACGCCTAGAAAGGGTTATATTTATTGGTCCGGCAAAATCTACACCCGTATGTGTAAATGCCTTTGCTTCCTGAACTCTAGCTGTAGGTAAATCTGCCATTAGCGGTATAATATTAGAAGGTGCAGTTTTAAAACAGAAATTACAAGCATGTACTCTTTTGCGTATTAGATTTCTCCCCGATAAGATCCAATAACGCTGTCTAATTATTGACATAAGGAGATGTGCACCAGTATGACAATTCACACGATGGTGAAAGTCTATAATTATATCGACAATATGATCCTGTCTTGGCAAAAGTACTGGATGTTTGTTTTCAAAAGGTATATTCGCGTTTGTTAATCTACCACCTATACGTAACAAGCCATTATGATCTAAGAACGGGTTTAGTTTTCGGATTGAAGGTAAGCATAATTTATCCCTCTTTATTAATTGTATATCGGCACTAAAATACCTATTCTGTAAAGCTTTTAATACATTCATTTCAGCAATGTTTAATTCCGTGGAATTTATAACTGTTGAGCGTGATAACTTTCGCATAAATCGTAAAATATATACCACAATTCTCAGCAGTTTTGGCCATGAGGAAATTTTTAAAGCGAGATTATATATCGGAGAATTTTCCTTTATTGACGTTATCGTAAATGTATGCGATTTTTTCAATTCCAAAGTATTCTCCTCCTCTCGTGAGGGGGAAAATCTTTCGACAGGCCACTCGGATACTGGGTTCGCAGCCCAGGGCGGACCGTGCCACCAAAGAGAATGATCGACTAGCTGTGCAGGCAGTAGTCCTCGTGATAAACAATCACTAGGATTGGTAACGCCATCTATGTGATAAAAATGTTTCGCGGGTAAATTTTCCTGAATTTCACTAACTCGATTAGCTACAAAAGTTTGCCACCGGTGCGGGGACGAGTGAATCCAAGAAAGTGCTATTTTTGAATCTGAAAAAGCAAATATATCGTTTATCGAAACGCGATTTCTATAAGTATCTATAATAGATCTAACGAGTCTAGATAAAATAAGCGCAGCGCATAATTCCAATCGAGCGAGCGACACTGTTTTCAGAGGGGCCACCTTGGATTTAGAACATATCAAATTCATTGTAGTGTTGCCACCCTTATCCGTGACATGAAGATATATTACACAACCGTACGCTTTCAAACTCGCATCTGCGAAGGCGATAATATTTATCGTGCAGTCCTCCTTTACTCCCAAATATCGAGGTAAATTTAAATTAGAAAGCATCGGTAATTCTTCCTTGAATTTGACATATCTATTAACAATACTTTGGGGTAGTTCCTCGTCCCATCTTACTTTCTCTAACCACAGCTCTTGTAAAAGTAATTTGGCATATAAAATTACCGGAGCAACCAAACCTAATACATCGAATAAACGAGCTATTGTGGAAAGAATTGATCTTTTACATATAGTTTTTTCCTCCGTCGGACATATCATAAATCGAAAACAATCAGATATCGGATCCCATTTTAATCCTAAAATGCTACATTTATCCGAAAAATCCATTGTCGCGCGGTGCGACTCTGGTAATTGGGCCAGTAAATGAGGAGAATTACTCGACCATTTGACTAATTCAAATCCTCCACACTTGAACATCGCCATTAAATCTGTAGCCAAAGTGATGCCTTCACTTATAGTATTTACAGAATATACAAAATCGTCCATATATAAATCATTAATTGCAACTTCCGCCGCTTTCGGATAACGATTTCTTTCATCGCTCGCTAGCTGCCGTATAGTTCGCATTGCTAGAAATGGTGAACAGTTCAAACCAAACGCGAGTGAATTAAATTGATAAACTCCAATTTGTTCATCTTCGTGAAATCTATAAAGAATTTTTTGATATTTACGATGGCTTTCCGTTACCATTATACGTAGATACATTTGCTTAACATCTGCGGTTAATGCTACAGCGAATAAGCGAAATTTAATTAAAAGTGTAAATAAATTAGATTGCAAATTTGGACCTGTATACAAAGTATCATTAAGTGACAACCCTGAACTGGTCTTTGTACTTGCATCTAATACAACACGAGTTTTAGTTGTTGATTTATCTTTACGAATTACTGCGTGATGAGGAATGAAATATCCCTCATCAATATTAGATGAAGACGGAACTTCAACCCTCATATATCCCTTTTCCAGATATTCAGAAACTACTTCATTATAACTGCAATGCAATTCTGGCGACGTATTAAATTTCCGTTCTAAATATTCATATCGACGCTGCGCGACACGGCGCGAATCACCTAAATTATTAGGATCTATCTTAAACGGTAAAGATACAATATACCTTCCCGATTCATCCCGTTGGACTGACTCGAGGTACATTTTCTCACATTCTGCATCTTCAGCACTCATCAACGACTTAATAGGCATGTCTTCCATCGTCCAAAACTTGGATAACGCATTATATAAATCTACATTGGTTATGGGGCCGAACGTCCACGAAACCTCCGGCGTACACGTAGGTATTTCACCCATTACAATATACCCGAATACTGTCTGTATAGCCGGTGGTGCATTCGTATTATGTTTAGATAAAACCTTATTCCCCAGCAGAATATATGGAAATAACTGTGCACCTAATAAGATATCAACATCGGATGGAACGTTCCAGGATTCATCCGCTAAGTTTAAACCCACTAAATGCTCACATGACTTTGTGTCAACATGTTGTGTAGGAAGCTTATCAGTTATTTTATCGACAACTAATAGACTAATTTTATAAGTATCTTCTGAAACGCGGGATTTAATTTTTAACGCAACGTGTCCCAATATTGGTGTCTCTACTGAACCAACACTTTTAACTACTGAATTATTTAAAGGAATTATTTTAAGATTTAATTCATTACAAGTGTTTAAACTGATTAAATTTTGTTGCGAGGCGCAATCAATTAAACACCTTACGGTTACTTGATTATTTTTATTGTCATAAGCAAATAACTGCGCGGTTGACAGTAGTACATTCGTAGCTATATTACCCGCAGAAAAATTATTATAATGTTTATTATTACGCGCTATTAATGTAATGGCTTCGTTTTTCGATTGACTTTCAGTATTCACCGTGCTCTCAAAATGCAGAGCGGTGTGATGTCGTTTTTTACAAATTCTACAATCCGATTTAGATGGACATTTCACAGTTTTATGTTTATCGCTTAAGCAGTTTACACATAAATTATTTAATTTCACAAACTGAAAGCGAGCATTTGGTCTTAATTCGTTAAATTGTTCACATTTAAACAATTCAACATGATCAGAATGATTACATTTCCGGCACCTATTACGATTATTATTACTTGACTTCTGTTCGACCACAGCGAATGAATGCGTAACTTTGTTTTTATTATTAACAACTTTATTATCATTTTGCCCAGTTCGTTCTAGGATTTTGACATGCGACCGAATGTATTCTATTAAATCGGTATATGTAGGTATAGCTTTCTCCCGTATAGACATTTCGAAATTTTGCACCAACTGTATATCTAATTTTTTCAGTGCAACATGTAATATTATAAAATCGGTTAGGTCATCAATACCTAATTCCTTGAGTGCAGCTATGGAAGACGCAAACCTTTCGATAAAATTATTTAACTCATTTGGGTTACTAGGTGCCAATAATTTTAAATTCAAAATATTGTTCAGATAAAAGGTACCTAGCACGCGTTTGTCCTGATATTTCTTTTCGAGAGCTTCCCAAATTAAAAAATAATTTTGTTCGTTCGGAAGTATTCCCGCAAAAACTGATAACGCCTTTCCTTGGAGTTTCCCTATCAGATATTGCATCTTTTGCGACGTATTCAAATTTTCATTTGAGTGAATGTTTAATTTAAAAGCTTCATAAAATATCGACCAATTCTCTTGATTACCATCGAACGATGGCATCTCGATCGGTGGGAGCTTAATTAATGGTGAATTATTTAACTTCTGTCGATCGCGTGATGAATCTTGCTTTGCTATAATGCTTTCGCGTATAGAAACTACAAAACAGTACTTATTTTCGAATTTACTCCATAAATCGAAATTCATATTGTAATTTGAATCCTTTTTCAACTGAAGTGTATGAAATTCATCACAAAATGTGTTAAATTGTGCATAATATGTAGCTATATTAACCGTTTGTTTAAGAAAATCCTCCGAACTTCTCGTCTCCCTGTCCGCAATACTTTTCGCTTTCTCGTATAATTCATTAACACGATTATGCATCAAATTAATCTTCGATTCTACTAACTTGATTTTAATATCCTGAGTACTATCGCTAGTCGCCATGATTAATTGTATGTAGGAATTTAAACACAACAATAATTACAAATGCAACCTAGTACATACAAATTAACAAAGTATAAAGAGGAAATAATATTTATTTATAACTTTAAATATGTTAATTTTAAATACCCCGTTGGTAATCCGGCTCGAAAGAACCAAAAATGGTGTCGCGAAGCTGCAACTCCACTATATATTTTAGAGGTGGTGTGATATGCCACACGCCCAAAGGACCAGTCCCAAACTACTCCGAATGATAGGTATGGGACGATATATGCATCCGACAAACCCGATGGACAGTGCAATAATCAAAGGTATAAATCTGGGCTTCTGGAGCACAAGATAAGCCCAGATTGGAATGCAGGAAAGATGGACTCACCCGTTGATGACTATCACACGTCTTCAGGAGTATTAGTTGATTTCACTTCACAATTTATATGTATATTCGCCCTGTCTGATATTAATTATCACTCCGAACTCTGATAAGCAACTGACACCACTTGTCAGATTTTACATGTGTAAAAATTTTACAAGCCAACGATTTGATTATAATAATAATATTATAGTGGGACTGTAAATAGTAGATAGGTTCTATTTTACAGTAGGATATATTTCAAGGAAATATAAAACAGAATTGCGGGTATTAGAGTATTAAGACTTTGCTCCGATTCCGCTGCTGCTGAGTTTTCCAGTGGCGCTGTTTCCTCCGGTCTGCTCCTTCTCCAGCTGCTTGCCCAGGTACTCCCAGTTGTGCACCATCAGCTTCTGCACGGCGAGGAGGGCTTCATAGCGCACGTTGGGGTCTTCGTGGCCAAGCAGCTGCATCACCAGCTGCTTGCCCCCCAGCTGCTCGATGACGTGCTTGCCGCGCGGGTAGTGCCTGACGTACTCGCCGATGTCGAAGGAGGCGACGGACAGAACCAGGGGATCCTTTGACGTGTCCAGGTGATGGATCAGCGTGCGGAGCAACTCGTAGTTCTTCTCGTTGAGGCGTGCTGCGTTCTCGCGCCAGAACTTGGCCGACTTGTGTACCGGAGACCATTCCAATCTTCCACTTTTGATTTCGGTCGAATACTCATCGAAGGAGCTCAAGTCCTGGATGGACGCTTGCAGCCTCTCATTCAGGAACTCAACGTCCTGCATGATGTCCTCATCGTCAGACCTCTTCTGCTCCAGGATGGACAGTTGCTTCAGCACCTTGCACTGCACCATGGCGATGCAATGCTCCTTCGCCACCTGGTTATCTTCAGGCTTCTCGATGAGGTTACGGAACACGGCAAGGACGATCCTGGTGACTTTCTCCTTGACGGAGTCGCTCAGGATGTCGGCCAGGATGGGGATCACGTTGAACTTGTTCATCTTCTCAGCCAGGAGTGAGTGGAAAGTCAGCACCCACAGGCAGAACACCAGTTGATATTGTACCTGGAAGTTGACTCTGGAGGACAGGATGGATAGAATGGTAGAAATGCCATCAACGGACAAGAAGGCAAAGCGGTACTCATCAATACGCAACATCATCTGAAGGCAGCGGGCCACCGACTGGATGTACTCATTGTTCCGTTGATGACTATCACACGTCTTCAGGAGTATTAGTTGATTTCACTTCACAATTTATATGTATATTCGCCCTGTCTGATATTAATTATCACTCCGAACTCTGATAAGCAACTGACACCACTTGTCAGATTTTACATGTGTTGCAACAATATTTTTAATATGGTGACATTTTGGGATGGGTAAGAGGGTAGGTAGGACATTTGCAGGATTTGGTATTGACATTACACTTGTCCTTTAAGCCTGTGGATGCATACCTAACAATCCCATATATATTGCGCGAACAAAAACGAAACGCGAAAATAGCACCGAAAACCCTAAAATTTAATGTTACCCGCATGCTGTTTCATTTCAAAATATTATTTTTTGTTTTCCAGGCATTAATGTGGAGAATTTTCCCATCAAGGAAGATCCGGGACCCCAAGAAGAAGTTAGAGGGGGGAGTCATCATACGGAAATAGACATAGACCTGTTGGATGTTAAAAAAGAATGCTTGGAGCACTCCGGAGAAAGTAAAACCCAGACTGGAGGTAAAAACGATTTTTTTTGGTCTGAATTCGGTTTAATTATTTTTTTGTTTTCATTATGCATTCCAATATTTTTCAGATTTAATAGCGAACCCAAAGACGTTTCCTGAGAAAAAACTTCATTCGTGTCCCCATTGTAACTACACCAGCTCACGCAAGTATGCGATAACAGTTCACTTGCGCAACCACACCGGAGAAAAACCTTATTCATGTTCCTACTGTAACTATTCGTGTTCTCAAAAGGGATCTTTAAAACGTCACCGGCTCACCCATACTGGAGAAAAACCTTACTCATGTTCCTACTGCAACTATACATGTTCTAATGAAGAATCCTTCAAACATCACTTCCTCACCCATAGAGGAGATAAACCTTTTTCATGTTCCTACTGCAGTTATTCATTTTCTCAAAAGGGAGATTTGAAAATTCACGTGCTTACTCATACTGAAGGAAAACTTTATTCTTGTCTCGACTGCAAATATTCAAGTTCAGAAAAGAGAATTTTACAACGGCACTTACTTACCCATAGCGTAGAAAAACCTTATTCATGTACATACTGCAACAATTCATTTTCTCTAAAGCGAAATTTAAAACGTCACATGTTTACTCATACTGGAGAAAAACCTTTTTCATGTTCCTTCTGCAGTTATTTATGTTCTCAAAAGGGATCTTTAAAAATTCACATGTTAACACATAGTGAAAAAAAACTTTTTTCTTGTTCCTATTGCAACTCTTCGTATTCTCATGAAGGTCATTTTCTAAATCATATGCTTACACATTCTGGTGAAAAACCTTATTCATGTTCGTTTTGCAACTATTCATGTACCCAAAAGCATAATTTAAAACTTCACTTGCTTACGCATACTGGCGAAAAACCGTATTCTTGTTCATACTGCAAATATTCGTGTTCGCAAAAAGGACATTTAAAAAGTCACATGCTTACCCATTCTAGAAAAAAACCCTTTTCCTGTTCCTGCTGCAGCTATTCATGTTCCCGAAAGGAATCTTTAACCCGTCACATGCTCACCCATACTGGAGAAAAACCTTTTTCTTGTTCCTACTGCAACTATTCATCTTCTCATAATCAAAATTTAAGACGTCATTTGCTAACCCATACTGAAGGAAAACCCTAGAGATTCATTTTTTGCAACTATTCATCTTCTTGTTAGCTTAATTCAGCGTATTTGAACGTGAATCTGCGTTAGAATTCGTCGGTTTTTCCATAAAATTGAACTTACAAAGATAAGGTAGCTGTAGACTCAAGTATTGAAATTTATTTTTACTTTTTATATATTTTTTTTTTATTCTTAAAAATAAAAGTATTACAAAGGTACAGAATATTTTCCTCGACGCTAGGAGTTCACCTGTGTTGTGGAGGACTTTTTCTATTGTAAAGTTATATAATAGTAAACAATACAGTGGAGATTAGTTAAAAAACAATTAAAATTAAAATATTAAATCGATTTTAACATAGTTTTAACAGAAACATATTTGAATATAACAATACAACAAAAGGATTATAACCAGTTCCATATGTGCTTTGTGTATTCTGTAAGATTAGATGTTTTATATTTGTGTTGAAAGTGTATTGTTTAGTTTTATAGCCTGGAATCTGTAGTGTTTTTGTCCAAAGGGTGTGTAGGTTTTTGGTATTAGTAATTCGTGTGCATGTCTTGTTTTAGTATTGCGAGAAATTTGCAAAGTTTTGAATGTGTTTAGGTTCTTGTAAAGGAAAATACGTTACTTCCTGTTTGTCCTGCGTATTACGTATCCTTCATGTTTGCAACAAAGGACAAAAATTAGACAGATTAGAGTCACTAGAAATCAATCGCTTAACGAAAAAAATAGATCGTAAATATGTTATGAATAAACAGTTGGAACATAATGCTCAATCACCATTAATTTACCCATTATAATTCACTTAGAATAATTTTACTTCAGAGAGCAGTGGTATAATTTAAGTATGCAATTTAAAGATGTAATAACCCAAATATGTGGTGAACCCTAATAATAATAATTACTTAAGTGCTATCAATATTTGACAATAAGCCCTAAGCAACGAGGAGGGAATATCCCAACATTACAAAAATAAAATATCAGAAATCACAAACCTTTTTAATTATATAAATTCTTTTATAGTCATATGAACTATAAATATCTACTTGCTTTGTAACATCATTCATAATTTGTAAAAATAAACTTTATAATTTCCTAATGTACCCTAAATTAACAAAATAACTCATAATACCTACCTCAAATTAACAAAATAGAATCATTCATTATATATAAACAATGTTGTGTACCCCTGCCTAAGTTTGTATAAAATCAGTAGCATAAGAGTTTCAACTACCAGTCTGAAAATGTCCGTAGTAGGATGAAACCGGTCCTGGTAATAATAAATAAGTGGAACAAAGTGAAAAAGTTTTTTAATTTTAATTCTATTGTAATGTTAAATGATGTTTATTATGAGATCTTGTTAAATAAAATTTATTGATTTGGTAAATACAACTAACATTTATTATTTTTGTAGTAATACGACACTAAAACACATCCACCCGTTGTCCCCAATTCCAAATTCAAGTCCCCAACTCCAATGACCAAAGACTCTCCGACAATCAACGGATAAACACCATTTTACAGAACCGTGGCTCCTTCAATCGGTTCTCATGTCAAGACTCTACTTCTGTTTAAACGAAGCTACCATTAAATGATTTTAAAAGTTAATTCAGGCAATTTATTGTTGTTATTGAAGCTAGTGGAGAGGAAACATTGATAAAGAAGAATATAAAAAGGAAAAAAAATTTCAACACGTTGAATGAAGGCAGTTCCTACGAGAAACAATAAGCAGTGGGATGGGAAGGTGGTCCTAAGAACCTTTCACACCATCCCCGGCAGATCAGTGGCCAGGCGTAATCCCTATGAAGACTGTAGGATAGTGGAGAAGAATCCTGGGTACTATGTTACTCACTCCAGCCTACAGGACCACAAGAAAACTGGAGATGAGGGTAGAAGGGTCCTTGCCTTTTAGGGGTGGCGCAGTGGACAGTGCAAACAACTAAGCGCTTACATAAGGCTGAAAAATAAAGGCACCACCTCTACCAGGCAGGTGAAAAACAAAGCTTTTCCATCCCTTATGAGAAAGGTGTAACAATACTGAAGAAGTAGCAGTAATATTTTAGCCAGTAAGATAAATCCAAAAGATGAAGTAAAATATTCCAATATAATTACTACAAACAATAAATGAAAGCAAAGAATTATAACCTTTTATATAAAATTATTCCTCACTTGTCATTTTAAGCAATAACTACGCCAAAAGTTTTCACGACCGGTCGGTGGCCGAGTTGACATCGCGTTTGGGTCCCACCCAGGCGTAGTGTGTTCAATTCCTCGACTGGCTAAGTCCTCCATCACAACACAAACAACTTTTTCAGCTTACTGTGGTGGTAGTAGGAGATTTTCAAATATTGTCAGGTTATCAAGAATCAGAATAATAGAAGAGTTTGTATAAGACAATGTATGAATGTGAATGAGGCAAGAAGTGTGTTCCAAGACCGAGTTATTTGGCGGTCAGTCCTCTCTGCATACCCCTGCGGGGAAACGGCGTGATGGTTAGTTAGTTAGTTAGTCAGGTTTTTCGTAACCCGGGAATGTTTGTCTTTCTTTAAAAACAAAAAAAAAACAAATACAATTATGACAATGTTTTCTAAAGGCATGTCTAAGGACGGGTTGTTTCGGAGAATTTGAACAATTCATCAAATTTCAACGTTCATTTTCGGGTTCTGTGAAAGTCGTATTCGAGTTCTGTTATTGTATCATTATAGGCTAGTTGCTTGACAGAACTAAAATAAAAACAGAACTTAAAAAAATCTTTCACAGAACTTGAAAATGAACGTTGGAATTTGATGAATTGTTCAAAATCTCCGAAACAACCCGTCCTAATGAAATTTCATTGATTATTATTAGTCAAATGAATTTTCATTTCCAATAGAGCCATATCAAAACCAGAACAAAGTGTTTGCTATATATCTAATACTTGTATCAACACTATAACTGTTCTAAAAATGTGAATAATGAATTTAAAAATGGTAAATACATTTAAAATTTGTAACTATTCTAGCAAATTTGAGCACCCGATAGATCTTTTTTCTATTATAATAAATGTTCTAAATAGGTATCATGTTCACATCTTCATCCATCAACATGACTCTTCACCCTCGATATCACAAGCTGAACTGCCGGAAAATCCATCAGCATCATCTTTAATAGATGTTTTTCCAAATAAATTTTATATGTAGATCATGTATCTAATAAAGCACCACGTCACCTCCTGAGCACCCCTCCAACTTGACCTTCTACCCATTAATTGCTAAAACCTTTATCAACTGAACCAACATGAATGCTCAGATTAAACATCCACAGTTGCCTCTCATAAAAAACAATACTTATAAGCTAAACGTTATGGTTTCAGCCTCGGGATCACATTGCATTCAGCCTCTTGAACAGCAAAAGCATCACACGTATGGCACTATATTTTGTCAGAGGCTTGTTTCTTAGATTGAACCTTAGTAAATGTTTTTGTACTTTGATGGGATATATTTTTTAAATGCAGTCAAACATACCATTACCCCACATAAGTCATAACATTTTTGTTTTTCATCCAGGGCACTATAAATTTTCATTACAATTTTTGCGTCTGTAATATTTTATGTTTCTTTCTTTTCTGATTATCTCACAGACATATGAATATTAATAGACTAGAACTTAAGGGTGAGGGGTAAAATCAACTGTTGAAGAACGAAGAGGGTAAAGCTGACTGTGATTCGTCAATAAATCAATGTGACAGTATATAGGCATCTCGCATTATAATATCACCATTTAGTGCTTAAAAGTAAAATCTGCTTTTGAATGAATAGACATTTTTACATGGGAGCGCAAATTACTCGCCACGTTATGAACAAATTCGCGAAGTCCAAATTCGGCAAAGAAAAAATTCTTCTATTTTCAGAGTCGAATATTTTGTTTACGTATTTAGTTAAGACACTTTTATAAGTGTTCATAATTTAGTTCCCAGTAACCAACGATGCTTACAGATACATCTCGATGTGATAGTATATGTTTCTACAAACTGATCCATATTATACGATGTAATTACGCTTAAAATAATGCTTACATATGGAATGTAATACGACAATTGGGTTTATTCTCTTTTTCACATCTATTTTTACAAGTTTTCATATCACAAGCCACTATTTTGCCGTGTTATTTCGTAAA
This sequence comes from Hesperophylax consimilis, assembly GCF_061612785.1. NCBI lineage: Eukaryota > Metazoa > Arthropoda > Insecta > Trichoptera > Limnephilidae > Hesperophylax > Hesperophylax consimilis. The sequence continues at coordinate 4,091,678 of NC_142855.1, forward strand.
ATGCCTCGACCATAGCTCGACGCTAGTTCGAACAAGAATGATGACGTCACATTCTCAAGATTCACTGGAAGCCATACGCGAGCCCAGCCGGCTCCAATGGAACCGGTATGGGGAGTGGGGAATAATACGCTTTTAATCACTTAGGGCAGGTCTACTAATTTTCATATGTCTATGGGTTATCTCAAATTTCCTCTGTCTGCCTTTTGACGGCCCACCCTAAATAATTGTAACTGACAATTATGAAGGTCCATTTCATAAAAAAATAACAACAAAAGCACCCCAAGGTTTTTATTTTACTTTTCATTAAGATTTAAAGGTCCATTTCATTTTACCGTGAATACGTGCATTTTTTTGAACAAGTTGAGAAAAATTAACACGATTAGAGATTTGACACGATCTTTATAGATCCACGCTGATTGGATTTCGTTGAAAAACTAATTCAAATAACAATTATTCAATACATCCACGTGACCTAGATCCATTTTGTAAAATCAAATAAGTAATTTGTACCTACATTTGCAATAACACAACAGGATTCCATGTTCTTTAGACCCCAATTGAATTTTGTAATTATTTTTGCCAATTAGATTCATACTTCTTGAAGCTTTTTTGTAAATTATATAAACCCGCTAACAGACCTTGGTAATATTTTACATAATATGATAATATTTGAAATATTTTAATAAAGCGTTACTTATGCAGTATAGTTAATAATAACATCGACCAATTTAAGAGAAAAATAAATTTTAAAAGTTTAAATGTATTGTGATTTTATTTTAGCACATGTGAAACCATAAAATGTGAACGATTTTAATTTGAATAAATAAATAAACATTTACAAAGAAACCTTTGTTTTCTTATTTATATTTCCAATAAAAAATACGTAAAACATGTTTATTTAAATTTTCTAGGAAGGGTTCTTAACCAAAAAATAAGGATTTACTCTAGAAACAGGGTTTTTATTTTTAGATTATGGCAACATTTGTTCGGCAACTCATTTGCGTCACCATATTTATGTTCCATACCTTGCAATTGGTTGCAATGCACTGATTGTTGCTCCTTTCGATGTAATATTTTGTATTAACTACAGATAATTGTGGTTAATTTATCTGATTTGAGAGTATGTCAATAATCATCTTGGTTTTACATCAAAGTTCTTAAAATTGCAAGCGCTTCTACTTCCCTAGTGACTTTTCTTTAACACTTTGTAGTTGACAGCTGCGCTTTGCCTTGTACGTAAGTAGTTTCTTGCTCTATTATTGACCAAGTACCAGCTATGCTACTTAATTGGTGCTTTCTCTTGTAAAATATAAACACTTATCAGTTTTTACAGCTTTCGTGATATAATATATTTAGCTGCCCAAAACCAACTAGGTTAACACGTGAGAGACCAGAGTCATGAGTTAGTTCATTTTTGATATACGGCCGCTGTCACACATTAAAATCAAGCCATTAGTTAGTTCATCTAATTTAGATTCTGAATGAAATAATTCACCCGATTATATTAGTCAAGTTCATTACAACATATTTTGGGTCGCATTTACCCTCAAGGTCAAACATAATCATAACCCAGTATGGTTATTTTCTTAAACTTTGGTCGTGTCTCGGAAGGCGAAAATGTTGATAACTCGTAATAATAATTACACATCAGAATTTTTTTATAAATAAGCAGTTTTTTTAATGAAATAATAAAATATTAGTAAATACAAAATATTATTAAAAAAATTAAAAATAGCCAAGTAGTTTTTTTATTTATTTATCTGCCTACAAAATATCACATGCGCCCTGTGTGTAATCAGTTAATACATCTGCCCTGATGATGGACACTATAATGCTTTCCGAAGATAATTTCATTAATTTATATGAAAAAAGCACTGTGTCATTTTTTGAAAAACCAACCAAAAGACCACATGCGATCAAAAAATGGATAACTACAGATATTTTAGAGTTAATAAAAAAAAGGGATTTATTGTTTCGAAGATGGAAAAATTCTCCTTGTAATAAAACTTATGAATATGAATACAGGTACATGCGAAATAATGTCAACAAATTAATTACTAAAAGAAAAAATTGTTATTTTAAAGATAAATTCAAACGTAGTTTCAATAATACTAAGCAAACATGGGATGAAATAAATAAATTGTTGGGAAGAAAAACTAAAAGTAATTGTGATGAAGTCATCTCACGATATGTGTTAAAGGAACAGACGGTGGAAAATGTAACAAACCAATATGTAAATTATTTCTCAGATAGTATAAGCCAAATGTTACACAGATGTGATTTTAAGGCATCCAATGTTAATCAAATAGAATTACCTCACAGTATGTATTTACCAAAGGCAACTCTCACTGAGATAAAAAATATTGTTAAGAAAATGAAAAATTCAAAATCCTTGGGAATGGACAACATAAGAATGTACGACATAAAAAGACATACAGGGTGTATCGGCACTAACCCGACAAACTTTAACCAGCTATTCCTTAGCACATTTGGAGTAAAAAATGTTATGTACACTTTGCTGTCCGGTAACATTTTTTTTCTTTTAAAAACAAAAAATAAATAAAATTTCCACACTCCGCTACTGCCCACAGTATAGGGGTAAAATAATTGACAACGCCGCGCTACTGTCATCTCTTTCACACATATTCTGTCTCAAGTCCCGTGTGGTTCCCGCCACCCCGTCTCGTATCAGTGGTCAGTGCTGTTTTGGGAGTTCGCATGTCATCAAGTTTCTAGTTTCGTTTTTGTTTTGTTATCTAAGTTTTTACTGTTGAAATATGCCCCTCAATTATCCACCTGCCGAGCAAGCAGATATTGTTTTTGTTTATGGATTTTGCAATGGAAATTCACGAGCAGCCGTAAGGGAGTATCGCATGAGGTTTCCTGGAAGACGCGTCCCACACCATGCTACCTTTGTCCAGGTTTGTACCCTATCAATTGTTTATTGAAACTATTTACATTCATTGATAATGCCAAAAAGCGCTTTTGAAATTTAAACTGGGAACATTAAAAACATAACAAGGGGCCACCAACTTTAAAAATGTAAATTGTACTTTAGGTGATTTGTGTTCAGTGGTCACTAAACGGCGTTTTAAAAAGTTAATTAATTTTAATCTCTAATAAATGCATCATTCACTGCAATTGAATTCACTCCCTTTCTCACCATGGGATTATTTAAATTACTTGAATTCAATTTCACCCCTGTGAATCCAAGATATCAACCGTACCTAGTTAAGAAAATTATAATTTAAAACACTTTGTTATACATTTTACTATAAAAAAATGAAATAAATGAAGAGAAAACGTAAGTTTTCTGATATGTGCCTAAAATAAGTGTTCTTTAAAAATAAAATGAGTGAAAAAGCCCGCGATTGTTTATTTGACATTATTACTGAGCTGAATAATAAAAGCAGTTGTTATTTGTTGTTTTGTTTCAGATGTATCAACAATTGCGTGACTGTGGCATCGGACGGATTGAAGGCGCCGGCGGAGGACACAACATCGTTCCTGTGGCAGTTGAGGAGAGAATCTTGAACTTAATTACCGAAGACCCCACGCTGTCCGTGCGTCGGGTCGCTCTGATGATAGGACACAGGGAACACATGGCGGTATGGAGAGTTCTGAAGAAGCACGGGCTCAAACCTTTTCACTATAGGCGCTGCCAAGGCCTCATGGAGAATGACCACTTTTCCAGAGTCGTGTACTGCAGAAGAATGCTGCATAATGTCATAAGAGATGCAGACTTCATGAAAAACATATTGTTTACCGACGAAGCACAGTTCACTAAAACAGGAGTGCTAAATGTGCACAACTTGCACCATTGGGCTGAACAAAACCCCAAGCTTGTTCGGGAGTCGTCGAGCCAGGACAGATTTTCCATCAACATGTGGGCAGGAATCCTGGGAAATCAAATACTCGGTCCAATCGAGTTGCCTCCCAGACTAAATGGACCGATGTATTTGGAGTTCTTACAAGTGCAACTGGGCGAGATTCTGGAAGATGTGAACCTCGAATTACTACGGAGAATGTGGTTCCAGCACGATGGAGCCCCACCACACTATTCGATTGCCGTGCGGAACTACTTGGATGTCGAGTTTCCTGGTCGTTGGATAGGCCGTGGAAGTCCGGCCATTGCTTGGCCACCAAGATCACCCGACCTGACCCCCCTGGATTACTACCTGTGGGGGGCTCTCAAGGAAAAAGTGTATGCTAAGCCAATAGCCTCAAGAGAGCAACTGCTCGAACGAGTGATGGAAGCCGCTGCAGAAATTAAAGCAAATCCTGCAAACTTAAATAATCAAAATATAACAAGACTACACGCTTGCATCGAAAATAATGGTAGTCACTTCGAACAAATGCTCCAATAAAAAAATTAACATAAACTACATGTCCGCATTTTCATTTATTATTTATTGGTAAAATTCTCACAATGTCATTCATTTACACATCAATATTACCTACATATCAATATTTAATAAAATCTGTAGAAGAGTATGCCCGTCGGCATTCAACAAGTTTTTCGACAAGTGTGTCGAAAAGCGTCTTCTCTCTTTCCTACACACTAAATATTAATGGTTAAAAATGAGACGACTGATGCTTGTAAGCGCGCCAATACGTAAAAACAACGAAACTCGAATAAGAATTGCCAGGTGGGTTTTTTAATCGCTTTAATCTGACTTTAAACAATAATTAAACACGTAAAAATTATTTAATATAATATTACAGTACAGTACTTTGAACCTTCGCAATAAATTTATTTGATTTTAAGTTTAGTTTGTAGAACTCCATTTCAATTTAGAGATTTTTTTTATTTTAACAGTCTTATTAAAAAATTTATAAAAACAGTGTGTTTATAAACAAGTTCTGCTAGTTGTAATTATTATTACGCGTGACAGCTGTTTCACCTTCTGACGGCATTATCAAACTTTGGTAAAGCCACTTACAGACGACGTAAGTGATAACTTTCTTTTTTTATTATTCTGGCTTTATTGATTTCCGAGTAAATTGTCGTAAATTATTATTTGCTAATCCCAATATTATTTGCTAATGCTAATAATTAAGTGAAATTTTAAACAATGCAATAATAGGATTATTGCATTGTTAATTACACTTAATGTCGTTGGTATTTCCAACTGATGACTCAGGGGTTTATTTCCCTGAATAATTAAGTATTTTGGGGTCTAATTATTATGCATTTCATTACATCCGATAATTTAAACAATTTTTATGTTGAATTGGGGTAAGTTTTATGGCTAAGGGAAGGAGTGGAAGGTGAGGAAGTACCTGGATATTCAGATCTGGTCACCAAATACGGCTAGTCATTTCAAGCAACGTTTAAATTCTAAACCTGGATATTCAGATCTGGTCACCAAATACGGCTAGTCATTTCAAGCAACGTTTAAATTCTGAACCTGGATATTCAGATCTGGTCACCAAATACGGCTAGTCATTTCAAGTAACGTTTAAATTCTAAACCTGGATATTCAGATCTGGTCACCAAATACGGCTAGTCATTTCAAGCAACGTTTAAATTCTGAACCTGGATATTCAGATCTGGTCACCAAATACGGCTAGTCATTTCAAGCAACGTTTAAATTCTAAACCTGGATATTCAGATCTGGTCACCAAATACGGCTAGTCATTTCAAGCAACGTTTAAATTCTGAACCTGGATATTCAGATCTGGTCACCAAATACGGCTAGTCATTTCAAGCAACGTTTAAATTCTAAACCTGGATATTCAGATCTGGTCACCAAATACGGCTAGTCATTTCAAGCAACGTTTAAATTCTGAACCTGGATATTCAGATCTGGTCACCAAATACGGCTAGTCATTTCAAGCAACGTTTAAATTCTGAATTAATTAATCAATTACGAAAAAGCGTGGGGTTAAGAATATTTTTTTTAAATTATAGTTGTAATTTATTGTCGATTTTTTAAAAAAATTGCGATATTTTAAATAAAATTTAATAATTATTGTTTAAATAAATTAGCAATCTGGCAGCATTCATTTGCAGGTGGTCAATCCAATGCAGTCATGACGTTTGTGTGAGTGCTTTCCTTTGTCTCAGTGTGTTGCGCAGCAGTTTTATATGAACCGTTTTTTGATTCATCGGGATTGTTTTTAAAACTATACATTCTTTGTACCTTCAAATTAGTGGAAATAAACTTAAGTGTGTCAAGCTGCTCGTTATATTCCGGTAATTCTGGAAGGCTTTTAACATAAGCAATAATATTCATAAATCACATTCCGCGAAGTTGTAAATAACTAAATTTATTAAAAAATATACGTTGTAGGATAGCCTAGCAAGTAACATTTTGACAGAGCACTTACGGTGATTTAAAAAACAACGGCGCTGTTCAAATAATCCAATTATTATTATTGATAAGTACCTAAGTGAGGAAAATTGTTTTTAAAAGTGCTCAGAATTATTGGACTTCGATTATAAATTCAGGAAATCTACTAATTAGTTTCTTAGTTTCAAAATTAGACTATTTAATACGTGAAACGCGTAAGAGGTGAAACCAAAGCATTCCAGAGGTGAAACAATTTAGATACAAAAATAAAACTGATGTGTACAATACAAGAAGACAATCAGTGATTCGCATACGAAAAATGTGAATAATCATTATTGTTAAATAAAATATTTCTTTTCTGGTACTGGATTATGTAATACGGGCTTCGTTCGCAGCAACACGCGAGAGTTGCGATGTTGCTTTCAAATTTTGACAAAGGATAAAACAGTGGTGACATGTGGTGAAAATATGTTTAATTAATTTTTTATTAAAAAAAAACGTTACCGGACAGCAAAGTGCACATAACATTTTTTACTCCAAATGTGCTAAGGAATAGCTGGTTAAAGTTTGTCGGGTTAGTGCCGATACACCCTGTATAGATATTTTAGGACCTATTATAACGCACTTAGTTAATAGACTTATTATAGAAGCTGAATTGCCAAATGATCTTAAATGTGCTATTATTAGACCTATATACAAAGGAGGAAAGCACTCAGAAATAGGAAACTATCGACCTATCAGTATAATGCCTGCACTTGAAAAAATTTTTGAAAAATATATTTCCTTAAAATTAAATAAATACCTAGAAAAATTTGACATTATAGACCAAAAACAATATGGCTTTCAAAAGAAAAAAAGCACAGAGCATTTATTACAGGATTTTTCAAATTATATTAATAATGAATTAAACCATAAAAGACATGTTTTAGTACTATTCATAGATAACTCCAAAGCGTTTGATACAATTGACCCACAAAAATTATTAAAAATCTTAGAAGCAATTGGAATTAGAGGTAACCTACTTAATTTGTTTAAAAATTATTTATCTAATAGACATATATGTGTAAAAATATTAGAAAAAATGAGTGGGAGAAAAAAAATCTGTGCTGGAGTCCCGCAGGGGTCGATTTTGGGTCCAACCCTTTATATTATATTTGTATCAATAATGAAAAAATTATTTAAATATGTAAGACACTTTGTATATGCTGACGACACTGCTCTTGTCATATCTGATGAACAATTATCCATTGCGATTAAATATATGCAACATGACTTTACGTCCCTGATAAAATGGTCACATGACGCAGGTCTAATCATTAATACCAAGAAAACTAAATTGATGCACATACGGTCTCCACATGCTTCATTTCAGATCATGCCTAAAATAATTTCACATAACTTTATATGTATTCATCAAAACATTCTACAGCCATGTATGTGTGAAAGTATTGAACTGGTAAATGAATACGTTTATTTGGGGGTGACTGTTGATTGTCATTTCAAGTGGGATTCACAAATAAACAAAACTTGCAAGCGGCTGAGAGCGATAGTGGGTAGGATATACAAACTAAAATGTTTCGTTCCGGTGAATATTTTAAAAATTATTTACCTATCACTCGCAGAATCAACTTTACGGTATGGTTTAACTACTTGGGGTCACTCTTGTAAAACTAATTTAAACCACCTGCAATCAGTACAAAATTCTATGGTGAAGTTATTAGCTCAAAAACATATTTTTTCACAGAGACGAAACATTTCATTGTTGTATCGAAATTTAACAATATTACCGGTGCAGGCCTTATTATGGTACAAAATATTGATCCAACATATATCTGAGTCTGATTATAAAAGGAAAGTGCAACATGAATATAATACAAGGTTTACAAAGAATGACGGAATGCTTGTTCCAAAATATAATAATAAATACGGACGGCGAACCCTAGAATTTAACGTGCCAAAAATGCTTAACATGTTACCCATTAATATAAAAAATTGCGATTCCACAAATAGATTGAGATATATGCTGAAACAATGGTTACTAAATAGAGATAGTTTATATTAATTTAGTTGTGTTAATTGTATGGTTATAGTAATAATATTATGTGTGTATGTATGTAATTGATCATTAACATCCTGTTGACAAACTGCTTTATTGAAGTTTAACGGGATTGTAACTTGAAAACCAATAAAAAAAAAAAAAAAAAAACGTAAGCTAAAGAACCAGGTAGCGGAGCTCGACGTAATACCACAAAAAAATAAATCACTGTTGAATTTTTTAAAGCTGATATGATAATGATTATGTTGTATTTATTCCATGTATAATTATGCAAAAAATTTTCTGTTGAATAATTTAATTTTCCGATTTCTCGAATAAACCTTTAAAATAATTACGCATGAATTTAGTTTTTAGTGTTGAAACGCCTTAGCACAAACTTATTTTCCCTATTGTACTTTGAAGACTATTTACATTATAAAACCGCTGAAAAGTAACTTTCCCAAAAATGTTTAGATGACACAATTGGGTCGACCCGCGCAAAACTACACCAACCTTTAATTTGAAATTCTGTTCTTACTGTTACGCAATCAAGACAGTGACGCACTTTGACTGAAAGAATAGCGTTGAACAATAATGATTTCTGTAGGTCACGTTTTATGAACCCAACATTTCGATTGTTTCTGTTAAATTCTTAACTGGCCGGTCGCTCGTCGTTTCATTGGTAAAAGCGCCCGTGTATTGCAGGTGATACAGTAAATGATTAATCTATAAAGTCTACAGAGATGTTTTTTTTAAATTCTCAATTGCGCTTTAACCGTTTTTGTGATCAATTTAAAGCACCTTTATAACCAAACCAAATTGGACTAATTCATAACATTTAACAGTTACAGTTGCGCCTTATTATCAGCTGAGACCAGTTACTATCACATAAGAGAACTCTATCACAGCATTGCCATGGAATTCCCTAACTCAGAGAGTGTCTTCATCAAGACGGAGCCAGGGTCACAGGGAGATGCCGCAGGTGAAATACTGTTTACGAATATAGACATCCACCTTACGGATGTGAAGAGGGAATTTTCGCAGTATGCCGAGAGTGTTCAACCAACAAGTAAGTTGCATTACGTATATTAGAATGCTGTTTCAGATGGATGCAGTCAGGTCAGCTGCCTGTTATTTACTTCTCCTCTTATAGTTCATCAGTACTTTTGATTATACCTCTGAAATATAGCTTTACAGGAAACTGTCGATCCAAGAAATAGTTTATCTTATTCTTCCGGCAAACAGTTTCCAATTCCTCAAGCTCTTGCTTAACCCAATTTAGTCTTTTTTTTCATGTGGTCTAAATATAGCTTTCAAAACCAATAATAACGTAGGAACAATCCTTAAAAACTCTAAAAGTAGAAATCCCTAACTTAATAATAGTGGCATATATGAATTAAAATGTGACTACGCCGACTGCAACGCTACTTATATCGGACAGACGGGAAGGGCTAAATCAACTAGATTCAAAGAACATATAAGATGTTATAATAATAAAATCACCCTTTCATAATTTGCAGAACATCTCTTAGTAAATAATCACGTCCCTCTTGACAAAAATGAACGTAAACCCTTGCACATAGAAAGAAAGGGCCTTATATTAAATTTACTTGAACAATTAGAAATCAATAAAAGAACCAATGACCTTAATATAACATTGATTAATAAAGTAAGGAAAATTATTTATTCCCCGCTTCTAAGTATGTTCACAAAACATTAACAATATAACACATTTAAATAAATTAATAACTGCTACATTATTATTAAACAATTAAGATAACATTAATGTGGGGAAAACAGACTTCAAAATACCCCCACAGAATATGAAATCTATTGTCACAATTATGTTATCAGTAAATTGGTTTAACCGGTAATAAATCATTTTAAATTGGGTGAGGGTCAAATAGAATCATATTAATAAGTCGTCTAAACGTGGCTAAACCACAGTTTAAAAATAGAATTGAATGCCGAAACAGCTGTAACAATAACAAAAACAAAAAAATCCTTGCAGTACTTAATAATTATATTATTAAATTTGATTTTAATTAAATTTTTATAAAAATAAATGGAGTTCTACGAATTACACACAAAAACAATAAATACCCGTTTAATCACTTAAATAAATCATCACATGATCTCAAGAAATTTCATGTTCTAATGTAGATATATTTAAAAAAAAAAATAATATAAAATATGTATTGATGTTTTGTTATTCCAGGTAGCATCAATGTTCAGACTGTTCCCATTAAGGAAGAACCACGAGCCCGGGAAAGAGATGTATTGGAAATTCCTCTTTCGGAAATAGACGTAGACCTGCTGGATGTTAAAAGGGAATGCTTAAAGCACACTGAAAGTATTACCAAGGCTGAAGAAAAACCTTATTCGTGCTCTTTCTGCAACAAATCATTTGCTAGTAAGGGAAATTTACAACGTCACACGCTCATCCACACAGGAGAACAACTTTATTCATGTTCTTTCTGCAAAATTTCATTTTCTCTAAAGAGAAATTTAAAATTTCACATGCTTATACATACTGAAGAAAAACCTCATTTATGTTCGTACTGCAAGAAATCATTCGCAATTAAGGAAAATTTAAAAAATCACTTACTTACCCATACTGGAGAAAAACTTAATTCATGTTCTTATTGCAAAAAATCATTTTCTCTTAAAGGAAATTTAAAAATTCACATGCTTATACATACTGGAGAAAAACCTTATTTATGTCCCCAGTGCAACAATTCATTTTCTCGTAAAGGACATTTAAAAACTCACATGCTAACCCATACTGGAGAAAAAACTTATTCGTGTCTCTACTGTAACAAATCATTTTCACGAAAGGGAACTTTAAAAAGCCACATGTTTACCCATACTGGAGAAAAACCTTTTTCATGTTCATACTGTAACTACTTCTGCTCACGCCAGTTTTTGTTAGCACAGCACCTGCGCACCCATACTGGAGAAAAACCTTATTCTTGTTCCTTCTGCAACCTTTCATTTGCTCTAAAGGGAAATTTAAACATTCACATACTTAACCATACAGGAGGAAACCCTTTTTCGTGCTCTTACTGCAACAAATCATTTGCTTTTAAGAGTATTTTAAAAAGTCACATGCTTACTCACACTGGAGAAAAACCTTTTTCATGTTCCGACTGCGACAAATCATTTTCTCTAAAGGGAACATTAAAAACACACATTCTTACCCATACCGAAAAACAACGTTTTTCATGTTCTTATTGCAACTTTTCATGTTATCAAAAGGAACGTTTAAAATGTCACGCACTTTCCCATGCTGTGTAAAAACTTTATAATTTTTGTTTCTAATTATTCATTTCAGCTATTCATTTTCTCGGAAGAAATGTTACAAGAATCGTATTCTGGCTCACCGTATAAAATAACCATTCATGTAATGCGAATGAAGCCAAACCTTTTTAAAAAATAAATTAAATTACATCGTTACTGTCCCCTTTTACCAATCTCGTTGTTTTTAATGTAGTTTACTCAGGGCCCCCTGTTTGGAATTTATAAAAAAATGGTATTGTGTAGTGTTCCTGTTCTAATCATGCTTTTGTATTTTTTGTGTTCATATGTATAAGCCTTTTATGGATTTGTATATTAATAAACATGTTATATTCGCACAGTTTTCTGATTTAAAAAACTTATATTCTTGGTACCCTTTTGCGGTGGGGGTCTTGGGTAATAGTCAAAAAGTGTTTTTTTAATAAATTTATTCCTTACTGTTGTTGAGAAGGAACTGGATTAAACTTATATATTGTTCCCTGATGATGTTTGTGTTAAGCGAAATCGTTCGGTCACAATAAATTAAATAAAATCGTCGTTCTTTTATTTCATTAAAATGTCTAACCACAAAGTGACTGATTTTTCGAAAATATGAAGCATAATCCCTTATTTACTTGTAGTGGTAGAAGATTAGCTATTCTACCAAAAACACCAATTAGTGAAATGATTTTTCCTTTATTTTTTTGTGTTGTTTATTGACATGTGTTTATCGATATAAAGGCCCAGGTATTTTTCACTATTTAAAATGTGTCGGTTTTTCTCCTATTTGTTATGGTTAATGAAACGGCGTAAATTAATAATACAAATAATAATCACATATTATTTAGACGCTTCTTGCGTCATCAACACTGAATTCACAATTATTAGCGGTATATTTCTCCGTGGACTGTATATCAGAACTTGTACAACAATATAAAATACATCAAGTACATGATATTATATGCACGCATGTACTTTACGAAAATTGTTTATATCGATGCACTAAGTGACCTCTGTGCGAACAGAACCGAAGTTTTATCTTATAGTCTAGGTTTGTTCAAAACATGTGAAATTGTGCACTTGATGTGTTCTGGGACAGGATTGGGAAATCAGCTTTTCCAGTGTTTATGAACCAATGCTCCACCAATTTATGAATTAAAATAGCTGCAAGTCCGCCCAGAAACTATGTATGTGTTAAATAACTAACCATCACGCCGTTTCACCGCAGGGGTAGGCAGAGAGGACGGACCGCCAAACAACCCGGTCTTGGCACACACTTCTTGCCTCATTCAAATTCATACATCGTCTCGTACATACTCTTCTATTATTCTGACTCTTGACATGGCCCAGCCGAAGTATTTGATTCACTTGGTCGTGCCATGTCTTCCTCGGGCGTCTCCGACTACTCCTACCATTCACATTTTCATTATATATATTCTTTACACTCCTTTCTTCGCTCATTCGCTCTACATGCTCAAACCATCTAAGTGTCCTTTTTTGATTTCACTCATTTCGCTTACATCAGCCTTGCATTCTTTGCGGATCTCCACATTTCTCACACGATCATAGAGGGTCTTTCCACACATACGCCTCATGTAAGTGTCATCCGAAGTGTTTTATAAAACGTCATGTCGAGACTTTAACATGCAATCGCTTCTCTGGTTGAACTATAGCGGAATGTGGATAGAAAAATCCTTTGCTCTCTAAGACTTTATTACGGCGCAAGGTCTGTTCATCCGTAATGAACCTGGAACGTTCTTTACCTTTTCAGAAGCCGCCGGTAAAAGGAAACATTGACCTCACTGTTCTGGATTTATTGGGGCCAAAATATCTTACCCTGCATCAGGCGCACCTATGGGAGAACCGAAATCGGGCGCACCCGGCCTGAGAGGCCACCCATATATTTTTAGCTCCCACCTACCACTATATTAATTGTAATACAAAATACTTGTCGGGTAGCCTTTACTAGGATCTATAGAAAGGAATTAAACCAAATATAACTCAAAATAACCAGTTTATTAAACATAACCAACCATAAACTAAAATAATCAAAATAAACAATTTTCCAAAAACAGTGTTCAAAATAATTGGTCAATCGGAGCTCCATAAAAGTTTAAAAGTAATAAAAATTTAAAGGTAAGATAAGGTAGTCTCTACTGATCGCAACCATAACGACCAGATACGGACGCTGAGGTTCCCAAATCAGCAGCCGAAAAACAAGTTTGGCACAGCGCGTTTACGTGTAGTAAACAGATCCTTTCATCCTCCTAAATCCTGATTCAAACACGCGTATTCCACACTTTCGCATTTTGGGAGGTGTCGTAGGGTGTTTTTTTCATCGTTCCTCATGGGGCAAAAACCTTTTCAAGCGAGTTTGCAACTGAATCGGCATTCCACTTGAATTCAGACTTCGCCGGGCTAGTTGACCGATGTCGCTCTCATCACCTAAATCTTTAACCAAAACTGGATCTTCAGAAGCATCATCATCAAGAAGAAACTTCATCATATCATCAATATCATTGCGTTGAGAAAGATCATCTTTTCCAGCCATTTCAGCAGAAACATATGAATATAAAATGCCTGAAAAGAGGTAAACTGAAATTATAATACAATCGGGCGCACTCTGCCTGAAAGGGTCCAATGCAGCATTTATTTATCAAGATACTGATGAGCTTCATAAAGAACAGGCATAATTGAGTATAATAAACAACTGCAAATCAAAATATCCTGAAAAAACTCACCTTCAAAATTGTGATGCAATCGGGCGCAGTCGGCCTGTGAAGCCGGGTAAAGGTGTACGTGAGCTGCGTAAAGACCGACGACTGACTGAAGACGGGCACCTTGTGAGGTTCCTGAAGTTAGGCGAGTAAAATGAGGGAAGGGGCGGGGGGCCGCCTTTGAGAATTGGAGAGGGAAAAGATAGTTAGTTTCTGATCACAGACTCATTGCCTTTTCTGTGTGTATTCCAAATAACAAAGCTCCACGGTCCACGTGGAACTTCAAAAGCACAAGAGCGGATCGGGATAAATTTGACGACGCGCTTCGTCAATCATTAAGTGGTTTTAATGACGTAGCCATTAGCAAACTGGACAACTTGGGGAATTTCTTCAAGGGACTATTTCCTATTATTATCAACTGCCGAAACTTTTTTGAGCAGAACAAACCCAAAGAAGGTCATTAGGACGCCGTGGTTAGATAAATAATTTAACATATTTTGAACCAGCCTAAACTGGAAGAGAAAACCTCGGTTCTGTTCGCACAGGTTCTTGATATGTAGATTTTAACATTTTGCGTTTAGTATATAGATAATTCCATGTAAATAGCTCATCTTCTACCAGCGTAACTAAAGGGAGAATTATACCATATTATTTTTTAATAGAAATCAATCACTTTGTGGTTAGACATTTTAAATTAAACAATAATAACTTTGTTTATAATCACGAATTTATTTGACTTATTATGACCGACTGGTTTCGTTAAATACAAGCACCCTCGGGGTACATAACTAAACTGATCGTACTTTAGTTTTTTTTTCACCAACACGTTGGTGACCGCAGCCTACCAGCACCAAACGCCACTCCTGAGTGAGCTCTAGTCCAGAGGTGGCTGCAAAATTCAATTTTTTGACGAAATTTTTAAATTTTGAAGGATTAACACCTTATCACTATTGAAGGATCTACTAGACCTAAACAAGACGCCCACTTTCTTGGAAGCCAGATTACTTGGACTTTTACAGAGCCCCAATTCTTCAGCTGGTCTGATTAAATTTTTTGTTTATTCAATCATTTATTCCTAAACGAGTGCTTATCAATTCTTATTGTAGGTATCTTGGACGGAGTACTCGGGTTGAAAGTGATTTCTGGACCGAACAGACACGCGAAAGCGATCAGTTTGAGACAAAACTCTAGACTTACGGCCTCTGAAGATGGACAGTGAGATCTCTCCGAAATGTCAGGAGTTAAAAAGATCTTTTAAGGACTACGTTACGCGGGTAATCCGAGAAAATTATATATACATATTCTTTTAATGAATAAATGAAAAATATGACAATTATGTATTTTAGAGTGTTTTCCTAAAACGAGTTTTCTAAATAATAATAATAAAAATAACAGTTTATTTCAGAATGTATGCACTTGTAGTGCAATGCAATACATTCCATATTATAAAATAACATACAAATAATAAGAATACATAAACAAAAAGATAAAAATATCTGCAAGCAGCCCTTTAAGGTGGAAATTTGCATATCTGCTGTCTCCAGAGTGCAATCAGAGAAATAACAGAATTTAAAGCTTGCCCACGACAATTCCTGATTGGGGATTTCATTGTCACTCTGGTTACAGACTGTTGGGAGTTTGTTCCGATATGTATTCAGTTTAATAAAATGAATTGCCCGGTTCCTATTTTGTGATTATTTTCTTAAATTGTTTCTTGTCTATGCATCTGTCAATTTTCGTCGCGTCCGTGGCATCATTTTACACAAATTTGTGTTCCGCCTTTATAAAGATTTATCGTTTAAACTACCCAATAATTGTATTAAATTCATTGGATATAATTCAACAACTATCACAGTAACAAATATATAAAAATTCAAGCGCTTTTACTTTGTAGTGAGGTTTCTTCAACACTTCGGAATCGTCGGCTGCGCTTTGTTTTGTACGTAAGAAGGTTCTTGTTATATATTCTAATAGGCCAGTGCAATTAGCGATCCGTGATCTTAATTATTCGGGTGGTGTTCTTAGACTGGTCCCATTATGTAAAATCCAAGTTGTCGACCTTGAAGCACTTATGCTACTTAAATTACTACGTAAATTTTTGGGATCAACCGAAACCGGTCGACGTATATAATAAAAAGAGTGGTTTAAAAAAAAAACTTTATCATTTTGTATAATTTCAAGCCACAAAGTGTTTGCTTTCTTTGATAATAGAATACAATGTGTTCAACTATTTTAATACATTTGCTGGAGTACAACACGTTACGTAATTAACCATTACCAACTTTTTGGTTATATACGTTGGGAGGTGAGAGAGCTGTGTGGAGTAGCAGGTCGTTATCCTGATCTTTGACTGCATCATATTGAGAAGACAATGAGTTTGCCGTGGTTACTATGAGAATGTCAGCTGTATTGTCATGATATGTGACTGCCCCAACGTCGAATTGGTAGTTGTGCTGGCAATGTGATTTAATAACATACAAATACTGGTTCGACCCAAACAACACTTCCCCAAAGTCAAATTGACAGTCGTGCTCGCAGTGTGTTTAATAACATATAAATACTGGTTCGACCCAAACAGAACTGCCCCAACGTCAATTAGCACTTGTACTCGCAGCGTGACTTAATAAAATGAGAATTATTCAATCAAACTGAAAGTGTAATTAAAATATAATATCTTTGGAAAAGCAAACATTGTGATTGTTTCTGCGAAGTACGTTAATGTGGTTTTCATTGTTAAATGCGGCCGTTTCTTGCAAGTATAAATAATTGAAAATTTCAATTGCGCCGCTTTCGTGTAAAAATCACTTAAGTGGCGCTTTAACCGTCACGGGTTCAAATTTTTGGACAGTATGAAGCTTACAATAAGCTAGTATTCATCACTTATACTTCAAACTTAATGCTGACCGAATTTCGCTAAATCCGTAGCTATTTCAGGGCAGTACATTATTCTACTAAAATCTTTATGGAACATGTGTTACAAATATATTCAGCTTTTATTTTTCTTTTATTTAAATAACAATGTCATATCACATAGTGTCTGATTCGTATTAATAAAAAATAATGTTTTGTTACAGTTTTATTTTATTTTAAGCATTGCCATGGATCTACCCAACCCAGAGAGTGTTTCCATCAAGACGGAACCAGGGTCCCAGGAAGAAGGCGCAGGTGAAATGCCGTATATGGATATAGACATCCACCTTCCGGATGTAAAGAAGGAATGTTTGCAGTCTGTCGAGAGTGTTCAGCCAACTAGTAAGTTGAATTGATTATATCACAAAGATGTTTCAGACGAACGCAGTTTTCTACTTCTCCTCTTGTCGCACATCGGTACTTTTGATTTAACCTTTGAAATATTGTTTAACAGCCTAAGACAATAGAAAATATTGCATTATTTACGGAGTTTCTGTGTGAGAGGAAAACGCCAGCCAACAGTTCATAATTCCTCGTGCGGTTTCCCCAACATAATCTTATGACCAAAATAAATCGTCTCATGTTCTCTATTCCAAAAACTCCTACGTATTTTAAGAGAATTCACGTAGTATGTGCTTGTGATCCAATAAATAAATGTAAATAACTAAGACTTCTGATATCATTATGTTGATAATTCGTTTGCCCGAAATGAGTAATTCTGGCGGAAGATTCTCAATAACAGAATTATAAACACCTCCCTAAAGCGGGATCACGTGTCATTCAGGTCTCTTATCCTGATTTCCCCTTTTTCATGGTTTACTGACTAAACTATTCTACTTCTACCTCTTCCCGGATTCATGTTGGCGGCGGATGCTTCTATCAGCAGAACCCATTGGTTGTCACGGCAGTGGGAGGGATGGACTCACCCGTTCATTACTCCTGGACACCTGGATTTGCAGATTCTTACCCCCATAATCTCTTCTTCCTTCCCTTTCAAAGACCCTCCACAAAGCATCCCGAAAGATGAAATGGGCCCTGAGAAAAAATATTTTCCTAAACAGGGGAACCTGGGCTTATTTGTTCGCATGTATTTGGAAAGTTTTATTATGCCGTCATAAGTAAAAACACATCACCGTCCTTTAGGTACTCAAGGACGGTGATGTGGTTTCATCCATGGCGGCATTTATGTATACATAATAGGTTAATAGTTGTTACAGCGCCCTTGAAGTGATTTTTCAAAAAAACGACGCTATGCAAGTTATGCAATTATTATTATTATCATAATGTTGTACATAGTAATATAATATTAATTTATTTAATATTACCATTCGTTATTTCGGCTACTGGCATTATACCTAGCTCTCTAATTAAAAATTTAGGCGTATTAGATCTATCAAAAAATTTATATATAAAGATGCAAAAGTCGGTCATTTTGAATACATGTAGGATAACAAAAGATTTTTTAAATATTTTTGTTGAGGGATCAGTAGGATTTATAGGCCCTGTTAGAAGTTCTACCGAGCCGAACCCTCTGATATGAAAATATCTGGGGACGGTGAATTTTTTTCCCATTTGATATCTGATGAGTTGACATGTTGTTGTTCTTGTATTGTTTTGTATTTATTTTACTTATATAATGCACTTGCATAGTGTGGATTGACTGGCTGATCATTTGTGGAAAAGTGAGTGGAAGGGTTTAGTTTTTCCTATGGGAAAGATTTATCCCGGACAACAAAATCGGAAGCAAATAAGTTTTATGAAAAGAAAGGGAAACTTCATGAAGTGTACTACATTTAAAATGCAGTGCACCAAAAATCTATTTAGTAGTACTAAAAACATAAATAAAATGTGTTATGTTTGGTTTGGGCTAAGAATATTTTGGAAAAATTTTGTACCTTTAGTTTTTATCCATTCTGTGATCTGTTTGTGTATTGGTGAATCATAAAGAGTGCGTGTTTTATCGTTCTCCGAAAACATCCTTTATAATCCAACAATAAGTAGAATAATCTTAAAAATACCACCGACGATCTTAATTCTTAATGTAATACTTGGCATGTCTTGACATATAAATGTATTGTTATTTTGTTATTTCAGGTAGCATTAATGTGGAGACTGTTCCCATTGAGGCAGAACCAGGATCCCGAGAAGAAGATAAAGGGGGGATTCCTTATATGGATATTGACATAGATCTGCAGGACGTTAAAAAGGAATGCTTAGAGCACTATGAAAGTATTGAACAGACCGCAGGTATAATCGATTTTTATATTTCGGAATTTGTTTTAACAATTTGCTTTCTACATTATAGATTCCAGATCTTCATTCGCCATCTGTTTCAGATTTAATATTGGACCTGAAGTCGCATCCTCGAGAAAAACTATATACATGTTCCCAATGTAGTTACTTCTGCTTACGCAAGTTAGCGTTTGTAATGCACTTGCGCACCCATACCGGAGAAAAACCTTATTCATGTTCTTACTGCAACTATTCATGTTCTCAAAAAGGGACTTTGAAACGGCACATACTCATCCATACTGGAGAAAAACCTTATTCATGTTCCTGCTGCAGCTATTCATGTTCTTTAAAAGGGACTTTAAAACGTCACCTGCTCACCCATACTGGAGAAAAACCTTACACATGTTCCTACTGCAGCTATACATGTTCTCATAAAGAAGCTTTAAAATATCACTTGCTCACCCACACACGAGAAAAACCTTATTTTTGTTCCTTTTGCAGCTATACATGTTCTGTTAAAAAAAATTTGAAACGTCACATGCTTACCCATACTGGAGAAAAGCCTTACTCATGTTCTGACTGCAAATATTCGTGTGCTCGAAAGTATACTCTAAAACATCACATGTTTATCCATACCGGAGAAAAACCTTATTCATGTTCTGTTTGTAACTATTCATCTTCTGATAAGGGAAATTTAATAAAACACCACCAATCTCACAGTGGAGAGAAACCTTACTCATGTTCATTCTGCACTTATTCATGTTCTCGAAAGGACCGTTTGAAAAGTCACACCCTTATGCATACCGGAAAAAAAACTTATTAATGTTCCATTTTGCACCTATTCACGTTCTCGAAATGGAGATTTAAAACATCACATGTTTACCCATACTAGAGAAAAACCTTTTTCATGTTCGCACTGTAAATATGTAAGTTCTCGAAAGAATGATTTAAAACGCCACATACTGACCCACAGTAAAAAAACACTTTCGTTTGACGGGATTGAATTCAAACCTTTAAACATATCAAACGACTGTCCCTCTCTTTGTCAGGTTTGATTATTCTTCGCCGCTTTTGCGCGTTTCAGTATCTTCCAAAATTCCGGCTGAGATTCCGCAGGGGGCAGACAGCTCGATCATACAAGCAATTATTAAATTATAAGGTTCATGTCGATCCTTTTACCCGCAACTTAGCATATGATTTTTTTTTAAATATACAGTAAATTCCTACATACGATAACACATTGTTTTACCAATAAAATATACCTGGATATGATAGAACTCAATAAAAAACAAAAATATAAAATGCATTCTTAGGACAGGTCAAAATAAACAGAGTAAATCAAATGAGGGAAGAACTTATTGAATCCAAATATAAATAGAGACATATGAACTACAATATATATGAAGCCATTACCTTAGACGAGGTTACCCAGCTGACCGAGAAAGAACACCAAACATATAAAAAATAAAACACATGTGTTTATTTTAGAAAAATCGTTTTTTTTTTGTTTATTTGTTTATGTTTATTATTTGTGTTTTGTACACTAAATCTAAAATGTTTTCAAGTCATACTGTTTTAATTTAAACTACGTTTCCATTAAAAGCATTTGCTTGTGAATGGCAGAGGAGTGTACATTTGCGAAAAATAATATAACTAGGTTACAAAGTAAAAAAAATTACAACATCCTTGCAAATTATTGTATTTGGAAGGAGGAAAAAGTATATGTTATGGAGGATAAATAGAGTATAGTGGGATAATTTGTGAGATTTTGAAGTGAAACTAGGGGAATCAGTTTTTTTGTTAACGATTTCCAAAAAATATATTTTTTTGTGGGTATAATAGTGCTGGGCATAAGAAGTTTGTAGTTTAGGGCATGCAAATATATATTTAAGTCCGATTCGATTTTCAGCTATGAATGAGTTTTAATTTTTTTGTTTTATAATTTGAATAATTGAATTTTTCATAAAATAAATAAATAAATGTACGAACCTTGAATTATTTCATTCGAAACATCAGAATGGTTACTCGCTCAACGGCTATTTTTATTTATTTTCGAGTTCATAGAAGTCGCTAGAATGTAATTCATTATAGGCAAATTTCTGAGAACATTAATTAATGCACTAAATGGAATAATTTAATTCCTGAGCTCAATCGAAACGCCTAGACTTACGACGTCTGGGTTTGACTGAGATTCTGTCAGTTTGAAGGTAAAGACGGCTTTAAAACATTACTAGCTCCAGTAAGAATACGAGAATGCATATTTCATTCGGTGTGAATTTGGAAGCGCGAACCCATTGCCTCCATAACGATGTCTATAGGCATCTTCAAATAGGTGAAAACTATGATTTTTTCTCTATAAGACAAGCTGAATCCGACAAAGACAATGCGCAAAATTTCTATATAAGTGTTTTAGCTATCAATAAATAATATAATTTGATATATTTTTTATTTTATATCAGTTGTCTATCCAAACCTTGTAGGAAAACCTAATTTAAAAAAAAAAAAAATAGGCACAATGTTATTATAAAATGTGTTTATGACATAATGTTAGCAAAAGACCAAGCGGCGGGCAATACTGTTTCAAAATGGTATTACATGAAGCCAGATGTCGCTCAAAGTAGGTGATGACTCACTCTCAGACTAGAAATAACTACTTCAATATTTGATGTGTTGATTTTCACAGAAACTTGGTTACATCCGGATATTCACACTGCAGAACTAGGAATGTCAAGATACAACGTTTTCCGCCGGGATAGAAATCAATCTACAAACGATGACATTGAAAACAATAAAAGAAGAGGTGGTGGAGTTCTGATTGCAGTAGCGAAAAATATTGTCTCCAGACAGTTAAATACAAAAAACGTTGAAATAGAGCAATTATTTGTTATGATTAATACAGGTAAAAACAGAATTTTATTGGGTAATGTGTACATTCCGCCTAAATCGGATATTAGTATTTATACTAAGCATTTTGAAGATATTGAAATTTTACAATTAAAATTTCCAAAAGTAAAAATAATTATAACTGGCGATTTTAATCTTCCGAACATCATTTGGAATCAAAACTTTATGGAATTGACAGGTATAGAAAACGCTAGCTTGTCAACTTTAAACAAAGAAGTTATAAGCATGTCAAATTTTATAAATATAACACAATTAAATAAAATTGAAAATTGTAATAACAAAATACTGGACTTGGTATTTTCAAGTGATACTTCAGTAACTGTAGTAAAATCAAGTGAAATAATATTACCTGTAGATAACTATCATCCTCCATTAAATATTAGCGTATCACTAAATAAAATACCAAATCTACAGTGCAAAAAATCACTTCACAATTTTAATAAAGCTGATTTTAATCATATTAATGAATGCTTAAATGCTACTGATTGGACTTTTTTAAAACAAGAAAATATTAACGAAAATATCAACGTATTCTATAAAATAATTCACAATATCATAGAAAAAAATGTGCCTTACATTAAATGTAAAAATAATGTTTTCCCTCAGTGGTTCAATAAAGATTTAATTGACTTGACTCTATTGAAGAAGAAAATACATAAAAAGTACAAAAGTTCTAAATCAATTAAAGATTATATTCAATTCAATTCAATTCGACGCCAATGTCACGATCTTTCTAAAAATTGTTACAAAGAATACTTAAATAAAGTGGAAAATTCAATTGCAAATAACGACATCAACACTTTATGGAAGTACTCAAAGTCATTAAAAAGAAATGAAATAGATATACCTGCTAGCATGTATTATAACGGCATAAATGGAAATAATGCAGAAACTATTGTTAATTTATTTTCTTCATTTTTTAAAGATGTATATGACAACACAATTGATAATAGTGAAATTCTTTTTTTTTTCATCCAACATCAATTTACAAATTTCTAACATTCACATAGATATAAATGAAATTAAAACCCATATTAACAAATTAGATATTAAAAAAAGTTCGGGTCCTGACAAAATACCACCAATTCTATTGAAACACTGTATACATGCCTTGTCGTATCCCCTCTATTTAATTTTTAATATGTCATTGTCATCGGGATATTTTCCAATTGCATGGAAAAATAGTTACATCACACCCATATTTAAAAAAGGTGACAAATGCGATATACGCAACTATAGACCTGTGTGTATACAGTCAAATATTCCAAAATTATTTGAAAAAATTATTTTGGATTAAATTAGTTTTAAATTAAATGGGATTATAACAAGGTTTCAACACGGTTTCATGAAGAATAGATCAACTCTGACAAATCTACTAATACATAAAAACTTTATAGCAAATGCCTTTGCAGATAAATGTCAAGTAGATTCGATATATACTGACCAGCAAGGCGTTCGATAAAGTTTGTCATAAAATATTGATAAATAAATTAAGGAGTATGGGTATAACCGGAACTTTCTTAAATGGGTAGAGAGTTATTTAACAAATAGGCAACTTTTTGTAAAGTTAAATGACGTAATATCGGATGCCTTTTCTGCCACTAGTGGTGTGCCACAGGGCTCCCATTTAGGACCAATTCTGTTTATTTTATTTATTAATGACATTGTAGACGTTTTTTCCGATGTTGATATTCTGTTATTTGCTGATGATTTAAAATTATATAAAAAAATCAAAAATATTTCTGATTGCATAATTTTACAAAAAAATTTAAACAACTTGTTTAATTGGTGTATATGCAATAAACTGGCACTTAACATTAGTAAATGTCAAATAATAAGATTTTATAAAATAAAGAAACCGACAATTTATGAATACAATCTTGACAAAATTATATTAAACTCAGTAGAAACAATAAATGATCTAGGTATTATTTTCAACTCAAAACTTACATTTATTAGCCATATAACTAATATTATTAATAGATCAATGAAGATTTTAGGATTTATTATTAGAATAACCAAACAATTTTGTAACATTGATACTATTCGCATTTTATACATAACGCTAGTGAGAAGCATTTTGGAATATAACTCTACGATTTGGGCTCCACATTACAATATCCATATTCAAGCTATTGAAAAAGTCCAGCATAGATACCTTAGGTATATTAATTTTAAATTAGGTATTCCAAGAGAATCCGTGGACTATAATTTGTTATTAAACTGGACTAATCTCGTAAATTTATCAGATCGCAGAAAAATCTGTGATCTATTAATATTATATAAAATAATTCACTCGGTCCTGGATACCCCTGATTTAATAGAACTAATATGATTTCATTGCCCTGGTCGCACTAACAATAGACTGACTCTACCGTTCTACTATAATAACACACATACATTATCACATTATTACTCACCAATCAGTCGATTACACATTTTGGGAAATGAACATGCCAACATCGGCGACATTTATTTCTTAAAATTAGCGCAATATAAACATGTACTCAAAAATTATTTTTCCATAATGTAATTTTATATACGCAATATGGACATGTTGAAATGAAATGATGATATTTCTCATTGTTCTTTTTTTGTTGTTTTTGTTCTGATACACAAAATAATTGTATGTTATTTTTAAGTTTAAAACTACTATAATGTAATAATATTATTTTTCTTACTTTGTACTCTATTATATGTTTATTTATAAAAGGCAGTATAGCCGTTTATGTATTTAAAATAAAAAAAAAATAAAAAAAATGACTGCGCGCATTGTTTGGAGGTCAACTGTGACAGATGTTTGTATAGGCTTTTGATTACCATGGCTTCAAACAAAGCGGTTGTGCTCTGTTTTATTGGGTGATTTTCATTTAAATTTAGACTTTATCTGTTGTATTCAGATAATTAT
This sequence comes from Hesperophylax consimilis, assembly GCF_061612785.1. Lineage (NCBI taxonomy): Eukaryota > Metazoa > Arthropoda > Insecta > Trichoptera > Limnephilidae > Hesperophylax > Hesperophylax consimilis. Next base: position 4,116,956 of record NC_142855.1, read on the forward strand.
CAAATATGTCGAAAATACGTAGTCCTCCGACTGTGATTTGTCATTTTCATAATTTGAAACTGCTTAACTATGTTAAAGTGATGACAGTGTGCGCGCTACTGTTGTGATTCCTCTAGAACACGAAGACGAACAGATAAACGACGTGCACGTTGACCTCTGTCTGTTCATATATTGTTCATTATGTTGAACATAACGTATGTTCAATACCAGCAACTTCGAGGTGATTTTATTTATAGTTCGGTCGATGTGCAAAAGGAAAAATATTTGGTGTTTTACTTCCAGTGAAGGTTACTTATTTCGATGCATCCGATACCTACATGATCTTGAATTAGGTCAGGGATCATCCGTTGTACTGTCGATGTGGGAGTATGTAGAGTTCCCCTCACGCCTTATTGTCAACTACATATTCACATTCCTGCATTTGATGATCCTCCAGGACAAGAGAATGTGCGCTACTGGCACTAATTTGTAAACCAGTTCAACACCTTATTCTTGAAGCTTCGGGCAAGTTAAAGACAAGCAAGCAATTGCATTAAGGTTATATTTTCATTATTTTTTGTTTCTTGTATGTAGCTTTCTTCACCGGAGTGTAACTCTCCCCGCGCTTCTAATTACAGGTGAATTTGATTCGGTTATAGACGTATGCTATGGGCAAGAAAATCGTGATGTAATAGAACCGTGAACGAAAGGGTCCTGTAAGCCAAGTGCAACGTTTTAAAAGAAACATGAAAAAAACAGTGAAATTTGCATGCCAGCAAAACCCATGCCTACATTAAAATTTCGCCAATGCGAAATGACAATGTGGGCATAGGTTTTGTTGAGCTTCACGTCAAAGGATTTTAAAGTATTCTGGCGAATTTCAATTCATCCAATCAAAATAAAAATCAAGGAGGTAATGGGTTAATCCAATATTCACGGACACGGCAGATATAGACAACTCTCCTGTTCGGAAAACGGTTAACAAATATATATATCCCGCTACATTTGTTACGTCCGACCCCTAAAAACTCCATAGCATTGTAGCGTCCACCGACTTACAGCGTCCGATATACGGACGCTACAATGTGTTGACGTCAAAATTGGCCAGAACGATGCTTACCCCATGTAGAATCGTATGGCAAAAATTTTTGTGGAAGCAAAAAATGTCTCAAAATGTCTGGAAACGAATATTGAACGTTTGACATTTTGCCGACAGGTTCGCTACACGATGTATATATCGAGCAGTGTATGTTTTTATTCATTTCTACGATCTTGCCGCGTCCACGAAGTAATATAATTTTCGATGCATAACGACGATCGTCCTGCGTCTACGCATTACGTCGATAGTATTGCGTCCTCGAGACCGATTACGAGTAGATATTATTTTATATACATAACGACGGTCGTGCTGCGTCCATGCATTACGTCGATAGTACTGCGTCCCCGTAGCCGCTCATGAGAATATACTATTTTTAACTCATAATGACAATCATGATGCTTCCATGCATCACGTCGATAGTATTGCGTCCCAGTGAACGATCACGAGTAGATATTATTTTGAATATACAACGACGGTCATGCTATGCAGCACGCATTACTTTGATAGTATTGCGTCCCCCTGGCCGATCACGCTGAAATATTATTATGAATACATAACGACGGTCTTGCTGCGTCTACGCATTACGTCGATAGTACTGCATCCCCGTGGCCATTCACTAGTACATTGTTACATATTATTTGAGCGTTTGGTTGAGTAAATCATCAGATTTGGCAACATTGGGTTAATTTACAACGATGCCGCTTGACACTAAGAACTAAGAAGCATCCTGCGTGGTTTTAAAAGCATAACGACGATCGTGCTGCGTCCACGCATTACATCGATAGTACTGCGTCCCCGTGGCCATTCACGAGTACATTGTTATAAATTATTTGAGCGTCTGGTTGAGTAAATCATCAGATTTGGCAACGTTGGGTTAATTTACAACGATGCCGCTTGATACTAAGAACTAAGAAGCATCCTGCGTAGTTTTTAATGCATAACGACGATTGTGATGTGTGGTACACGGTACCTACCTACGGGCCGCGAGGTGCGGGGAGCACTTCGGCGGTAGTCTGTATTGCCATTCGGTATTCTGTAGTCTCGCAGTTAACAAGCAATAAACGATCTCTGTAATTATACCACCAGCCTTACGTATTTTATCAATCCTGAATCCAAGCCCCCTTTTAAGGTGAATCTACAGGATACTACAGATGCGTTTACGCATTAGGTTGGTAATATTGCGTCCGTTCACGAATAGATATTTATAATAAATATCGATGGTAGTGCTGTATCCACGCATTACATCGATAGTATTGTGTACCCGTGGCCGATTTAGAGTAGGTATTATTTTTAATTATTGAAGACAATTTTAGCGAAACTCAATCGAACATCTGAAACAGAAAAATCTGGAAAAGGCACTGTGACATTTGGGACTCGAACCCAGGACCTTTGGTTTTCCGAGCCGTGACTCTACCAACTGAGATAATGTGTCCCTATCCGATTCGGTCATATTTACTGTAATAGACTTCGACTGAGAATTACCAACAGAGTGGAAGATACTCCCAGAATTGTCCTGGTGTAAGACCACCATTCAGAATTGAAACGTTGCTCCAAGTGGCTTTGGCCGTGTTTAGTGACTAGATCTAAATAGCCAGGTACTTCCCCACCTTTCTCTTCCCCATCTCTTCCCCTTCCCCACTTACCTACAGCCTCACAATATACCCTGATTGGGGATGCCATAGTCTCACTGGCTCCAGACGGGAGCAGTTGGGACTCTTGTGAGGTATTCACTATAAAAATAAAAATAAAACATAGTCTTAATTTTCTTAACGCATATTTTTATTGGCTGCATCTTTATGTATGATTGCAGGATTCAACTCGAACTAAATGCTATCTAGATAGTGTCTTGGATAAATTTATCCATTTTTATTTAATATGCGACACCTATTGACTGTATTGAAGTCTAGGATGATTATTATTTTATATTATATCTCTACACTATGTTTTCAAAACTCGTATGAGCGGAGTTTATACAAGCACACTATTATACATTGAAATCATTATAGAACGAAGAACGAAACAATGTTGTTTTTTTAAAAAGAAAAAGCATTTTTTTGGTAGCGAAAACCAGTCGGCACAAAGTATAAAAAATAAAAGTGGTGTTTACGAAGTTATATTTTTATTTTAAATTAAATATTGTTGATTATTGTCAATTAAACAAACAATTGATAAGTTCCCGAATATTTTCTGAATATAAAATAAATCTTATAGAATAAAATAAAAACCTCTAGATATGAATTGAAATCGAGCAAGAATATCGTAACACAAATTGTGAGGATTATTATTTTTTTTTAATTTTTTATTTTTATGCTTTTTTTTAGTCATTTTATTATTATTATTAATATTAATATTAATTATTCGTCCGAGTATACATTTAGGCACAATCAAGTTTTAAAAATAATTCACCAAAATTTGGTAATTAAACATAACTTGATTGACTGCCGTAATATAGTACCATACTATGAATACGAACCAAATTCATTTTTAGAAAACGAATTTTATAAAATATATTATGATAGAACTATACTAACAGACCGAACGATTAGTCATAATAGACCCGATATAGTTTATAGTTATATCATTGATGTCGCTATTCCAAATTCCTGTAACATTCAAAAATCTGTTAATGAAAAAATTAGAAAATACACAGATTTAGGAAACGAAATAAAAAGAATTTGGCATTCTCAGACTATAAAAATATTACCATTCGTTATTTCGGCTACTGGCATTATACCTAGCTCTCTCATTAAAAATTTAGGCGTATTAGATCTATCAAAAAATTTATATATAAAGATGCAAAAGTCGGTCATTTTGAATACATGTAGGATAACGAAAGATTTTTTAAATATTTATGTTGAGGGATCAGTAGGATTTATAGGCCCTGTTAGAAGTACTACCGAGCCGAACCCTCTGATATGAAAATATCTGGAATCGGTGAATTTTTTTTCCCATTTGATCTCTGGTGAGTTGACGTGTTGTTGTTCTTGTATTGTTTTGTATTTATTTTACTTATATAATGCACTTGCATAGTGTTGATTGACTAGCTGATCATTTGTGGAAAAGTGAGTGGAAGGGTTTAGTTTTTCCTATGGGGAAGATTTAACCCGGACAACAAAATCGGAAGCATAAAAAAAAAAAAATAAAAAAAAAAAAAATAATAATAATAATAATAATAATAATAGCCGAACCCTCTGATATGAAAATATCTGGAGTCGGTGAATTATTTTCCCATTTGATCTCTGGTGAATTGACGTGTTGTTCTTGTATTGTTTTGTATTTATTTTGCTTATATAATGCACTTACATAATGTTGATTGACTAGATGATCATTTGTGGAAAAGTGAGTGGAAGGGTTTAGTTTTTCCTATGGGGAAGATTTAACCCGGACAAAAAAATCGGAAGCATAAAAAAAAAAATAAATAAAAAAAAATAAAAAAAAATAATTATAATATTAATAGCCGAACCCTCTGATATGAAAATATCTGGAGTCGGTGAATTATTTTCCCATTTGATCTCTGGTGAATTGACGTGTTGTTCTTGTATTGTTTTGTATTTATTTTGCTTATATAATGCACTTACATAATGTTGATTGACTAGATGATCATTTGTGGAAAAGTGAGTGGAAGGGTTAAGTTTTTTCTTTGGGGAAGATTTAACCCGGACAACTAAATCGGAAGTAGAAAAAAAAAATTATAATATAATTATAATATATTATAATATATATATATATTATAATATATTATAATATAAAATAATATAATAATTATTATATTATTATATTATATTATTATTATTATAAGGTAACAATAACCTCAATACTAAACTACTGTACGGATTGAAAATAAAAATGCTAATGTACCTATGTATACCAGATTTTATTTTTGTTTAATTTTCAACATAATTTCTCAGTAATTATTCTGTTTAACATAATACTGTTTCGCTCCTGTGAACCACTGTAAACATAAATCATCTATATTGTAAAAGCCTTTTACGGCGTCTAAATAAATAAATAAATAAATATATTTATAGAATTATAACTATATATTTTATCACACCTTCATAAATGCAATGAAAACTTTAACTTTAATGAAATCAACAAAAAATCTAAATATAGAAGAATTCGTATGTGAAACATACAGCAAATGCATTAAAATCTAGAACAATATAGTAAATCTACTAACAATCTTGCACTTAAACATAAGGAGTATAATTTGAAACATGGACGAACTTCTGGTATACCTATGTATTTAACATTATGTCCGCAACCATATTTTATATTACTATCCGAGGCACACTCACATGCAAAAAATAAAAATATACCAAGTATTCCAAACTACAAACAATATGTCACAAATTATCACAAAAATAAAAGTAGTGGAATTGTAGTCTATGCTAAAGAAAAATTTACTGATATCAATGTTAACGAAATACCAATATGTAACGCAAACCGTTTGTCAATTAATGAATCTAAATAATAAGCCATTTAATATAATCGAATACATAGCTCTAATATACCCTTATAGTCCAGTCAAGGAAGGAGGTGTAGAGTGCGTGAGCAGGTACATAATATACCCTTATAGTCCAGTCAAGGAAGGAGGTGTAGAGTGCGTGAGCAGGTACCTAATATACCCTTATAGTCCAGTCAAGGAAGGAGGTGTAGAGTGCGTGAGCAGGTACATAATATACCCTTATAGTCCAGTCAAGGAAGGAGGTGTAGAGTGCGTGAGCAGGTACCTAATATACCCTTATAGTTTAGTCAAGGAAGGAGGTGTAGAGTGCGTGAGCAGGTACCTAAGGGATTCCTTCAGAAACTTGATCAGGGTGCTTAGGGTGTGAATATCTTGGAATAATTATCTATAATAACATCAAATGGAAAAGTCAAATAAACTCCACAGTAGACAGAATGAGAAAACTCATCTTTATATTTTTTAGACTCAGAAATACTGTATCATTAAAAATACTTAAAGGTATATATTTTGCACTTGCACATTCTACACTACTACAATATGAAATGGGGGGGTGCATATAAATCATGCCTACTTCCACTTGTGACAATACAAAAAATATTAATAAAAATCATCTTTAAAAAGCCATATAACTATCCAACAATAAATGTTTTCCAAGGTTTCCCGGTTTCCCCTCTCACAAAAATTTATGACAAAAATACTCGTACATTAAGTACTTCAATTACATAAAGATTTCTTTGATAAAAATAATATTCCACAATTAATTTATGTAAAATAATTATTTATGTTGGAGGACTAACCGTACCACTAGTTCGAACTACAACAGCAAAACATCATTATTTATTTAACGGTACAAAATTATTTAGTAAATTACTCCTGGTATATCTGAGGAAAATTATGACAGTTACAAAAAAAACAATTTAAAATTCTCTAATACCAGCTCATAAATTATCTTATTGTTTGTAATTATTTATTTTATTTCAGGGAAATCAACAGTTTACAATGTGGTTCATTTATACATGTGTAATTTACCTAACTGAGAAACCAATAAGGAAGTTGAGTCCATTTTTTAAATTTTTTTATCAATGTTCGCATTCAAACTTAAATACTGGTATTTTTTTTTAAAGTTTGTTTTCATAATTAAATTAATTCTCAAAGTTTAAAATTTACTAAGCCCGCCAAAACGAGCGGAATCCGAGCGGTAAGAGGCGGGGTGTGGGTGTGACGTCATTCGAACTGTGAAAACCACGTCGCTTAAGCATTTTGTATGGAAAAATTTCTAATTCTTCCACAAGGAATTCCAGTATTTTTTTACCAATGTTAACCGTCTATTAGAATTGATGTTATAAAAAAAAAAAAATTGATTAAGATTTCATGGTTAAATTAATATTTTAAGTTAGAATATTTGCTTTTCCCGCCCGGTACGGTATTTGTTGACGTGCCCCGCGCGGATTCAGGACCACCGCGCAGAAAAGTAAAGACCAAAAGTAAAATAACGGTTTACAGCCCAGTTCACTGTGAGACTTTTCTGGGCGGCCGGCGGCCTGAAGTGTATCACATGCAGAGATGTGCTTTATTTCAAATAAATCCATTTCAAATGGAAATGCAAAATGCAAAATGGGTATTTTCCATTTTGCATTTTAAATGCTTTTCTAAAAACCATCTAGCATTTTGCATTTTAAATGCTTTTCTCAATGCATTTTCCATTTTAAATGCTTTTTTGCAACATTCTTCGTACTATCTCCACTCATCTTTTTTTCATAAGCCCCAAATATCAGTCGGTCCTCAACCTCGCTATGAGAGATAATTTACATTTATCAAGTTGCTCCCTGGTAGGAGCCCTGGCAATTGAGTGATACCATTACAAAAAATACTGATTCAAATACTGAACATGGGGTCATGACGCTGTAATATTAAATGTTAGATAGCAGTTTCTATGTTTTTACGTTGGCAACATTAGTCCGGCGCAAATTTGTTGTGGTTTCATAATCTGTAGTCGTGGTGTTTTTGGATTTACCATCATGTATAATGTTTGTTATAATTATTTTAATTGTTTGACATGAGAAACCATTTTGCATTTTCAATTCATTTTGAAAATAGGTATTTTGCATTTTGCATTTGAAATGCTTTTCTAAAAACCATTTTGCATTTTGCATTTTCAAATGGAAAAGTTTTGACCCATTTCCATTTTGCATTTCAAATGGTTTTGGGTACCCATTTTGCACATCTCTGATCACATGTTATGTGACATGTATAATAATAAAAACTTCTAATATATGCAATAAACAACATATTATTATAAAGCACTATACGAATATGTATCTTTAGAAATCCATTTCATATAATAATAACAACAAATACGTACATATATTTGACAAACCCAAATGAACGTTTGGCCTATACACCTCTCTCATCTAAGCCGACCATCTCTCGTGTAATAGAAAGAGATGCACCATAGGTGATCCGTTGTACGTACAAGTCACGACACATGTGACGTCAGAATTCTTTCGACCAATCGTGGAGCGTATACAGTCTATTGCTATTGAATGCTTTTTCAAGAACGTTTAACTAATTCTAAGAATAATAATATAGAAATATATTTATATATTTAGAATCGATATTTTTTGATCTACATGAACATATTTTTTATAAGTCAAAATATTTTTCACTTAACTTCCTTATTACAAATTTCCGCAATATTCTATTCCATTATGTATTTAAAAACTATAGGTACTTACAAGAACTAAAAAATATTAAATTTATCGAAGAAAGCAAACACTTTGTGGCTTGACATTATACAAAATGAAACAAATACTTTGTTTTAAACCACTTTATTTTAATTTGTATTTCGTCGACCGGTTTGGATTGAACCCAAATATTGTATCAAATAAATATAAAGTGGTTTAAAACAAAGCATTGTTTCATTTTGTAAAAAATATAACGTTATTCAAGAGGGAGATTATTATAACATGAGATCATTTTAACTGGAGATTATTATAAAAGGAGATTATTAAAACAGAAGATTATTATAACATAATACTACATAATATATGTCATTACATAATATAATTACATTTTATGCAGTTTGGAACACGTTTAATACATTTTTAATTTAGTTTTTATATTTATTTTGGTTACATTGAAGATACGAGTAGAATCAGAGAGAATGTTATTATACATGTGTTGAACATATTCTTCTAAGACAAGCATTTTTATTTTACTAGATTACATGAGCGTGTGTGCCGTGCATGTACTTTCAAATCAATTCTGATTAATAAACTCCACATATTATGTTTCTGCTTATCATTCCTTGGTATTATTTATAACTAACCTGTTTTTATTACTTTTATTGTATTTTCTTGTAAGGTTATTAATAGTTTTTGTAATAATATTTGCAATATAAATATGTAAAAATATATTTTTGTCCTCTCCTAAGCACAAGCATCTTATTTATCAGAAAAGTGATTGAAATATTATATAATATTATGTTCTAAATATTGTAACACTAAAAATATTTTTATTTTTTAACTTAATGGTATTAATAAGTTTAAGTCATTTATTAAAATATTACAATTTGAGGTTGAACTAATTAAGTCAAATATAAAAACAGATATTATTAAATTGAATACGTAACGACAAAAGTGCTGCGTCGATGGTATTGTATCCTCGTGACCAAACACGAGTAGATATTATTTTGTATACATAACGACGGCCGTGCTGCGTCCACGCATTTCGTCGATAGTATTGCGTCCCCTGGCCGTTAGCGAATTTGTACATTTTTATGTATTGTTTGAGTCCTTGGTGAAGCAAAACGCCAGATTTGGCAACATTCAGTTCATTTACAACGATGCCAATTAGCACTCAGAACTAAAAAGCGCCTTGCGCGGGTGGACTTTTTTGTAAGATGGTTTACAGTGGACGGTAAATTGATGTCCCAACCTAAAAATGTCCGACCGATCTCTGCAATGGAGCAAACTGGCGCGTTATGAAATTATACATTTTTACTAAGGATATTTTATTTTTATTTTTTTTTATTTTTATTGTGTTTATTTCTTGCTAGAGCAATCCCGATGAGTAACAGAACTCATTTCAGGACAGGAGGAACTTACAATTCATATGTAGGAGGTAGTAGGAACAATTTTACAACGGTATTTTGATATCAAATATAAGTTTCACATTCAATACAGCATAAAATTAAAAATTAAAATAATGACACGTTAAGTAGAACAAACAACAATAGAAAACAAGTACAGAAAGAAAAAAAAACATGGATAAGATACAACAAGAAATGACAACACAGTTACATATTTTCATTTTTAAATGTAGTTAAAAAATATTCTTTTAAAGCATTGCTTTGCAATTTTTTATTATGGTGGATGTGTTTGTACATATCTGGAAGCGAATTATATAGTGTATAGGCAATATAGTTCAGTGATTTTAACACATATTTTGTAGTGTGTGTTTGAGGAATTGTAATCGATATTGATATCGTTGTAAAAAAAATTGTCGCACGCCTGCGCCCAGTTGGTACGTTTGTATACAAGATGCAACAAGATATTCATTCAAACTTCTCACTATCAATAGACAGTTTGTTGTCAGGTCTGGTGTGTTTCTGGATGTCAAAAAAATAAAACTTATGTAAACATATATTTTTACATACCGCACAAGAGTCTCAACCGCTCCCGTCTGGAACAGCGAGACTGTGGCATCCCCAATCTGAGTACTAGGGTAAAGGTATTGGGAAGGGGAAGAAGATGGGGAAGAGATATGTGGAAAAGTACCTGGATATTTAGATCTGGTCGCCAAACACGGCAAAAGCTAAGAAATAACGTTTCCTTTCGGAATGGTGATCTCACACCAGGGCGATACTGAGAATATATATTTCACTCTGGAACGTGCCGCAAACACACTTTATATTATTTTTAATGTATTAATTGTGAAATAACACAAACAAATAAAAAAATATTTCCGCACGCCGCGGCCGGGTTTGACCGTCAGATTACGAGCTTCGGATTGCGAGTCTAGAGTCTTACCCCTCAACCACAGATGCTGTAATTAATTTATTAATTCACTATGAACGTGAAAACTTCACTAGAAGAGTAAGAAATATTTTTTGTGGTTTGTGTATTTGTTTATTTATTTATTACGCCTAATAGACTTTTGCATTCTAGTTTAATAGTTGAGTATCGCAGTAATAAAATAAGATACATTGATAAAAATGAAAAGAAGTCTCACATAAGTAGATATTCAAAATAAACAAAAGATTTGCAAAAAATATAGATGTCTAATTGTCTCGAAATATAAAAGAATTAAAATAAACAATATTTATATTGATTATTTTTAAGGTGAAATATATCTCCCAGATCAGAATAAGTTATGTAATCCTAAGGGGGTTATATAATATAAGTGGCATAACAACGGCCTAAATGTGCCTAAATTATTGAAGTCTTTTGAAACTCTCAAAACAAATCCAAGAGTCTTAAGGTCCTTATATACGGAAGACGTAAAAATTAAATCGACATTCAAAACGCCATGTAACAAACAAATAATATACATTCGGACGCCAGAATAAATTATTCAGTATGGACGTGAAAACTTTATTAGAATAGTCAGCAATATACGGAAGACGTAAGAATTACATTAGAGAGAAGGGACGTGAAACCTATATTAAAAGGAACCTTCAATATACAAAAAATATACACCCGGACGTGAGTATGTACGTGACGCTAGAAGTGTATGAAAGTGTAATAAACATCAAAAACTGCATTATTATGAATATTAAAAAAATATGATATTAGCGATTATCGTGAGTAAAACATAGTGCAATATTCACAAAAACAATCTAAAAAAAAGAACTAGAAGTGCTGGACGCCCAAAGACGGATTTACGCACGGACGCAATAAATGTTGTGGGACCTATATATATTTAAGTGAAATAAACCTGGGAAATTCATTTTTGTATATCAACGTTTCTAGAATAAGATTTTCGATTGATTTTACAAAAATCGATACATAATGTTTATTTTAATGGTCTTTAAGAACCAAATAGATTCCAACCCAGTACTTGTTAACCCGGGAGTTATTTTAGTCTCCATCTTCAGCCGGTCTGCGTAATAATACTAATTTTTTTGACAGTCCGTAGGTCTAAAAAATTTTCAAACGCTTTACTAACTAACGAAATGATGAAGATACAAGGTTTTATATTCAAGTCTATAAACATTGAATTAATACGTGTTGCAATTTTTGTAATATATTGTTCATTATGTAACACATTTTTTATAATTAAATTAAGTCAATAACATAAAATATCTATCAATGTAGATGGAAATCATGTTACATCATTTAGAGCAGATATGTTACAATGAAGATGTAAATCATGTAATAAATTTATTAGATGTACCACATTAATAAGGCTAAATAAATAATCATATATTTTTTACCGTCATGCAACATGATTAGTATGTAGATAAGTAAGCATTTGAGGTAAATTTTCACAAAAACAGCGCTTTACAAATAATGCTACTATTATAAATATTGTGCGGACCACGGGCTACACTACAAATGGCCCTCGGGGGAAAACAATATCCCCACTCCTGCATTATACGAGTAGCTGTTTAAAATTGAGTAAGAATACATTTATTTTGACTGAAAAATTTAATTGGTAAACAAAAATAGCTGCAGTAAGATCATGAAAAAGGTTTTCTGTTTAATGAGTGAGCATATGACGCGTCCCTATTATCTATATATCTTTTCTGAACTTCAATAGTTGCAGTGGAACACGAATAAGGTTTTGCTGCACAACGGGTAAGCACGTCAATTTCCCTTTAGAGCAGCGGTGGGGAACATTTTTGCCGCAGGGGGAAATTTAAATGCAGTAATATAAGAAGCACTGTGGAAGAAAAACGTTTATCACGTGATCAACTTAATTTTAACTTCTAGGGTCAGAAAATGCTCGACAAGAAAAAGTCTCGCTGGCCGCACGTTCCCCAGACCTGCTACAGAGAAACGTATTGTTGCAGTAAGAACATGAACAAGATTTTTCTCAGGTATTGTTGAACATGTGACGTTGTAAAGTTATTTTTAGAGAACATGATTAGTTACAGGAGGAACTTGAGTAAGGTTTTTTTTGGTGTGCTTAAGCATGTGATTTTTTAAATTCCCCTTTAGAGAAAAGGAATTGTTGCAGTAGGAACATGAATAAGGTTTTTCTCCAGTATGGGTGAGCATGTGATTGTTTAAAGTTCCCCTTTGAGAACATGAATAGTTGCAGTTGGAACATGAAAAAGGTTTTTCTCCGGTATGGGTGAGCATATGACTTTTTAAATTCCCCTTAATAGAAAATGATTTGTTGCAGAAGGTACAAGAATAAGGTTTTACTCCAGTATGGGTAAGCATGTGAATTTTTAAATATCCCTTCTGAGAACAAGAGTAACTGCAGTGGGGACACGAAAACGGCTTTTCTCCAGTATGGGAAAGCATATGACTTTTTAAATTTTCCTTTCGTGAAAATGAATAATTGCAGTAGGAACAGGAATAAGGTTTTTCTCCAGTATGGATGAGCATGTGACGTTGTAATGTTCCGTTAAGAAAGCACGTATAGTTGCAGTAGGAACATGAATACGATTTTTCTCCAGTATGGGAAAGTTCGTGATTATTTAAAGTTCCCCTTTGAGAACATGAATAACTGCAGTAAGAACATGAAAAAGGTTTTTCTCCAGTGTGAGTACGCAAGTGTAGTTCTAACGCTGACTTGCGTGAGCAGAAGTAGTTACAATGGGAACATGAATGAGGTTTCCCTTCAGGACATGTCGGGCCCGTTATTAAATCTGAAAAAATGTTTAAAAATAGACTTTAAAAAATTTAGAAAACACAAATTCTGTCAAATTTAAGTCGATTTTACTTGAAATATGGATATATTTGTCGGAAAGCTTTAAACCATTCTGTTAAACATTCAGCAGATCTATGTTTATTTTACCTGCAATATGGGTAGAGCTCTCGGAACTCTCTAAGCATTTCTTATTAACATTTGGCAGGTCTATGTTAATTTCCACATAAGGAATCCCCCCTTCACATTCTTCTTTGGGTCCTGGTTCTATCTTGATGGGAACAGTCTCCACTTTAATGCTACCTGGAACAACAAAATATATTGGTAAGGAAAGGCGTGCTGAGTGTAACTAAACTATATGGTTGTTAGAGCTTTTTTTAATTGTCTGACGTAATGTTGTATTTAATAACATTGTTTTATTAAGCTTTCGCTACTTGCATTAAATTAAAGAACGTTCAAATAGCAACTATGCAAAAATATTATACAAAAAATTTAAAAATCTTTACGTCGCCTTCATAGAGAAATGTAGAAAAAATAAAATAAAAATTGTTTTATTAGTAAAAGTTCAAACCTTGTATTAACCACTGAGAAAACTCGAATAAGGAGTACAAAGAAAGTCCAAGTTATAAAAATGACACAAGATATGCTCTTTTTGTATTTTTGGAGATATCATTCACATTGAATGTTTAAATGCAGTGTAAACTCTGTATGTTAGTGTTAGCTCCGGAATCATAATAATACATATTCATCGGAGTAGTAAAATACACGTTACATGCGTTCCTGTAATGCGATCTTATAATCCAAGTATTAGGAAAGAGTTATTGAGGCAGAAGCTTGAGGAATAGGGAATTGTCAAAGGAGGACGAAAAGAGGGGAAATTGAAAACAAGCCGCTGCCCTTACTGCGTCCATCTGAATTACCTTTGTGATATACGCAATGCAACTTACTAATTGGCTGAACACTCTTGTCAGACTGCAAATATTCCTTCTTCATATCCAGAACGTCCATCTTTGTTTCCATGTACGGCATTTTACCTGCGCCTTCTTCCTGGTATCCTGGTTCCGTCTTAATGGAAACACTCTCTGGGTTGGGAAGATCCATGCCACTGCTGTGATATGTAATTGGTTTCGGTTTAAAATAAAATAAACCTGTAACAAAACATGAATTTTAATATTGTACCGAAAAGGCAGTATGAAGTCTAAATAAAAACTTTGCAAAGTTGTTGTTTTATTGAAAAAAAAACATAAATCGATTAGTCCATTTGGAGTGGTTACGAATTAGATTCAAATTGTCCACAGATCGGAAAAACTTAAACCCGTGACATGTTTTTCACGAAAGCGGCGAAATGAAATTGCCAATTCTTCAACAAAACGGTCTCTGTTACCAATGAAAGCACACGAACATACGTCACAGGAAAAATCGCGATGTTTGCTTTGCAACAGAAATTACATTTTTAAGATACACTTACCCTCCTTTTCTCGTGTGTACTTGTATGTAAAGGCTAAGTAAGCGTGAAACTTGCGGCCTGAAAGTGTAACTTTTTGGTGTATACTTTGACATATGTTACCTAGCGAATGCTATCAATCAGTATCAAAGTGTTTAGCAATACATTCTTACAATAAACACCACAAAGTAAGAAGAATGGGTATTACAAGAACTTACGGACAAGGCAGAGCGCCCGGCAAATTCCAAAGTGTTGAAGAAACGTCACCAGAAAGTGGAAGCACTTGAATTTTATAATCTTTGTTACAAAGCTGTTGAATTAACTCCGAATGATAAACATTTAATACATTTACTGTATAGTTTATTCGGTATTGCCTTAGAATGTCTGAAAAATAATTAATACGGCGTGAAAATGATGCCAAGGACGCGCAGAACATTGACAGATCCAAAGACAATAGACAATTAAATATAATAATCACAAAGTAGGAACCGGCAGTTCGTTTTATTTTTCTGAATATGCAAGTAGGTATCGCACAAAAGTATAAACTGCTCCCGACCGTCTGGAGCATAGACATATGAATATTAGTAGACCTGCCCTAAGTGATTAAAAGCGTATTATTCCCCACTCCCCAAACCGGTTCCATTGGATCCGGCTGGGCTCGCGTATGGCTTCCCGTGAATTTTGAAAATGTGACGTCATCATTCTTGTTCGAACTAGAGTCGAGCTATGGTCGAAGCATTTTACGAAATAACACGGCGAAATGGTGGCCTTGCTATGAAAACTTGTAAAAATAGATGTGAAAAAGAGAATAAACCCAATTGTCGTATTACATTTCATATGTAAGCATTATTTTAAGCGTAATTACATCGTATAGTATGGATCAGTTTGTAGAAACATATACTATCACATCGAGATATATCTGTACGCATCGTTGGTTACTGGGAACTAAATTATAAACACTTATAAAAGTGTCTTAACTCAATAAGTAAACAAAATATTCGACTCTGAAAATAGAAGAATTTTTTTTTGCCGAATTTGGACTTAGCAAATTTGTTCATAACATGGCAAGTAATTTGCGCTCCCATGTAATAATGCCTATTCATTCAAAAGCAGATTTTACTTTTAAGAACTAAATGGTGATATTATAATGCGAGATGCCTATATACTGTCAGATTGATTTATTGACGAATCACAGTCAGCTTTACCCCCTTCGTTCTTCAACAGTTGATTTTACCCCTCACCATTAATTTCTACTCTATATATTCATATGTCTGTGGTCTGGAGCCATTCTCACTGTGACATGTTCAATAGGGTGGAGTGACATTGCAAAAATCAAATCTCGGTATTGTAATAGCTGCCAAAAGATGCTTCATTTCATTCATATTCTCGTAAAAATACTTTAAAAAATCTAAACTTATGTCTTCATTCAACAACCTAGCGATTTCGTAACGTAAAAAACGTAAATTTAGCCTTTTTTTCCCAAAATCTGAGTACAGTCTCAAAAATATAAAATAATATCCATTACTTTCAATTGTATTTACCTTATTGAACATTACATGTTTTATAAAAAAAAAAACACTGCATAAATTGCTCTTAAACTAGTGAGTTTGTGAGCGCTGTGGAGGTGGGGGGGATAATTTCGCTCCTATTGTTTCGTCGCAGAAACTAGATGCGACTTGCATCTAGTTTCGTTTTGGCTACCGCTGACCGTAGGCGTGTTAGAATCCTTGTCCGATTAAATTTTAACACATATAATTGTTGTGAAAATGAATGCAAATTACACGAGAAGCAAAATTTTATGTCCAATATTCGGGGCACCAACTGAATTGAACTCTCAAGTGTTACCTACTGTCTCAGAAGTGATTGAACATTATTTGTTCTTACGATATGAGCGTAATCTTAACTCTACAAAAAAACCGTCAGTATTCGAAATAAAAAAGTGGGTGTGTCAAGCCTACGCAAGACAGAAGTGAAACTTCTAGTTTCAGCTGATGCTTGGCGTGGCGCAGTTCGCTGGTGTCTGAGAGAGAGGAAAGAAGAGAAGAGAGAGAACGTTCGTGAGCGGCTCCCCCACCTCAACAAGGTTTCACTTCAAAAATGCCACAGCCGAGAATCGAACCTCGCTTAACTGATTGAAAGCCAACCACGCTGAGCACCAACTGTAAGCAAAGCCGCATAAATTGATTATATTATGTAGGTTCTGAAAATATGAGAGCTTGTTATGTTTTATAATGTTACCTACATCACACCCAAAATATAATATATTTTTAAAAATAATGTACAATGTACAGAAATAGAATCCCACACAAGATCGCGTAGTGCGCTCTAGCGAACGGATATTTTATCAGAGGGAGATAGTTTTAATTTTTTTTTCTGTAAATTATTACATATTATCAAAATAAATAAATTAATTAAATAAATGTAATACAATTATCATAATATACGGATTAGATAATAATTTTAATCCAACACAATAACGCAAAGCGCGCTCTAGCGGAGTAATGTTTTATCACAGTGAGATAAGTGTTTTTATTATTTTGCAATATTATTTTCTTTTAAAAAATGTTCTGACCTACTAAAAAATAAGATATTGAATGAAAAAGGCGTTAAAAACAAAAAAATAATGTGCGATGGCCGAGAATCGAACTCGGATCAACTGCTTGGAAGGCAACTATGCTGACCATTACACCACCAACGCCAGTTGTCGGGATGAGCTAAGAAGCATTTATATGTTACTTCAAAACTTTGACTAGATCAAATGAACTTTAATCGGTGGTGGGGGTACCCGCATTTTCGTTTCGGTCATGAGTCGGTTTTACTCCGGTCCTCGAAATTGCATGACGCGCGTAAAGAAGTTTCACTTCAAAAAGTGTTATATCTGCAATTGTTGAAGGAATTTGGAAGCGCGCTTCTATTCCCATTGTTTCACACAATCGAGTGATGAAACTGATCCAAGATCATTATAACAAATACTTAAAACTTAAAAATTGGCCAAAAAAAGTGTGCATTATTATGTTAAGTTAAATTCTTATAAAATCAAAATGAATAAACTTTTCGATATTGCTTCATGCAAATGTAACAATCTGAATATGTGTTCCTGCGAAAAGACGCGCAAGGTACCCACCAAAGAACAAGCATTCCTTGAAGACCAAAGATCCTCGAGAAAAATGATGCTGGGAGCAATAGACACCGACACAACAAAAAAATTACATCGGAAAATGAGGATGCAAGCTCGTTTATCTGAACTTGCTTCGAAGGTCAGCTCATCTACAGCATCAGCGACAAAACCACGTCAACCCTTTTTTGATGAAAACCAATCATTTTCTTCACATTCTTCGCAACCTCCAGAAAATTCCCGTATGATGTTAAAACTCCCCACTTTGGCCAGAATCTGCGATCAGTATGGTTTGTCAGACAGGTCGGCATCAGCTGTTGCAAGTGCTACATTACAAGATTTTGGCATAGTAACCGAAGACGACTCTAAAATGGTGATTGATAGGAGCAAACTCAGACGAGCTAGACAAACGTGTCGCACTTTTTTAATAAAAACATGGCAGATGTCGTTGGAGTCAACAAAAATTCGAGGTCTATATTTCGATGGAAGGAAGGATAAAACACTGTCTCAGGAAGGGGATAGATATCATCGGAGAACGATTTCAGAAGAACATTATTCCATTTTATCTGAGCCGGGGTCTCAATATGTTGGACATGTTACACCATCATCAGGAACTGGCAAAAACATCGCAAAGAGCATGTTACACCATTTAAAAGTGAACGGTTTTAATTTGAATGATTTATCAGCGATTGGATGTGATGGGACTGCTGTCAATACAGGTAAAAGAAATGGAACTATTAGATTCATGGAATTGGAATTAGGTCATCCGTTACAATGGTTTATCTGTCAGCTGCATGCAAACGAACTTCCCCTTCGCCACTTGTTTCAACACTTAGATGGTGCTACAACAGGACCTAAAGGGTTTTCAGGACCTATTGGAAAACTTCTTTCAAGCAGCTCTGAAAACACCGTTATAAATTATTCACCAATACACTTTGAGATGCACAAACTCAACGCAGAGGAATTGAAAAATTTGAGCACGGACCAAAAATACTTGTACGAAATATGTTTTGCAGTTACAACAGGTCACTGCCCACCAAATTTAGCAAACCGTCATCCAGGTAGTATTTGTCACTCACGCTGGTTGACGACAGCAAACTCAATACTTCGATTATATATAAGAACAACTAACCCTTCAGTGAACCTAAAAATTCTTGCTGAATATGTTGTTAAAGCATATGCTCCGACATGGTTTGAGATAAAGAGGCACCCGTCGTGTAAAGATGGGGCATTACATGACTATAATAAAACTCACCCGATATTTGAGCACCGATCTACGAGATATAATTAATCCAGTAATTCAAAGAAACGCCTATTTTTGCCACCCGGAAAATCTGCTACTGTCCATGATAATGGATGACAACCTTATTGTAAGAGAATTGGGTTTGAGACGAATATTAAAGGCGCGAGATAGATGTCCGAGTCCATCTGTTGTTAGAGACTTTATTATTCCAACAATAAACTTTTCAGCAAGTAAATATTACGATATTATCAACTGGCAGGAATGCGAAGTTACACTGCCACCGATACTATCCGAAATCAGTAATGATGGCCTAGTCAAAATGATAAATAATTTCGGTGAAGAAAAGGACAGTATTGAATTTCCCAGATTTCCCTGCCACACTCAAGCAGTCGAGAGGTGCATCAAATTAGTTACCCAGGCATCGTTGTCTACAGTTGGGCCTGAAGCAAGAGATGGATTCATTCGGGCGACAATAAAATCTAGGCATATAATGCCAGAATTTCACACCAAATCTCATTTTAAAACACGATAAATATTATAAAACTTCGATAATGTTTAAAAAAATTCTCTTTGTTAAAGTATTTTATTTAATAAAAAAACATGTTTCTCAAAAACACGAAAAAAACAATAAAAATCAATAATCCTCTTCAAAAAACCAAAAATAGACCCCGCCTTGAAACTATGGTACTTTTATTTTTATTTTCAGATGTGTTATGCACCTTATTAGCTATAAAACCCCTAATAAAATTGTATTTTTGCTATGAATATCGCTTGTTTATAATGCTTGGCAGAGTTTTCAGCGACTTTTTTCATACAATTTTTTTCTAAATATAAATGTGCTGGTTGTTGAATAAAGGAATGTTTCGATCGAGTTGATGTTTTTAGACGAAAGAGGTGTTATATAAAGGCAACTTTTTTTTGCTATTACAGTACTGGCATCTTTAAAAAAAAAGTCCCATACAACGTCACTCCACCCTAATGTTCAATCAGGAAGAGTTGTTGGCAGAGTTGCCAATACATATAATATGCAGTGTTTAAAATTAGCTTGATGCTCTTATACTCCGAATACAGACAAAACAAAAAATTTAACTTTTCAAATAAGCACACATAATAAAGCCTCAAACTACACAGCTGTATCCCCTTTTAAATATTATATACTTGTCTTTCTAAAAGAAGAATTGATAGCACGTACCAGTATTTAAACCAACGATCTTCTTAAATGAAATGTACATGCTGCAAACCTAACAAAAAAATAATAAAACTCATCTATTTTTTAAAAAATGTTTTAATTAGAAAAGAACTGAAAAAAGTTTTCTGTGCTCTAGTACAATCATCCCTTGAATATGGTATTATCAGTTCAGGTTTGGCCACATAAATTTGCCAGAAGCCTTTAAGAAAGATTCAAATACAAATTCAGAAGGTTATTCAGTCTTTTTAGGTTTTTCGGCAGTTGAACTTTTTCGTTTCCTCATGTCAAGTTCTCATCATTGAATGCTTGAGAAAATGAGCTGTAAATACCGATACTTTAAGCTGATTTTCTCAAGACAGCAGTTTGTTAGATAGGAAATTGTTCTCCTGAGGAAACTTTTCGACATTTTCTACATTCCACAAAAAATATTTTTTGGCTAATGAATGAACGGTTTTGGCAGAGTTGCGCCGTTTTTAAAAAAATATCAAGTTTTTTCTATCCGCATCTATGGTGAACCCGTAGTACCTTTACATCTGTGGTTTAGTTGAGATAAAACTTTCCTGCAGTGATCGTTGCTCCGACTTTCGAAGTCATATTTTGTATAAACTACAAATAATTGTGTTAAATTTATACGATTTGAGATTATTTCAATAACCATTATAATTTTATATCGAATTCATTAAAACTTTAAGCGCTCTACATCCCTAGTGACGTTTCTTTTACCCTTTGGAATTGACGGCCCGCGCTTAGTCTATTATGTCGATAACAGCTTCTTGCTATATTATTGACCAAGTAACGAATATGCTCCTTAATTGGTGCTCTATATTAAAAAAATATATCGTCTTGACACTGACTTATTCGGTTATATAGCTTTCGCCATGTAATATGTTGTTTTATCATACACCAACTAGGATAGCAAGACAGACGAGAGTATGCGAGTTGTTGATTTACGGTCGCTATCGCACATTAAAAACAAGCTATTAGTTCATCATATATCGTTAATCATGCATATCCTGAACGAAAGAATTAACGCGATCCTGTTAGTCAATTTCCTTACAACATCTTTTGACTTTCATTTACCCTCAATGTCAATAATAGACGTGAGCAAGTGGTTTTTTTAGTAATAATATTAATAAATATAATTACAGTAAAATTGAAAAATCTGTACTAACCGTTATGTAATACATGTCAGTAAGTAAGCGCTTTAATTTAAAGTATACCGTTCAACAATAATTATTTCTGGAGGTCACATTTTGTGCAGCAACATTGTGATTGTTTTTGTTAAACTCTTAACTGGGCGGTCGCTTTTCCTACATTTCATTAGTAAAAGTAGCCGTATATTGCAGGTGATACAGTAAATGATAAATCTATAAATTCCATAGGAATGTTTTCATGAAAAAAACTCCACAATGGCGCTTTGACCGAAAATGCTTAAGCTTTTTTTCCATCTGTGATATATTTGAATAAAATGGGATTAATGACTTAGGTAATGTTTTATTGCAGTTGTGCTTCATTATCAGCTGATACCAATTACCACCACTAGACAATATCACAGCAGTGCCATGGACCTTCCCAACCCAGAGAGTGTTTCCATCAAGACGGAACCAGGATCACAGGAAGAAGGCGCAGGTGAAATGCCGTATATGGATACAGACATCCACCTTCCGGATGTAAAGAAGGAATGTTTGCAGTATGCCGAGAGTGCTCAGCCAACTAGTAAGTTGCATTACGTAGGTATATTATCACAAAGGTGTTTCAGATGGGCGCAGTCACGACAGTTGCTTGTTTTCTACTTAAAAAAACTTGTTGTCCATCGGTTCTTGAAATGTTACCTAAAAAAATATTGCTTTACGGGAAACTGTCAAACCAAGACCCAAAGTCGAATTCCAATTCCTCAAGCACCTCACCACATTTAAGCATTTAAATTTAACATCTCACGTTATCTACTACAAATATCATGTCGGTTCGTAAGATAACGCGTGTAAGTTGTATTTTTTGTTATGATATTAGTCAATATTGTTTGTATCTCTATAATGATTTGATTTATGTCCACAACCTCTCTCCACGACTATAAATATACTATTTTGTGAATTTTTCGTTTTATATATTCTTTTGTATTGTATAAATTTTTTAATTCATATTCCTCCCTCACAAATTTACTTATTCCATATTATGCTGCCTCAGTAGAGGTAAAGTCACAAGGAGGAAATCCATAATTGGTTTTATTTTACTATGTAATTCTTATGTAAACTGTCGATTTCCCGAAAATGAAAAAATTATGCTTGCGGAATTCATTATGGGATTGACTTTAAAAAAATTTGACATTCTATCTGAAATTTCTCAAGAATATTATGATTCGATAAAAACAACCCAAAAGTGTTATTTCTAGACATTTTTTAAAATTAAAGTCAAACTTTCTGATCCCCCATTTTCGTGTTATCTCAATGGCATATTTAGCTTAACGTTAACGTTTATCCTGACTATGAAACCGTTGCTTTTGAAATGTGTCGTTTTTTTTGTTAAAAAAATAATAGTGTTTTATTTTTGTTAAAATTAAATAAGAAATTAGACGTGAATTAGTGATTATTGCAGAATTTTTATTTATGGTTTAATTTTTGTGGTCAAATATGTTAAATTTTTATTTTGTGGAACTCTCTCGAAAAGTGAATTAACGTAAAAAAAATCAATTCCTTTTTTGTACTTATCAAATGTAATGTACCATTTAAATGTTTAGATGATGCAACATTAATTACAAACCACCATTAAATAGCACCGACAACAACCAAACTTTTACTGTTTTACTCTCAACATTGTAATTGTGCATAAGTGTATTGTTATTTGTTATTGCAGGTAGCATTAATGTGGAGACTGTCCTCATTAAGACAGAATCAGGACTCCAAGAAGAAGGTGGAGGAGGAATCCCGTATACGGAAATAGACATAGACTTGCTGGATGTTAAAAAGGAATGCTTAGACCACTCTGAAAGTTTTACCCAGACTGGAGGTAAAACCGATTTTTATTTGTATGAATTTGGTTAAATTGTTTTCGCTTGTCATTTCGCATTCCTTTTTCTTTCAGATTCAATAACGAACACGAAGGGGAGTGGAGAAAAACTTTATTCGTGCTTCCATTGTAACTGCTCTTGTTCACGCAAGTTATCGTTAGCACTGCACGTACGCACACATGGAGTAAAACCTTTTTCATCTTCTGACTGCAACTATTCGTGTTCTCAAAAAGGACATTTAAAAAGTCACATGCGTACTCATACTGGAGACAAACGTTTTTCTTGTTTGGAATGCAAGTTTTCATGTTTTAAAAAAGTATCCTTAAAACGTCATATGTTTACCCATACAAGAGAAAAACCTTATTCATGTTCCGACTGCAACTATTCAAGTTCTGAAAAGAAAAATTTTCAACGTCACATGCTCACCCATAATGGAGAAAAACCTTATTCTTGTTCTAGCTGTAACTATTCATGTTCCCGAAAGGATTATTTAAAATTTCACATGCTAACCCACACTAGAGAAAAACCTTATTCTTGTCCCTATTGTGAATATTCATGTTCTCAAAAGGTACATTTGAAACGTCACACGCTTACTCATACTAGATTATAAAAGTTTGTTTATATTCCGACTGTAGTTAAGTAATGTAAAAAAATAAAATTACGTAGTAATAATTGTACCCTTCTGCCAGTATTGTTTGTTCAACCCGGCCCCGTGCTTATCAGGTCATTCCGACCTGAGATGGCGTTTGAGGTAAACAGTTCGCTAACACAAGTATGTCGATCCTTTAACCCGCGACGCAACATTTATTTTCATTCTTTGTGAACTGGAAAGCAATTTTATAAATTAATCACTTCGTATTTAATGGATTGCTTATCCTTATCATGCAGTTGTGTAAGTTGTGTTGGTTACTGTGACATTTTGTTAAATTCTGAGTAATTTTAAAATCGTTTTTAGATAAAAAAGTTGAATAATTTGTAGGAAAACAATATTCTTCTATTGAAAAAAAAATTGTTAAACATTGGAATTTTGAAAAATGTTAATCAACTTTTTTTTCAGCATCATTTAGAATCAACTCCTGAAGTTAGCACGCTTTTCCCCGGAAACCTTATATATATATATTTATCGGATATGACAGTAAAAAAAATTGGAACATAGTAAACGCAATCTCAGAAGAAAAAAAAATTTTTCTCGCAATATTCAATCACCGAATATTATCGGGAAAATATCTTAGTCTATGACGACCCAAAACCTAAGCAGATTATGAAAACCATTAGTTAAGTAATATCGGAACGAACATAGCCAACAAAATCCTAAAAGCCACTAATAAAACTCAAAATCTCCTAACCACACGGGTAAAATAACAGAACTCTTAAGAATTATTTAATTAAAAGTTTTGGTTTTTAACGTGAGTAGGCATATAAAAAACAGTTTTTATATTTTTTTTTTACTTCCGATTTTGTTGTCCGGGTTAAATCTTCCCCATAGGAAAAACTAAACCCTTCCACTCACTTTTCCACAAATGATCAGCTAGTCAATCAACATTATGTAAGTGCATTATATAAGTAAAATAAATACAAAACAATACAAGAACAACAACACGTCAACTCACCAGAGATCAAATGGGAAAAAAAATCACCGACTCCAGATATTTTCATATCAGAGGGTTCGGCTCGGTAGAACTTCTAACAGGGCCTATAAATCCTACTGATCCCTCAACATAAATATTTAAAAAATCTTTCGTTATCCTACATGTATTCAAAATGACCGACTTTTGCATCTTTATATATAAATTTTTTGATAGATCTAATACGCCTAAATTTTTAATGAGAGAGCTAGGTATGATGCCAGTAGCCGAAATAACGAATGGTAATATTTTTATAGTCTGAGAATGCCAAATTCTTTTTATTTCGTTTCCTAAATCTGTGTATTTTCTTATTTTTTCATTAACATATTTTTTAATGTTA
The DNA here is from genome assembly GCF_061612785.1 of Hesperophylax consimilis. Taxonomy (NCBI): domain Eukaryota; kingdom Metazoa; phylum Arthropoda; class Insecta; order Trichoptera; family Limnephilidae; genus Hesperophylax; species Hesperophylax consimilis. Next base: position 4,142,283 of record NC_142855.1, read on the forward strand.
CAGGAATTTGGAATAGCGACATCAATGATATAAGTTATTTTTATAATATTGTCATGTAAAACTATACCGGGTCTATTATGACTTATCGTTCGGTCTGTTAGTATAGTTTTATCATAATATATTTTATAAAATTCAATATTTTATTATTATTATTATGCTTTTTTATTAATATTATTATTGTTTTTTGTATTTCTTTGGCATTCACTATGTAACAATTTCTAGACATTTTTTGTAATAGCTAGTTAATGACACGGACGTGTCGAAACCGGTGGCTAATTTAATAAAATTTATACGTAACAAATGTACATTTTGAATAATAAAACTCGTTAAAAACAAAAAATGACTATTATTGTTTCCTATGAAATATTGATATTTTCATATAATCACTAATGATTCCACTTTTACGTTAAAACTTTTTAGGCTTATAAATAAATACACATTTAAGATTCTTCCAAAATTTGGTATGTTAAAAATCACTTTAAAAATATACTAGAATAATGTCTTTCCCTTCTCTGATTAAGTGGATATTGATATTTTTATTGTAAGTAAGGTTCTCGACTTCGATTGCAGAGGTTGCGGGTTCAAATCCCGGCATGTGCGAATAATTTTTTTTTGGGAAATCAAATAATTGAGGTCAGGTTTGTGTTGTTTGCTTTATCTGGTGTTTCTGATGTGGGAAAATTAATTTAAGGGATATGTACAGATTGGAATATTCCAAATAATAGAACTTTTGTGCTATTTTTTTTTTGCCTAGATCGTGATAGTGAAAAAGTTTGGCAGTAAAATGATTTACGAATTTTTTACAATATTTATGTATTTTTATAACGTCCCGATAAACCATTTTTGGCAGATTGACTAACGGGTCCTTCTTAAAAAAAATCTGATATTAATATTTCATAGATTGTACTACATAAATATATAAAATAAAACATAAAAACAACAATAAAACATAACATAAAGTAGTAATTCAGAACTAAAACCAATACAAACAATTTCTTTCAGCTAGCATGTCTCCAACAATTATTATGTTGATTCCGTTTTTTTTAATTTTTTTATTATTGATACAGTACTTCACATTTCAATTCAACAACGTTGGCCTCACTGGGTTGTTCACCCGTGCTGAGGCCCCCATTTTAAAATATACGAATTTATACATTTAAACAAAAAACAACATTAAAATAAAGATAAATTTACACGAAAAATAAAGATTCGAAATCAAAATCCAATTCTCACACCAAAATAAAAACATTAGAAGAGAATGGAAATCGGCACTTACATAGATCTATGTGCTTGTGCGTGCCGCTTGCCTTATACATTTTTTTGTGTTGCGTGTATATGTTTTATTCTCTTATGTTATAGAATTTTGGAAATATTGTCTTTTTTGTTCTTTAATCCATTTTTTTATTTTGTGTTTGAATTTTTTTTATTTTCCTCAATTTTTGTTTCAAGTGGAAGAGTAAAATAAAAAATTAAATAAAATCTCAAGTACATCTAGACAATAGACTAAGCGCATACCACGTGGTGCATACGGTTGTAACTGGTGGCGACAAGTTAATAATTTTGTTTTTTATTTGAAAACATGTCAGCGGATGGCAAAAGGAAAATTACATTTTTAACGTAGAATAATCTCAAGAATTGCTGGGTAGAGTCTAAGGTCTTGATATGGTATTTATTAATAATAGTATTCTTAATATATTCAAAGTAGTTATGTTATGCAGATATAAAAAAATCATACTTTTTCTTCTTTCTGTTGAGCTGACGGAAAGTTTTGGAATGCCATTTGTTTCCGATATTTATACACTGAAAAAAAATTAATAAGGGAATTTTCATCTTCAAAAATGGTAAATTCAAAATTAAATTAACAAATATATTCAAAGAATAACTAGGGTTATATATAATTTAACAATATTTTTCACCTCTAATTAATTTTTCAAGAGAACTTAATTTAACTAAGCAAATCATTAATAATAATAATGGTTATAGACAACAAATTATTGTCAACACTTAAAACAGTCATATTATTCAAACAGTTATATATAATCTTTTACAAAAAAAAATATATATATATATATACCTACCTATATTATATTATATAATTATATTTTATTTTCATTTGTTCAATTCACGAAGAGCTATAATAGCCAAATTAAATAATCAAATTATTATTATAATTAAACATCTATTTGCACAGCCCTATAACACTAGGCACATGAAATACGATACGTCTGCCCGTATATACTGCTGGAAGCAATTATAATACTGCTGTCTCGTTCGTACATATCCACAGCGGGCGCCAGCAAATGAGATGGGTTACAATAATTAAGACCTGCTACATATTGTTCAGCTGGAAGGTAATATATGGGAAGGTACAATCATCTCAACAACGTTCGCCTCAACGCTATTCACATTCTTGTTCACCTTTGACACGCTCCCTTCAAATTACATGAACAAAGTCTACGTTTTGATTTTATGTCTACAATATAAACGTATATCGAAAATAAACTAATACCCTTACGTTTTTTAACACTACTTCACAGAAGACAGCGTCGCGAAACGACCGCTTGTGGCGAACGATCTTCGCGTTATGATTGAATATGTAAAATGCAATCATTTATATGTGTTTAGGGTTTAAATGAATATAGAATATCACCAATTAAATCTTTAAATTAATTAAATTTATTTATCAATTAAGATAGTAAAAATACTGTTTAATTATACGGTTTTTTTTCAAATTGCTGTTTTTTAATACATAAAATTGACTTCAAAGTAAGTTGATTTACATAGTTTTTCAAAATAATATCACACAGTTACTTAGCTATTATATAAAAAATATAGAAGTTGGGTCCTATAGGTTGAGATATGTTCAATTAAAAAATATTTTTTATATATTTTTGTCATGTTGTATGTAGTAGGAGATGAAAGTAATCTTGAGGTCGATTGGCGATTTATTGAAAACTACTATTTTATAAACAGCTGTAAAGTAAGAAAATATTTTTTTAGATTATTTATTTGTAATAGGATGTATATAACATACATGTATCTAAAAAACGTGCAAAATAAATATTTTTTTTGAATATGCTGTTACGGATACAAGTGACTTCGAAAATACGAAAAAAACCGCAAAAATTATAAACATATGAATATTAGTAGACCTGCCCTAAGTGATTAAAAGCGTATTATCCTCACTCCCCATACCGGTTCCATTGAGCCGGCTGGGCTCGCATATAGCCTCAAGTGAAATTTGAAAACGTGACATCATTCACTGTGCGAACTATGGTCGAGGCATCATCGGTTCATTTTACGAAATAACACGGCAAAATGTTGACTTTTGATATGAAAACTTGTAAAAATAGATGTGAAAAAGAGAATAAACCCAATTGTCGTATTACATTCCATAAGTAAGCATTATATCTTTATTTTAAGCTTATTCACACCGTATTATATGGATCAGTTTTAGAAACATATACTATCACATCACAATGTAGCGATTCTCAAGTGTGCTCATCGTTGTTTACTGGGGTAAGTAAATTATGAGACATTTGTAAAAGTGTCTTAACTAAATACTCTGAAACTAACTACGACTCTGAAAATAGAAGCTGCCTTACTTTTCCGAATTTGGACTTCGCAAATTAGTTCATAACGTGGCGAGTAATTTGCGCTCCCATGTAGAAATGTTTATTCATTCAAAAGCAGATTTTACTTTTAAGAAGTAAATGGTGATATTATAATGCGAGATGCCTATTTACTGTCAGATTGATTTATTGACGAATCACAGTCAGCCTTACTCCCTTCGTTCTTCAACAGTTGATTTTACCCCTCGCCATTATCTTCTCGTCTATTAATTCCTATGTCTGTGGCAAAAATAGAAAAAGCCCTCTTGGACTGTTAAGCTGATTTTCTCAAGACAGCAGTTTGTTAGATAGGAAATTGTTCTCCTGAGGAAACTTTTCGACATTTTCTACATTCCACAAGAAATATTTTTTGGCTAATAAATGAACGGTTTTGGCAGAGTTGCGCCGTTTTTAAAAAAATATCAAGTTTTTTCTATCCGCATCTATGGTGAACACGTAGTACCTTTACATCTGTGGTTTAGTTGAGATAAAACTTTCCTGCAGTGATCGTTGCTCCGACTTTCGAAGTCATATTTTGTATAAACTACAAATAATTGTGTTAAATTTATACGATTTGAGATTATTTCAATAACCATTATAATTTTATATCGAAGTTATTAAAACTTTAAGCGCTCTACTTCCCTAGTGACGTTTCTTTTACACTTTGGAATTGACGGCCCGCGCTTAGTCTATTATGTCGATAACAGCTTCTTGCTATATTATTGACCAAGTAACGAATATGCTCCTTAATTGGTGCTCTATATTGTAAAAATATATCGTCTTGACACTGACTTATTCGGTTATATAGCTTTCGCCATGTAATATGTTGTTTTATCATACACCAACTAGGATAGCAAGACAGACGAGAGTATGCGAGTTGTTGATTTACGGTCGCTATCGCACATTAAAAACAAGCGATTAGTTCATCATATATCGTTAATCATGCATATACTGAACGAAAAAATTAACGCGATCCTGTTAGTCAATTTTTTTATTTTATTTTTATTTAATTTTTGTATGTTTTTTACAATAAATATACAATTTATACATATTATACAGTGTTATAAAGGTAAATAATAATAAATATTGAAGACAATATTAGTGATTTTTAAACGAAAATCTGAAACAGAAAAATCAGAAAAGGAAACGGTCACATCTGGTCCCAGATGTGACCGTTTCCTTTTCTGATTTTTCTGTTTCAGATTTTCGTTTAAAAATCACTAATATTGTCTTCAATATTTAAATATTACAATTTGAGGTTTTACTCAACAAAAGTTATTCCGATAAATAATAATAGCTTTTTCTCAACATAAAGAGACGAGGCTCTTGTGTTTGGTGAGTGAATCCTAGCTCAATTATATGGAATCATGTAAGTAAGTAAATAATATATTTGCAAAACCAAAGGGATAAGTAAGAAATATGCAAGATTTATCAATAATACAGTTTCAAGATTTGAAGGAAATAATAATAAGAGTAAGATAATATGGACTTTTATAGTAGTTTTAGGTAATTTTTTAATTTAATTTTAAATTCCTGCATATCTTCAATATTTTTTAGATATAATGGAAGGATGTTAAAATATGTTATATCTAGATAGAGATAGGTATTTGGTGTGTGCTTTGTATTTTTTTTTTTTTTTTTTTTTTTTTAATTTTTATTCTAGATCTTAGGGAGGGTGGTGCAATCCCACGAGCTCCATATTATACATAGAATATATATAAAGTAAATATTAAAAAATATATATATTGTAAGATAATACATACACAATAAACGAAAACAAAAGATCATAATAATAATACAAAAAAAACATAATGAGATTAAAGTTTTTTTTTTAAAAAGAAAAAATATTCAAAAAAAAAAATATATATATATATATATATATTATATACATATTTTTTTATCTATGACATCAGGATTTGGCTCCATCGCTTGTAAATAGGTCCCTGCCAGAAGTGCAGTGCTGCCATCACAAGACCGTTTTCGCTCGTGTATTAAGTTTAGGGATTTTGATAGTTTTTCGATATCTTGCTTATGAATTGAATTGTAAGTTATTTAACTGTATTTCTTTATAAATTTGTAGAATTGAATATTTTTTATATATATTGTCTATTGTGGTTACATTGAATATTGAAAAGAGAATCTCAGTAGAAAATTTGGATGGTTTTTTCAATATTACTTTAATTATCAATCTTTGAACTATTTTAAGTGGATTTAATATATTGTTATAAGTTCCTCCCCAGCCAATAATACCATATTGTAATATAGATTGTACAATTGTACACTCTTTTTAGGTTTTCTAGTCTAAGAATATTTCTAATTCTTATAAATATATAAATACATTTTATAATTCTTTTGACATGTTCACAAATTTGTTTTTTCCATTTAAAATTTTGATCTATATACCAAGGTATTTAATTTCAGAAGTTAGACTAAGTATAGAACATTCTTGATTGCAATTAGTTCTGTTACATTTAAGTTGAAGTATTATAATTTTTAATTCTGGTATTAATTTTAATTTGTTGATAGAGAATGGGATACATTTTGTTTTTTCAGTATTTAATGAGAGGAGGTTTTTATCGAACCAATTTTTCAGTATATTAATATCAGTATTTGCTAAGTTATTAACATTATTCCAATCAGTGTCTTCAATTATTATGACAGTGTCCTCAGCATTAGATATTATTTTTCCATTTAATCTTTGATTGAATATGTCATTTACATAAATGATAAACAGTAAAGGTCCCAGGACTGTACCTTGAGGTATGCCGAAGTGACTTGTTTTTTGTTGACTAAGTACATCGTTGATTTTTACGACTTGAGGGCGTTTGAAAAGGTAGCTTTTTATCCATTCTATAGCTGTACCACTTAATCCAATGTTTCTTAATTTACTTATAAGTTTGTCGTGTGATATGCTATCAAAAGCTTTTTTTAGATCTATGAAAATTCCAATGCATTTTAATGATTTAGCTAATGAATTATGAACAAGACTAGTTAATTTTGCAATTGCATCCTGAGTGCTTCTACCTTCCATAAAACCGAACTGATTTTCATTAATTAATTTATTACATTTTACAAATTGGTTTATCCTTTTTAACTATCTTTTCAAAAAATTTTACTATGTTCGAGATTACTGATATGGGTCGGTAATTGCTAACTTCTTCTGGGTTACCAGATTTAAATATTGGAGTAATGGTAGTTTGTTTGTAGATTGATGGAAACACTCCGCTTTGGAAACTTACATTTATTATGTGTTATAACGGTTTAGAAATTTGATTTTTAATATTTTTTAACTGTTATTCTATCAAAACCCGGGGCAGAACCTCCTTGCATACCGTTTATAATTGATATTATTTCCTTCTCTGTGGTGACTTGGAATGTTGCTATATTATTGTTAGTATCAATACTACAGTCTGGAAATGTTATATTTGGGTCAGTATGAATGAGATTGGCAAGATTTTCCCCTACGTTCGCAAAGAAGGTGTTAAATATGTTTGCAGCTTTTGAGGGATTTTCTTTACAACATGTTTTCATGTTGTCATGAAATATAGTAGCGATGTCGTTATTCTTGTTTTTTTTTCTTGTGAATTATTTTATTTATAACTGTCCACACTCTTTTACTATCATTTTCACCCTGATTCAACTTTTGTTTATAATACTTTTGTTTTGTATTCTTTATAATATATGAAAGTTTGTTTTTATATGCTTTAAAATGATTTAGTAAATTTTTATTATTTGGTTGTTGAGTAGTTAATTTGTAAAGAGCTTGCTTATGTCGTACAGATACTACTAAACCATGAGTAATCCATGGTTTTATAGGTTTCAAGTTCGACACTTTGGATTTGGTTATTATATTATTATTTGTCGAGTCATTTATGCATTTAGATATTTTTTCTTCAAACATTTTACAACATATATTGACATATTTACATTGTTATAATTTATTCCAATTTTCTGATTCTAATTGGTGTTTTAATGTATCCATATTAAGTACTTTTTTGAGTAATTATTTTGTTTAAATAATGGCAAAGTTGGATTGCTTAATTTATAGTTAAAAATACATGAATAATGATCAGTGATAGTTGTATGAATGACAGCTGATTTTATATTTTTGATATCAGGAATATTTGTAAAAATGTGATCTAAGCATGAGGGGCGTTGACCTTTAACATTTCTAGTATAAGAATTTATGCACGATAAATAATTGAGTTCTGCTAACATATTATTTAGATATGTGTCTTTATCTTTACTAGAATAGTCGTTTGCAATATTTAAATTCATATCTCCAACAATAATAGTATTTTTATTTCTAAAATTTAATAGAATATTTTTTAATTCATCTATAAATTGAGGTACTATCGATGTATGCGTACGATAAATAGCAATAATGTTATTGTGGTACTCGGTACCTACCTACGGGCCGCGAGGTGCGGGGAGCACTTCGGCGGTAGTCTGTATTGCCATTCGGTATTCTGTAGTCTCACAGTTAACAAGCAATAAACGATCTCTGTAAATATTCAACCAGCCTTACGTATTATAATCAATCCTGAACCCAAGTCCCTTTTAAGGTGAATCTACAGGATACTACAGTGGCGACGAGGAAACTTGGTCACTAATTATTATAAAACAGTGGCGAAGTTAAAAGAATTTACGCGGAAAACGTGTTGTTATAATTCAAGAAATTCGAAGAGTATTCACGTATTGGCGGTGCTCTTTTTAATGTTACGGACGGGGAGTCTCGCAACATTAATAGAACAGGATCGTAGAATCTTTGTAAAAATAAGATTGGAAATAATTCAGCGGGGAGCTGAATTGCGAAACCGGAATCAATAAAAATAGTTCCAGATAACCACGCGGGAGCGGAGTTATCGTGAAGAGGATAAATATTCGGCGGGGAGCTGAATTCATCTTCAAACCATAAGAAGCCGGGGGCTGAACAACAGTATCACAGCTGGGAGCTGTATTTGGAGCAAGGAGCAGCTGAGAGCGGATCCTTGGGAACTATCACAGCTGGGAGCTGTATTTGGAGCAAGGAGCAGCTGAGAGCGGATCCTTGGGAACTATCGGTCGAGAGCTATTCTTGGAGTACAGCAGAGGTTAAGAAGGAAGATCTGCAACAGGAGGGAGTAGATGACCAGAACCAGAGCTACAACATCATTAGCCTTAAGTTAAGTCCATAGTTTAAGTTTTGTGTTGATAATTTTTTTTTAATAATATTGTTGTAATTTTGTTGTAAAATCATGGCTCAAATCAAACCATTAGAGACATTCAGTCACAAGTCAGATTGTTTCGGGGTGTTCAAAGCAAGATTGGAGAATTACTTCATATTATATGATGAGAAAATTTCTGCCGAAAAGAAACGAGCTATATTCTTGAACGCTTTGGAGGAGGAAACTTTTAAATTATTGATTGAGTTGGTTACTCCTAAAAAAATAAATGATGTCACAGTAGAAATTTTGTGTGAATTTTTGGGTAATTATTGTGAGAATGTTACTTCGTTGTTTGAAGAAAGATCAAAATTTTATAATGTAATTAATGAATCGGGTGAAAGTGTAAAAGAATTTGCGGCACGGTTAAAAAGTTTATCCATTAATTGTAAATTCGGTACTAGATTTGAAGATAATTTAAAAGATTTATTCATTTGTAAAGTGAGGAACCCTAGAATTAGAGAACGGTTATTCATTGAGGGCGAAAAAAATTCGTTTGAGAAATTAATTTCAATCGCAGCGTGTTTAGAGGCTTCAGAAGCAAATTTTAAAGAAGAAAAAGTGTGTTATCAAGTAGCTAGTTCACGTTCAAGATCAAAAAGTCCGAAAAATAATCCATCAGTATCGAAACATCGAAGTGTTTATTTAAATTCGAGGCATAGTAGAAGTTCATCGCGCGATAGTAATAATTTTAAACCGAAATTGAAGCATCTAGATTCGGAACAGAAAAAGTGTTTTAATTGTAATAAATTCGGGCACTTTAAATCAGAGTGCAAGGTTGTGAATAATAAATTTTCGAAGTGTTTTAAATGCGGTCAAAAAGGTCACATTGCTAAATTTTGTAGAAATATTTCGTGCATTAAAAAAAAGATTTTTGTATCAAGTATTAATAAGAGGATTGAACCGTATGTAATTAAATTGAAAATAAATGATATTTCATTCGAGGCAATGATAGATTCAGGAGCGGGAATTAGTGCCATACCCGAACGTATCTATAAATTATATTTTAATCATGTTAATTTAATACAATTTAATTTACACTTAGCGAGTTACGATAACAAGCCGCTAAAAGCGAGCGGTAAAATAAATTTATTGGTTTCATGTAATAATAATCAACAAAATTTTGAATTTGTGGTTATTGAAAATGGATCGGATTTAATTTTAGGTAGGGATTTTATGGAATTATTTGGGATTAGCATTAGTTTTTTGAATAATTGCACGGTAGTAAATAATTTTGGTGCTAATGAAGAAAGCAATTTAGATATCGATAAGTTGAAAACACAATTTGGAGACGTATTAACGAATAAATTAGGGAAATTTAATAAATATAGTGTTGAGCTGGAATTAATAGAGGGATTTCAGTCAAAAATGTGCAATGCAAGGCAAATACCTTTAGCTATTAAAGATAAAGTCGAACATGAAATTAATAGACTTGTTTTAGAGGGAATATTACAAGCAGTAGAAACGAGTAGATATGCATCTCCCATTGTTCCAATAATTAAGAAAGATGGATCAGTTAGGATCTGTGGAGATTATAAATTAACAGTTAATCCAGGTTTGGTTGTAAATAAATTTCCAGTACCCGTAATTACGGATTTATTGACACAAATCAGTGGAGCGGTAATGTTTTCTAAATTAGATTTGAAAATGGCATATTCACAATTACAGTTAAGTGAAGGTAGTAGAGATATAACTACAATAGCTACACATATAGGTTTATATAGATATACTCGACTGGTGTATGGTTTGAATGCAGCACCAGGTATATTTATGCGGGTTATGTTTAATTCATTGCAAGGTTTAAACGGAACAATTATATTTTACGATGATATTTTGATTACGGGCAAATCAGTTGCGGAACATAATAAAAATTTATTAGCAGTTTTGAATAGATTGAAACTTTGTGGTCTCACGGTAAATGAAGAAAAGTGTGAATTTTTCAAAACAAGTATTGAATACTTGGGGTACTTTATTTCGAAGGAAGGTTTTAGACCATTAGAAAGTAAAGTTAAAGCAATAATAGAGTCTAGTAGCCCATGTAATATTAATCAGTTAAGAAGTTTCTTAGGTTTAGTTAACTATTATAGAAATTTTATTCCGAATATATCTAGTTTGTTAGGACCTCTATATAAATTATTAAAAAAAGATTCGGAGTGGATTTGGTCAAAGGACTGTGAAAATGCAGTTTTAGAACTTAAAAGAGAAATGTCTTCTGATTGCGTGTTAGTACATTTTGATCCACGTTTACCAGTAAAATTAGTAACGGATGCATCCTTAGAGGGATTGGGTGCGACAATTTTACATACTTATTCAAATGGTAGTAGTAGACCTATAGCGTTTGCATCAAGGAAATTGACAGACACAGAGAGTAAATATAGTATTTTAGATTTAGAAGCAACAGCGATAGTGTTTGCATTAAAAAAATTCTTTGTATATTTATACGGTAGGAAATTCAAATTAGAATGCGACAATCAAGCGTTAGTACGAATTTTGTCAGAAAAGAAGGGCATTCCTGTGTTGAGTGCTAATAGATTGCAACGTTACAGTTTAATTTTGGCAGGGTTTAACTATGAAATTGAATACGTAGCTTCAGAAAAAAATTGTTCAGATTTTTTATCAAGATTACCAATAGAAGAGACAAATAAATCGGAGGATTTATATATAGAGAAGCTGAGTTCCATTAATTTTCAGGATATTGAAAAAGAGTTGTTATTTTATGTTAGTGATAACTCTCAGGTTCCATTAAATGTTGATAATTTAAAAGAAACCACTATTAAAGATGACGTATTATCATTGGTAAAACAATATTTAAGGCAGGGTTGGCCAAGGAAAATTCCAAAAGATAGTGAGTTATGGGCTTTTTGGAAAATTAGAGATGAGTTGTCTTTAGTAGAAGATTGTATTTTTTGGGGACATAAAGCCATCATTCCAAATTCTATGAGAGGGGATTTGTTAAATATGTTACATCGTTCACATTTAGGTATAGCTAAAACTAAAGGGTTAGCAAGAGGGTATTTCTGGTGGCCAAAAATGGGAAGAGATATAGAAAATTTAGTTAGATCATGTAAAAAGTGTCTGGAAAATCAGGCGAATCCACCAAAAACTCCTTTACAACATTGGCCGATTGAGGAAAAGCCGTGGACAAGAATTCATATTGATTTTTTTGGTCCGATGGCTAATACAAATTTTTTAATTATAGTAGATGCAAGTACCAAGTGGATAGAATGCATTAATTTAAAACAAGCTAATACGGATAATACTTTAAGGGAATTAAAGAGGATGTTTGCTCAATTTGGTACTGTAGAAACTATTGTATCGGATAACGGGTCTGTTTTCTGTTCAGAAGAATTTAAGCGTTTTTTCTTAAGATAGAAAAATCCAGCACATCACTTCTCCTGTGAATCATCCGCAGAGTAATGGATTAGCTGAAAACGGAGTTAAAACGTGTAAAAATTTTTTAAAAAAGATTTTACATAATGGGGGGTTACCGAGAGACGTCGATGATAGGTTAACAAAATTCCTAATTGATTATAGGAATACCCCAAATATCACGACTGGTGTAGAACCAGCGGTGGCTATGTTAGGACGACGATTAAGGTCCGTGTTTGATTTCATTTCTCCAGTGATTGCGGAAAGGAGGGGGGAGAGGTGTATGTCGGATAAAGTAAAGAGTAAAATATTAGTTAGTAGAGAAAATCAGAAAAAGAGTTATAAATCTAAGAAAAGAAATATGAATATATTTGTGGTGGGGAAAAAGGTGATGACTAAGGATTTTAGAGGAAAAAAAGGTTGGGTGGTAGGTATCATTAAAAAAAGAATTGGATTTAATACCTACTTAATTTTCATAAAAGACACAGGGCAAATCTGGAAAAGACATGAGGATCAACTGACACCAATGAGTGTAAGGTGGAATCCTAAAGAGCGTGAAAAAGTGTATAGTGACGATCTAGGCTCTGATATGAGAGTATCAGACCTAGACCTTTCCCATTATTTTCGGAAAGGGGCTAATGGGTCTTCTCCTCTGTTTCAGGAACCACCGTGGCAGTCTCCTTGGACTGGAAGGCTGCGGCATAGAAAAAACTAATGTGTAACAACCTTTATTATAATTTTGCTATATATGATAACTCTATAAATATGTTGTAAACAGGCTCAGGTAAGATGTAAACCTGGTAGGAGTTCTCCTCTTAAGTGGGGGAGAATGTGGTACTCGGTACCTACCTACGGGCCGCGAGGTGCGGGGAGCACTTCGGCGGTAGTCTGTATTGCCATTCGGTATTCTGTAGTCTCACAGTTAACAAGCAATAAACGATCTCTGTAAATATTCAACCAGCCTTACGTATTATAATCAATCCTGAACCCAAGTCCCTTTTAAGGTGAATCTACAGGATACTACAGTTATAATATTTATTTACGTCTTTAAATTCTATATTTAATATGTTAACATTACTAACATTAATTATTTCTTTAATATTGAGAACATTATACTGATTAGAAATAAATAATCCGATACCTGAGTTTTTGTTTATTTTGTTTATTGTCGCATGGTATGTGTAGCCTGGAATAGTGTAATTGATTTCGCCTGCAGAGTGTGTCTCTGTTAAGACAATCAGGCCCGGGAAAAAAATTAATTCTTTTAATGTTATAACTAATTCATCCATGTTTCGTTCTAAACTTCTAATATTTATATGAAATAGGGTAAATCCTTTTTCAGTGCAAATTAAGTTAAAATCTTTCATAGATTGACATAAATTTTCTTCAATATACATTTTTTTATCTAATGCGTTACATAAAAAATCATTCATTTTTAAAGTTTTAGATTAGAGTTGAAAGAAATGAAATTTACCGTATTATTCATAATCGATGCGCTCTCTAGCTAGATGAAGCATTTTTTGCCGATAGAGACATTTCATGCTATCAACTCTGTGTTCTGTAGAATAATTCATATTAAATCTTTTATTTTGAACACAGCAATTGTTGCATGTTGGAGGTTGTTCTTTATTTTCACATTTAGACAGAATGTGCTCCTTTGTGCAATGAGGGCAAATGGGGGGCTGCGTCCTGGCGAGACATCTTTGCGCTGTGTGGCCGAACTTAAGGCAGTGGTAGCATTGAGTAAGCGGGTTACAGTCTTCTATGTATACTCTTTGGAATTTGATGTTTATTTTGTTTTTTTCTAGTAGCGTTTTTCTTAATTTACCGGTTGTTTCAATAATGTAGTTAGTGGTGTCGTTTTCTTTTCCTTCATTGTATTTGTTTTTTAATTCTTTGATAAGCTTGATGTTGTTTTTGTCTTCCAGGGTTAATCCTTCATTTCGTTGTACAATGCCATCTATTATTTCATCTTCAGTCAATTGGCATTGCAGTCTTTTCAACATTAAACACGGTTTCTTTTTTTTAATTTCTTCGGCCAATATTTCTTTTCCAATTACCTTATTAATTTCTTCGGTTAACTTTTCTGCATCTTCTTTTTTTTGACATGAAATCAGTAATTTTTGCCCTCCGATTTTTTTTACTCCATTTACTCCAACTTTTATTTTAGTTAAATTAATGTTTTTTTGAATTTTTATTTTTATATCTTCGGCCTTCAAGGTGTTTTAAGATGTAATTATGATGGCGTGCTTCTGTTCTGGGATGTGTGCACTTGTATTCACGAAGTTTTTATTGTCACCTAATACATTTGCATATGTCCTTTTGTTATTATTATGAATTTCTCCTAGTTTCTGTGCGTAGTGATGATTGTTTTTAATATTAGTTTCTTGTAATTCTATAATCTTTTTTTTGTAGGTTTATTAGTTCATGTTGAATTTTTTCTTCCAGTGATATAATGTTCTGTTCCAGTGTAAATTTTATTTTTGAGTCGTTCACTGAAGTGATCTTGTTTATTAAATCTTTAATGTTTTTAATAATTTCTTGAGTTTCCATATTGGATGGAATGGAGCGCCCAGGTGGGCGAGTTATTAATGTAAACTATATTATTTGATTTACTTGTTACAAATTTACGCGACTGTACTCCTTCGATGCGGAGCGAGAATGAATATTTGTGGGTCAATTCAAAAGCTAAAACGATTCTTCAGAAAAATAGGCAATAGGCAATAATGTTCTGAAAAAGTATCCTTAAAACGTCACATGTTTACACATACTGGAGAAAAACCTTATTCATGTTCCGACTGCAACTATTCATGTCCTGAAAAGAGAAATCTTCAACGTCACATCCTCACCCATAATGGAGAAAAAACTTATTCTTGTTCTAGTTGTAACTATTCATGTTCCAGAAAGGATTATTTTAAACCTCACATGCTAACGCACACTAAAGAAAAACCTTTTTCATGTTCTTACTGCAACTATTCGTGTTCTCAAAAAGGACATTTAAAAAGTCACATGCTTACTCATACTGGAGAAAAACCTTATTCTTGTTCTAGCTGTAACTTTTCATGTTCCCGAAAGTATTATTTAAAATTTCACATGCTAACCCACACTAGAGAAAAACCTTATTCATGTTCCGACTGCAACTATTCAAGTTCTGAAAAGAGAAAGTTACAACGTCACATGCTAACCCACACTAAAGAAAAACCTTTTTCATGTTCTTACTGCAACTATTCGTGTTCTCAAAAAGGACATTTAAAAAGTCACATGCTTACTCATACTGGAGAAAAACCTTATTCTTGTTCTAGCTGTAACTATTCATGTTCCCGAAAGGATTATTTAAAATTTCACATGGTAACCCACACTAGAGAAAAATCTTACTCTTGTTCCTATTGTGAATATTCATGTTCTCAAAAGGTACATTTGAAACGTCACACGCTTACTCATACCAGATTATAAAAGTTGTTTGCATTCCGACTGTAGTTAAGTAATGTAAAAAATAAAATTATTTATTTATTTATTTATTGGTAAAGGTAAGAGACAAACAGCTTATACATAAAATACAAATATAAATATATACATGTTAAAAACAGTCAAGCCAATAAAGTCTCCTATATTAATATTGATTTGAGATGGAGTTTTATTAAAAAAAATAAATATATATATATATATATATATTTATCCCCTCTCGTACTATGTTGATCTTGCGCGACGGTACGCCAGGTATATGTTGATCCGTTTGCATTTGTTGATCCACCTCGGATATGTTGATCCATTACCCAAGCTGGCATACATATGTAAATCCCTATAGATCAACTTGTGTCATCGAGATTTAGCTGTAAGCCACGCCCATTTTTCAGTCGCATATACATTTTACACGATTTATTTTGTTGATCTATATATTTCTGACAAACTTGACGGCTTGCATGCGTTGTAAATTGAAAACCGCAGATTTCGCGCGCGTTGTGGTACTTTTTAGATTGTGTTAGAACATCCATATTCTATGAAAATGACTTTGTACTTAATAGGCCAGTGCAATTAGCGATTCGCGATCGAAGTAATTCCGGTAGTCCCAATTTTTTTATATATTATATAAACTGATCTCCTGATGTAAAATCTGAATTTCCGACCTTGGCACACCTGTGCTCGCGCCGCCATTTTGAAAAAACTGTCCGAAATCGGGCCAAAATCTAGTTTTTCCCAAATATCTCATTCCCAATGCAAATTTTGGCTAAAGTATTTTAACAAGTATAATAGAACATAAAATAACCTACAACTTTTGTGAAAACAAATTTCTTCTATCTCTAATAGGTACTGAGGTAGAAAGTCGTAAAGGTGCGTATATTTTTGAAAAAACAAGTTTTTTGCGCGACTTAGTTTGGTTTTTTATAAATACCTCGTTTCCAGTACAATTTTGTGAAAAATTTATTGATAATTATTTTGTAGAAAATAAAATTTCGTTAAAGAAATAGGTATATAATTTATATTTTTTATCTCTATTATGTATCCAAACTCTAATCCACCAAAACCAGGCCAAAAATTGAAACAGAGGTTAGGTGTTTTAAACTTGGCATTCCTTGATTTTATTTTTCTTTGACAATTATTGTTCTACATATACGTTGACAACAATCGTCATGCCTGTGTCAGACTTTTTTTTTTTTTTTTTTTGTATTAGGCAATTCACCCTAAAGAGAGTGCTTTGTGCCGATTGGGTTAAGATATATGGTTAAACTGATGTGAATTATCTATAAGGGGACTGGACATATCATATATTAAAGTCATTCAAATCTATAAACTTATAAAGAATAGAATATACGCGAGAGTTGTTGAGAGACAGCAAATATGGAATACTAAGGGGAGACTGGTGGGTGATTTTAATAAGCAATCGATACATGCCTTTGAAAGAAGAATGGTTTTTACAATTGAAGAAGACATGGTCAAGAGTCTCATCCTCCACACCACACTGGCATAATGAACTTTCGAGCACCCGAATTTTAAACAAATGAGTTGCAATAGAGCAGTGGCCAATTCTCATTCTCGAGATACAGGAAATAAATCTTTTGGACTTTTTTTTGCCGTGGAACCAGGGTTTACTTGGAATATGATTTTGTATTCCAGCATAGAAAGATCCAGTTTGAGTTTTCGTGACTGTCCAATTTTCTTCCCAGGAACGAGACATGTTGGATTTAAGAATAGAGAAGACGTCAGAGACAGGAATTTTAAAATCTAAAGGAATAGAACCAGATACAGTTCCAAGTTTAGCGAGAGAATCAGCTTTCTCGTTACCCTCAATTCCTAGATGGCCAGGCACCCAAACCAGTATTGTCTCAAACATAGATTCGTTTAAAGAATCGAGGATTTTTTTAATATTACAAATAACATAGTCTTCTGGACATCGAACGATATTAGAGGAAATTTTTAATACTGCACTTAGAGAGTCAGTACACACTAAGGCTCGACGAATATTGAGGAGTTGGATTTGAATTAAAGCTTGTTCAATTGCGAAGCATTCTGCAGTAAATATGGAAATTTCTTTAGGCAATTTATAAGACAGATTAACATTGAATTCAGGAATATATACCGATGCGCCACATTCTTTGTGGTCGGATTTGGAACCATCTGTGTATATGAGGGAAAATCCAGGAAACTTTGAAAATATAAAGTTTTTAAAATGTTCTTCAACATTTTGAAAGTTATTAGCTGATGATAAAATGTTCGTCCGGAAGTCAGAAATTATTACGTTTGGGATAAAATTAATAGCATTAAACGGGGTACTGTAAATAGGAAGGATTGGATCATCTTGTAGATTTTGAAGGTAAGAAGACAGATATTTAAATGATAGAAAACTTTTTAATAAGAGAGGGAATCGATCTCTATCTATTACCCTCCTTCTGCTATTTAAATTACTTAACAAACGATCGAGACTCTGTTCCAATGGGTGACGCGATAAAGATAACGCTTTGAAGATATATCTATCCGCGAGGTATTGTCTTCTCAAAAACAAGGGAGGATCTACACATTCTATCTGAAGAGCATTAATCGGAGAAGATTTCATTGCCCCAATAATCATTCTAAGCCCTTTTGATTGGATTCTTTCAAGTTTTTTATCCAGATATTTAGGAAGTGGGTCGAAAAGAAATGTGCCATAATCCAAGTGACTTCGAACGAGGGAATTATACATTAGTTTAAGAGTAGTAGGATGGGATCCCCACCATACTCTGGAAACAGCTCGCATCATATTAAGCCCCTTTTCACACTTAGCAGAAACGTTCTGAATATGCGGGAGCCAGGAAAGCTTATGGTCCAAAAGCAGGCCAAGAAATTTTATTTGCTTAACGATTTGAAGGGGGAAATTATCAAAAGAGACTGTAAAGTTAGGCAGTTTTCTTTTGCGAGTAAAAGCCACTACCTTGGTTTTAGAGGTAGCTAAATTCATTCCATTTGTCAACATCCAAACTTTAATATTATGTAAAGCCAAATTTAATTCCTTCGCAGCATGCGATAAATTTTTGTGAAATAAATATATGAGAAAATCGTCCGCAAAATAAAGTCGCTTAATAGACGAAGGGATTACAATGTCTAAATCACTCATATAAATATTAAATAATAATGGACTGATTACAGACCCCTGGGGTAGCCCTTTCCAAAGTTTGCGCTTCAATATGTTTGAGGAAGAGTGGATAATAATGGTTCTGTCTGTTAGCAAGTTGATAATAAATTGAACTAATTTTATGGGGATTTTTATTTTAATTAATTTTTCCTTCAAAACATCAATTAATACATCGTCGTAAGCTGAAGAAAGATCTAGAAATGTGGCCAATGTACAAGAGTTAAGGGATTGAGAAATACGGATATCTGTTGTTAACAAACTTAAATTATCCATAGTAGATTTCTTTTTACGAAAGCCGTATTGATTAGGAGGGATAATACTGTGATTTTCAACAAACCATTCTAATCTGTTCTTTATCAAATGTTCCACTACTTTAATTAAACACGACGAAAGAGCAATTGGACGATAGGATGAAACTTCGGACGGATTTTTCCCTGGTTTTAAAACCGGGAGGATTTTTTGAACTTTCCAGACATCCGGAATAAATCCTGTTTCAAACATGTTATTAATTAAGGATAAGAAATATTCAACCGACATGTCGGAGAATACTTTAAAGAAGCTATATAATATTCCATCAGGACCCGGAGAAGAGTCAGAAAGAGATTTGATTACTCGTTTTAGTTCACTAACTAAGAAAGGAGAGTCTAGCCAGTTAGAGTGAGATGGATATGAAATAAAAGAGGGCATTTCTTCTCATCTGGCAACTGAAGGAGGGGCAATCTTATCAGCAAAACCCATAATAATTTCCTCCGGAATATGTTTGGTACGCTCCGGAGCATATGACGAACCGAATTTTTTTAAATTAGTCCAAACAGATGACTGGGGAGTTTCAGGAGACAAGTTTTCACAAAATTTTCGCCATCCAGACCGCTTTTTATTTTTCAAAATACGTTTAGTTTCTGATTGAACGCGTTTCACTGATAAGAAATTTTCAAAAGACATGCATTTGCGGTAAATGGAAACTGCTTCTTTTCTAGAGTTAACAGCACGAGTGCATTCTTCGTCCCACCACGGAGTCGAATGTTTAGTTTTAATGTTAACTTTACGCTTTGGAATGGATTTTTCTGCTGCTTTTATAACTATACTAGGAAATAATTCACATTGTGTTCTGATGTTCCCAAGAGAAGATTTTACAGAGTGAACAAGAGAGTCTAATACAGAAGAAAAAAATCTCCAGTTCGCATCTTTCGTTTTAAATTTAAAATTATTGTTAATTGTAAAGGAATGCGAGGTGGTTAGATAGTGAAAGAGGATTATAATAGGGAAATGATCACTGGAAAGGGGGTCTTTAAGTATGTTCCAAGAACATTTACGTATCACCGAAGATGAACAGAGAGATAAATCAACAACACTTTTCCTTTGTTGAGGGGGGGTGAATCGGGTTGGAGATCCGTCGTTTAAAATACATAAATTATGGGAATCAATAAAATCTAAAAGATTACGGCCAGAACGATTCGTTAATTCACTACCCCAAGAGGTAGAATGAGCGTTAAAGTCGCCCAGTAACATATACGGGGGACGGATCTGAGACATAAATGATGACCATTCGTTTTCATCAAAAATAGTGGAGGGAGGGACATATATTGATAGTATTGTAATATCACATACAACAGCTGCTACTATCTGAAAATTGTTGGAGAGAGTATGAAACATGATTGGTTTGAAAGGGATAGAGTCATGGATGATTAAGGCAGCGCCACCTTTACCATCCAGTCTATCATGTCTAAGACAATTATATCCAGAAATCTTAAATAGATACGAGGGTTTAAACCACGTTTCAGAAATAGCGGCAACTGAAATTTCATGTTCATCGAGTAATTTTACAAGTTCAAATTTATTACAGATTAGACTTCTGATATTCCACTGAAGAATTCTGTTCAGTTTCTGAGACATTAGGAAGACAGGATAATAATGATTTAATGCAATCGGCAGCGTTGGACGGTATATTATTGTTGTTTGAAAGAATAGAAATTAAGAGGGTAATTAAAGTCTGAATGAAAGCAGAATTTTCATTCACCACTTTCTCTAAATTAGTGGAAGATTGGGAACTATTTAAAGCACTCCCATTGAGTGTCTGAGATTTATAATTCCCATTTGGGTTAAACAAAATATCATTATGTTGATTTTTATCAATAGAAGCAATAAATTTTGGTTTTGGTTTTTGTGGTATAAAAATTGTTTCCCTGTGAGAAGATGATGGAGGAGATTTAGAGTAAGATAGATTGCTAGGAATTGAGGTAGATGTTACCTCTGCAAACGATTTTATTGCAGGTGGGAATAATTTTGATGCCTGGAAATATGAAATGTTATCTGAAGCCATTGATTGTTTAATATTCCTTTGTCTGGTCAATTCTGGACAGGCCACACTAACCGCTGTATGATTTCCCTTGCAGTTAATGCAACGTGGATCATTCGATGATTTTTGGCAAAGATCAAAGGGGTGGTCTTCTCCGCAATGAAAACAACGTGGAGGGGAACGACATATGGGTTTTGAGTGTCCGAAACGGCAGCAGTTAAAACACTGGATCGTCGGGAATTTATATACTTCCACAGGGAGTGCGTTGTAATAAATAAATACCCGAGATGGCAAAGTTTGGCCTTCAAAAGTAATAACAACCGATTGTGAGGGTTTCCATGTAGTGGTTCCATTAGATGTATCTTTGTAATTTAATCTACGTGCTTTTAAAACCTTGGGGGTCACTTGAGAATCATTAAGTGCATCAACAATTTCAGATTCTGAGAGATCGGTTGGTATACCTCTCACTCGGCCCATTCTAGTAAGGTTGTAAGTTGGAATATAAGATTTAAATTTGTGGTGTGAAAGCGTATCTATTTTTTGGACAAATTCATTTGCAAAGTTTGCGGATTTAAATTCTAGGGATAACTTATAGCGGCCTTCCGGCTTAATAGATCCGTTAACTATGCCAAGGTTACTGTTTTTTGAACTAAAAATGAATTTCCCGAAATCCAGAGGATGAATGATTTTTCCTTGTTCAGTACTTTGGACATTGACAATGAATGGAGCCGAGGAAGATGGGGAATAACTTAGATCAGTATTTTTAGATTCTGATAATATGGTATCCTTACGACTTTCCTTAGGGTTTGAGGTTTCATCGGATTGCGAAGGTTTAATTTTGGGTGGTACATTAAGACAGAGCGATGGTCTTCGTTTTCTGGAAGGGAGTATTATAGAAACATCCGATTCATACTCATCTCCAATATTAAATATGGACTCGGGGTCAGGAGGGCGATTTTCATCTTCCTCCATATTTATAATTAATTAATTAACAAAAAAAAAAATAATACAGTCTATTTGATTGACTGTACACACTAATTTATCAAAACCTAAATATAACAAACAAATAATAGAAAACAAAAATGTAACAATAATTTCTTATCTGTACGAAGTCCGCGACAGCAGGTAGGCAATTCGTCAAACACAGAGCACGACTATCCACTACCGTAGTTCGATGACTAATCCCCTGTGTCAGACTTAGATATAAATATAGTAAATAGACTATTTCAGCATAACGGTCGCCATACATTCCCAATGGGAAGACCACTAAAATTGGCCAAGCCACTACATTTGTGCTCGCAGCTTGGTCTGACATGCCTATCAACGTAATCACAACATACATTTAAGATTATTAATACAATTAAGATGATAAGGTACATAAAAAAGATAAAAAATTGGTATTTTCGTAAAATTAACATTTATTGACATTCTTTTCTTTATTAGTTAAGTTGTCAGCATAACAAAAATAAAATTAATGGTAGATCAGTTTAGACAGAAATACGAGCACTTGACTATAGTTTCTTACTTCTGGCCCTGAATAGCTTCTTCATCTGTCTTATCACCCAAATTTGTGGCGACTGGGTCATCATATTCCTCGTCATCGTCATCAACAAAGGCTTCTACAGCATTCTCGCAGGAGTTGCCATTGCAATGAATGCAGAGTAAGGAACATTTCAAACCCGACTTTCTGCAGGTGCACTTTCCAGCGCAACCTTTTTTGCATTGACATGATATGAAGTTCAGCAAGGCCTGAGGTGCAGCTTCCTTCAACATTGTTACTGGAGTAAGTAACCCAACAGCTTCCTTTTTCCACCCCCATTCAGTCGGATCTTTATCGTGACCAAGCCAAGTCTGCACTTGCAAGTGTGTTCTTGAAGCGTCTTGCTGGACTGCATCTTTGGTGGGTGGTAGCCTGGATAAATTGAATTTGTTCTTTTTTACTCCTTTGACAAAAATGATGTACCTTAAATTTTCCAAATTTGATTTCTCGTTGCCGCCATACAAAAGTGCAAATAGTTGTTCGGCAGCCAAAGTGATTGTTTCTGTCTTTGCTTTTGTGTCTTGAAATACACGAACAAGTTCATTCACTGAGTGGTTCTTGAGAAAAATATTACAAAATTTGTGTTTGCCTTAACCGAACGGAGCTCCAGTTGTATCGCAACCACTTATGAGATGAAGGAATAAAATGTTTTCAACTATTTCAAGGTGTTTAAAACATTTGTTCGAGTACAACGCGTTAGGTGATTTATTTTTTCCAACTTTTTGGTAATATACGTTGGGAGGTGAGAGAGCTGTGAGGAGTACCAGCAGATCAATATCCTGACCAAAGATTATGACTACATCATGTTGAAATGACAATGAATTTGCTGTGTTCACTATGAGAACGTCAGCATCCTCTTCAGCTTGTACTGTCGTTATGTGGGATCGTGCAAATGAGGTTCTGAGTAGTGAAACAAAACGAGACATGTTCTTCTCATTTCCCAGAAACTTTTCCTGTGGCACTTGTGGGTGCATGCTTTCAAAAAACAAAACTTCAGCAGAAGTTGTAACTCTGGCACGCCGTGCTCTTTCCACCCCTTTAGTGCTTTTCTGTTCCATAGAATCTGGGTATCCATCGAATTCCACTACTGCATTGGATCCATAATGATTTTGTACATACCTGACATATTGCTGGAAAATTACTGAAAAAGGTTGAGCACGACCCCATACCACTTTGTGCAGTAAATATCCTCCATCAATTACGTGTATTTTACTGCTTCCCAGTTCTGTATTATTTGGTAGAGGGTTGAATGATGAATAAAATATAGACTTCGTTCCTTTGCGCATGCCTTCCTCTGAGAAAAGAGACAATGGTACAGGAGAGAGTTCATATTGAATAGCATAAATGGATCTATTGCCAT
Organism: Hesperophylax consimilis; assembly: GCF_061612785.1. Classification (NCBI taxonomy): domain Eukaryota; kingdom Metazoa; phylum Arthropoda; class Insecta; order Trichoptera; family Limnephilidae; genus Hesperophylax; species Hesperophylax consimilis. Next base: position 4,166,267 of record NC_142855.1, read on the forward strand.
AGTCACACCCTGATTTTTGACACTGCTGGTCACCGCCGCAAGAGAAACTATCGCATCATTACGTTTTAAGTGTAGGTTTCCAAAGTTCTGGTTGATAACTTTAGACATAGCTAATTTCCCCATCTTTTCAGTCATGTGACAAGTGACTTTGCTATCCCCGATTGTGCCTCTGCTAATAGACATAATCCCGTTTGTTTTAGGAAATGGTTCATGGCAAGCAAACCAATCAATGAGAGTTTGAACGTCTCGATAATCCCTCCTAATTCTTGTAGGCCTCATCTCTACATGTTGCTCTGACGTTTCTGATTCAATCCCACAGAATGACTCGATACCCTCACAAATGTTAGGCAGATAAACGAATCCAGCAGTCCAACGAAGGATGGAACTGTCTGTGAAGGGAACCGGAGGGGAGGAGTAGAAGGGTGGGGGGTAGCCCCCCCCATACCGAAGTGCCCTCTAGTAAATTTATAGATGTATGTACGAGTATTTAAAAATGCAAACAAAAATCTAATAACGTGATAATAAACCGTGATTGATTTTCTGTGCGTACCTACCTAGATTTGTTTATTCTTTATATCGGTAAAAAAAACTATATAAACATAAAAACTGCACAGCCTTTTTTAAAATTTTATGTTCTACATAATTGGTATCAATAAAATTTTCATGAAATTCCACTGGAAACGAGGTATTTATAAAAAACCAAACCTAGTCGCGCAAAAAACTTGTTTTTTCAAAAATATACGCACCTTTACGACTTTCTACCTCGGTACCTATTAGAGATAGAAGAAATTTGGTTTAACAAAAGTTGTAGGTCATTTTATGTTCTATTATACTTGTTAAAATACTTTAGCCGAAATTTGCATTGGAAATGAGATATTTGGGAAAAACTAGATTTTGGCCCGATTTCGGCCAGTTTTTTCAAAATGGCGGCGCGAGCACAGGTGCGCCAAGGTCGGAAACTCAGATTTTACATCAGGAGATCAGTTTATATAACATATAAAAAAATTGGGACTACCGGAATTACTTCGATCGCGACCCCCTTTTTGGCGCTAATTGCACTGGCCTATAAAGAGGATAGACTGCCTCACGAGTATTTATATTGAAAAACTTTCGCAAACATCAAATCCATGCTAAAAAAATCTTTTGAACTTGATTAAACAAAAATTGTAAATTTAATACATCATTTACTACGTTTCGTGACTTAGCAGGGGTGCCCGGGTTCATGGGGTGAGGTTTGTCTGGGTTATTTTATAAGAGAAATTTTGAACTTTGATTGAATAAAATTTTATTTTAATGTATCTTTTACCATCTCTCCCGACTTAAGTTTCTTGTAATGATTAAGTTGAAACAAAGCGTAATATCCATAATATGTGCCTATTAAAATTGCGGCGATTAGATTGGTGAGAATTTAATTATTTCAAATTTTAAATTAAAATTGCTATAAATTTATTTAAATTTGTTGTTTATTAAACATGGCTAAAGTCATTTCAAGCACCGATTCCAACCAACGATGTTTTAGTATATGTTCGTCAATCAACAGGAGCCATAATGTCTGTACATCAGAGCCCTCGAGAACTATTACAATTATGTGTACCGCCGCCCCGGGAACCATTTATTAGATAACCAACACCCCTACCATAGGTCACGGCCAACCTTTAGCGAGATTGTTGTTTATTTCTTATATTTTTTACATCATTTCCACACAGGAGGCCCTGAGGAAAATCGTAACCCTCAGGGCCTATGTCATCTTTGTGAATGCTGTGTTGGGGGAATTTTGAAGGAAAGGAAGGAGAGTGAGTTCTGGGAAGTAAATAGGTTTGATGGGTGGGTAGTAATCTGGGGTTCAGTGTGTTTGAGTGATATACATAAGAATCTAACTCTCCTACTGCGTTGCAAGGCGATGCGTTGAAAGAGGACTAATCGATCCGGCCCACCACGCAGTTATTAGGCAGGCGCATCCGCCGCCAAGCCCCTCACATACCTCATCCCATAAAATCGGGCACTCCTGATAAGTCACCAAACATATCAAACAACTTGGGGAGACCTATGGCAGAAGTGTGGGTTATCCAATAAATGGTTCCCGGGGCCGTGGTACACATACCCTCCTCCCAAATTGTGATAAACGTCTACTTTCAAATGTAAAACATAATTTAAAACGTACCTTAATGACGGCCTCTGTTATCGAGGGGTAAGGCTATCGACTAGCAATCCGAAGGTCGCGGGCTGAAATAAATTTTACTACAATTAATTTGTACTATTTTACAATTAGTGTTTGGCAACCAGATCTGAATAGCCAGGTACTATCCCAACTTCCTCCTCGTCATCTCCTTCGAGGTTCACAATATCTTCAGTCTCACGACAACCCCGATTTGGGATGCCATAGTCTCACTGGCTCCAGGGACTCTGGTGTGATATTCATATTTTTTTTTTAAAATGAAAACAGAAATAGTGTCAGTGAATAACATTCATTTAACATGACCACCCAACGAGATGCTGATTTGTTTCACAGTTTATGGATGACACGTGCAGTGCTATACTAATACCAGCTAGAGGAGAGCGTAAAACACTTCAATATTTTTTTATTTAAATTTTGATAATTCCTCGATGATTCATATTAATGTTTCATAAAAAAATACAAATGAAATCACACCACATCCAGACAAAGAAGCCGATATGTTTTTATACACTAAAAACGTTTTTTTGGATATTCTCTGTATGAAAACTAATTTCGTTAATAAAATAATACTGTATTGTGAATTTGATCAGACCTACTCTTTGTTGTTAAGATAATGCACCTGCGGACTCAGGCCTTAAAGTAATAATACTCTAAGTCTCTAGCCGCCGGCCGGGATATAACGACACCCTGATTAGAATACATTTAATTGTTTTGTCTTTGATATCATAAATATTTTTAATAAATTAAAAACGGCTATGGAATTCCACGTTTTGCCACCGCGATACTATTGATTACTTAACACGGCTAAATATTTCATAACGACTTATTAACGATTCCAGAATGTATTTTATTTATTACTGTTTTAAAAATTTTTCTGTTTCTTTAGACGATTTTTTTTTATAAAGTGCCTATAAACTACATTTTATTATTTATCCACTGGAGCGATTTCTGCCATATTTTAGACCGGTCGGTGGCCGAGTTGACATCGCGTTTGGGTCCCACCCAGGAATAGTGTGTTCAATTCCTGGGCTGGCTAAGTCCCCCATCACAACACAAGCAACATTTTCAGCTGACTGTGGTGGTAGTAGGAGATTTTCAAATATTGCCAGGTTATTCTTAACCCGGGAATGTTTGTCTTTCTTTTCAAAAATTAGTTTATATTGTTTATGTTTTTATGTTTTCGGGGGATACCAGTACAATTGACCCAGTACTACAACTAAACTTCAGTTTTTTTTTTAAAGTTTCTGTGAATACAGCTCCCAAGTCTTGCTCAAGTGCATGTCCGTCCGTAACACTTAGTCAATGTACTTATTTGTTCGTTGTCCTCTCGTTCCTAATGTGAAGTTGCTATTTTAATTTTAATTCATAAATGAGATCCCTGAGGCGTATGTGTGGTTAAACCATGTTTGATCGTGTGAGGAATGTGGAGATCCGCAAAGAGTGCAAGGCTGATGTAAGCGTAATGAGTAAGATTAAGAAAGGGACGCTTAGATGGTTTGGGCATGTAGAGCGAATGAGCGAAGATAGGAGTGTGTAAAGAGGATATATGATGCAAATGTGAATGGTAGCAGAAGTCGGGGAAGCCCGAGGAAGACATGGCACGATCAAGTGAATCAGATACTCGAGTCGGGTCATGTCAAGAGTCAGAATAATAGAAGAGTATTATGAGACGATATATGAATGTGAATGAGGCAAGAAGTGTGTGCCAAGACCGAGTTGTTTGGCGGTCCGTCCTCTCTGTCTACCCCTGCGGGGAAACGGCGTGATCGTTAATTAGTTAGTTAGTTAAATATACACGTTGTTTGGGGGAAAGTTTTATCTCATTCATAAAAAAAAACTTTTTACCTTCTTTTTTATTGAGATTAAAGCAAACTATGATATAAACATAATTTTATTTTTTTATTTTATTACACTAAATAGTTACGGTTCGTGACTAGACTGATTTTCTTGATGCCAGATAGTGTATTACGTTAAACATAATTGAAATTTTGAAAAATTATTATTCAACTAATTAAAAAACTTCTTTTCCTCGTCGAAGTTATTAAAATTGGACAACTTTGGTTGAATTGGTTCAATTGGCCACATATAGAATTCATTTGGCCCACTGTAAAAAAAACTTCATAAAAAATATAATCGAACAAATTGATTAAATATAATTGCATTTGTAACCACCTTGTAGCTGTTTTTTAGTTTATGATTTATTTATTTCAAAGAAAGATGCCGACTTCCGGTCATATTTTTGTATAATATTAAATATGAGATGTTTTTTTTAAGAGCATTTCATTTTATTTAGAGAACTTTAAAATATAACTATTTCCGGTAAGGGTTCCATGATAACTCAACACAGTGACAATTCAACACACCTTTAAAAAGTGATGTAAAGTCATTAGAAACGATGAATAAAAAATTTAAACCTAACCGAACCTAACCTACTTAACCCAGTTAATAATGTTTTTGTTTCATCACTTTCCATGACTTTACATAACTTTTTGAAGATGTGATGAATTATCATTTTGATGATTTATCTGGTCATCTCCGGTAAGATGTAACAATCGTTTATACAGAATATTAATATTTGAAGTTGAGTTGAGTTCTGCGATTATTAAGCTTACGAGTTTTTTTTAAATTCTAAAATAATGTGATAATCGATAAAAGATGGGTGGATTCATTGCTTATAATAAAGATCATTTTGTATGTCTCTATATTCAAATTCGGAGGTATGACTTTTTTATGTGACACCTCTCACAAGAGTGCCCTTGTCTTTATACGTTAAATACATAGAAACTATGTCTCCACCCAGTTGGGCAGCGTTATGGGGCGGATTAAGATAGGGTCTGTAGGAATGAATTTATTAATGCGGGTCTTAAAGAGGCCCGGATTATATTGAGGAAGAAAAACAGATGCCGATAGCTCGTTCCACATACGAGCCGACTTACGATAAAACGAGTCGGAGAAACGACCCGTTCATATATGTATAGATAACATCAACTTAACTGTGAACGTGTATTCCGCTCGTGTCCGTCGAGTTGTCGAGTATCAAGCACGTGCACGGTGCACTGGGGATCAATGCTGCTAGCTCCTTTTAACAGGCTCTAATAAAATATCTGTAGAATAGACACAGCATACGCACATTTCGTCATACATGATTTTACCGTACATATGCCTCAGGGATCTCATTTCTACAGTATTCAGTCTACTTTCAGCCTTCTTCTGCCAGTTCCATGCCTCACTTCCATATATTAGGGTAGGTACCAGCACTCCATTGTGGACTGCTAGCTTCGCTTCTTTGGACAGTTTTTTCTTAGCTCCAACCTCGTCCAATCATCCATTAATTACCCATTATAACCAAGAACCCGGCCACCCCTACTAAGTCACGAAGCGTAATCAGGAGAGATGGTAATAGATGCAAGTTCAATATTTCCCATATAACATTATGCCTTTTGCCGCCATTTTGGATTTTGATGGTCAAAAGGTATCCCTCAACCAGTCTCTTTCGATCCGGCCCGCCACGCAGTAGGTATTTTTTTAATGGATTTGATTTTTGCGAAAGTTTCGTTTCAATCTAAATACGCATACATTTCTTATAAACAATTCAAGCAACAAACAGTCGAATGAACACGTCATTTTGATTTGAAACGGTACCATCTCACAGTCATTTCATGCGATATCCGACTCTAGAGACTAATACTTTGAGTTCAATATCACAAAAGATTACGGAATCAGATAAAACCTTGTGATGAACAGTCCACCGATTGCTCTTGATTGGTTCATTTAGTAAAACCATATATAGGGACACAGATCAACTTTGTCCAATAACTTTTTACCTGGATCAACATACTACGGGAATAGATCAATATATATGAGATCAACATAAGTATGCCAATTTAGGTAGATCAACATAAATTATGCATCCGATTTCCATACAAATTTAGAAAATTTTATGAACAGTATATCAAATGGTTTTTCTGGCAAACTGGCAACATTGATAATTATTGTACCACTGTTGTCAATTCATTCAGATGTATTCCACAATCGCCAAGTTATATGGTGTTAAAGGTGGATCAACATAGTCTAACAACTTCTTACTGGATCAACATACTACGGGAAGAGGTCAATATATATATATATATTTTAGGTGAGGAGGGGAGGAATAGGAATTTAGGATGAGGATATGAGATGCTCTGGATACATTCCATACTATAGTATTAATTTTCGATCGTACGAGTTACTTCTAATCGATATTTGTGAAGTGTATTGCTAAAAATATCTATGTTTTGAAATTTAGTATTATATTGGGCACATATACGTGGAATTGGTGAATTTTTTCTAAAGTTAGTTCTACATGTAGGTAAATGAAACAAATGGGATTGCCGTGTTGATCTTGTTGGAATATGAATATTTATTAAATTCATTAGCTCTGGTGATTCGAGGCCATTGTTAAGAATTTTAAATAATAAAATTTGGTCAAAAACTAAACGTCGTGTATGAAGTGAGTTGAAGTTGTGGTAATTAATAGAATCGGCGTAATTTGAGAAATGTAAGTTTTGTTTATAATTAATGTGTTTAAAATTTTTTTTTTGAATTCTTTCGATTCTTTCAATGTGGGCTTGGTAAAAAGGAGTCCAGATCGGTGTGCAGTGTTCTAGGTGGGGACGGATGAACGCTGTGTAAAGGGAATATAGAGTCTTAAGGTTGCGGAAAGGTTTCGTTAAACGTATTATAAATCCTAGCATTTTGTTGGCTTTGTTGATGATTGCATCAGTGTGTTGAATGAAGTTTAATTTCACATCCAGTATTACCCCAAGGTCTCTGATAGAATCTACTTCTTTGATTTGTGTCCCGTTTAATGTATAATCAAAGGAAATTTTATTTTTGTTACGTGTAAATGATAATTTATTGCACTTTGAGGTATTTACTACAAGTTTATTTGATTTACAGTAGTTAAAAAGACGATTGAGATCCTCTTGAAGTTTAATGCAATCTTCGATTGATTTGATAACTAAGTAAATTTTTTTATCGTCTGCATATGCTAAGTAATTGGCATGTAAAAAACATTTGTGAATATCATAAATATACACATTAAATAATAATGGCCCTAAATGAGAACCTTGAGGTACACCGGAGGGCACGGAAAAGAAACTATGAAGTAATTGTACCCTTCTGCCAGTATTGTTTGTTCAACCCGGCCCCGCGCTTATAAGGTTATTCCGGCCTGAGATGGCGTTTGAGGTAAACAGTACGCCAACACAAGTTTGTCGATCCTTTAACCCGCGACGCAACATTTATTTTCATTCTTTGTCATCTGGAAAGGCATTATATAAAGTATCCACCGCGTATTTAATGGATTGCTTATCCTTGTAAATTGTGTTGGTTAATGTGACATTTTGTTAAATTCTGAGTAATTTTAAAATCGTTCTAAAATTAAAAAGTTGAATTATTTGTAGAAAATCAAATTTTCTTGAATTGAAAAAAATTTGTTGAAAATTGGAATCTGAAAAAATGTTTTTCGTCTCTCATCATGTAGAATCAACTCCTGAAGTTAGCACGCTTTTCCACCGGAAACCTTATATATATATTTATCGGATATGACAGTAAAGAAATTTGTAACATAGTAAATGAGATCTCAGAAAAAAAACCTCGCAATATTCAATCACCGAATATTATCGGGAAAATATCTTAGTCTATGACGACCCAAAAACCTGAGCAGATCATGCCAACCATTAGTTAATTAATATCGGAACGAACATAGCCAACAAAATCCTAATTGCCACTAATAAAACTCAAGATCTCCTAACCACACGAGTAAAATAACAGAACTCTCCTAACCCCACACCCATATCCTCACGTAGGTCGTGTACATCTCTAATGTATGTCAAAATTAATAAGTGTCAGATGGTCGGTACTTTCGATGTTATTGGTTAAAATTTTATGTATAAATGTTAAATCAGATTCTCACTACTCATCTTTGGTGCAAAGATTGAATGTACATGGAAATTATTGTTGGAGATAAGATATTTTATACATTTGTTTTATATTATCGTTGTTCAGTTTGGATTGTGGATTCCGAATTGGCGAAGCGTACACCAGTATACTTCCGACTAATGTGAAATTTAATATTACAATTGTACTCGGATTACTATAAATTTTACCTATACGTCGTCAATGTGCTTACTAAATTTAATTTTGCTATCAATATAAACGCCGAGGTCTTTACATTCCCTTTTAAAGATAAAAGGTTTATTGTCAAGTTTCTAAATATATAAATGATTACTGTCCTTTTCTGTATCCTGTATTTGTAATAGAACATATATTTTTACCAGAGCATTAGTGGGTAAGTACTTTCTTCTAAATTCATATTTTGGCTCTGTGCATATGTGTATATCCCTGTCCATTTCCCTTTTTGTTTGTTCTACTTAACCTCCCTTTTGGGTAAAGATTTGTATGTGGCACTTATAATTATGTTATTTTTTTACTGTTTCGTGAATCAACATATAATTTTATATAAAAATACCAATGTAAAATTGTACCTCTTAACTCCCATATATTGTATTGTAAGTTTTTCTCGTCCTACAATGAGTTTTGTAACTCATCGGGATTGCTCTAGCAAGAAACAAAAAATAAAGACGAAATAAAAGAAATGGTTGTTCTTAAAAATTTCTATTTTCAATTTGATAATAATATTATTACAAACAATAGTATGGCTTAGCAGTTGGTTCTATTACTAGCCCTTAAGTGTGTTGATATATTTTTTAATTATTTAGAAGATAAGTTTGTTTTAATAGTCGTGCAATAAGTTTTGTAAATAAACTGGTAGTATTCGACGACTTTAAATTTTCCTTAACTTCATTTAAAACTCTACAAAAATCATTATTTACCCAAGAAATTGGATAAACGTATTAATTTTTTTTTTCTTACTTGTGTATTAAATAATTTTAATTTAACATTTTTCGTAAAGATATTTGGGGATTTTGTAAGGAGAGCAGCCTGCTGGAACATTTAAATGGATGGCCGCAGTCACAGGTGTTAAATTAAAAGGCGATGACATCCTCGACAACGAGAAAATTCCGGACCTATGACCTGGAAGTCCCCCCAAAATTCCACGTCAGATTTACCAACCCCCAAAAAAGACGACAGATTCTACTGAACAAAAACAACTAAAAACAATCACAACACAAGGAAACGGATTCCAGAAGATTTTTGTTAGTGAAATCCTTGGTCCCTATTTCAAAGATCTTCTGTGGAGGTCTAAAACAAAGGCAAAAGAAATGGGCTTCAAATATGTCTGGCACAAAGACTGTTAAATAATAATTAGGAAGAATAAAGGGGAGAGGCAAATTCACTACATTAAACATTCGATTGATCTTAAAAAAATTATGATTCTCTTTGATTGAGAGCCCCACTATTACCGGTCAGTCACTGGGTTCCTCAACTATTGGTGAGTCATATATTATATGCATATTTTTTGCACAGTAACAATAATCACCTCCTCCACTTTCAGTAAAAGGTTGAAACCCTCAGTGATGGCCACGGATTAGTGCAGCTCTAATTCAAGCCAATTAAACTTTTTTTGTGCAGTGTAAATTATAAAATGGCTATTAATCACGTTTATGAAGTACAAGGTGAACAAATCAACCCTTTTACTACATCAGATTCGGCAGATATTATGGCAGAAGTAAAAAGCATATTTTGTCATTTTGCTAAGTTAAGGCACAAATATTTAAATGCTTTACGATGACCACCTAAAGCACTAAAACTTTTCTGTATACTTAGTTTATAACTGATTTTATTTATTTTCTGTTTATTTATGTACCAACAATTTGACTAAAAATAAAGTACGTATTTGTGGGTCAATTCAAAAGCTAAAACGATTCTCCAGAAAAATAGGCAATTCACGAACACCACGTACATACACTAAACCAAACCGTAAACGTACACACACTAAACCAAAAATCTTTAAAACGAGATAACCCTAACAGTCAAAAGATGGCAGTAAAAGCGTAAAATGAAAATTAAAAAAAAACAATAATACAATAATATAAATTATAACAAATAAAATAAAAATAACAAAAACTGCAAACAGTCGTTAGTACGGAAAGATCTTACAGGTGTGCCAAAATTTTGCCCATCAACAGGCGCTAATATACATAAACCAAATCACCCCATCTGAAAAAAATTTACAGAACACAAAACAAAATGGACAAAAACATGGAATGATTTTTACCTAAATTGATGAGAAATTAGAAAAACAAGCGGAAATAATAACTCATTCCGTTACTTGAAATGTGATGGAAGCGCTTATGAGAAGATGAAAACAATTATTGAGGAAAACAATATCCTTAAAAATAAAGTTTTAGAACTAGAACAAAAACTTAAAGCAGTAGATAGAGAAAAACGAAAAAAAAAACCTGGTGTTCTTCGGAATGGAAGAGAAGGGAAAATCTGAAGGAGACCTAGTAGACTACATTAAAGACCTCAGAGTAAACACGGAAGTACATTTGGACAGTCAAGAAATTAGAAACGTGTACAGAATAGTGAAAACAAAGCGAAAACACGAATCGTCCGGTCATAGCCTCTATCACGACCCAATGGAAAAAACACCTTACACTCAAGAAAGAGACAAACCTTCCGCCAGGTATTAATGTGAAAGAAGATCACTCGAAGGAAATCCTGGAAAAACGAAAACACCTTCAACATCAACTAGAAGAAGAGAAAAAGAAAGGAAAAATTGCTTACATAAAATATGCCAAACTGATAGTGTTAAAACCGAAGGACAACATTAGCGAAAAGCGAAAAAGAGGAACTTCAGTCATGAGCACAGATGAAAGTAAATACAAACAAAATGTCAAGCAATCCTTCACAACCTCTACCCAAAACTAGCATGAAAGAGACCAACAGACCAAACATATTGAACTATGTCAACCGGGCAAGTTCTGACCCACAACTAAATGCTCCAAAAAAACTAATTACTGTCTCGGAAGATCGGAAACAAGGAATATTAACACCAACCAAAATTAACAACCAAAACCAAACAAAATAAAAGTCTCCCAATTCGGCTGGTTCCCGCGGGAGTTATAGACCACAACCCTCTAACAACAAGAAGAAACAAAATACTCAATATTGTAACTTTAAATACAAGATTGTTAGAGGAGGCCTATGCCAAGAGGCAAACTGAGCTTCGGGAAGAAGTTCAGAATAAAAGGCTTATTATTATTATACAGAAACAAAATAGAAAAAAGTAAAAATTAAATAAATAATACTTCAACATTTGCATTGTACAGCCACAACTTTAATTCTTTTTGGTATTGCGCTAGTTTAGTTGTTACTTGATTTTTTTTTGGTAATAGATTAAAAGTGCGAGGTCCAATAAAGCTACTGTGAGGTTGCATTAGCTTGGTATTGGTTTGTGGGGTACAAAATACATGATTTCTTCTAAAGTTGATTTTGGTTTCATATTTTTGAAATTTGTTTTGGTTTTTCATGACATATTTCAGGCTTTGAAGTAAAAATAGTTTACGGAGATTGAATAGTTGAGATTCCTTGTACAATTGCTCAGTCGAAAATGTTCTCTTTTTATTATATATAACCTTGATAATATGATTTTGTACTATTTGTAGTGGTTTAATAAATGTATCTAGTGCGCCACCCCATCCTAATATACATTACATAATTGAGGATTGCACTAGAGAAAAATAAATCATTTTCAATTTGTCAACATTGAGTACTTCCTTAAGTCTATAAAATATGTACGTCAGATATCTTAATTTAGAAACGGTGTTATTAATTTGTGGGAGCCAGTTAAAATTTGTGTCAATATATACACCCAAATATTTGATCTTATAAATTTTTCCAATTTCAAAGCAAGAGGTGCATGTTACTTTGTTATAGTTAGCATTATGTAATCTAATTTCAAGGTTATTGGGAGGTTTGTTTTTACTGTTTATATAAAAATTTAGGTAAAATGTTTTATTATAGTTTAAGAAAAGTCTATTACAAGTTAGCCATGAAAAGACATATGAAATATTCATTTTGTTGCATTTAAAAAAGTTTCATGCCAGGATTTGCCATTTACTACTATTGCTGTATCATCAGATAAAGATAAAATTTTACCAGCGATTACAACATTACATAAATCATTAATATATATTAGAAATAGAATTGGGCCAAGCACAGTCCCTTGTGGTACTCCTTTTTTATCACTGTTTCTGTGCTATAAAAGTTCCCTTTTTTGTTTTTTGTAATCTGTCTTTGAGATAGTTAGTGAGAATTTTTAGTGCATCTTTTTTGAAACGGATACTTAACTACAGTCGGAATATAAAGAAGCTTTTATAATCTTGTATGAATAAGAGCGTGACGTTTCAAATGTACCTTTTGAGAACATGAATATTCACAATAGAAACAAGAATAAGGTTTTTCTCTAGAGTGGGTTAGCATGTGAAATTTTAAATAATCCTTTCGGGAACATGAATAGTTACAGCTAGAACAGGAATAAGGTTTTTCTCCAGTATGAGTAAGCATGTGACTTTTTAAATAATCTTTACGAGAACACGAAAAGTTGCAGTCAGAACATGAAAAAGGTTTTTCTCTTGTGTGGGTAAACATATGACGTTTTAAGGATGCTTTTTGAGAACATGAAAAATGGCATTCCAAACATGAAAAAGGTTTTTCTCCAGTATGAGTACGCATGTGACGATTAAAATTCCGCATTACAGAACATGAATAGTTGCAGACGGAACCCATATAAGGTTTTTCGCCAGTATGGGTGAGCATGTGACGTTGAAAATTTCTCTTTTCAGAACTTGAATAGTTGCAGTCGGAACATGAATAAGGTTTTTCTCCAATATGGGTAAGCATATGACATTTTGAGGATGCCTTTTTAGAACATGAAAACTTGCGTTCCAAACATGAAAAACGTTTGTCTCCAGTATGAGTACGCATGTGACTTTTTAAATGTCCTTTATGAGAACACGAATAGTTGCAGTCAGAACATGAAAAAGGTTTTTCTCCAGTATGGGTTAGCATGTGAAGTTTTAAATTACCCTTTCGGGAACATGAATAGTTACAGCTAGAACAAGAATAAGGTTTTTCTCCAGTATGAGTACGCATGTGACTTTTTAAATTTCCTTTTTGATAAAACGAATAGTGGCAGTCAGAACATGAAAAAGGTTTTACTCCATGTGTGCGTACGTGCAGTGCTAACGCTAACTTGCGTGAACAAGAGTAGTTACAATAGAAACACGAATAAAGTTTTTCTCCACTCCCCTTCGTGTCCGTTATTGAATCTGAAAGAAAAAGGAATGCGAAATGAAAACCGAAAACAATTAAAGCAAATTCAGACAAATAAAAATCGGTTTTACCTCCAGTCCGGGTAAAACTTTCAGAGTAGTCTAAGAATTCCTTTTTAACATCCAGCAGGTCTATGTCTATTTCCGTATAAGGGATTCCCCCTCCACCTTCTTCTCGGAGTCCTGTTTCTGTCTTAATGGGGACAGTCTCCACAATAATGCTACCTGCAATAACAAATAACAATACACTTATATACAGTTACAATGTTGAGAAAAAAAGTAAAAGTTTTGCTGTTGTCGGTGCTATTTAATGGTGGTTTGTAATTAATGTTGCATCATGTATACATTTAAATGGTATATTACATTTGATAAGTACAAAAAACGAAATGATTTGTTTACGTTAAATCACTTTCCGAGAGAGTTCCACAAAATGAAAATTTAACATATTTGACCACAAAAATCAAAAGTTAAATAAAACTTCTACGATAATCACAAATTCACGTCTTATTATCATTTTAATTTTAACAAAAATATTACACTATTATTTGTTTAGCAATAAAAACGACACATTTCAAAAGCAACGGTTTCATACTCAGGATAAACGTTAACGTTAAGCTAAATATGCCATTGAGAAAACACGAAAAAGGGGGATCAGAAAGTCTGACTTTAATTTCTAAAAATGACACGAAATGACACTTTTGGGTTGTTTTATCGATTCATTATATTGTTGAGAAATTTCAGATAGAATGTCAAATTTTCTTAAAATCAATCGCATAATGAATTCCGCAAACATCATTTATTAATTTTCGGGAAATCGACAGTTTACATTAATTCAGTTTGTACATAAGTAATATATATTAAAATAAAACCAATTATGGATTTCCTCCTTGTGACTTTACCTCTACTGAGGCAGCATAATATGGAAACAGTAAATTTGTGAGGGAGGAATATGAATTAAAAAATTTATACAATACAAAAGAATATATAAAATGAACAATTTAAAAAACAATACATTTATAGCAATGGAGAGAGGTTGTGAATATAAATCAAATCATAATAGAGATATAAGCAATAGAGACTAACATCATAATAATAAATACAACTTACACGCTTTATCTTATGAACCGACATGACATTTGTAGTAGATAACGTGAGATGTTAAATTTAAATGCTTAAATGTGGTGAGGTGCTTGAGGAATTGGAATTCGACTTTGGGTCTTGGTTCGACAGTTTCCCGTAAAGCAATATTTCTAAGGTAACATTTCTAGAACCGATGGACAACAAGTTTGTTAAGTAGAAAACAAGCAACTGTCGTGAGTACGCCCATCTGAAACACCTTTGTGATAATATACGCAATGCAACTTACTAGTTGGCTGAACACTCTCCGCATACTGCAAACATTCCGTCTTTACATCCGGAAGGTGGATGTCTATATCCATATACGGCATTTCACCTGCGCCTTCTTCCTGGGATCCTGGTTCCGTCTTGATGGAAACACTCTCTGAATTTGGAAAATCCATGGCACTGCTGTGATAGAGTTCTCTTATGTGATAGTAACTGGTCTCAGCTGATAATAAGACACAATTGTAACGGTTAAATATAAAATAATTAGTTCAATTTGATTGCGTAACAGTAAGAACAGAATTTTAAATTTGAGGTTGGTGTACTTTTGCGTGCGTCAATACAGTTGTCTCATCATATTATGAAGTATAATAAATATGGTTTGTTTTGATAAAACACTTCAAGCAAGTTTTTAGGAAAGTTACTTTTCAGCGGTTTTATAATATAGATAGTCTTCAAAGTACGTAAGTAAGTAAGGCATTTTAATAATAAAAACAAAATTAAGGTGTAGTGTTTAAGGTTCGAGAAATTCAAAAAATAAAATTACTCAACACAAAAATGTGTAATAATTATTATAAATAGAATTGTAATGGTTATTTCAAAATACAAAAAAACAACTGGCCATTTTCATATAAACTTTAAAAAAATTATAGTGATTTACGTTTTGGAGTATTGCGTCGAGTTGCGGTACCTCCTTTTTTAGCCTACGTCTCGGAAAGGGCAGATGTAATTACTGATTATATTTGATATGTTGTAGGTAGAAAAATAAAACACCCTACTAGGGCAGCGCCCTTGAGGTGATTTCGCACAAAAACGGCGCTATACAAGTTTAAAGGTTTCAACGGTTTATTTATAAGGAAAATTCTTCTGTATAATTATTATTACTAGCTAACAACATTTTCGATTTCCGAGGCAAGAACAAAGTTTAAGAAAAAAATTTACTTGGTTATGTCTATGTTATGTTTGACCTTGAGGTTAAATGCAAGTCAAGAGATGTCTTAATTAACGTGACTGAGAAAAGAGATGAACTAACTAATCACTTGTTTTGTGTTTATCTGGTTTAAATGTGTCATTGCGGCCATAAATCAACAATGAACAAACTCATATACTCTCGTCTGTCACATGTTAATCTGGTTTGTGTTGGGTAACTGAATGCGTTATTTCGCGAATGCTGATAAAACCGATAGGTAACAATATTACAATAAAAAGCACCAATTAACTGGCATAGCTGTTACTTGGTCAATAATAGAGCAAGAAACTACTTACGTACAACGCAAAGCGCAGCTGTCAACTACAAAGTGTTACAGAAAAGTCACTAGGGAAGTAGAAGCGCTTGCAATTTTAAGAACTTTGGTGTAAAACCAAGATGATTATTGACATACTCTCAAATCAGATAAATTAACCACAATTATCTGTAGTTAATACAAAATATTAGATCGAAAGAAGCAACAATCACTGCACTGCAAGCAAAAGTAAGGTTAAGAACATGTTCAAAAAGCACAAGAGACGCCGAACCAGTGTTTCCATACTCAAAATCTAAAACCCTGTTACTAGGGTATAAAACTGCCTTGAAAATTATTAACCTTTCCTCATCTGTGGTATGTATTTACTACACATTGCTTCTAATAACTTTAATAACTCTATTAATATAACAAAATTCTGGGTTCAGGTATTCCTCCGTTATCCATTTATGTACTGAATTTAAATATAATATTTTGCATAGTTTTCAATTTCTATTCACAGTCAAAGAATTTTGTTAAAAATCGGAAAAAAGTACACCAATACAATTAACCGTGTGACACTTCTACGCGAAGAGTGTGCGAGGAAATGACACGCTATTGATGTCCCGCTTTAGTTTGCTATGCGGGAACATGAGAAATCCACACGACCGCTGTTGTAGCTGTATGTGTGCGTCCAGCACCTGTTGTGCCAACCGGCCGTCAAGCGGTCACGGGCCGTTGTTAGATATGGACCCCTCGCACGTTTTTTACGCATTTGCCTATGGTTTTTTCATGTTTTCAGCAATGAAATTACAATTATTATTTCATTTTAAATAAAATATAATAAACATAAGTGGTTCGCTATGAATATTTATATTTTTCCAATAAAAAATCGCTTATTTTGAGTCGTGTATTGACTACACAGCATCGGAACGCGTGAATTTTTTAAAAGTCTAATAAAATCGTACACAAACTGCGGATCTTACAACTTACAACGTGATTATTTTTTAAAATTTTCCAATAAACTTGCGTTATGTCAAAATTCGGTCAGTGTTACCAGATGCATGGTTTTACAATGTTTTCATGTTTTTTTGTCAATTATAATTCGTCCGGTTTTTTACCGTTCAACCAAAATATAGTCATTTGAGTGGGATCTATTTTATAAAAAAAAACATCTTTTTAGTTTGTGTCGTCTGGGTGGAACTAACTACCACATGTATGCAAAACCAACTAATTAAATGTAAGATAATTTATGGATGATTTATTATAATTTTTTTTTTTTACAGTATACCGCACAAGAGTCCCAACTGCTCCCGTCTGGAGCCAGTGAGACTATGGCATCCCCAATTGGGGTATGTTGTGAGGCTGAGGGTATTGGGGAGGAGAGGGAGATGGGGAAGAGGAAGGTGGGGAAGTACCTGGCTATTCAGATCTGGACACCAAACACGGCTAAAGCCATTTCAAGCAACGTTTCAATTCTGAATGGTGGTCTTACACCAGGGCGATACTGAGAGTATCTTCCACTCTGGAACGTGTCGCAAATATACTATATATTATTTTAAATTAATTTATTGTGAAATAACACAAATTAATCAAATAAAATTTATTTGCGCACGCCGGGTTCGAACCCGCGACCTTCGGATCTGTAGTCAAAAGCGTATACCACTAGACCACGCCGGCCGTCATAATGATATTTGTAAGAAAAGTTTGAATCATTGGCATACATTGACAATTTTTCTACTGATCTATAATGAACTTGTTCCTCATCTTTCTGTATCATGCACTTTATTTTCTATTAATATATTGTGAACGCCATAAAATGGCTTTTACAATAGAATGATACTCGTATTATAAGTAAACAGTGGTACATAAGGGAACATTAGTAATAAATTACAGAACAAGAAATGTGTACACAAAAATAGTATTGCAAGTGATACAGTTGTTAATAGAAGTGCACTGAGACAATACATAATTAAACGAAATATCTACAAGTGTTATAATAGTTGAATGAATACTAGGTTTGTATAAGACCTGACACGAACCGAGGTATGAGGTGTTTATGATAATATACAGTAATTAATACATAATAAATTCTATTAACGTATAGAATGTCATAATAACAGAGAAAATTTTATTTGAACAAAATATTGATACGTATAAAAAAGTGACTTGTCAACATGTATAATCTAGCAAAATATTATAAAAGAGTAATTAGTAGTGAGTTCAAAATGAATTTTACTCGGAATAGCTGGGCAGGTATCGCTATTTCGCATTTATATTTCAGGTCTGTCATCGTTTAAATTATACTTTTGGATAAGAAATAATATTTCAAGAAAATAATACATTTGATAGCTAACACTATAACATATCTGAAGTGGATAGTTTAAATGTAGTAAAATATGTTATAGGACCCACGCAGAAGAATTTTATCAAACCGAACATTGATTATTGTGTTTGAGGTATGTTATTATAGCCTTCTTATGACTATATTCCGCGCAGTTGAATACATCTACTACTTCTAAGAAAACATTGCCAACTGCATGCAATCTAGGTATAAGGGAGTATATAAATGACTCAGTCCTGATACTTTTGTTGCAATTAAAAAATTTTGATCGACTAGTTCTTGTAAGGTATATGGAAGGTAATTAGACTTAATAAATCCGGGCTGTCTATAATACCAATAACAATTTTATAAATAAAAATCAAGTTGGAAACAAATCTTCTATCTGAGAGTTTAAATAAGTTTAGTTCTTTCATCAAGTGATTGTAGTTTATTGTTTCAAATTCGTAGTCCGAGTTATTAGTACAATTAGTTAGATAAAGTATGTGTAATGTTGTAAATTTTTTTTTGCACAAATAAAATAAAATAAGGTAAGGAGTGTGTGCAAAAACCGAGTTTTTTGGTCGGTCTGTCCTCTCTGCCTACCCCTGCGGGGAAATGGTGTGATGGTTGGTAAGTTATTTTAAAGCATTGGATCGGTGTAATAAAAATTATTTTTATATTCTTCCTATTTCCCCACAATCTAAAAACGTATTCCTCTTTTTTTTCCTTTTCTGAATCAAGATTATTGCAATGTTGTAGAATACAATGTACTGTAAACCAACGGTGTGTCTTTATTCAAAATTACTTAAATTCTTCCTTTTTGTGATGTCATCTCAATAATAGATTTTTATTTTGCTCTACGTTTTACGTAAAAATTATTTATTTATTTAAATAATAACGGCACAAAATGCCCCTTTACCATATTTTACTTAAGTATAAAACATAATTGAAAGTTAAATGACGATAAACAAATTTTTAAAAGTATTATAAAATACTTATCTGTAATATAATAATTATTAGATATGACAATAAAAATCTCTTATTCAAAAGACTGTTGGTTTTATTAAAACGTTACCCATGGATTATAATTAATTATAACATCAACCAATTTAAAAGAAAAGTCAAATATAAAAAAGTTAACATGTTATATGATTTTTATTTTAGCACGTGAGAAACCACGGTACACAATTTGTCAATAATTTTAGGTTGAATAAATAAATAAGTATTACTGAGAAGCCTTTATTTTCTTACAAAATTAAAAAAATAAAAGTTTACGTAAGACATGTTTTTATTTAACCTTTCCCTTACGCTGCTTTAAAAATCCACGCGTTCCGGTGCTGTGTAGTCAATACACATCTCAAAATAAGCGATTTAATATTGGAAAAATATGAATATTCATAGCTAACCGCTAATGTTTATTATATATTTTTTTTAAATAGATAATAATTGTAATTTAACTGCTGAAAACATGAAAAAACCATCGGCAGATGCTAAAGATGCAAAGTCCATATCTACAAAAGGCCCGTGACTGACTGACGGCCGTCTGGCACAACAGGTGCTGGACGCACACACACTGTTATGCGGTCGTAGGTATCGATGGTCTAAATCAAAATACAACTGCGGACGTGTGGATTTCTCATGTGACCGCATAGCAAACTAAAGCGGGACATCAATAGCGTGTCATTTCCTCGCACACTCTTCGCGTAGCAGTGTCATGCTGTTAATTGTATTGGTGTATTTTTTCCCGATTTTTAACAAAATTCTCTGGTTTTTAATTGAATTTGAAACTATGCAAAATATTATTTTTATATTCAGTACCTAAATGGATAACGGAGGAGTAAATAAAACCTGAATACAGAATATGTTTTATTTATAGAGTTATTAAAGTTATTAGAAGCAATGTATAGTAAATAAATATCACAGATGAGGAAAGGTTAATAATTTTCAGAGCAGCTTTATGTCCTACAAACAGGGTTTTAGATTTTTGAGTATGGCAACACTTGTTCGGTGTGCTTTTTCTTTCATGTCTTTTCTAACATGTTCCTAACCTTACACTTGCTTGCAATGCAGTGATTGTTGCTCCTTTCGATGTAATATTTTGTATTGACTACAGATAATTGTGGTAAATTTATCTGATTTGAGAGTATGTCTTGGTTTTTCATCAAAGTTCTTAAAATTGCAAGCGCTTCTACTTCCCTAGTGACTTTTCTTTAACACTTTGTAGTTGACAGCTGTGCTTTGCCGTGTACGTAAGTAGTTTCTTGCTCTATTATTGACCAAGTAACAGCTATGCTACTTAATTAGTGCTTTTTATTGTAATATTGTTACCTATCGGTTTTATCAGCATTCGCGAAATAACACATTCAGTTACCAAACACCAACCAGATAAACATTTGACAGACACGATTATATGAGTTTGTTTATTGTTGATTTATGGCCGCTATGACACATTTAAACCAGATAAACACAAAACATTTGATAAGTTAGATTATCTTGTTTCTCAGTCTCGTTAATTACGACATATCTTGACTTGCATTTACCCTCAAGGTCAAACAACATACATAACCAAGTAATTTTTTTCTTAAACTTTGTTCTTGCCTCGGAAATTGAAAATGTTGTTAGCTAGTAATAATAATTACACAGAAGAATTTCCTTATAAATAAACCGTTTTTTGAATACATACAAAATAAAACGTATGTATTATTTAAAAAAATATATATAAATAATAATAAATGGATTACTTGTATAGCGCCGTTTTTGTGCGAAATCACCTCAAGGGCGCTGCCCAAGTAGGGTGTTTTATTTTTCTACCTACAATATATTAAATGTAAGCAGTTATTACATCTGCCCTAATGATGCTGCAATGCTTTCCGAAACTTAAGCTAAAAAACTAGGTAGCGCAACTCTACGCAATACTCCAAAACATAAATCTATATAATTTTTTTAAAGTTTATATGAAAATGGTCATTTGTTTTTTTTTTGTATTTTGAAATAACCATTACAATTCTATTTATAATTATTACACATTTTTGTGTTGAGTAATTTTATTTTTTGAATTTCTCGAACCTTAAACACTACACTTAAATTGAGTTTCTTTTGTTAAAATGCCTTAGCAATAATTCCTTTTCCCTATTGTACTTTGAAGACTATCTTAATTATAAAACCGCTGAAAAGTAACTTTTCTAAAAACTTGGCTTGAAGTGTTTTACCAAAACACCCCATATTATTATACTTCATAATATGATGAGACAACTGGGTTAACCCACGCAAAACTACACCAACCTCAATTTAAAATTCTGTTCTTACTGTTACGCAATCAAATTGAACTAATTATTTCATATTTAACCGTTACAGTTGTGTCTTATTATCAGCTGAGACGGGTTACTATCACATAAGAGAACTCTATCACAGCAGTGCCATGGATTTTCCCAATTCAGAGAGTGTTTCCATCAAGACGGAACCAGGATCCCAGGAAGAAGGCGCAGGTGTAATGCCGTATATAGATACAGACATCCACCTTCCAGATGTAAAGAAGGAATGTTTGCAGTATGCGGAGAGTGTTCAGCCAACTAGTAAGTTGCATTGCGTATATTATCACAAAGGTGTTTCAGATGGGCGCAGTCACGACAGTTGCTTGTTTTCTACTTAACAAACTTGTTGTCCATCGGTTCTTGAAATGTTATCTTAGAAATATTGCTTTACGGAAACTGTCGAACCAAGACCCAAAGTCGAATTCCAATTCCTCAAGCACCTCACCACATTTAAGCATTTAAATTTAACATCTCACGTTATCTACTACAAATATCATGTCGGTTCATAAGATTACGCGTGTAAGTTGTATTTATTATTATGCATATGTATTCCTGTATAAAGCAGTTAACAATAATATTCAATGCCCAGAGTTGCTAAACAAGATTCCATTCAATGTACCTGCGCGTTCAACACACTCTTGTGTCCTGTTCAGGGTTGATCAAAGCAAAACGAACTCTAAGCATAATTCTTGCCTGAACAGACTATGCAATAATTACAATATCGTACTATCCAAGGTTCATATTTTCAGTTGCAAACTTACAAAATACTAGAGGTTCATTAAAGAATATTTATCTGATGGTTTGTGAATGATGTTTATGTCTCAATTGTTTATTATTTATATCTTTTATTTTATATCTCTCTTATGATTTGATTTATATCTACAACATCTCTCCACGGCTATAAATGTATTGTTTTGTATATTCTTTTGTATTGTATATTTTTTAAAATTCATATTCCTCCCTCACAAAATTACTTATTCCGTACTATGCTGCCTCAGTAGAGGTAAAGTCACAAGGAGGAAATCCATAATTGGTTTTATTTTACTATATAATACTTATGTACAAACTGAATTAATGTAAACTGTCTATTTCCCGAAAATGAATAAATGATGCTTGCGGAATTCATATGGGATTGACTTTAAGAAAATTTGACATTCTATTTGAAATTTCTCAAGAATATAATGAATCGATAAAACCAACCCAAAAGTGTTATTTCATGTCATTTTTAGAAATTAAAGTCAGACTTTCTGATCCCCCTTTTTCGTGTTTTCTCAATGGCATATTTAGCTTAACGTTTACGTTTATCCTAACTATGAAACCGTTGCTTTTGAAATGTGTCGTTTTTTTTGTTAAACAAATAATAGTGCTTAATTTTTGTTAAAATTAAAATGATAATAAGACGTGAATTAGTGATTATTGTTGAAGTTTTATTTAAGGGTTGATTTTTGTGGTCATATATGTTAAATTTTTATTTTGTGGAACTCTCGCGGAAAGCTAATTATCGTAAATAAAATCAATTCCTTTTTTGTACTAATCAAATGTAAAGTACCATTTAAATGTTTACATGATGCAACATTAATTACAAATCACCACTAAATAGCACCGACAACAACCAAACTTTTACTGTTTTACTCTCAACATTGTAATTGTGCATAAGTGTATTGTTATTTGTTATTGCAGGTAGCATTAATGTGGAGACTGTCCCCATTAAGACAGAATCAGGACTCCGAGAAGAAGGTCGAGGGGGAATCCCTTATACGGAAATAGACATAGACCTGCTGGATGTTAAAAAGGAACGCTTTGACCACTCTGAAAGTTTTACCCAGACTGGAGGTAATACCGATTTTTATTTGTATGAATTTGGTTTAATTGTTTTCGGTTATCATTTCGCATTCCTTTTTCTTTCAGATTCAATAACGGACACGAAGGGGAGTGGAGAAAAACTTTATTCGTGCTTCCATTGTAACTACTCTTGTTCACGCAAGTTAGCGTTAGCAACGCACGTACGCACACATGGAGTAAAACCTTTTTTATGTTCTGACTGCAACTATTCGTGTTCTCAAAAAGGAAGTTTAAAAAGTCACATGCGTACTCATACTGGAGACAAACGTTTTGCGTGTTTGGAATGCAAGTTTTCATGTTCTGAAAAGGGATCCTTCAAACGTCATATGTTTACCCATACTGGAGAAAAACCTTTTTCATGTTCCGACTGCAACTATTCAAGTTCTGAAAGAGGAAATTTTCAACGTCACATGCTCACCCATAATGGAGAAAAACCTTATTCTTGTTCTAGATGTAACTATTCTTGTTCCCGAAAGGATTATTTAAAATCTCACATGCTAACCCACACTAGAGAAAAACCTTTTTCATGTTCTGACTGCAACTATTCGTGTTCTCAAAAAGGACATTTAAAAAGTCACATGCTTAATCACACTGGAGAAAAACCTTATTCTTGTTCTAGCTGTAACTATTCATGTTCTGTTATGGGGAATTTAAATCGTCACATGCGTACTCATACTGGAGAAAAACCTTATTCATGTTTCGACTGCAACTATTCAATTTCTGAAAAGAGAAATTTTCAACGTCACATGCTCACCCATACTGGCGGAAAAAGTTATATGTGTTCCATCTGCAACTATTCATGTTCTGTAATGGGGAATTTAAATCGTCACATGCGTACTCATACTGGAGAAAAACCTTTTTCATGTTTGAAATGCAATTTTTTATGTTCTGAAAAGGGATCCTTAAAACGTCATATGTTTACCCATACTGGAGAAAAACCTTTTTCATGTTCCGACTGCAACTATTCGTGTTCTCAAAAAGGACATTTAAAAACTCACATGCTTACTCATACTGGAGAAAAACCTTATTCTTGATCTAGCTGTAAACTATTCATGTTCCCGAAAGGATTATTTAAAACCTCACATTCTAACCCACACTAGAGAAAAACCTTATTCTTGTTCCTATTGTGAATATTCATGTTCTCAAAAGGTACATTTGAAACGTCACACGCTTACTCATACCAGATTATAAAAGTTGTTTATATTCTGACTGTTGTTCAGTAAAGTAAAAAATAAAATTACGTAGTAATTGTACCCTTCTGCCAGTATTGTTTGTTCAACCCGGCCCCGCACTTATCAGGTCATTCCGGCCTGAGATGGCGTTTGAGTTAAAAAGTTCGCCAACACAAGTATGTCGATCCTTTGACCCGCGACGCAACATTTATTTTCATTCTTTGTCATCTGGAAAGCCATTGTATAAATTATCCACCGCGTATATAATGGATTGGTTTTCCTTATCATGCAGTTGTGTAAATTGTGTTGGTTACTGTGACATTTTGTTAAATTCTCAGTAATTTTAAAATCGTTCTTAGATTAAAAAGTTGAATTATTTGTAGGAAAAACCAATATTCTTCTATTGAAAAAAAATTGTTAAACATTGGAATTTTTGTAAAATGTTACTCATCTTTTTTTTCGTCTCATCAGAAGATTGTAGAATCAACTCCTGAAGTAAGCACGCTTTTCCCCCGGAAACCTTATAAATATATATATTTATTGGATATGATAGTAAAGAAATTTGGAACATAGTAAATGAAATCTCAGAAAAAGAAAAAAAATTCTCTCGCAATATTCATTCACCGAATATTATCGGGAAAATATTTTAGTCTATGACGACCCAAAAACCTAAGCAGATCATGCCAACCATTACTTAAGTAATATCGGAACGAACATAGCCAACAAAATCCTAAAAGCCACTAATAAAACTCAAAATCTCCTAACCACACGGGTAAAATAATAGAACTCTCCTAACCCCACACCCATATCCCCACGTAGGTCGTGTACGTCTCTAATGTATGTTAAAATTAATAAGTGACAGATGGTCGGTACATTCGATGTTATTGTTTAAAATTTTATGTATAAATGATAAATCAGATTTTCACTACTCATCTTTGGTGCAAATATTGAATGTACATGGAAATTATTGTTGGAGATAAGATATTTTATACATTTGTTTTCTATTATCGTTGTTCAGTTTGGATTGTGGATTCCAAATTGGCGAAGCGTACACCAGTGTACTTCTGACTAATGCGAAGTTTAATATTACGATTGTACTCGGATTACTATAAATTTTACCTATACGTCGTCAATGTGCCTATTGAATTTAATTTTGCTATCAAGATTAACACCGAAGTCTTTACATTCCCTTTTTAAGATGAAAAGTTCATTGTTGTTTCTAAATATATTTGATTACTGTCCTTTTCTGTATCCTGTATTTGTAATTGAACATCTATTTTTCCCAATGCATTAGTGGTTACGTACTTTATTCTATATTCATGTTTTGGCTCTGTGCATATGTGTATATCCCTGTCCATCTCCCCTTTCGTTTGTTCTACTTAACCTCCCTTTTGGGTAAAGATTTGTATGTGGTACTTATAATAATGTTATTTAATAGTGTTTTGTGAATCAACTTATAATTTTATATGAAAATACCAATGAAAACTTGTACCTCTTAACTCCCATTTATGTATTGTAAGTTTTTCTCGTCCTACAATGAGTTTTGTAACTCATCGGGATTGCTCTAGCAAGAAACTGAGTCTCTTTGATTGAGAGCCCCACTATTACCGATCAGTCACTGGGTCGATTCCCCCAATATTGGTGAGTCATATATTATATGCTTATTTTTCGCACTGTAAAAATAATCACCTTCTACACTTTCAATAAAAGGTTGATACCCTCAGTGATGGCCACGGATTAGGGGAGCTCTAATTCAAGCCAATTATTTTTTTTGTGCTGTATAAATTATAAAATGGCTATTAATCACGTATATGAAGTACAATGTGAACAAATCAACCCATTCCTACATCAGATTCGGCAGATATAATGGCAGAGGTAAAAAGCATATTTTGTTATTTTGCGAAGTTCAGGCACAAATATTTAAATGTTTTACGATGACCACCTAAAGAACTTAAACTTTTCTGTATATTTAGTTAATAACTGATTTTATTTATTTTTTGTTTATTTATGTACCAACAATTTGACTAAAAATAAAGTATATATTTGTGGGTCAATTCGAAAGCTAAAACGATTCTCCAGAAAAATAGGCAATTCACAAACACCGCAGTCGTATATCAAATGATTTTTATATTGTTTATTAATTAAACAAAATTTACTTTTTTTATATAAAAAAATTATGCATAAATTTTAAATCAAAATAAATCAATAAAAAAATCTGCAAACATTACAGTAAAAAAACATCCTCTTTTGAAAAAGTTAATACACCATGAAAATACATTGAGTAAACTTAATTAATATTTTATTGAGTTAGTTAATTCATGTTACAAAATTTGTATATTGTTACCCACGTACAGTTAGTGATATGTCACATTCTCAGTCAACCATTCTATACATTTAACAGTTTGAATTATTCTCTATTTCTGTAAATATATTAGAAAATATTACCATTTGTAGACTCAATATTATGAGCATAGTAAAAATATATGTATTTTGGCATTCAGTTATTGAATAGTTAATAAAAATATCAAAAATATGTACAAGTTTCGATTGTATTAGGATTAAATTAAATTATTCCCTAATTTGTTTTATAATACTCCCCTTTCTTAAGAATGCATCTTATGACTCTGTTTTGAGTTCAGATTCCGTCCTTTTCCGATTCGGCAGTTTCTTTTATTTTACTGAATATACAGGGTGTCCGGAAACTCGTAGTACAAGCGGGAAACTGGTAAATCTACATCACATTTGTAGTCGATTTTGTAGTATATTTTTTTTTTATTTGAGCTTTCGTTATCGAGTAAATCGAGTTTGAAGTTGATTTTTTTTTTTTTTTTTTTTAATCAAATTCTTATAAATTATTACTGAAGATCAAAGTACCCAACTAATTAAAACTATTTGAAAGTAAAACAAATGAAGAAACTCGGATTTGAAGCATTATTTTGAAATCACCCTTCATTTAACCCGGTGTAATCATAAAATATTTCTGCTCTGCAGGGTTAAAACATCTGTTATTCAACCCTAAACACCAGAAAAAACTTTTACCCTAAAATTGCCGAAAAATATTTTTTTTTGGTTTTTTTTTTTTGAAAATGCTCATTTCAAAAAACTATATGTTTTTTTGGGTTCCCCATGTGGTGTAGATTCTCCAGTTTCCCGCTTGTACTACGAGTTTCCGGACACCGTGTATAAGTTGGTATCGCACAAAAGTATCAACTGCTCCTGACCGTCTGGAGCCAGTCTCACTGTGACATGTTCAATTAGGAAGAGTTGTTGACAGAGTTGCCAATACATATATGTAGTGTTTAAAATTAGCTCGATGCTCCCATATTAACCCCGGATGCAGACAACAAAAAATTAACATTCCGAATATCAAATAAGCACACATAATAAAGCCTTAAACTACTCAGCTGTATCCCCTTTTTAATCTAATGTACTTATCCTTCTATTAGTAGAGTTGATAGTGTTAAACGTATCGGTATTTAAACATACGATCTTCTTAAATTTAATGTACATTTTTCAAACCTAACGGCAAAACTATAAAGAATCATCTATTTCTTAAAAAATGTTAGGGATCTTATAAATAGAAAAGAACTGAAAAAAAATTGCTGTGTTCTAGTACAATCATCACTTGAATATATATATATATTTTTTTTTAATTATTTTAATATACATCATATGGGTTACATTAATACATACATATTTTGCAAAATATAATATTAAGGTTCATTATTGGTCATGTATACCTTATCAGAAAAGAGGAGCTCTTGTGCCTGATAAGGGAGCCACGATTCTTACTTAGATAACTTACTAACTAACTAACTAACCATCACGCCGTTTCCCCGCAGGGGTAGGCAGAGAGGACGGACCGCCAAACAACTCTTGGTCTTGGCACACACTCCTTGCCTCATTCACATTCATACATCGTCTCATACATATTCTTCTATTATTCTGACTCTTGACATGGCCCGACTTGAGTATCTGATTCACTTGATCGTGCCATGTCTTCCTCGGGCGTCCCCGACTTCTGCTACCATTCACATTTGCATCATATATCCTCCTTACACTCCTATCTTTGCTCATTCGCTCTACATGCCCAAACCATCTAAGCGTCCCTTTCTTAATCTTACTCATTACGCTTACATCAGCCTTGCACTCTTTGCGGATCTCCACATTCCTCACACGATCAAACATGGTTTTACCACACATACGCCTCAGGGATCTCATTTCAACAGCATTTAATCTACTTTCATCCTTTCTTTGCCAGTTCCATGCCTCACTTCCATACATCAAGGTAGGTACCAGCACTCCGTTGTGGACTGCTAACTTCGCTTCTTTGGACAATTTTTTGTTAGCGCCTACGGCGTTTAGTCCTCCATTAACGGAATTACCTGCATTTACCCTTCTTTCAATATCTCTGTCAGCCTTCCCATCTCTCGTAAACATACTTCCTAAATACACAAACTCATCCACCTGCTCCAAGTATTCCCCATTCACAATTATATTGCACACTGTTTTCGTACTCTCTCTTTCAAACACCATTACTTTAGACTTACTTACATTCATCATTAACTCATTCTTCATGCATACTTCGTTCATCCTAGACACGAGAGACTGTTTTTTTTTTTTTTTTTTTTTTTTTTTTTCTTTATTCATGAAATATTAATGTGTACAGTTTTTACATGCTTTTCGACTACCACACTAGACACACGCCCGTATTATGGTAGTCGAAATTTATATACATAGGTTTATTTAATTATATAAATGTAATATTTGATAACTTGTTAATCTAAGTATTTTTTTTTTACATGCAATGTATGTGTATAATAGGTGACAGACATGACTTTTTTAATGTAAGTTTTTTTGGAAAAAATGTTTGATTTCATTTATTTGTTCTTGTTGGTTCGTAATACAGCGCAATTCGGAGGGGAGATTATTGTAGTTTTTTATGGCTTGGTAAATATAATGGTTTTGCATTTGAGTTGTTTTAAAGATTGGCGTAATAAATTGATTTCCATTTCTCATGAGTTTGTAAAATTCTTGATATTCTGTGTTATTTTTTTCTTTACACATTTTTATAATGGAAGTTTGCTTAAATATATTATCATCAATATTTGGTACTGGAAACAATTTAAAAAGCAATTTTGTTGGGAAAGTAGAGTTTTTTTTAAGTATTACTTTTATAATAATTTTTTGCGAGACTTTTACTGAGTTTAGGTTGTTTTTATAAGATCCTCCCCAACCTATGATTCGTATTGTATTATTTGATATTATTGGTATTATCAGTTGAGGTTTGGCCATATATACTTGCCTGAAGCCTTTAACAAAGATTCAAATACTAATCAGAAGGTTATTCTTAAAGTTCTCTAAAGGACGTTGTTATTACTATACTCAAGGGGAGTTTTAATATTAGTACTATTCATGTAAAAGAAAAGGAAGAAAGAGTAAAAAAAGAAGTTACTTACTTGCAAACACTATTAAAAAATAATTTAAAAAAAATATAAAGTTAGGGGTTAGTCCTTAATCTAGGCTTAATAATAGTCTAAAATTATAATTCTTATCTGGAACCGTGGATTTCCACGTTCGCACTTATCACCAATAACACAAGCGGCAACATGGGTTGGATCCGAAGGGCGGAATTAGTTCAGCCTGGGCCGAGGCCCCGAAGGGCGGAGTCGGCAGGCAGCGACTTCTGAGAGGGCAGCCTCCTGGTCGGAAGATCCTCGGCGACCGCTCCAAGGGGGAGGGCAGGAAGTTTCTCGGCGGAGGCGAGACGGTAACTCCTGAGAGGGCAGATTCCTGGGCGGAAGCGCCTCGGCGGCCGCTCCAGGAGAGGGCGAGATGATGACTCTCGAGTGCCAAAAAACCAAATGTTGAGTGCTGAATTGGGAACTGTCGAGTGCTGAATGGGAACTGCCGAGAGGGCAGCTTCCTGGGCAGAAGCGCCTCGGCGACCACCTCACGGGGCGGCGAGATGATCACTATCTGACTGGGGACTGTTAACTGTTGGTTGTGGAATCAGTTGTATTCAGCCGCGCAATCCGGCGACCGTAGCACGCCTGTGGTGGGGTGCTGGAACTAAAGTGGTTCCGATTTACCCCATTTCGGTACGTTGTCCGAGTCCGTGGCGCTGGTATCGCCATTCTCACCGCTAGAGTTATTATTGTTTTAAAATATGTTAAAATTACATTTGTACAAAAGACTTTCAAACAATTGCAATATAGTCAGCCTTGGGCAAAGGTGTTTATTGCCGGGTCGCTGGCTTAACGTTATCCCATTTCAGATTTAAGACTTTATGGGTGTATTTCTAAGTGAGCTTTCAAATTTATATTGCGGTTGCCGGCCAGGCTATTCACTAAATATTGAAGGTCTAATAATTCGAACTGCCGCCCCAATCTGCGTGTAAAATTACAGACACATGCGAGCGCACGTGTTCAATTTGGTCTTTCTGTGAATTCAAGTCACGTAGATACCTAGGGACATATCAACGTGAATTTGTTGTGTATTTTTTGGTTTTTTATTTATTTAATTTTTTTGTTTCTTTATTAAGAAATTAATCTTAACCTAAAAATAAGTCTTTTTAGGTTTTTCGGCACTTGAACTTTTTCGTCTCCTCGTGTTTACAAGTTCTCATCTTTGAATGCTTGAGAAAATGAGCTGTAAATACCGATACTTTAAGATAATTTTCTCAAGACAGCACTTTGCCAGATAGAACATTGTTCTAGAGAGGAAACTTTTCTACATTCCGCCAATTTTATTATTAAAAAAATTTTTTTTTGGGCTTCTTTTAAAAATATATCTATGGTTATTATCTGTGGTTAAGTAGAGAAAAAACTTTCCTTAATACATGAAGTCTTGCAATGCAGTGATCGGTGCTCAGACTTAATACATGAAGTCTTGCAATGCAGTGATCGGTGCTCAGACTTAATACATGAAGTCTTGCAATGCAGTGATCGGTGCTCAGACTTAATACATGAAGTCTTGCAATGCAGTGATCGGTGCTCAGACTTAATACATGAAGTCTTGCAATGCAGTGATCGGTACTCAGACTTAATACATGAAGTCTTGCAATGCAGTGATCGGTGCTCAGACTTAATACATGAAGTCTTGCAATGCAGTGATCGTTGCTCCGACTTTCGAAGTAATATTTTGTACAAACTACAAATAATTGTGTTAAATTTATACGATTTGAGATTATTTCAATAACCATTATAATTTTATATCGAAGTTCTTAAAACTTTAACGCTCTACTTCCCTAGTGACGTTTCTTTAACACTTTGGAATTGACGGCCCGCGCTTAGTCTATTATGTCAATAACAGCTTCTTGCTATATTATTGACCAAGTAACGAATATGCTCCTTAATTGGTGCTCTTTATTGTTAAAATATATTGTCTTGACACTTTGACTTATTCGGTAATATAGCTTTCGCCATGTAATATTTTTTTTTTATCATACACCAACAAGGTTAGCAAGACAGACAAGAGTATATATGAGTTGTTGATTTACAGTCGCTATCGCACATTCAAACCAATCGATTAGTTAGTTCAAATCATGCAGATCCTGTGGATTTTTTGGTAATAATATATATTAATAAATATAATTACAGTTAAATTGAAAAATCTGTACTAACCGTTATGTAATAAATGTTAGTGAAGCGCTTTGATTTAACGAAAACCGTTGAACAATAATTTTTTCTGTGGGTCAAATTTTGTGAAGCAACATTGCGTTTGTTTTTGTTAAATTCTTAACTGAGCTGTCGCTTTTCCTACGTTTTATTAGTAAAAGTGGCCGTGTATTGCAGGTGATACAGTTAATAATAAATCTATAATTTCCATGTGAATGTTTTCATGAAAAAAAACTACACAATGACGTTTTGACCGAATATGCTTAAGCTTTTTTTCCATCTGTGATATATTTGAATAAAAATGAATTAATGCCTTAGGTAATGTTTTATTGCAGTTCTGCTTCATAATCAGCTGAAACCAATTACCACCACTCTACAATATCACAGCAATGCCATGAATCTTCCCAACCCAGAGAGTGTTTCCACCAAGACGGAACCAGGGTTCGAGGAAGAAGGCGCAGGTCAAATGCAGTATATGGATAGAGACATCCACCTTCCGGATGTAAAGAGGGAATGTTTGCAGTATGCCAAGAGTGTTCATCCAACTAGTAAGTAGCACTGCTTACATCGAAAAGGTATTTCATATTAACGCAGTCAGAACAGCTGCCTGATTTTTATTTTTGATGTATTTTTTTTTAAATACCTTTTATTGTTAAACTGTTAACGAAAAAGTATTAACCTATTATTCCGCACGCTCCTGCCCAGACCCATTTGATCACTCAATAAATCATATCACTTTCCTACCTTCAAAAACAGTTCAGAATTAAAAGATTACGCATCTAAGGTGTATTTTTGCATTCCAATAAATATGTATTATTGAAATTAAATTGTAGTTCCATTTGTTATACACACCAACGATACACATAAACACTCTAAAGACTTTGTTCATCATTAACTTGTAGTTCCAAATGCAATAAATACATACAATACACACAAACGATACACCTAACAACTTTGACACTATCATACATAAGAATTCCGAGGTATTTCAGATGGACACAGTTAGGACAACAGCTTATTTTCTTCTTCCCCTTTTGTTGGATATCGGTTCTTTTGATTTTATCTGTAATGTATTGCTGTCAATTCAAAGATTTTAACTCTAAGATCATGCATAGTATGATTGACGGAATTTCTTTGTTGTGGATCTAATTTAGGGCTCTAAGGGTACTTGGTTATCTATAATTAGGTTATCTAATTCCTCAACCTGTTGTCTCACTATATTTTATTACTTAAATAAATCACCACGTTTTAAGAAACTAGACCTTTTGTTTGAAATTTTCAAGAAAATAATGCTTTCTCTAAAAACTTCCCTAAAGTGGATGTCTCGTGTCATTCAAGTATGTATTCTTAATTCGCAATTTTTCTGGTTTCTTAATAGTATTAAATCATATCTCAATTCATAGTGACACAATTAATTTTACGCTGACCACTAAATATCAGTTCGGAGTTTATTTATCGTGGTCAATGACCGGTCGGTGGCTGAGTTCTGATCGCGCGATTAAAAGCCGTTCAATTTCTTCAACTATAAATATGTTCAAATACATATTTACAGTTTTCTAATATCAAAACTAAGTGAACATTTTAATGTATTTAAATTATTGTCGCCCAAAATACTTCCTACCAAGCAACCCGGTCGCTTAAACCGAATATTTCAAGTCTGACCAGATTGAAATCCAGGCTGACACATTTTCCATTCTTCAATAATAAAAAATAAACATATTTTTTTAAAGTAATAAAATGGAATCCCACGAACATATCAGTCTAGCGATAAACGCGGTTTATACTAACTCAAATAGTTTATTGTATTCTATTTTTTTTTTTAAATATTTTTTTTTTTCATGTACTGTTGTTTTAACCTCTCAGACAAAGACTTTTATCTACTATGTGTTCCTTTGAGAACTGTCAAAACGTGATAATTTTTGTGTTATTTACGAGTTTTGCTAAAAGCTTCATAACTCACGTTTTGGGAAACGTAGCCTCATTTTAAAAAATGTTTGGAAAGATTATGAAATCCACTATAGCATTGTTTTGTTATACGTAAATATTTGCGTTTCTAAATATACATTTTATGAAAACGTCAAAAATATGTAAGAATCGCTTACAATTATTTCAAAGCCTTGAAAAATGTACTTTTTTCTGAGTATCATAAAGAAATAACACTTTATATATTGAAGAAATATAATTAAAAACTATTAGTCACCTCTAAATATTGACCGTCTAAACTAAAATATTTTTAATAAATTATTTAGAAACGCAATAAATTATGAACGAACAAGATGACAGATTCAATCGGCTTAGATAATGCAACTCTACGTTCCATAGATATTCTTGAATACAGACGCGTAGCGTTATTCATTATCGATACTCTGTTTTTTAAATCATGGCAATCCGTATACTAGTGATGGAAATAAATCGATTTTTGTAAAATCTCGCGCGTTTACGTGAAAAGACGTTCTAATGTCTTGACCGCTATTATCATATTTTCGTCTTTTGACGTTCTAATGTTCTGAGTGGATTTATTTTGTGAACTTTATGTAAAAGCCTAGTCGGGAGTAAATTAAAAAAATTAAAAACGGTTTTGGTTGAATTAACTTCATTGAATATCAAATATTTACGAGAGCTAAGCAATCCAAAACCATGATTAAATGTAATCATACCACGACTGAGCATTTCTAACATTCGCTTTTACCTAGATTCCTTGAAATTAGTCAGTTCACGATATTTGCGAGCACAATCAACGATTGATAAGAAATTTTCCGACCGCCGACAGACAAATTTTAACGCGGCCTCAATAGTTTCAGATAACTTCGGACTGTGATGATTGAGAATGATTATATATTTTTGTGTAAAACACAGTTTCAGTTACAGATGTTTATTGTAGTGAAAAAAGGTGAAACTTGAAGTGGGTTACAAAAACTGGATAGTTTCTTAGAAATAAGTTTTGTAATGTTATTTTCTTCTAAATATCGTTAACTTCCAAACGGCGGGAAGAACCTTAAGTCATTTTAACGCGCTTGCCTCTTACGCGGGAGCGGACTATAGTGATATTTAGCTTCAAGCCTACAAAACACGCATATTTGTTATATTATGTTAAAGTGTTTTTTAAAGTTGTGTTATATTATTTTTAGGTTTATTATATAGTTGTGAATGATGAATACTTGGAGCAGGTGGACGAGTTTGTGTATTTAGGAAGTATGTTCTAGAGAGATGGGAAGGCTGACAGAGATATTGAAACAAGGGGAAATGCAGAAAATTCCATTCATGGAGGACTGAACGCAGTTGGTGCTAAAAAAAGATTCTCCAAAGAAGCGAACCTAGCAGTCCACAATGGAGTGCTGGTACCTACCCTGATGTACGGAAGTTAGGCATGGAACTGGCAAAGAAAGGTCAAAAGTAGACTGAATGATGTAGAAATGTGATCCCTGTGGCGTATGTTTAGTAAAACCATGTGTGCTCGTGTGAAAAATATGGAGATCCGCAAAGAGTGCAAGGCTGATGTAAGCGTAATGAGTAAGATCAAGAAGGGGACGCATATGCATGAAGAATGAGTTAATGATGAATGTAAGTAAGTCTAAAGTAATGGTGTTTGAAAGAGAGAGTACGAAAACAGTGTGCAATATAATTGTGAATGGGGAATACTTGGAGCAGGTGGATGAGTTTGTGTATTTAGGAAGTATGTTTACGAGAGATGGGAAGGCTGACAGAGATATTGAAAGAAGGGTAAATGCAGGTAATTCCGTTAATGGAGGACTAAACGCCGTAGGCGCTAACAAAAAATTGTCCAAAGAAGCGAAGTTAGCAGTCCACAACGGAGTGCTGGTACCTACCTTGATGTATGGAAGTGAGGCATGGAACTGGCAAAGAAAGGATGAAAGTAGATTAAATGCTGTTGAAATGAGATCCCTGAGGCGTATGTGTGGTAAAACCATGTTTGATCGTGTGAGGAATGTGGAGATCCGCAAAGAGTGCAAGGCTGATGTAAGCGTAATGAGTAAGATTAAGAAAGGGACGCTTAGATGGTTTTGGCATGTAGAGCGAATGAGTGAAGAAAGGAGTTTAAGGAGAATATACTATGCAAATGTGAATGGTAGCAGAAGTCGGGAACGCCTGAGGAAGACATGGCACGACCAAGTGAATCAGATACTTGAGTCGGGCCATGTCAAGAATCAGAATAATAGAAGAGTATGTATGAATGTGAGTTAGTGAGTGAGGAATGTGTGCCAAGACCGAGTTTTTTTGGCGGTATGTCCTCTCTTCCTCCCCCCTGCGGAGAAATGGCGTGATGGTTGGTTGTTTATTTTAAACCATTTGATGGGTGTTATTAAAATTATTTTTGCATTCTTCCTATTTACCCACAGTCTAAAAACTTATTCCATTTTTTTTCCTTTTCTGAATCAAGAATATTGCAATGTTGTAGAATACAATGTACTGTGAACCAACGTTGTATCTTTATTTAAAACTACTTAAATTCATCCCAGTACAACGTTTTTAGTTATTTTTTGTGATGTTAATAAAATAATTTTTTTTGTTCTACCTTTTACGTACTAAATTATTTATTTATTTAAATATTAACGGCACATAATGCACTATTACCATATTTTAGTAAAGTATTAAATATAAGTGTAAATTGAATAACGATACACAAATTATTACAAGTATTATAAAATATATATTTGCAATATAATAATAATTTCATATAACAATAAAAATCTCTTATTCTTAAATTTGTCAGTTTTAATAAAACGATACTAATAGATTATAATCAATAATAATATCGACGTATTTAAAAAAAAGTCAAATATTAAAAAAAATTACACGTTATATGATTTTTATTTTAGCACGTGTGAAACCACGGTACATAATATATAAATTATTTTAAATATTGAAGACAATATTAGTGATTTCTAAACGAAAATCTGAAACAGAAAAATCAGAAAAGGAAACGGTCACAGTCCCAGATGTGATCGTTTCCTTTTCTGATTTTTCTGTTTCAGATTTTCGTTTAGAAATCACTAATATTGTTTTCAATATTTCAATATTACAATTTGAGGTTTTACTCAATAAAGTTATTCCGAAAAATAAATAAATTATTTTAGGTTGAATAAATAAATAATTATTACTGAGAAACCTTTGTTTTCTTACATTTTTTTTTAAATAAAAAGTTTACGTAAGACATGTTTTTTTTTACCTTTCCCTTACTGTGCTATAAAAATCCACACGTTCCGGTGCTGTGTAGTCAAAACACATCTCAAAATAAGCGATTTAATATTGGGATAATATGAGTATTCATAGTTAACCGCTTTTGTTTATTATATTTTATATAAAAAGAGATAATAATTGTAGTTTAATTGCTGTTTACATGAAAAAACCATGCAAATGCTAAAAAAACTTGCGAAATGTCCATATCTAACTACGGCCCGCGACCGACTGACGGCCGGCTGGCACAACAGGTGCTGGACGCACACACACAGCTATGCGGTCGTAGGTATCGATGGTCTAAATCAAAATACAACTGCGGACGTGTGGATTTCTGATGTTCCTGCATAGTAAACTAAAGCGGGACATCAATAGCGTGTCATTTCCTCGCACACTCTTCGCGTAGCAGTGTTACGCGGATAATTGTATTGGTGTATTTTTTCCCGATTTTTAATAAAATTCTCTGATTTTTAATTGAATTTGAAAACTATGCAAAATATTATTTTTAAATTCAGTACATAAATGGATAACGGAAGAATTCCTAAAAACTGAACACAGAATTTATTATATTTAAAATATATAGTTATTAAAGTTATTAGAAGCAATGTGTAGTAAATACAAACCACAGATGAGGAAAGGTTAATAATTTTCAAGGCAGTTTTATACCCCAGAAACAGGGTTTTAGATTTTTGAATGCGGCAACACTGGTTCGGCATCTCACGTGCTTTTCTAACATGTTCCTAACCTTACATTTGCTTGCAATGCAGTGATTGTTGCTTCTTTCTATGTAATATTTTGTATTAACTCCAGATAATTGTGGTAAATTTATCTGATTTGAGAGTATGTCAATAATCATCTTGGTTTTATATCAAAGTTCTTAAAATTGCAAGTGCTTCTACTTCCCTAGTGACTTTTCTTTAACACTTTGTAGTTGACAGCTGCGCTTTGCCTTGTACGTAAGTAGTTTCTTGCTCTATTATTGACCAAGTAACAGCTATGATACTTAATTGGTGCTTTTTATTGTTATATTGTTACCTATCAATTCAATTATTCAATTTTTCAATAAAGTCCTAAATCCTGTATCTAAATTCCGCCAATAAACAATTAGATAATGTTAATTAAGTGTTAATCTCAAGTGACCTACCAGGTAAGTATTGTACTGTATATTTTCTCCATAAATAGTTAAGTAAGAACATAGATTATAAGTTTGTACAGCGCCCTTGAGGTGATTTTGCATAAAAACGGCGCTATACAAGTCATCCAATTATTATTATTATTATTATTATCGGTTTTATCAGCATTCGCTAAATAAAACATTCAGTTACCAAACACCAACCAGATTAACATGTGACAGACGAGATTATATGAGTTTGTTCATTGTTGATTTATGGACGCTATGACACATTTATTTTATTTTATTTTATTTATTTGGGAAAATCAACAGATTATTTACATATATAAGAATAAACTAAATAATAAAGATAAAATCCAATAACAGATTTTCACTTAAAATTATAATAATAATAAAAATATTAAAACAAGAAACTAAGGGTTCTGTACCCGTGGCCTGAGAAATTTATAAAAAATACAAAATTGTAAATAATAAATAAAAAATAATAACAGATCTAGGAACACAAATAAATTAAAATTTAAAGTTAACTGATATACTAATATACTAATAACCAGCTAAATTTCAAAAATTTAAATTTAACTGATATACTAATAACCAACTAAAATTCAAAACAAAATGTATTGTAAAATTTCAACACAGCAGCAATCAATAAAAGCACTACACAATAGCAATAATAACAATATAATAAATGTATACCTACAACTAAATTGAACACATGAGTATAAATTGGAAGGTAAGTAACTGGAAAGGATTCAAAGCAATAACATGATAACTTCAAGTAGAATATTTAAAATTATTTAATGTTAGTTATTACATATCTTTTAAAGGTTCCTAAATTACTTGAGAATATGTCCATATCATTAAAATTCTTATTAAATATACTACAGGCTCTGAATATAAACGCATTTTGTCTTATATTAGTAGAACATTTATGGAGATGAAAAAGTGGTTTTTCTCTAGTTCTAACGCTCGGGACTCTAAAATTAATTTCAGACAGAAGGGGAGAACAATCAATAAAGCCATTGATAATTTTATGGAGATATATTATATCTGCGGAGTCTCTTCTAGTTTTTAATGGCTTAAGTCCATAAAGGTCCATCGAGCTGTTTGCGTCAAGGTTTGAATTTAGTTTGAAATTTAAATGATGGACAAATTTTCTTTGGATGGCTTCAATGCGATTTATGTAAATATTATATTGAGGATTCCATATGGGAGAAGCGAATTCAAGATGACTGCGAACATAAGAAAAATACAATATTTTAAGTGTTATGATATTATTAAATTCTTTTCCAATACGGAATAAGAATCCTAGCATTCTAAGGGCTTTCTTAACAATCATATCAATATGAGCCTCAAATGTAAGTTTACTGTCAAGTATAACACCTAGATCACGAATTTGTGTAACTTTTTTGAGTAGTTGGCCAGCTATATGATAATTATGGTCAAACTTAATTTTATTTCTAGTGAAGGTAATTACATAACATTTAGAAGTGTTCATGTTGAGACGATTGCGGATACAATAATCATTAAGCCTATACAGATCTTCTTGTAGTTTAAAGCAGTCAATTATAGAATTAATAGGCAGGAATATTTTCATATCATCAGCGAAAAGTAGAACATTTGCATAATTAAAGCATTTTATAATGTCGTTGATGAAAATTGTAAACAGTAACGGTCCCAGGTGAGATCCTTGGGGCACACCTGAGGGTATATTTACAATCTCAGAGATGAAGCCATTTATTGTTACTCCTTGAGTGCGCCCATTAAGATAGGAGACTAACCATCTATATAAATCCCCATGAATTCCTAAAGCTAGTAATTTGGATAAAAGAAGACTGTGGTCAATGTTATCAAACGCTTTTGAGAAGTCTGTATAGATTACGTCAACTTGGATTTGATCATCCATTGATTTAGTAATATTTTCAATGAAAATGGCAAGATTAGATACAACCGATCTTTTTTTCATAAAGCCATGTTGGTTCACGAGTATTACAGACTCGATGCAGTTATATAGTTGTTCATGAACAATTTTTTCAAAAATTTTACTAAAGATTGGTAAGTAAGATTGGTCGATAGTTCTGGACATCATTTTTAGCCCCAGACTTAAAAACAGGTGTGATGAGAGCACTCTTCCAACGATCAGGAAAGATACCTTCTTTCAATGAGGATTGAAAGAGCAATAATAGGGGCTTCGAGATTACCTTGCTACACATTTTGATAAAGAAAGCCGGAATTTTATCACTACCCGCACCCAGTGAGCTAGAAATAGTATCGATTATTTTTTCTATTTTTTGTTTTGAAACTGATACCGAGGAGATATTAACTTGATTGTCAAAATGATAGTTGGTAGAGTGTACATCGGAAATAGTGTTGTAATTAAAGGTGGAGACGAAATGCTGTGAGAACAGGTTACATATTGCGAAAGGATTTTCAGCAGTCACTTCGCCCAGTTTCATAACATGAGGCAAACCAGAATTATTTCTTTTTCCTTTAACATAAGACCAAAAGTTTTTAGGGTCACGAGATATATTAAGTTCAGCGTTTGTTATAAATTGTTTAAGACATTCTCTAGACAATTTCTTTTGCCTTGATCGAAGGATACAGAATTCATGGTAGTCTAAAGGATTGGACCACCTTTTCCACATTTTAAACACTTTATATTTTTCCTTAGTCAGTTTTATTAGGGCTGGACTAAACCAATAGGGATAAGAATTATTAATATGAACTTCCTTTGACGGGACGTTTAATCGAATGATTTCATATAAAATTGTATAAAAGCGGTCAATAGCAGTAT
This sequence comes from Hesperophylax consimilis, assembly GCF_061612785.1. Taxonomy (NCBI): domain Eukaryota; kingdom Metazoa; phylum Arthropoda; class Insecta; order Trichoptera; family Limnephilidae; genus Hesperophylax; species Hesperophylax consimilis. The sequence goes on from NC_142855.1 coordinate 4,207,675, forward strand.
TGGTTGATATGTTTAAAAATTCTGCATCCCAATCAATACTACTAAGGACGTTATTTATTGTTTCATAGTTAGCTTTCCTAAAAAGATTGATTGTTCGTTTGTTGTCCACCATAGGAGTTTCCAGAGATATGTTAATGTCAACAAGAATGCTTTTATGATGTTTACATTCAGGGATGAGATACTGGTCAGTATTTGATACAATTACAGGGATCGAGCTAAAAACAAGGTCTAGGTATGTATGATTATTATTTGGAAAGGTGCAGTACTGTGATAGATCAGTAAATGAAAGAGTGTCAGATAGTTTGGAAATAATTTCAGATTTAGAGCCATTCGTAATTTGCATACTATTACCATTACTTAAAGACCAGTTAATTTGAGGTAAGTTGAAATCACCCGATATGACAAAATGATCATCGTGATGTAGTCCTCGAAGTTCACATAATTTATCCATGAATTCATTTATATTTTGTGAGTGATTGACTCCTGGAGGTATGTAAACACAGCATAAATGAATTTTTATGAAATTATTAATCGTAACAGTCACCCAGGGGCCTTAGCATGAGAAGTCGATATAGCCCTATAGCAATACGATATCGTTAAAATACGTCATCAATGAGCACTTAACGACATATGCTAGCACGATCAAAATATAACAACCGACGATTGTTAAAATTTCTTGTCTATGGTCAAAGTAGCGACGGTATCGTTAAAATTGCGAGCATGAGAATGTATCGATAGGATAACTTCCGACCGACGGTTGCTAAAAGCCCGCCGAATATAACGTGGGGTCTTGAGTGTCAGTTAAAACTTTGGTTGGCTGTCGATATACATATTTTTTTTAATAATGTCGTTCATTATGCAAAATTTCTGGTTCAATGAAAGGAGGCAGGTTAGGGAAGATCGTAGGATTGAAAGGCGTCTTTTACGCGATCAATTGAATCCGTTCGAACTTGCAGAGACGGAATTCAGACAATTGTTTCGAATATCTCGCATTATGGCTAGAGATCTCATTGATGAATTAACTCCTTTTCTAGTGTCAAAAAATACATTAGGACTTCCAGTATACATTAAAGTGAGAGTATTAAACATTATTGATATCTTAGTAAAACAAAAACACAATATAAATCTATCCACCACTGGAACGACCACGTGAAATAAATAAATTTGTTTCGATTGCTGATGATAATTTTTCACAATAAAGTGATTAAAATGATCAAAAGTGAAGTTTGTTAATTAGTTGTATTATTTATGATGTTGACAGATACTCGCACCCATCAGCTTCTTTGCTACAGGGAGCTACCAACGTGGAGTAGGCCAAGATCACTTCTTGGCGATAGGGCAAACTACCGTTAGCAAGTGCATAAAACTGTTTATGAAAGCAGTTTTAGAACATCTGTACAGAAGATGGATACATTTTCCGGCTACAAATGAAGCCCGCAAGCAAGTAGAGAGTAGTTTTAGGGAAAAATTAAACTTTCCACATGTTCTGGGATGCATCGATTGCACCCACATCGCCATCGTCACCCCTTCCAGACACGAGGAGCAGTACAAAAACCACAAAGGATTTTATTCGCTGAATGTTCAAGTGGTAAATATTTTTTCAGAAATAAAACAGCCGGATTGTTGTTTTCAAATTTTATTGAAGGTTTTTTATGTTTGATAAACAGGTCTGCGATGCTACGTTGAAAATATTGAGCATCAACACACGCTTCCCAGGTACTGTCCATGACCAATTCATTTGGAATAATAGTTTAGTCAAAACTGAAATGAACAGACTATACAATCAGAGAATTGGGACATATTTCTTGCTAGGTATGTATTTCAACAACTCATTTTAAAAAAAGGCAAAAAAATTATAACTTAGTAGTTATATGTACCTATTATAATGGGTGTTTTGTTTCAATCAGGCGATTCTGGATATACACTCGAGCCTTATCTGATGACACCAATATTGAATGCAGTCGAGGGGAGTGCCCAATACAGATACACAAAGGCGCACTGTGAGGCGAGATGTTCCATAGAACGCCTATTTGGGGCATGGAAGGCTATATTCCGTTGCCTCAGGAAAGACAGAGTTCTCCATTATGAGCCCGATGCTGCTGGTCAAATAATTATTACTTGTGCTATACTATACAACATGATGAAGCACTATAAGTCAGTTTCCTTGTTGAACTATATGCATTTAAAAAAGTAAGGCAACAGTACAAAATATTAATAAATTGTTCTCTATTTTCAGATTAACAGACTATTATAATGATAATGTAGAGTTAAGAGAGGTTGAGCTGCTGCACCAGCCTGAAGATGTCAGCAGGGTTGTTGCAGCCCGCAGAGTGAGAGACGAACTAGTGCGAAAGTACTTCTCCCACGAATGATAATATATTAAACAAGGAAACTGACTTATAGTGCTTCATCATGTTCAAACATTGTATCGTATGTACCTACATTGTAAAAACAATTCACGCCTCATAGAGACATTGCAAGAGTTTGAAGAACTGCTACTAATCAAGTATACATATATGCAAAGCGCTGCATGCAATATTTCTCAAAAAGAACTTCAATAGTACTTTAAAACACTGTATTGTATGTACCAACACTGTAAAAACAATTCACGCCTCACAGAAACATTGCAAGAGTTTGAAGAAATGCTACTAATCAAATATACATGTATGCAAAGCGCTGCATGCAATATTTCACAAAAAGAACTTCAATAGTACTTTAAAACATTGTATTGTATGTACCTACATTGTAAAAACAATTCACGCCTCACAGAGACGTTGCGAGAGTTTGAAGAACTGCTACTAATCAAGTACATATTCATATATGCAAAGCGCTGCATGCAATATTTCACAAAAAGAACTTCAATAGTACTTTAAAACATTGTACTGTATGTACCTACATTGTAAAAACAATTCACGCCTCACAGAGACGTTGCGAGAGTTTGAAGAACTGCTACTAATCAAGTACATATTCATATATGCAAAGCGCTGCATGCAATATTTCACAAAAAGAACTTCAATAGTACTTTAAAACATTGTATTGTATGTACCTACATTGTAAAAACAATTCACGCCTCACAGAGACGTTGCGAGAGTTTGAAGAACTGCTACTAATCAAGTACATATTCATATATGCAAAGCGCTGCATGCAATATTTCACAAAAAGAACTTCAATAGTACTTTAAAACATTGTACTGTATGTACCTACATTGTAAAAACAATTCACGCCTCACAGAGACGTTGCGAGAGTTTGAAGAACTGCTACTAATCAAGTACATATTCATATATGCAAAGCGCTGCATGCAATATTTCACAAAAAGAACTTCAATAGTACTTTAAAACATTGTATTGTATGTACCTACATTGTAAAAACAATTCACGCCTCACAGAGACATTGCAAGAGTTTGAAGAACTGCTACTAATCAAGTATATGTATATGCAAATTGCTGCATGCAATATTACACAACAAGTACTTTAAAATAGTGTATGTATCTAAATTGTAAAAAAATGACATTTGTTGTTGAGTATCACTTTTTCACAAGAAACATAAAAATTATGAACATACAAAACGTTAATAAAAATAAAGATTTAACACAAAAAATATACAAAAAACTTATTACCTTGAAAATTATAAAAAAAACTAATCGTATTCATCCTCTGACTCCAACTGCAACGTATAGTTGGGCGAGTGAGCAAATGATGTTGACGGTTGTTTCGATGGTTGAGTTCGTCTAGAATTAGAAATGTTTTATTAGAGATCTTATTCATTCTACTTTCATCGTACCTCCTAGCTGGACTGCTTGCCTCTCCAAGGACAATTGTTAATAATCGTGTTCCATCCCTTGTGAACATACTTCGCAATCTCTCAAGTGACATATTAAATAATGCAATATTTAATTTAATTTGTTCAGTTTTGTACATTAAATGTTTTTAAAAGCCTGTATAGATGTATAGCAAATAAATACCTCGCCAACTGTCGTTGGAGTAAACAAACCCTTTCACGTTCCACTGCCGTGTATCTCTGAAACAAGAGATGATAATTCATTAATTTACTAACTTAATTTACCTTCTATAGTAAATTAGTTATTAGTGCCAGTGAGACGAGACCAGAAAAGCACCATGTCTATGTAGACACTGTATCTTGCCCGGTCTCGAGGTGCCCTGACAAATAATTACAAAAAGGAACAGGAAATACCTCAAAAATGTCAGCAAATCGATCCATTGAACTCTGAAATGATAAATAACAACTCATTAATTTAATTTAAATAACAATAGGTAGTCGACATACTAAAAGGAAGATTATAAATTAATTTATTCATTTTGAATTTCTCGCCAAGCTGGATTTTACATGTTTATTATTTTTTTTTAACACAAAGAATATCTAAACAAACAGATCAATAAAAACTCCACCGCGCAAAATGGAAAAATAGTACATTGGGAATAGTACAATAAATAAATGAAATAAGTCAAAGCTGGGCATTTTATTTTGTTCTACTAAGATTTAATTCTAATTTAAAAGTACAGTGCCACACTTATAAGTTGAACTTACTCACACTTATAAATTGAATGAATTTAAACATGAATTGACGCTATTTCTTTATATTTTAATCTGGCAACTTACACGTGTAGCGCTGTATTTGGGAGTGATTCGAAGAGAAATAGGAAATACCTTAAAAATATTGGAGAAATTATTAATAGCTCCCACAAGCTCCTTGGATGATTTGTTGCTAGCCTCCTGCGCCATCACCATCCGAACCCCCACATCTGGCTTGTCAGTTAGCTTCCTCTTCTTGCTCGGGCGAGAAGGGGAAGCTAACTGCGCCGTCTGGAAATCTGTGGGCCCTTCTCCAACTTCATCGGAATACTGTAAAACACACAAATAATTTTCATTGATAATGAAAGATCAACTAAATTTTGACAGAATATATTATATTAACATTTTAAGACATTAGTGACCTCAACATCCTGCATTATGAGTTCAGGTCCATCTCCTATACAGCTTTCTGGAAGTCCGCTGCCCTCAGAACTGGCTCTGCCGATGATGTTGATGACCTTCTGTGTCAGGTCAGTTAACACCGGTATCTCGGCAGTGTTTCCAGTCGTGAGGGCAGCTCGCTTGGCATCGGCGTTTTGGGCGCGCGATTTGCATTTTAAGTCACGCCATGTCTGTAAAATGTAAAAATAATGTCAGGTTAAAAGTGATTTACGGTCTTATATCAAGTGTCTCGATGATAGATTATATTAGAAGGTCAGCAAAGTTTGCTGCAACCAGTTTGTATAGGTAGGTACAAATACTCACTGTTTTCCACTGCTCGGCTGACTTAGGAGGACCCAATTCTGCCAGTTGTTCCGCCAAATTACGCCACATCTCCTTATTTTTTTGGGAACCCTGAGGTCCCACAAACCTTCCAGCCGCGAACTCCGAATGGTCAGCCATATAGCTGGTTAACAAATCCATTTGACTGGTCGTCGACCTTACTCTCTTCCTGAAATCATAATATCAGCATTTTGAATATCTTAAAATACTGCGTATGATTGAAATATTAGTAAAAATAACTTCAAAATTTTGACACAATAGAATGTAAGTATATCTCTTTGATAATAATGGAAATTCTTTCACATAAAAAGATAAATAAATAACTTACCCAGCTACCATTGCTTGCGACATCGTAAAATATTAAAACAAACACGGCGGTTAAAATGGTCACGCTTGAAATCTGACGTTTGACGTCTATTCAATTCATAGACAATTCCGTCCCAGTATTGCCAGCGTATATCGATTTGTATTTATTGCCTTATCGATGTCGTTAGAGTTATCAATAGCATTCTCATGCTAGGGAAGTCGTTATAAAATGGTCGGTAGATACGCTTAGCAATCCGATATCGTTAAGTTCGATCGATTCTCATGCTAAGGCCCCAGATGTCTTCAGCATTCGTGTTAAAATCAGATAAACACAAAACAAGTGATAAGTTAGTTCATCTCGTTTCTCAGTCACGCTAATTAAGACGTCTCTTGACTTGCATTTACCCTCAAGGTCAAACATAACATAGACATAACCAAGTTTTTTTTTTCTTCTTAAACTTTGTTCATGCCTCGGAAATCGAAAATGTTGTTAGCTAGTAATAATATTTACAGAGAAGAATTTTCCTTATAAATAACCCGTTTTTTGAATAAATATAAAATAAAACGTATGTATTATTAAAAAAAAAAGTAGCAACAATAATAATTATTATTATTGTTATTTTATATAATTTCTTATGCTTGGAAAACGAATAGTACAAATGTTTTGCGCAAATTGGTCAACGACTGGCTCCTTGATTTAGGGAGGGTAAAAAGTGAAGATTTGTTGATCAATTGATAATCTCATTATAAAAAATTATAAAAAATATACATGTAAATTATTGTCAAAACACTGATACATAATTTTTTTAAGTCCAATAAATACAAAAACACATTTTTATCACCTCTGAACACAATTGTCTATTCTGTATTTATCTATACATTATTTATCAATGCCATCGATTATTTTCTAATCACCCAACTATATTATAAACTTATAAACTACCCTTCCCATTTTTTCTACCTTACAACTCCTGTGGTGATCTGTCTTTTTATTACTACTATCTGGCTGTTCTTTACTTTACCGGTTTTGTTTTATATTAAGTGCTAAATTATAATATGAACTAAACTTGTCAATTTGACTGGCCTAAAACAGGATCCATTCCTAGTTGGCTAGTCAATGTTTCCCCATGTTTTATTGTATGATTTAAATGTGAAATAAATGAATTTTTATATTTAATATTATGATTATTTAATATTATTATTATTATTTAATTTTTATTCCAGGATGTGACAATAATTGGATGACTTGTATAGCGCCGTTTTTGTGCGAAATCTCCTCAAGGGTGCTGCCCAAGTAGAGTGTTTAATTTTTTACCTACAATATATCAAATGTAATCAGTTATTACATCTGCCCTTTCCGAAACTTAGGCTAAAAAAGGAGGTAGCGCAACTCGACGCAATACTCCAAAACGATTTTTCACAAAAACGGCGCTATACAAATTATCCAATTATTATTATTATTATTATTATTATTATTAATCACCATAATTTTTTTAAAGTTTATATGAAAATGGTCATTTGTTTTTTTGTATTTAAAAATAACCATTACAATTCTATTAATAATAATTATTACACATTTTTGTGTTTAGTAATTTTATTTTTCTCGAACCTTAAACACCACTTTAATTTAGTTTTTATTATTAAAATGCCTTAGCAATAATTCCTTTTCCCTATTGTACTTTGAAGACTATCTATATTATAAAACCGCTGAAAAGAAACTTTCCTAAAAACTTGGCTTAAAGTGTTTTACCAAAACACATCATATTTATTATACTACAAAATATGATGAGACAACTGGGTTGACCCACGCAAAACTACACCAACCTCAAATTTAAAATTCTGTTCTTACTGTTACGCAATCAAATTGAACTAATTATTTTATATTTAACCGTTACAATTGTGTCTTATTATCAGCTGAGACCAGTTACTATCACATAAGAGAACTCTATCACAGCAGTGCCATGGATTTTCCCAATTCAGAGAGTGTTTCCATCAAGACGGAACCAGGATCCGAGGGAGAAGGCGCATGTTTAATGCCGTATATGGATATAGACATCCACCTTCCGGATGTAAAGAAGGAATGTTTGCAGTATGCTGAGAGTGATCAGCCAACTAGTAAGTTGCATTAAGTATATTATCACAAAGGTGTTTCAGATGAGCGCAGTCACGACAGTTGCTTGTTTTCTACTTAATAAACTTGTTGTCCATCGGTTCTTGAAATGTTACCTTAGAAATATTGCTTTATTTATTTATTTTTATTTAAGTACATAAAACAGGCATGGTGATCAAAAATTTACATACATGGATGTTTAAATACATAATAATAACAAAAATAGTAACAAAAGGAAAATGTAGGTAATATTTACGGGAAACTGGAAAGATGGAAAGCTTTACGGAAAACTGTCGAACCAAGACCCAAAGTCGAATTCCAATTCCTCAAGCACCTCATCACATTTAAGCATTTAAATTTAACATCTCACGTTATCTACTACAAATATCATGTCGGTTCATAAGATAACGCGTGTAAGTTTTATTTATTATTATGAAATTAGTCTCTATTGTTTATATCTCTATTATGATTTGATTTATATCCACAACCTCTATCCGCGGCTATTAATATACTGTTTTGTAAATTTTTCGTTTTATATATTCTTTTGTATTGTATAAATTTTTTATTTCATATTCCTCCCTCACAAATTTACTTATTCCATATTATGCTGTCTCAGTAGAGGTAAAGTCATAAGGAGGAAATCCATAATTGGTTTTATTTTACTATATAATACTTATGTACAAACGGAATTAATTTTTATTTATTTATTTATTTTTTTAATGTAAACTGTCGATTTCCCGAATATGATCAAATGATGCGGAATTCATTATTGGATTGATTTAAAAAAAATTGACATTCCATGTGAAATTTCTCAAGAATATAATGATTCGATAAAACCAACCAAAAGTGTTATTTCACGTCATTTTTAGAAATTAAAGTCAGACTTTCTGATCCCCCTTTTTCGTGTTTTCTCAATGGCATATTTAGCTTAACGTTAACGTTTATCCTGACTACGAAACCGTTGCTTTTGAAATGTGTCTTATTTAAGGATTGATTTTTGTGGTCAAATATGTTAAATTTTCATTTTGTTGAACTCTCTCGGAAAGTGAATTAACGTAAACAATTCAATTCCTTTTTTGTACTTATCAAATGTAATGTACCATTTAAATATTTACATGATGCTACATTAATTACAAACCACCATTAAATAGCACCGACAACAACCAAACTTTTTACTTTTTTTCCCTCAACATTGTAATTGTGTATAAGTGTATTGTTATTTGTTATTGCAGGTAACATTAATGTGGAGACTGTCCCCATTAAGACAGAATCAGGACTCCGAGAAAAAGGTGGAGGGGGAATCCCTTATACGGAAATAGACATAGACTTGCTGGATGTTAAAAAGGAATGCTTAGAGCACTCTGAAAGTTTTACCCAGACTGGAGGTAAAACCGATTTTAATTCGTCTGAATTTGGTTAAATTGTTTTCGGTTATCATTTTGCATTCCTTTTTCTTTCAGATTCAATAACGGACACGAAGGGGAGTGGAGAAAAACTTTATTCGTGCTTCTATTGTAACTACTCTTGTTCACGCAAGTTAGCGTTAGCACTGCACGTACGCACACATGGAGTAAAACCTTTATCATGTTCTGACTGCAACTATTCGTGTTCTCAAAAAGGACATTTAAAAAGTCACATGCGTACTCATACTGGAGACAATCGTTTTTCATGTTTGGAATGCAAGTTTTCATGTTCTGAAAAAGTATCCTTAAATCGTCACATGCGTACTCATGCTGGAGAAAAACCTTATTCATGTTTCGACTGCAACTATTCATTTTCTGGAAAGAGAAATTTTCAACGTCACATGCTCACCCATTCTGGCGAAAAATCTTATATGTGTTCTGTCTGCAACTATTCATGTTCTGTAATGGGGAATTTAAATTGTCACATGCGTACTCATACTGGAGAAAAACCTTATTCATGTTACGACTGCAACTATTCATGTTCTGTAATGGGGAATTTAAATCGTCACATGCGTACTCATACTGGAGTTAAACCTTTTTCATGTTTGAGATGCAATTTTTCATGTTCTGAAAAAGTATCCTTAAAACGTCATATGTTTACCCATACTGGAGAAAAACCTTATTCATGTTCCGACTGCAACTATTCATGTTCTCGTAAGGATTCTTTAAAACCTCACATGCTAACCCACACTAGAGAAAAACCTTTTTCATGTTCTGACTGCAACTATTCGTGTTCTCAAAAAGGACATTTAAAAAGTCATATGCTTATTCATACTGGAGAAAAATCTTATTCTTGTTCTAGCTGTAACTATTCATTTTCCCGAAAAAATTATTTAAAATCTCACATCCTAACCCACACAAGAGAAAAACCTTTTTCATGTTCTGACTGCAACTTTTCGTGTTCTCAAAAAGGAAATTTAAAAAGTCACATGCTTACTCATACTGGAGAAAAACCTTATTCTTGTTCTAGCTGTAACTATTCATGTTACCGAAAGGATTATTTAAAATTTCACATGCTAACCCACACCAGAAAAAAACCTTATTCTTGTTCCTATTGTGAATATTCATGTTCTCAAAAGGTACATTTGAAACGTCACACGCTTTGTCATACTAGATTATAAAAGCTTGTTTATATTATGTTCCCGAAAGGAATATTTAAAACCTCGCATGCTAACCCCCTCTAGAGAAAAACCTTTTTCATGTTCTTACTGCAACCATTCATCTACACGTAATGCATAGTTTAAAACGTCACATGTTTACGCATACTGGAGAAAAACCTTATTCTTGTTCTAGCTGTAACTATTCATGTTACCGAAAGGAATATTTAAAACCTCACATACTTACCCACACCAGAGAAAAACCTTTTTCATATTCTGACTGCAACTTTTCGTGTTCTCAAAAAGGAAATTTAAAAAGTCACATGCTTACTCATACTGGAGAAAAACCTTATTCTTGTTCTAGCTGTAACTATTCATGTAACCGAAAGGATTATTTAAAATTTCACATGCTAACCCACACTAGAGAAAAACCTTATTCTTGTTCCTATTGTGAATATTCATGTTCTCAAAAGGTACATTTGAAACGTCACACGCTTTGTCATACTAGATTATAAAAGCTTGTTTATATTATGTTCCCGAAAGGAATATTTAAAACCTCGCATGCTAACCCCCTCGAGAGAAAAACCTTTTTCATGATCTTACTGCAACCATTCGTCTACACGTAATGCATAGTTTAAAACGTCACATGTTTACGCATACTGGAGAAAAACCTTATTCTTGTTCTAGCTGTAACTATTCATGTTACCGAAAGGAATATTTAAAACCTCACATACTTACCCACACCAGAGAAAAACCTTTTTCATATTCTGACTGCAACTATTCGTGTTCTCAAAAAGGACATTTAAAAAGTCACATGCTTACTCATACTGGAGAAAAACCTTATTCTTTTTCTAGCTGTAACTTTTCATGTTCCCGAAAGGATTATTTAAAACCTCACATGCTAACCCACACTAGAGAAAAACCTTATTCTTGTTCCTATTGTGAATATTTATGTTCTCAAAAGATACATTTGAAACGTCACACGCTTACTCATACTAGATTATAAAAGCTTGTTCATATTCCAACTGTAGTTAAGTAATGTAAAACAATAACATTACCTAGTAATTGTACGCTTCTGCCAGTATTATTTGTTCAACCCGGCCCCGTGCTTATCAGGTCATTCCGGCCTGAGATGGCGTTTGAGGTAAACAGTTCGCCAACACAAGTATGTTGATCCTTTAACCCGCGACGCACCATTTATTTTCATTCTTTGTCATCTGGAAAGCCATTTTATAAATTATCCACCGCGTATTTAATGGATTGCTTATCTTTACCATGCAGTTGTGTAAATTGTGTTGGTTACTGTTACATTTTGTCAAATTCTGAGTTATTTTAAAATCATTCTTAGATCAAAAAGTTGAATAATTTGTAGGAAAAACAAATATTCTCCTATTGAAAAAAAAAACTGTTTAACATTGGAATTTTGAAAAATGTTAGTCATCTGTTTTTTCTTCTCTCATCATGTAGAATCAACTCCTGAAGTTAGCACGCTTTTCCCCCGGAAACCTTATATATATATTTATCGGATATGACAGTAAAGAAATTCGGAACATAATAAATGAGATCTCAGAAAAAAAAACCTCTCGCAATATTCAATCGCCGAATGTTATCGGGAAAATATCTTAGTCTATGACGACCCAAAAACCTAAGCAGATCATGCCAAACATTAGTTAAGTAATATCGGAACGAACACAGCCAACAAAATCCTAAAAGCCACTAATAAAACTCAGAATCTCCTAACCACACGGGTAAAATAACAGAACTCTCCTAACCCCACACCCATATCCCCACGTAGGTCGTGTACGTCTCTAATTTATGTTAAAATTAATAAGTGACAGATGGTCGTTACATTCGATGTCATTGTTTAAAATTCTATGTATAAATGTTCAATCAGATTCTCACTACCCATCTGTTATGAAATATTATTTCATAAACTCAAGTAGGCTCAGGTAGGCTAATTTCGATAGGGTAATAAATTAATTATGTTTCTTGACAGGCAACACAGAGATGAGCGGTCGGTAGAAAGGGGGGGGGCGTTTCCTCACTCTTGTTATAGATCCGGCGGGACCCCGGTTCCGTAACGACAGTCGCGGAGATTATTAATTTAAAAACCGGATTACAGAACTTAATACAGTCAATAGTGAATCGATAGATTTTTACCCTGATGGGTTTGTTATTTTAAATATCCAACATGATATTGGAGTTATCGAGAAAGTGCGTGTTTCACATTTTAAAGCCATAACGGCGACATTTTGATCAGCATGTAGTATCGTCATATCGTCATATCGTATTTTTATTTCTGTCATTCTGACGTTTCAAAATACTAGGCATGACAAACGTTTATTTACATTGCTATGTCAATCAATAAATAACAGCTGATTTCAGAAATTTGTCATACAATACAATGTTTATTAAATGTAATATCTACATACTATCTTCATATCACAACCTATAAAATAACTGTCAAACTGGTACAAACCAAATATATCTTTCACCTGCTATATGAAGTGCTATATGATGATAGCACGGCAACTTTTTATTTGGTCTATTAAAAAAAAAGCAGATCAATCAAAAAATATTCTCCAGTACTGACATCTTTGAATTTATATATGCAACTAACATTACAAGAATGATTCGAAACCTAGCTGAATTATTTGGTTCGCGACACTGTTGTGTACCTACACATATGTTTGTTTTTTTTTAATTACATATGTGATTTACCAAACTTCTATCTAAATTCAAAATAATTGAAATCAATCATATTCAAGACAATCTTGAAAAATCGAAAGCGAATTTTATATTAAATATAATTTTAATTTGAAACGAATATTTGCTATTATTTTATAAAATGTAATTACGACATTCCAAGAATTCCTTTTGTTCACGATGTACTTGTCTGTCAGCGGCAACGAAATAAATTATTATTAAATAATTGCTATTCAACATTTACGAGGATTATAATGCATTTTCTAAAAATAGACTTGTTTACGATAAGCCTAATTGACTAGCATTATTATTATTAATTTAAAATCAGAAATAATGTTCACTTATTCTAATAAGAATAATTCACCGGAGTATTTTTTTAAAATACCAATCGGTATCTACATATTAATCGACAGTGGGATAAATTATTAATCGACAGTGGTCTCGATTATTAATCGACAGTGGTTTCGATTATTATCGATTTTTTTTTTCTCTTCTCATCTCTTTTATAATATTATTTTTTTTTAAAGAAAACAGGTATTACGAATTAAAAAAAAAAAATATTTATTTTTTAATTTAACATTTTTTTTTGGAATTAAATTTTTTTTTTCTAGAAATTGAATATTAACTAAAAGCCTCAAGATGTTGTCACCTATACCAAATATTAATAATTCATCAAAAGAGGAACTAATCGTAGAGCTGACATCAAGAAACATTATACCAACAACTACTTTCGAAAGTTTACGTAAACAGGCGCGTGATTTTAATAAAAAACTGAACAAATCCACACCTGTTGACTCAGAATTAATCGACACGGATTCTGAAGGGGAAACACAGGGACCGTATAAAATTATTAAACATACAAAAATTATTTACAAAGAACCCACAATAACAAACGTCGATAATTGGAAACTTAAATTTGATGGAAAAACAAATGTTAGAGAATTTCTTCTTCTTCTAAACGAGAAATGTAGAATCAAGAATGTCTCACACGAGAATTTAGTACGCGTTTTTCCGGAATTATTAGAAAGTGTTGCCTTATTATGGTTCAGATCCATTTATCGTGAAGATTTACAGTGGGACGAACTGTCGAAGTTATTGATAAAACAATTTGAAGGTAATGACTTACAGACAGACATGAAAATAAAATTGTTTAATATGAGACAGCCAAAGGACATGTCAGTGTTAGAATTCACATTAAATATGAAGGCGTTAAATAACATGCTGGACGCGAAATTACCAGATAATGAATTACTTAAACTTGCAAAAAAAGCTTTATCTCGCAAATATACAAATCTTTTAGTTTCTAGGGACATTGATACTTTTGAGCAATTAACCACACATGCCGGAAACCTTGAATCATTTTTAACATTAGACCAAGAATTTGCGTCTTCGTCTTTAGGTTTCGGAAGATCGGAAAATAAAAAGGCTTACGATAAAGGAGAACAGCAGGTTCCCTTTATTACAACAAATAATAATAATTATTATTTATTTCGACTACCATAATACGGGCGTGTGTCTAGTGTGGTAGTCGAAAAGCATGTAAAAACTGTACACATTAATATTTCATGAATAAAGGAAAAAAAAAAAAAAAAAAAAAATTGTAGACGCCCGTCGTACAATTTCAAACCACCGGTTGATAATAATAATAATAATAATTACAGGCAGCCGTCTTATAATCCAAGACCACCTATTGAACAAAATAAAAATAATAATCTTTATCATTCAGAACGCAATCGTGGTGTTCACAACACACAACACCCTTCTTATGAAGAACAGAGCAAGTCTAGAACTTTCACGAGGAAAGTTACTTGCCAATTTTGTAATATTCCTGGTCACTCTATTGATAATTGCAGAAAAAAGGCTGCGTTACCAAATAAATCCCGCGTTGGAGCACTTAATAATTCAGGATTAGGAAAATCAAAAAACTAGATGGGGGTCAATCTCGCCATGCCCCTTCCTGTCGCGAAAGGAAGAGGGAGTGGGAGCGTTGACTCCGTCTGGTTCACCAGTTCCTTTCGGTTCCTTCGTCCGAGGTAGTGGGCCCATTGCCACGGGAGGCGGAAACTGGAAAGGATGGTCGACCGTATGCTCGTATAAATATATTTAATGATTATTTTGATGCTTTGTTAGATAGTGGTGCATCTCTCTCGTGCTTGGGAGGAGACACCCATAAAATTTTTGTAAATTTAGGTATAGTATTAGATAATGTTAGAATTAGTGTTACGACAGCTGATGGAACGGCTCAGCCTGTCTTAGGGACAATGACGCTGCCGGTGATGTACAAGTCCATTACAGAGGAAGTTTTATTTTACGTCATCCCGTCATTGTCTCCAAATTTTATATTAGGAATAGACTCTTGGATGCAATTCCGCATCGCACCGGAGTTGTTTTCAAGAGCTAGTCAACCATCTTCGGAAGGCAAGATTAATGGGTTGCGGGCTATTAGGCCAGCCTCATCATTATCTCCGTCAGAGAATCGGGCTCTCTGCGGTGATCGATAAATTTAAATCCATTTCTTTTGAAGAACGCGGACTAGGTTTGACACATTTGGTCAAACATAGAATTGTTACCACAGGACCTTGCTGGAAGGGACTGGCCATCCTTGCCGAAGTACTCGGAATAAAACGTAAATAGTTTCATTTGTTATTTTTGTAATGTTCGGATTTTCACAGCCGGTCTGATCAACCGAGTTGGGAAACTCCAGCATTCTAGACAGACTTTGGTCCTGTCATACGTCCATTTTGTTAAAATCACTTAAGTAAACCGCGTGGGCGTGTAATGTGATTCAAATTGTTGCCACGACAAAACTTTTATATTATATATGTTATAAAACATTTATTTTTCGACTCTAGTTATGATACTCGAGTTGATTATTTCATATTATTCAAATACTACTATTTTTTCTACTTTATGTACCTTATTGCACGGTTCGGCCAAGCAGATGAAAGCAAGTAAAAAAAAAAAAAAAACTATTTTATATATGTGTTTTAGTTTGTAAACTTGAAATACTCGTTGACAACCACCTACTGTCAACTTGCGTTTCAAGCCCACTTGTTTACATTATGTTTAGTATGTAAGTAAGATTGGTTATGGTTGGAATAACCCCTGGATTGCACAGATGTATTGGTCTAGACATCTTTGCACTCTAAAGTATAACCAGATTTTCATTGTTTTTTTATGTTACTCTTCTTTATATTCAAAATACAAATGTCCATATTTTCTAATAAATTAATTGGTAACTAAGAAAGTTTCCCTAAATAATATATTAAATTAAATATCTGTTCTTATATACATACTGTTCAACTTGTTGTTGAGAGCACAATTACATTAAAATGTTTATTTAATTGATAATAGATTGCATGTTTTACCGATTACACCATAATTTTTATCATGGATGTATACTATAATACTAGCGCCTTTCCTATTGGTTAGGTTGTTGACATTCCTTATGGATTACCCTAGCTTACACTCCTGCGAGCGTGTAAAGACTTACGATTTCTTAAGAACATTCTGAGATTTGCATTATTACAATGTTTCTTTTTATGTAAAACTACTCTGTGAAAACTCACCCAAAGGACCGATTTAGGTAGAATAGGAAAGCTCTTAGAAGCGAACATTTTTCTTTCTCCTAAAAGGACGTAGATTCAGTGAAGTGAGGGCTGCTTGCACCCTAAAGTGTTGCCTAAATGGCTTTCTAGAACCCTACCTTGGGTCAGTGATGCTATGATGCATATAGTGTATAATTGATGTGCTAGACACACATAGGTATAATTTAAAATTAAGAATGTGTTGTCCAAAGAATAGTGTTTAGACTTATAAAACTAATGATGTTTATGCTGTAGATGTAACGTTAACGGTAGTCCAAGACATAAGTCAGATAATCTTCACCCAGTATTTTCAATGCTGCGGGTGTTGACGGACCCCGTTCACGGAACATTGGTTCACGGAACATTGGTTCACCTTGTTCTTTAGGTTAAGTTGCCTTAATTTTAAGTTTTTGGTCTTGAATGACGGCGTTGTTTTTATTTTATTTATTTATTGCATCTCACTATATATAAAACACATTTTTTCTCATAAAAATCAACCTCACTAGGACTGAGCCTGTATCGAGGTTAACAATTTACATTAGAGTGAAGCAAACATAAGAGTTATCACAAACATAAAGTAATTCTACATACAAACACAAAATATTTCAAAATTAAAGAAAAAATAAGTATTAGATGTGTTACCAGATGGGTAATTTGACAGTATATTCTAACAATATTTTAACCATAACTAATCATTATTCAAAAGAATAAGCAAAGTAGATGATAAAGACAGATAGGGTGACATTCAGTTTTAGTAAATGGGACTTATATAAAATGTTATTATTTGAGAAAGGACAAGGATGAAAAAATATTAAGACAGTCGTCTGTCAATACAAAAATCTTAATTAAATTTTTAAATTTAACTAAGGAATTGGTAGACTTAATATGATTTGGAAGAATATTAAACATAAGTGGTGCCTGATATAAATAATTTCTTTGACCAAAAGAAGTTTTAGTATGTGCAGCCACAAAGTTCAATGTAGAGCTAATTCTAGTTGTCCGCATTTTTTGTGTTCTTTCAGCAAATTTAATATTGATAAAAAATCGACAAAGTATTTGAGTGATATATAGCTGTTTTATACACATAACATTACATTCCTTATAAAGTAGGTTGTATGGATAACAGAATTTTTTTTTGTACATTACTTTAAGGATCAATTTTTGAGAAATATTTAGTGGTTCAACATTGGACTTAAGACATGATCCCCAGCATACTATGTTATAAGAAAGTCGAGATTGGACTAAAGCAAAATAGACAGTTTTTAATTTATCTTTGTCCAATATGTGTCGCAGTTCTTTAAAAATAAATGTAAGTCTCCTGATATTCTTTGTTAACATATCGATATGGTCATTCCATCTTAAAAATTTATCAATCTTTACACCTAGATACATGATACAATCTACACTTTCCAAGGGGTGGCAATTACAATTACAATTTAGCAGAAAATTATTTATAATTAGATTATGAGTGTCAGAAGGCTGACTTTTTGATGATATACTAAATGTCACATATTTAGTTTTTATTGTATTCAAAGTTAAGATGTTATTATTCAGCCAACTCTTTACTGCTCTTAATCCTAAGTCACATTTGTTAAAAGCATCTCTCCAGGTTTTACCTTCAAATATTAAAGCAGTATCGTCTGCGAAACTAACAATGTTACCTGGAATATATAAATTACACAAATCATTAATGTAGATTAAAAACAATATTGGTCCAAGCACACTACCTTGCGGAACCCCAAAAGAGATTGGTTTGCTATTGCTTAAATGATTATTTATCTCTACTTGTTGCGTTCTATCACTTAGATAGGATGTGAACCAGCCTAGTGCTGTACTATGAATGCCAAGAGAAGATAATTTTTTGAGGAGTAATCCATGGGACACCGTATCAAAAGCCTTTGATAGATCTAAGAACACAGCCAAAGCTTTGTTTCCATGGTCTAACGCACTAATGACTTTGGACAATACTCTCAACACTGCATCACTTGTTCCTATATTCTCTCTGAAACCAAACTGATTGCTAGAGAGTATATTAGAGTATGTTTCTAAGAAAGATACCAATCTCGACTTAGCCAATTTCTCTATTACTTTTGAAAGAGTATTGAGTAAGGATATAGGTCTGTAATTATTGACATCTAGACGATCTCCACCTTTAAAAAGGGGAATTACTTTAGCTTTCTTACAATGAGAAGGGAATATCCCACTCTCGAAGCTAATATTTACAAGGTGAGATATGGGACCAGCTAATTCGGACACATGCATTTTATACACCATAACACTTAAAGAATCAATACCGCACGAGAAAGACATTTTTAAATCATTTATCACATTTGTGACTTCAGAAATGCTAGTTGGTTTAAAATAAAAATTGTCCCCTGTAACGTGATGTTCAGATTTAAAATTATTCACAAGACACATCTCACTAGTTTTATTAGCACTGCACAAATTATTAGCGAAGCTTGGACCAATGTCACTGAAGAAGTTATTTATATGATTAGTAATTGTATTTGGACTCTCTTCCATTGAAGTAATAATATTATTAATTTTCAATTTTTTTATGGTAGTTTGTTCCTTTTGTAAGTTGATAGCCTCCTTTATAATCTTCCACTGTTGTTTAATGTCACCATTGACTTCATCCAATTTTCTTCTGTAGTATGCTTGTTTTGTTGTTCGTATTATCTTTGTACACCAATTCCGATATCTTTTTATATCTTGTGAACCCACCATCTTGCCGGGCAAGATGGGTGCGATTGGAATCATAATGAACTCATTCGTATTGTATTTTATTTTATGTTTATTTCTAGTAGTGTGTCTACTACATTACAAGTTTTAGTTATTAATGCAAATATTTTTTTTTCTTTTTTAGAACACCCGGAGGATTGACCTGAACAGATTAGGATTAGGTCAGTTAGATAAACATGTTTGAGGGCAAACATTTGTGTGGTGACGGGGGTAATGTTATGAAATATTATTTCATAAACTCAAGTAGGCTCAGGTAGGCTAATTTCGATAAGGTAATAAATTAATTATGTTTCTTGACAGGCAACACAGAGATGAGCGGTCGGTAGAAAGGGGGGGGGCGTTTCCTCACTCTTGTTATAGATCCGGCGGGACCCCGGTTCCGTAACGACAGTCGCAGACATTATTAATTTAAAAACCGGATTACGGAATGTAATACAGTCAATCGTGAATCGATAGATTTTTACCCTGATGAGTTGTTATTTTAAATATCCAACATGATATTGGAGTTATCGAGAAAGTGCGTGATTCACATGTTAAAGCCATAACGGCGACATTTTGATCAGCATGTCGGTAGATCGAAATCGACAATTAATCGGAGCCATCTCTGGGTTGACCGTGGTCGCGGATATAAACCCATCATCCTGGGCCTTGTACAGGCATGTTATTAATATTCTGGGCCGAGCCTTAGTTAATCTCGCCGAGCAAATCTTTGGGCGGGTGTCGATTGGTGCCTAACGCACGAGAGGGCCAGCGCGCAACAGCAGAATATTCCGAAGGAGGGATGAGAGGCATCCGACTTGCCTCGGATCGCACCGATGCATTCCTCACCGTCATGGATTTCCCATCTTCAAGAATACCTAGCCAAGTTTAGATAGTCAGAGTAGTTTCATAACACGGTCGATCTCGGGTGAATGTCTTAGTTTAAATATTGGTATGATCAGACATTTAAATATATAATCAGTGTGCAATTTAAACAATTAAACTGTTTTATTTAATCATCACATCACCATGTGACACAATAGCATGACAGCGGTGCCCACCGCCCGCGAGGTAAGTTTCATGATCCGAAAGGAGCTGGCGACGCGTCGGACGGACATAGCATGATAGAAATATCATACTTTGCCGCTCTATTCATTAGAAAAGTTTGTCTGACGTGTCATTAACTCTAAACCAACATAACACATCGTTGCTGTAAAGATTAAAATGTACATTGGAAGTTATTGTTGGAGATAAGATATTTTATACATTTGTTTTATATTATCTTTGTTCAGTTTGGATTGTGGATTCCAAATTGGCGAAGCGTACACCAGTGTACTTCTGAATAATGCGAAATTTAATATTAAGATTGTACTAGGATTACTATAAATTTTTCCTATATGTCTTTAATGTGAATTATAAATTTAATTTTGCTATCAAGATAAACGCCGAGGTCTTTAAATTCCCTTTTAAAGATGAAAGGTTCAATGTTAAGTTTCTAAATATATTTGATTACTGTCCTTTTCTATCTCCTGTATTTGTAATTGAACATCTATTTTTACCAATGCATTAGTGGGTAAGTACTTTCTTCTAAATTCATATTTTGGCTCTGTGCATATGTGTATATCCGTGTCCATTTCCCCTTTCGTTTGTTCTACTTAACCTCCCTTTTGGGTAAAGATTTGTATGTGGTACTTATAATAATGTTATTTTAATAGTGTTTTGTGAATCAATTTATAATTTTTATATCAAAATACCAATGTAAAATTGTACCTCTTAACTCCCACATATGTATTGTAAGTTTTTCTCGTCCTACAATGAGTTTTGTAACTCATCGGGATTGCTCTAGCAAAAAAAAAATACGTTAATTATTTTTATATCTGAAATGGTTGTTCTTAAAAAATTCTATTTTCAATTTGATAATAATATTATTATAAACAAAAGGATAGCTTAGCAGTTGGTTCTAGTACTAGCCCTTAAGTATGTAGATTTTTTTTTTATAAAATAATATATTGCGATCATTTTAATAAGTTATAATTTTAAAAAATTTATTACATTATATAATAATGACAACGCGATCAATTTCTAAGCCTGCCAGCAATCCGGAACTTCTGCAATTACTGGACAACAAGTTTGAAGACTTCAAAATTCATTTCCTGGAGAAAACCTTTAAGGAATTTAAAAACACTATGGTCTAAGTCATAAAAAATGAATTCAAGGAGGAAATTAACGAGCTTAAAAAGAAAGTGTTCCATTTGGAAAAACAAATTGAAAGCAACGACCAATTTAATCGTTCAAATTACGTCATTATAAGTGGGATCCCCGAAACCAAAAACGAAAATGTGTACGACATTCTCTCCAAAATTAGTGCTACCGCTGGTTGCAATATCACCCGACAAGAAGTGGATTTCGCCAGCAGAATTGCTCCCAGAAAAAATCATGATGCAAATAATGGTAAACCAAGGAACATTGTCGTCAAATTAACACGCAGGTACCTCAAAAATGAACTTATAGCTGCAATAAGAAAGAGGAAAGGGATGCTCGCTTCTGAATTACAGCTCCCTGGTGCCGGTAAAATATACATCAACGACCATCTAACCCCAAAAAACCAACATCTGCTGAAACAATGCCGCTACATAAAAATAGCCGGTAAAATTCGCTATTGTTGGGTAAGAAACTGCAAAAATATTTACTCGTATAAGCGATTCAACCCCCATAATCCTATCAACATTGAAGTCAACACAAGATGCACATTCTACCAGATCAACCGGCCCTTTAGGAAATATATAAATCTAACATTATTTAATTACTGTACAAAGTCACTAAATAACACGATTTACACGATCTGTCACTACTCTCATGAATTATTACAACCTGCTTAGTACACAAAACTATTACACACCATTGGAAGTAATTGTGTTATTTTGACACAAATGTTATGTTTACAATCAATTAACCTAATCATAAATGAACTTCTTAACCTAATTCTGTCAATATCTGATACCATAGACAAAATCATTTACCACAAACAAACAAAAAATTCTCATGTTCAAAATTGCCCCTTTTCAAAGCATAATTACTTAATAAAACATAAATTATTTTCACATCAATTTTACAAAAAGACATATTTAATAATGCTTAATATATACTTTCAAAATGCATTCTAGCAAAACGGCAATAACATTTTACTATCAAAATGTTCGTGGTTTGAAAAGCAAACTAAATGATTTGCACTTCGAAGTGCTCAGTTGCAATTATGATTTAATTTGTCTTACAGAAACATGGTTAGACTCCTCAATCTATCACCATGAAATAGTAGATGATCGATATAATATTTACAGACGAGATAGGGACACATCGAGTTCTTTTAAAAAATGAGGTGGTGGAGTTCTAATACCCATAAAGAAAGAAATGACATCTATCACAGTCCCAACACACAGCTCAAAATTTACAGAAGATTTATGGATTAAATTTAAATTGCATGAAACATCTAGGCAAACCATCAACTTATGTTTGGCGTATTTGCCTCCAGATATACCAATCGAAAATCTTACAGATTTTTTCGAAAAGTGTCAAACAACATATAATAATTTATCTTCAGAGGATGTAACAATAATAATGGGTGATTTTAATGTACCATCTATGCAATGCCCACTAAATGTCAATGAAATTCACACCAGAGCAGTCATTTCTAATAGCCAAAAATCAATATCCCTACTAGACTTTCAAAATTTGACTGGACTTAATCAGTTCAATCACGTCTCTAATAATATTGATCGAATTTTAGATTTAGTGTTTTCCAACCATCACCTTGAAATTCAAATTGCTTCACATGTGCTATCTAAAGTTGACTCCTATCATCCTCCCATTGAATTCGATTTTCTAATGTCTAAATACAGACCCCTACCCACCAACCCAGATCACATCAAATATAACTTAAAAAAAAACGGACTACACTAAATGCAATGAAATGCTATCACTAAATAACTGGAACGATCTTAATACTCTGAATTGTAATGACTCCCTACTACATTTTTATAACTTATTATGGCTATTAATTGAAAAACACACTCCGCGATTAAGAAACAGCAACAAAAGGTTTCCAATTTGGTTCAGCAGTGCTTTGATCCACCAACTCAGAGAAAAAGAAAAGTTTAGAAAGAAGTGGAAAAAATACAAAAATCAATGTGACTATGACAGTTTTTCCATCTTGAGGGCTAGAGTAAAATTATCCATACGTACCTGCCTTAAAGCCTATGTAGATTCAATAGAAAATTCTCTCCTTAACAGTATCAAAAATCTGTCAACCCTCATTAAATCGAAAAGAGTTTCTAATTCTCTCCCAAAAATCATGCATCTCCACGACAAATCAGCAACAAATGGCAAAGAAACATGCGAACTCTTTTCTACTTACTTTTCTTCTGTATTTAGCTCACAATCTAATTCTAAAAATGACTCTTAACTTTCATTCCCAGTCTATAATTATCCACTATCTCATATCAAAATAACCCTAGACGAGGTCAAGGTGAAATTGAACACTCTCGATATCAATAAGGGTTCCGGTCCAGATGGAATTCCTCCACTATTCATTCGAAATTGTGCAGATCAACTTGCAGCACCTTTACACAAATTATTTGTCAAAAGTCTGAACGAAGGGGTATTTCCAGATCTGTGGAAAGTTGCACACATCATTCCGATCCATAAGTCTGGCAGTAAAAACGATGTAAAGAACTACCGTCCTATCAGCCTTTTATCTTGTTTTGGCAAAATATTTGAGTCCATTGTAACTAACTAACTAACCATCACGCCGTTTCCCCGCAGGGGTAGGCAGAGAGGACGGACCGCCAAACAACTCGGTCTTGGCACACACTCCTTGCCTCATTCACATTCATACATCGTCTCATACATACTCTTCTATTATTCTGACTTCTCTTCGCTGGAAGCACTGCCAGCCGCAATCAGACACAACCATGCTTTCTTCTTCTCTGAGACCAGTGCTTTAATCTCATCATCCCACCATGCATCACCTTTCTTCCTACCTTGCGTACTTATTCCACAAACCTCCCTAGCTGATTCACAAAGACACACTTTTATGTGGTTCCATGTTTCGTCTATGCTTAGACCATCCATTTCCTTCGCATTCAATCTTATCTCTGCACAATTCACATACTTACTTCTCACATTATCGTTTTGCAGTTTTTCTATTTTGACTCTTGTCGGAGTTGGTACCGTTTTCACTTTAGAGCGCCAACCGCGAAAGAGGTTTACTCTCGACACTACAAGAAAGTGGTCAGTTTCGACCTCAGCCCCTCTGAAAACTCTTGTGTCCTCGGTAACAGCTCTCAACCTAGAGTCATTTACTACAAAATCAATAATTGACCTCTCATTTCCTCTTTCCCACGTATATTGGTGGATACCTTTATGATCGAAGAAAGTATTCGACACAAACAGGTTCCACTCTAAACATACTTCAAGCATTCTGTTCCCGTTGTCATTCGTTCTTTTATCCCCAAAAATACCTAAGACCGAATCAAATCCGTCACGTCTAATTCCCACCCACCCATTCAAATCGCCGGCCATTATAATCCTTTCGTTCATATTTTTTAGTCTCATTACAACATTCACACCAGTCCAAAAATCATCTTTCACTTCATCGCTTTCAGAATTAACAGGGGCGTAGCAAATAACAAGAAACACCCTTGTCAAACCGATTTTAAATCTGATCCACATTATTCTCGGACTTACACATTCATACTGCAACATACATTCAATCATTCTGGGAGACAGTAGCGCTGCAACACCTTGACAAGCCCTCTCAGTATCTGGTCTCCCAGACCAAATGACGAGCCTATCATTATGCTGCATTGTACCGCTACCTTTTTTCATACTCTCTGTTATACAAAGTACCTACGTCCAAACATTTGCTCACCATAGTATCACACAGTTCGTTCATCTTTCTTTCCATTCCTCCTCTAATGTTCCATGTACCAAATCGACATTGATCACGTTCCGTCCTCCTCTTTGCGCCACCGAAGGGTTGGCGATGTGATGGATAGCGAACCTCATCGACATCTTTGTCGGCCATTCCCTTCCAAGTACTACTTAAACATCTTACTTATACAACTTATCATATCGTTACACACATAAAACAAATAATACATATTTATACGCTTAATATAACATTTAACTTAAACAAATAAACTACCACTAAAAATATATATGTTATCACTGTATAATTGTTTTAAAACACTCCATGTAGACAGCAAACCAAAGAGCGCGGTTCAGTCCGATTTCATCCTTCATTTCCGATGTCATTATTCCACGCGCGGAAGGGCACGAGCGGTGGGGAGCGGAGGTTGCGGCAGGGGTTGCATGAGTCGCCAAATGACTCTCTTCTTGTGCGGGTTAAGGGTAGATTCCGAGAAACGACGATTCTGTGGCCTAAGCAATGTCATATGGCCCACACACATGGCCCACATTCTATAACGGCACTGTAGAAGCACTGTATGCGTCGGACAGCGGGGTTTGCAGTATTGGTGCGGGTGGACGAGGGGCAAGGGGCAAGGGCCGAAGGGATGGTCACATCTGGTGAATGTTCAAAGCACTGGTCTCGTATTATAGGCACAGGAATTCACACATCTTAGGATTAACAATATTATTTGTCACATTTTCTTAAAGTCGCTATACGTCCACACTGGTCACAGTGTCCCAGAGTCCACTGTATAAAAAGCAATATTTAATCATGTAACACACATACTTAGCCCTTTCCAACATGGCTTTGTAGCTAAACGATCCAAAAACACTAATTTAATCGAGTATATGGACTTTCTGTGTAAATCAATGAATAAAAAAACACAAGTAGATGCCGTATACACCGATTTCAGTAAGGCTTTCGACAAAGTTAGTCACCCTATCTTAATGAATAAACTGGACAAAATCGGCATACACGGAAATCTGCTTCGTTGGTTAGAATCATATTTATCAAATAGAAGTCAATTAGTTACTGTTAACGGTTTTAACTCTTCCCCAATATTAGTTACGTCGGGCGTTCCACAAGGATCACACCTTGGACCCTTGCTTTTCTTAATCTTCATTAATGACCTTACATGTAAACTCCACTGTAATTTTTCTCTATACGCTGACGACCTCAAGATATATAAAGCAATTAAATCTATGGAAGATTGTGAACTCTTACAACAAGACCTTAACACATTATCTGCCTGGTGTATTGACAATGAAATGGAATTGAATATAGCTAAGTGCAAAGTTATAAATTTTACCAAGAACACCAACAAAACTCTATACTCATATAGCATATGTGGTCACAATCTAGAAACAGTTGAATCGATCAGAGATTTAGGAATTATATTTGACAACAAACTAACGTTCAACCAACACATAGAATACATTGTAAATAAATCAAATAAAGTACTAGGTTTTATTGTAAGATCAACTAAACTGTTCAAGAACTCTAACAGCCTAATAATTCTATTCAATTCGTTAATCCGTAGTGTTCTTGAGTATGGGTCAACAGTATGGAATCCACATTACATTACACAAGTATCCAGACTTGAATCTATCCAAAGAAAATTTACACGGATTTTGTCTTATCAATCAGGTGTCTACCATCTTCTAAATGGGTATGAACAAAGACTTACATATTTCAAACTAGAGAGTTTAGTTAAAAGACGAAATATAAATGACCTCTTAATGCTTTACAAAATTGTGAATAATCGTGTAAATAGTAAATTAGTCAATCAAATCAATTTTTACGCCAGGCCCAAATATACTAGAAATATTAACATATTTTGGACCGAAATTTTTGCCAATAACACTGGATATTTTAATCCTATGTCTAGAATGTCTCGACCAAATAATGATCTTGCTAAAACACACACTGTCATAGATATTTTAGCAAATAATATAACTTGTTTCAAGAAATATCTCCACGATTTCTGTACTTAGAATAATAGTTCTGAAAAAAAAGAACAATAAATAAATAAAAAAAATGTTTAGTGGTTTAGAATTTTTTTTTAATATATACTCTTTAAATTTTTCTACTTATTATGTGCTTCAATCTTTGTAATTTAAGTTTTAAGTTTTGTATATAAATACTGTCATTGTTTTACATGTTTGCTTATGTGAATGTGCAAATGTGATTGCTGCAGACACATTAGTCTAGGGATATTTATAATTGTATTTTTATTTTTTTTGTAATCCATAATTAATGTATCTATAAATATCCTGTTTGTGTCTCGAATAAAATAAAATAAAAATAAAAAATATATTTTTTAATTATTTAGAAGATAAGATTGTTTTAACAGTCGTGCAATAAGTTTTGTAAATATACTGGTACTATTCGACGAGTTTAAATTTTCCTTAACTTAATTTAAAACTCCACAAAAAATCATCATTTACCAAAGAAATTGGAAAAACGTATTACTTTTTTTTCTGACTTGTGTATTAAAAATAATTTTAATTTAACATTTTTCGTGAAGATATTTGGGGATGTTGTAAGGAGAGCAGCCTGCTGAAATATTTAAATGGATGGCCGCAGTCACAGGTGTTGAATTAAAAGGCGATGACATCCTCGACAGCGAGAAAATTCCGGACCGACGACCTGGAGTCCCCCCAAAATTCCACTTCAGATTTACCAACCCCCAATAAAGACGACAGATTCTACTGAACAAAAACAACTAAACACAATCATAACACAAGGAAACGGATTCCAGAAGATTTTTATTAGTGAAATCCTTGGTCCTTCTTTTAAAGATCTTCTGTGGAGGTCTAAAACAAAGGCAAAAGAAATGGTCTTCAAATATGTCTGGTACAAAGACTGTGAAATAATGATTAGGAAAAATGAAGACGACAGGCAAATACACTACATCAAACACTCGGATTATCTTAAAATGATGAGTTTCTTTGAATGAGAGTCCCACTTTTACCGGTCAGTCACTGGGTCGATTCCCCCACTATTGGTGAGTCATATATTATTATATGCTTATTTTTCGCACTGTAACAATAATCACCTCCTACACTTTCAATAAAAGGTTGATACCCTCAGTGATGGCCACGGATTAGTGCAGCTCTAATTCAAGCCAATTAAACTACTTTTTTGTTCAGTATAAATTATAAAATGGCTATTTATCACGTATATGAAGTACAAGGTAAACAAATCAACCCTTTACTACATCAGATTCGGCAGATATTATGGCAGAGGTAAAAGGCATATTTTGCGAAGTTCAGGCACAAATATTTAAATGTTTTACGATGACCACCTAAAGAACTAAAACTTTTCTGTATACTTAGTTTATAACTGATTTTATTTATTTATGTACCAACAATTTGACTAAAAATAAAGTAATATTTGGGGTCATTTAAAAAGCTAAAACGATTCTCCAGAAAAATAGGCAATTCACGAACACAACAGTCGTATATCAAATGAGTTTTATATCGTTTATTAATTAAACAAAATTAACTTTTTTAATATAAAAAAAATTATGCATAAATTAAAAATCAAAATAAATCAATAAAAAAATCTGCAAACATAACAGTAAAAAACATCCTCTTATTAAAAAGTTAATACACCATGAAAATACATTAAGTAAACTTAATTAATTTTTTATTGAGTTAGTTAATTCATGTTACAAAGTTTGTATATTGTTACCCATGTACAATTAGTGATATGTCACATTCTCAGTCATCCATTCTTTACATTTAACAGTTTGAATTATTCTCGATTTCTGTAAATATATTACAAAATATTACCGTACAACTTTTTTAGACTCAATATTATGAGCATTTCATTCAAAATAATAATAAAAATATATGTTTTTTGGCATTCAGTTATTGAAAAGTTAATTCAAATATCAAAAATATGAACAAGTTTAAAATTCTCATTTGAGAACATGAAAAGCTGCAGTAGAAACATGAAAAACGTTATTCTCCGCTGTGGTGCGTATGCGACTTTTAATTTTTTGCGTATGTGACTTTTCAAATTTCCTTTTCGAGAAAATGAATAGTCACAGTCGGAACATGAAAAAGGTTTTTCTCCGGTATGGGTTAGAATGTGAGCTTTTAAATGTTCCTTTCGTGAAAATAAAACGTTGCAGAAGGAACATGAATGAAGTTTGTCTCCAGTATGGGTGAGAATGTGACGTTTTAAAGTTCCCGTACAAGAACACGAAAAGTTCCAGGACGAACACGAATAAGGTTTTTCTCCAGTATGTGTACGCATGTGAATTCTTAAATATCCCGTTTGAGAACACGAATAGTAGCAGTAGGAACATGATAAAGGTTTCTTTCCACGGTGCGTATGGTTATCGTCTGTAAAATATGGGAATAAAGCTCAATAAATACGTATCTTAAATGAAAACGGAAATAAATTAAACGAATTTAGTCAAAAAAACGATTTTACCTGTAGTCTGGGTAATATTTTTAGCGTGCTCTAAGCATTCCTTTTTAACATCAGGAAGATCTATGTCTATTTCCGTATACGTAATTCCCCCTCCACATACTCGCGGGGTTTCTGGTTCTGCCTTGATGCGAACAGTCTCCATATTAAGAGGGCGCCTTCCGTGTAAAGAATTTAGATTTGGGTAACACCCACAAAAATAACAATATTTAGTTTTAAAAGAATTCGACAGAGGTGCCACTGTCTGAATTCGTATTAGGAATAATTTTGGGGATTTAATAATTTAAATGACGGAATTAAATTACCGATATCTATTGCCATTTTAGAAAAACAAACCCATTTTTAGTTAGCACCGAGCAAATTATAAAAAAGTTGAAATGAAGATGGTTCTCAAAATATGGGTTTATTACGGATTTAATTAATTAAATATTTTTTTTAAATTTTACCAAAAAGTAATTTGTATAGGTATAAAAAATTACTTTATTTTACTAAAATACTACATAAAATACTTTAAAAAAAGTTAATTTATAACTTTTATTAAATCAATTAATATTTATACATCAATAAGGTTTTTCTTATATGGTTAACTTTACAGGGTGTCCGGAGGTAAAGTGCTCAAACTTCAGGAGGTTATTCTAAATGCTAGTATAAGTAAAAAAGAAATGGAAATTTTTCGAATTTCCAAATTTTTTCCAATAAAATTTAATTTCCAAAAAAAGAAGAAATTGTTTTTTTTTTCTTTACAAAAAAATAAACTTTTTTACCCGAAAACTATCTTAAAATGTTGAAATTCCAAAAAAGTTTTTTTTTTCTTTTTTACTTGTACTATCAAGTAGAATCACCTCCCGAAGTTTATGCACTTTACCCCCAACATCTTGTATAATATGCGTAATATAATATTTATACACATGTAATATCTACTTTTGTACATTTATATAAATTATATACGCTTCCATTTTTATGCTCATCAAATTTATTATATTATAAAGATAGATAGAAATACCCTTAGTGCCTCCTAAGGACTTACAAATCAGAAGACCTTTTTGTAATTATTTATTTATTCATTTAAACAATTCAATAATTATAAAGAGTAATAAAACATGTAGGTATGCAACATAAAATTATATTCTAAAATGTGAAAGGGGCTTTATTTATTAACATTTTTATGAAATTACTTCTTTTAATAGTTTAAGCTTTCAGTGAACTTTCAATTTTATTTTTAACTTCTCTAAATATAATATGTTTAAATTGTCAAATATTATTTAATCACAAAAACAAGATTCACTCAAAATGAAGGATTGGTGGTTCCGAAATGTTCCCATAAATACGGTGAACGAACCCTAAACTATAAACTTATTACCCTAAACATGCTTCGAGCGGAATGCGGATCTGGAAACCTTATCGTCAATCTGAGCAAAGAGTTGGCCTAACGTCAAAAAAACTGTTGGAGTGTGACATGTGTCGCGTCAAATTTACAGTCATGGCGATAAACTGTAAAAAAATAAAGTAATAAATAAAAAAATAAATATTTCGCAACACAATAATTTCATCGAAAATCTTAAATCCGTTTCACCTTTCTACATTTTCTATATTCTCCTTAAGAGTATAATCCTTAGGTAATGCCTTTTCAGATTGTTCGTGGAAGCTAGAAAAAAATAAAATCATTGATTATAACTGCACTTCAAGTGACCTTTTAAATAACAGTAAAGGGCTCAAATGATTTTATTATTACCTCCGTGCTTTAACATTTTTACAAGACTCGGGCAAAAGATTCTGTAGCGGAGTATAGATTTCACATCTGAAACATAATTAAAGAGTTTATTGAAAATAGAACACCTAGGTACGGTTAGTTAAAAAACGTACAATAAAGTTAATGCTGGGTAGAAATTGTACACTTGACATTCAGGACAGGTTCACTCCCTCCTCCTCAAAAGAGACCCTCTACACAGCATTCTCAAAGATGACACAGGCTCTGAGGGAAATTATTTTCTTGAGGGCCTCCTTCCGATATAAAAAAATAACATCACTGAATTAAATTAAACTCCCCACAGTTTCAGAACTTTCAATGGCTGTTTTCGCTCGCACGTCCGTTATTTTTTTTCTGGCGGCTTGCACCGTCGAGTATTGGAATAGATGGCTCATATATAATTATTACATATTATATTATGTTTCGGACATCGTTACAGTGTCCATCATTAGAGCAGTTGTGAAGTGACGCGTGTGTTTTCGTACGTAGAAAGTTAATTCACAAATAAATCACGATCGTATAGGTATTCCTCAACAAGAAAAATAAATTAATAAAAATTTGCCCCGTAATTTCTAATGCATTGGAATTAGTTTTATTTCCCAAAGTACCTATTCTGAAAAAAATAAAATAATAACTTTTTACTACACAATACATAAATAAAATATGAATTATTAATATTTATATTAAATTATCGTTCATAATAAATATAAACTTATAAATCAAATATTGTATTTTTTTCTTCTCACCTATTAGATAGGATATAATTTTATGAGATATCATTTTTTCTTTGAAATACCGGATGTCTTTCGTGTATTTCCCATCTTTGAAAAAACAATATTTATTAACTGATAAACTTTACACGCGTAAAAATTATCTTTATAGATTCAAATATTTGCACGTAATCGCATGTCTGTAGATCATAAAACGTTGAACGACACGTCTGCCCCCAAAGCCCTCTAGTCGGCGAATGAAGTATTCAAAGAAAGATAGGTTAATCTTCAAGTCAGAGCGAGCGGGCAATAATAAATATGATTTAAAAGCAATAGGCGTAAGCGACAGTTGTGAAAATATTTAATTAAACACGACTTATTTACAATAGAGCAAAAATTTCTTTAAACACATCTTAAGTAGCATTTAAAGAAGCAATGTGAATTTTTTCATACCTTTAACTTGAAATATAACAGAAACAAATGTGTAAATAATAATTTTTGGAGCATACTTTGCAATTTTTTTCTATCGAGGGAATTTTATGTAATTAACGTTTCGGCCCTAAATGTATTCAGATAATATCTTGAAAAATAGCATATATTTTTTTAAGAACTTAGATACTTAAAGTGTTCAAGGGAAATATGATATAAATCGGTAGAATATCGGAATTCCGGCCCTTAAATAAATACATTCTTTTATTTGTATTTTACAGAAGTGAGGAACAAATTAAAATAAAAGAGAAAATATGTAAAGGACTGTGGAAATTGAAAAAAAAGATAAATGGAAAATCATTTAAAAAAATGATTAAATCAGAAGGATGCGGGTTCAATTGATCCATGAGCGGCATTTATTTTTTCTTAGAATTATTTTTTTTTTAAATATATGGGTGTTTCAGACTAACAATTATTGATAATAATAATTTGTTAGTATAAATTCAATTAAAAATAAGAAAATAAAAGTTAAAATTCATGTTATGCTATTTTCCAATTATGTCCTAATCCTGTTTCTAAATTTCGCTAATAAAAAATTAGTTAACGTTAATTAAGAGTTAATCTCAAGTGACCTACCAGGTAAGTATGGTACTGTATATTATCTCCATAAATAGTTAGTAATAACATAGATCATTGTAGAAATGTATTATATATATTTTAACAGCGCCCCTGAGGTGATTTTGAACAAAAACGGTGCTATACAAATCATCCAAATATTATTATTATTGTGATTATTTATTTTTTATTAACTCCCTGAAATAAGTAAAATTATACCAGAATAGTCTCTCGGAAGAAAGAATAATTTACAGCAAAAATACATACTTATACAATGGAAAAGAAACATTTAAGAACAGAATATAATGGACTAGTTAATTGTGTGCGAATGCATTCATCCAAACATTGAAAGAACACTAAATATTATGCGGCCCATAAAGTAAAGGTCACACAGCATTAAAAATATGCATAGTATAAAAACCTAGACATGCCATCATGATATTGTATAACATGCATATTTATTAATTTACAGTTTAAAAAGGAAAGAAAAGAAAAATTGCGGCCTCGCTGGATTACCTCGTCGTAAGACCACAATGTACATTTGTTAGTATATCATGTAATATAATGTAGATAATTGTGAAGCCAGAAAATATTTCATAAGAATTGTGTACATAAAAAAGAGAAAAATGATTATTATTAATATGAATACATTAAAGAATTCACCCAGTAGACAGTGAACAGATATTACTTCTTCCTGCCTCAACAATCATCTTTTTTTTAATCCGCTAAAGTGGCAATAGGTATGTATAAATTGTTATTATTATTTCTAGTTAGTGGTTTAAATACGTCTTTATGGTTTGTAATAATAATTTGTTATTATTAACGCCCTGAAAAAAGTCAGTAGACAGAAAAAACAGCTTGAATTATATGAGTTGACAATGGAAAGGGAGTGAATGGATATATTATATTTACTGTTTTGTGATTGTAAATACTTTCTCCGGAGAAATTTATAAGAAAAATACATACTTTTATACTATGGAAGAGAAACAGAAGAATTAAGAAAATATAATGCACTAGACTATTATGATATAATGGAATAAAATTATATGCCAAAAGTTACAGATCAACTAGCATTAAGAATTATTATTTGTAGGGATGGGAAAGATACATAAAACACGCATAAGATAATGTTAAGAACAAATAAATAATCAAAAAACAGAAAATCCTATCCTATAATCCTAGTCCCTACGTTCTAGTAATTTAATTTCTAAACGCAATTTTTGTATTTTAAATAATCTTTCCTTTTTTTCTAAGTGACTATTTTTTAGTAATGAGTCATTCAATTCAATCTTTCTTTTTCTATCCGATCGCTCACTTTCGATTGTCAACTTGTGCAATTCAAGCTGTTGTTGCATTCTTGCAGCTATTTAATTTTTTTGCTGCAATAAAATATCAGTTTTGAGGGCATCTGCTTTTTCCTTGGAAAGAATTTTCAGTAGTCTCTCACTGCACAGTTTATCAATCTTGTTCCTCAGGGCCTTTGGTGAGACTGTATTATTTTTTGTAGTTAAACCTTAAGAATAGTTATATAAACTTACTATTATTCTTACACGTTCATATTTTAAGGTGGTTCAGAGGTAGAGGTGAAAACAATTATTTAAAAAAATTTCATCCAACTTCAGTTAATCTAATTTTTAACTACTGATTGTTAATATATTGCATAGTCATTGAATAAAATTCGCTTGCATTTTAGAGGGCGGGATATAGGTTGGCGGATTGAGGTTTCTGGGGCGCTGCTGTCAAACACCATGAGAAAACATTAACTAATCAGATTATTATCTTAAATAAAGCAACGATAGTGAAATATAAATGTTTTTCATTAGAATCTGTTTCTTTGAAAGCTTGTATAAAGTCAGTCAACAATTCGCTTACATTTAAAAGGAGAGGAAATTGCTTTTAAGGTTGAGGTTTCTGCTGTCAGCTGCTGGATTTGGATGCGTTAACAACATAAGAATTTATTAATTAATCAGAAAAATATCTTAAATAAAGCAACGATAATGTATAATAATTGCTTTACACTACTCTCTACTGATAGTTTGTTTGAAAATTTGTATAAAATCATTCAACAAATTCGCTTACATTTAAAAGGAGAGAAAATAGGTTTTTGGATTGTTGGTTCTGGGGCGGTGCTGTCAATGGGGTAGGAGTTGGAAAAATGAATTAATCAATCAGATTATCTTAAATGAAGAACTGATATACAATTAGGAAACATTGTAAGATCTTACATGCAGTTGGTAAACTGCCGTCAACACCATACAAAAGCTCAGCTGTGGCGCTAACCAAACTCCCACCTTCTTCCACCACCAGCTCCAAAATGCTGATGTCATCGACAAACGAGTCCGTCAATCGAAGTAGGTCCTGCTTTATTGGTGCTGCACCTTCTTCTCTCTGCTACCGTCCTTGAAGCATTATTAAAAGTCAATTAATAAACATACATACCTGCATGAATTAAACAAAGCAACCAATTACTAAATAAAACAGTTCCAACCTGCCTCGCCCGATGCTTCAAACCGAGCTCGGAGCTGTTTGACAGAATCCATCGCCATTGAAATCGGATGCAAGAGTAAGCCATGTCGCCTGTCGTTGTTTGAAGATGACTGCGTCGGTCTTTTTGTTGGTGAGAATATACTTCGATCGCACTCAGCCGCAGAAAAATTGCATCGTTTCCTAAAAACACATTTCATATTTATAAGTAATAAGATCGTACAAGCAATCGCTGATATAAACTTAAATATGCACGTGAAATATTATATTTAATAGGTCAAAATACACAAATCCATCTTCACGTTTCTTACGGATATTTTTTTTATTTTAATATCAACGGTATAAAATATACCATATACAGTAAATTATAAACAGTGACATCAGAAAATAAACAATTAACATAAACTATAGATGGATATAAAAAGTTAGAGATACAAGTACCCGCAAAAGTTATAGGTAGATTAGGTTAGATTAGTATTGATTGAAATATATGATAGTATAGATACATGATATAATATATTACAATAGCTAAAATGTATGCATTTATATTCAGGATTTGGTTGAAAGTAGTTGTGCCAAGTGCCAATCAAGCTGTTGGTTCACCTTATTGACTATTTTTATTGATCCAAGTTTCCTCAGTTGCCCCAGGCAGTTCATTTTATATACATATTTATTTGACTTTTTACGTAAGTATGAGTAGACTTACATTTTATTGGCCATGATTTAAAAGATATGATATTAAAGATATTTTGTACCTAGTTTCTGTGCAGATCCGCTACATCTGCGTACCTATTACTAATTTCATGTAATCTAGGTACAAGCGAGTGTTTGAAATTTGCACGTGAAAGCACTATAATATTCCTCGTTAACACATTATTAAATTGTGGCAGAATGCAACATAATATATAAAAATAAACAAAAAATTTGCCGCCATAATTCATTCCATGGCGGAACAATCCAGAAGGGATAAAACGAGATGCTTTTAGAAAGTTCCACCTGTCTCATCCCACAGAAACACCGGGTAATATTACAAGCGATAAGTATATAGAGGTATCGCAAATGTTTTCGTTATGATCGTTTATGTTGTTTAGAAGACGAAATTCTACATAATATTATCAAGTTTTACATTGGGATTTACGAAAACAAAACGCTTACTCACGTACCTATAAGGTTACAAACATGTCTATTATTTATTCATAAAGTTCATATTTATAATGGAAAAAGGGTATAATTTACAATACTTACAGTAAGTTGGGATCCATTTTAAGTTTTCAACAATTGAGACAATAAACAATCACAAAAACAAGCAAACAAACGATGGCGCGCAAAAAGTTTTGACAGACTAATGACCATAAATAAACCACTCTCTAGATCGATATCTTCGGGCTTTTTGTATGGCCCCATTTTGTCACCCCCTTAACCACAGACGACCTCAAATAAAACAGTCGTTTGGTCCAGACAGGTAAATATATCGTGGACCATAAAGAAATCTCAAGGCCATTTAAAAAAGTGCAAACATAGACAATATAACTGCACCCAGCCAACATCGTTCATTCACTAGCCCAAAAAAATTATATTTTAAAAATAAAAATATTGGAATGCAGGAAAAGGAAAATAAAAAAACCCACAGCTATGCACACATCAAAATATTTTTTTATTTTCAAAAAGACAATGGACAGTAATACAAAACAGGGTCAGTACAACCGGTGTATTGAGCATTGATTTATTATTGAAGTAGAAGATAATACTAATATATCTAAACAAAACATGAAACAGAACAAGACACAGAAAAATAAAAAGTAACGCTCTCAACTAGGAATCCAACCCAGGATTTCTGTCTAAATTAATTTTAATCTTAATTTGATCTTGCACAAAAATACAAGAATATATAAACACAATACACATTCAACGTGTTGAAAGATATTCATTATGTCAAGTAATAGTAACGCCTTTTGACTTTTACATGGTATAATTTAAATCATAATACATAAACCATAATATAAGAAATAAAAATCGTGTACATAATAAAAGCTTGTAAAGAAATATAGCTTGTAAAACAACAGAAGATATTATGAAATAGAAGTTAAGAACATGTAATTAATATTTCTATTTTGGATACTGACAATTCGTGGTGGAATCCATTATCTATAAATAGTATAAAATAAAGTGATATTCGCGTCTGTCTGTTTGTGCGCTTAGTTCTTCTTAACTATGCGACTGATTTCGATAAGGTTTTCAGCATCATTTAGAGAATTTATTCTGTAAGCTTTAGATAAATAACACATGCATTGACACATATTGATATGTCAATGCATGTGTTATTTATCTAAACCTTCCGCATGCATTGACATATCAATATGTAAATAAATTAATGTGTTAAATCAATATGATAAATAACACATGCATTGACACATATTGATAAAAAGCAGAGAAAAGTCGATATAAAGATTATTTTTGGCCGCTTACATTGCTAACGCTGGCGAGACCTTATGAGAATATCAAAATAATGTACTACGGAATTGTATACCTTAAAAAGGCCCACAGAAAAGTCTGTTATATATATATACAAATGTTATACATATCGCAGTTGCCGTCTGGTCCCCAAAATCTCTAAGTGCGTCTTCTGTTTCCTGGGAGAAAGGGCTGCCGTCGGACCAATGCAGCTCAAAATGACCTTCGTTTTACCAAGAAAAAGACAAAATTTGAGACCAATTATTACACTATTCTAGTATTGTACACATATTTAATAAATTTCATGGATAAAATTAATTACAAAAAATTTTTTTTATGGTGATGGATTAATTCACTGTTGAACTTTTGAACTTTCTGCAGAATTTGTAGGGAGCGAAAACAAAACTTCTTGAGCGAGTTTCACTGCAATATAAATTAGGTGTATACCTTCAGAATATTCATTCAAATTACACTACACAGGATTGACGCAGCTTACCGCATCTCCCAAAAAATACCTAAAGACCAATGTAGGCCCATAATCATATCATTTAAAACCAGTATTGACCGTGATGTTTTCCTGTCAGACATAAAAAAGTTCAACAAACAAGCTAACAATAGAGAGGAAAAACTCAACACCACCCTCGTCGGAATTGCAGGACCTCGCTCTCACATATACGTCTCGGAACACCTGACGTTTCGTGCGAAACACTTGTGGTTCCTTGCACGTAAGGCTACACGGGAAAACTTATATAAATTCGCCTGGACCCGTGGAGGGCAAGTGTACGTCCGTAAAGATATTGGAACACCAGTCATTATTATCAATGACAAAAACAAACACATCTTATCTCACACACCCAATAACTTGTAAAAGAACTGTAACTATTGTATTTATGTTGATAAAATATTTTTTACTTTACTCAAAATTCATTAACATCACTATTTTAACTATTAATCTCAACCTATTATATGAAACAGAAGGGCACAGGTATATGGTTACAGGGGAATTTAAATTTAATTTGTATTTCTCTAGTTTTCTTTTATCTCTTTACCCAAACACTACATTTAGTTTTAGCATTAACCAATATAAATCTTGTACTATGTATCTTCAATTCATAGTTACACTATATGCCTGCTATAATTATGTAAAATACTTACAACAACTAAATCCCTATAACACCTGTGTACTTTACATGCTTATGGTTATGTTTTATTTTCTCTATATACTTATGTTCTATATGCTTTATATGCTTATGCTTTATATGCTCGTAATATATACTCGCAACAACTATATGCATACTCTGTATACTTATACCAATGTTATGCATACTTTTCACGCTTATGTTAAATATCCGCAACAACCAAATCCATATATCACTGGTATACTTTATATGCTTATGTTTTATTTTCTTTATATGCTTATGTTTTTTAATCTCTTTAAGCTCATGTTTTATTTTCTCTTTATGCTTATATTTTATATTATTTATATGCTTATGTTATGTATTATTTACTTATACTTATACTTTATACTTTTGGCAAGCTTATGGATGTTTGTGCTATCAATTGCTCTAAATGAATTAAAATTAATTTTAAATGGATGATTTTATAGCTAGCCAAATAGAAAATTTCTACAAAATCCATGAATACGAATGTGCAAGCACAGAGACATGTAATGAATTTTTCCCACACAAATTTAACGGTTTATTTATATTACACCAAAATATTCGTAGTATGTTTCAAAATTTTGCTGAATTTATTATTAAAATCAATAATCTAATATTACAACCAGACTGTATAATATTAACAGAGACATTTACAAATGATGAGTCACCAGCTTTTCAGCTTCCTAACTATACATACATCCCAACTAAAATAAATATCAATAAAAATAGTGGAATCGCAATATTCGTTCACACCAAATTCAGTATTGTCACGTCTTTAGAACACCCAATATTACTGACTAACTGTATTCAAATCGAAATTAAACTCGATAAATATATTTATCACATAATTGCCATTTACAGAACACACGAATCAAATATTTCACATTTTATAACTCAACTGAAAAATATATTACTACCGCTTAAAAATAAAACCTGTTTTATCGCGGGTGATTTTAATATTAACATTAACGAAAAATCAGAAAATATTTTCAAAAATGAGTTCCTAAATTGTATGACTGAATTAGATTTTAAATCATGCATAAACAAAAATACTAGAGAAATGCACGGACAAAAATCGTCTTGCTTAGATCATATTTGGATAAACATAAAATTACAAAACCTATATAAAATCAAAACAATGATTTGGCAAACGAATATTACTGACCACCACACTTGCTTATTATTGTATGATAATGAAATAAAATCACAAATTAAGGCTCCAATTACTATAAAAAAAACCACAAATATTGCCACTTTAGAGAATAAATTGAAAGCAGAAACTTGGTGTACGATACTACAATCTAACGATGTCGAACAATGCTCAAATATGTTTGAAAAACAAATTATGGATCATATTGAAACCTCCACAACAGAGATCTCATTATACACGAATTCAAAATTCAGACGTATAAAACCTTGGATCACTTGTGGCCTAATAAAATCTATCAGAGAAAAAGAAAGGCTACATAAAAATACAATTAAAAATCCACACGATGAAAATGCTAAGATAGTTCTCAAAAAATATAGAAATAAATTAACAGCTTTAATTAAAAAAAGTAAAGACGACTACTTTAAAAAAATAATCTCTACTTCAGAAAACAATCTAAAAGTTATTTGGAAAACGGTAAATTATGCAATTGAAAATAAGAAAAAAAATAATTCTATAAAATATTTAAAACATGAAAATAATATCATAGATGTATCCAAAGACCCAAAACTAACAGCAAACATTTTTAATTCTTATTTCTCTAAAGTAGGAAACAATCTCGCTGATAAAATCACTAAATCTGTACACACACCAAAAACTATAACAACTAATACCTAAAAACAAAATACACTATCCACTTTTAAAAAAACTACCGAAACTGAAATACAACTTGTAATAGAAAGCATGAAAGACGGATCCTCTCCAGGTTTTGACCACATTTCTGTGAAAATTCTTAAAGAAATGAAAATGTATCTACTGAAACCACTAAACCACCTTATCAATCTCAGTCTGACTAAAGGCATATTCCCAACAAATTATAAAAAATCTATAATATCCCCTATCTTTAAAACCGGCGACCCGCAAAATGTTTCAAATTATCGACCGATATCACTAATATCGAATATAGCAAAAATATTTGAAAAGATTGTGAAAAAAAGGGTTGTTGATTTTCTAGAAAACAATAAAATATTACATTCCAATCAATTCGGATTCTTAAAAACAAAAAGCACACAAGATGCAATAGCAAATGTAACATCATTTATATACTCTGCACTTGATGAAGGAAATAAATGCGCAGGAATATTCATAGACCTAAGAAAAGCATTCGATAGTATCTCACACGCAAAGCTTATCAAAAAACTGAAATTAAATAACATCAATGATAAAGCCGTCCAATGGATAGAAAGTTATTTGAACAATCGTGCACAATTTGTTAAAATAAATGACCAAACTAGCGACCAAGAAACATCAAATTTTGGTATCCCACAGGGCACCGTGCTTGGACCAATATTGTTCATTTTGTATGTAAACGACATATTTATTCAACCATTGCATGGCCAAATTATCTCTTACGCTGATGATACAGTCCTTATAATAAAAGAAAAAACTTGGGAAAAAATTAATCTAAAAGCTACAGAAGACATAAATAATCTAAAAATATGGTTTGACAATAACCTCTTGTCGTTAAATAGTGATAAAACATATGTCATTCCTTTCGAAATTAACACTAACATTGTACCTCCAAATCTTCAAATATTCTTACATAATCATTCTCTCGCACAACACGATACTAATCACTGCCAACAAAAATGTTCACTTCTGAAAATAGCGGATAAAATTACATATCTTGGAATAATCATAGATAAAAACCTAAAATCGAAAGATCACATCGACCATACAATAAAAAGAGTTAGGAAGTTAATTCATATATTCTTACGGATACGAAACTTTTTATCAACGAAAAACCTATACTCAATATACTACGCATTAGTACAGTCTATTCTTCAGTATGCCATTATCAGTTGGGGAGCAGCTTACAAAACTAATCTGACCCCCATAGAAATTGTTCAAAAACTAATAATAAAAATTATACTAAAAAAACCTCCAGACTTCCCAACTGACAGCATATTCGAAGAATTCAAAGTTCCAACATTTAAAAACTTATTTATAAAAAATTCAATTATACAAATTATAAAAGAAAAAGATAAATACGCATTTATAACTGAAAATCGTACTAGACTTAAACATGTATGTGTGTGCCCCAAATTAAACACTTCTTTTGCACAACACCATTATACTCACCAAGGAAAATTCTTTTTCAATAACCTACCAATAGAAATCAGAAGCATTAGGAACAAAATTCAATTGTTGAACTCCATCAAAAAGTATTTTAGAGAATGTCACACTAAAAATCTTACTTGTTTTTCTTCTTACTGAATACATATATGTTTACATATTTTAGTTAACGGGTCTGATTGCCATGTGTCTATATTACCTACACATACATATATATTGAAATACATGATTATAATAAATAGTAATTAT
Source organism: Hesperophylax consimilis (assembly GCF_061612785.1). Lineage (NCBI taxonomy): Eukaryota > Metazoa > Arthropoda > Insecta > Trichoptera > Limnephilidae > Hesperophylax > Hesperophylax consimilis. Next base: position 4,250,517 of record NC_142855.1, read on the forward strand.
AATTATATGAAATGTATTAACTGTATTAACTGTACACGTGACTTTATTTGTAGATAATATGTGAAATGTTAACTCTTCTTCCATCCACAAGCTAAGGCTTTTAATGGAAGACCAGTAAAATTATAATATATTATGTTGTTTATTGCATTAATAAAAAAAAATAAAAAAAAATAAAAAATGAGGATTCCACACTGTTCAAGCGTACTGTAGGTGACTTACATCTTATAAATATTAGAAGAGTAACAAATTTAAGTGTTAATTATTATTGCCACAGCACTAGAAGTTATTCAAATTCTCCTGCAAGGGTTTCGTATAATTTCCACAGCTTTATCGTCAGCAAACATTTTGGAAAATGCTGGTTAAATCTGAATACTTACATGATGCAATTCTGGAGAGGTTGTTGATGACCTTGTTTGATGTAATCGTGGCTTTGTTTAGCAGTTTTAGCATCCTAATACATGGTATAGTATCGCGTCGGAATACGGATAGGTCTGAAAAGGAAAATTAATTAAATTATTAGCCAATGAAGTACATTCAGGAATCAGGAACATTGTATCAAATAACGAGAGGTTAGTACCTGTATTTAACAACGGGTTCGGGTCCTTCTTTCAGTTGGTGGAGATAGACAGGATATTATATGATGACTGGAAGATTAAGCGTTGCCAAGCATTCTTTTTTAATCCCAAAAGTACCGTATTTTTGCTTTCATTTGCGAAATGACACCCACAAACAAACGTATTTCTTGCTGCTTCTTGCTAGCACCGGATTATCGAATCCGTCTGAGCAACCATTAACACAACACGGCATTAATTTATCACCTTGAAGAATTCTAGCACGCAACATTATTTTTAGATGGGTTAGACGATTTTCAAAATTCAAAATATTTAAGCTAAAAACTTCAACTGACTTCGACTTCCGAAATGGCGTCTTGGAAATTACCGTTAATTTTTATCGCAGCATAACACATGCTTAGCTTTTCTTTCTGTTACACAAGTCGCTATGGTAGAGAGCGAGAGATCAAACTACAATTTTTGCTCTGAGCCAATGAGATCTGAGCTTTCAGCCACAACAGCTTTGTCTATAAGAATTTGGGTTGGGAATAACTCCTCCCATCAGGGTTACAAGGTCAGACGGGAGTTGTACGCCCCTGCTAATTACTAATATCAATACGAAGTGTTGCTAGCGTAAAAATAATTCCTGTCTCGCAAAAAAAATATTCTCTGCAATAATTGCCCGATTCGGCGGGGAACACTGGAAGGATTTATTCAAATATAACGGAAGCTTTTTCGGAGTTGAAACAACACAATTTGTATTTGAATTAAATCGACGTGAATATTTACATCCGAATAGAACTCGGGAATCTGAATAATTGTTCAGTTTTTCCGAAACAACTCGCCCAGTTTGGGATACACTTGAAAAATAAACCGATGATTAGGTCAGAACGAATACTTCATAGACCATAATGATTATGTTGTTTTACCACGCTTCTTTAGGATTTTTTACTAGGTCTCTCCAAAATCGAACTTGTAAGGATATCAGAAGATCGGGAATCGCTTAATAGTTAAGAAAAGATGTTACAAGCGACAGACTGCTAGCTTTCGCAAACGATAGCAGTCGTTGACGAATGCTATCATTTAGCTACAATCAAAGTTTTACGGTTGTGTCGCGAACGTCAAAGTTTACGCCATTCCAGGACAACAAACGGAGTTCTTCCCGAACTTTTAAAAATTTGACAGTTGTTTGCAAAATAGAATGCAGAGAAAAACGCATCGATATTGTAAACATCAAACTTCTATGGTTGTAATCTGTCAAATGTCAAACTGTCTAATTTCTGCGAAGTTTTACGAAATACTAAACAAAAGTTGTCACTATAATTTTATAACATTATTTAATAACTGTTAAATCTCCTATTGAAGTTTGCCTTACATCACGACTGTTGCAAGTGAATTGTAGTCAAAGAGAGATGTATTAATTACGTTAATATTGACAGAAGAAATTGTTCGTTTTCCAACATTCTTCCATACAATTCTTGTGTCAATCCAACAACATTACAATACTTATAGACATGTTGTAGATACCTCAAAGAGGCAATCGTAAGATACGGTAAATGCCGTCCTTTCGATTTAGTACTCCACTCCAAACACTAGTAAAAACTAAGCAAATTACTTATTAGAAATAATAGAATTATTTCGATTGTTTCCTAATGATTTTAAGCACCATTAGAGAAAGTGAGATAGCGAACATAGTGACACATACGTGTAAGAAGGATGATTTACTGGCAGTAGGTCATCTCATACAGCGTGTCGTATTCGCCTTAGTGGAAGGGAGTTAGCGTATCTTGTCGTATTCGACACAACTTTTAAGTGCGTAAAAACTGTCCCGTCCTATATCTATGTCATTTATACACACATATTCTTTAAATGTCCGCCTTTTTCTTACACGAATGGACGTTTGAGTTGAGAATTTACTAGAAACGAAAATGCTTTTGTGCTAGGACCCGGGACCTCTGTTTTACTTCAACTTATTGTATTTTATTTAATATTATTAAATTTTGTTTGCTTGGAATATTCTGTCAAAACAATGATATCTTATATGAAACTGGTATTTGAAATAAGGGATACATATTGTGACTATCTTGACCTTAAAGTTGACACTTCATATCTGTTGATCTAATCGATAATTTAAATGCTTTCGTGTGCTCATAGGATTACGTTACAACTATGTTTGTTTCAGGTATATTTATTTATTTGTGCGTTTACCAATTACCAAACCCTGCAACAGCGGTGCCATGGATCTAGTATATCCAGAAACTGTTTCTATCAAAACGGAACCAGGGCCCCAGGAAGAAGGCGGAGGTGAAATGCCGTACACTTATATGGATTTCGACCTCCCAGATGTAAAGAAAGAATGTTTGCGATATGCGGAAAGTACTCTGACAGCCAGTGAGTTGCATTGATTATGTTAAATAAATTTACTAGACCGGTCGGTGGCTGAGTTGACATCGCGCTTGGGTCCCACCCAGGCGTAGTGTGTTCAATTCCTCGTCTGGCTAAGTCTTCGATAACAACACAAGCAACTTTTTCCGCTTACTGTGGTGGTAGTTGGAGATTTTAAAATGTTCTCAGGTTATTCGTAACCCGGGAATGTTTGTTTCTTTAATAAAAAAATAAAAATACAAATCCATTTTGGATTGCCATGGCTTCAGAAAATTATATGTGTGTTAACGCTTTCCTCTTTAGTGGCATTTATTTTAGTTTTTACCAGATTTTTTTTATCTTTGCCGGAAACAGCCAAAGTTTTGTGTGTTACGTATAGTTTTTTATTATGTAATGTTATGAAATTTTGGTAATATTGTCTTTTTTGTTCGTAAATCCATTTTTTAATTTTGTGTCTGAATTTATTTTTGCTTTCCTCAATTTTATTTTCAAGTGTTAGACTGTTGAAAGCTTTTATAGCATGATATTGATAGTGTTTTTGTCCAAAACTTGTATTTACCGTCGGAGTTTTTATGTTTTCTTTGTACGCTTGTCTAACTGGTCTGTTAATGATATTTTGTGCATGTTGAAATTTGTTTGTTTGGTCAAAAATGTAGTTTAGTAGTGTTTTAACGTATAATTGGCGAATATCTAGTACGTCACAACTGTTAAATATTTGGTCTGTATCAGTCAGTCTATGTTTTTTTAATATTACCTTTTCGATCGGTTTCTGTGCGATTTCTAATGAATCGATAGCCGCGTTTTTTGCTCTTTCCCAAGCATTTATTCCATATTTTATAAATGATTGGCAAAGTGCCAAGTATATTATTTTCAATTGTTTTATTTTATATATATTTCTTATGTTAAATGGAAAATATGTATTGTTTTGAGGAGTTTATTTGTGATTTGTTTGATGTGACCATACCCCACGATCATAGAAGCCGCCAATGCTTACAATAAGTGCTCGATTCCTCAAGTTTCCACCTCATCCTCATTCGTTAAAAATACATATTGATGGAAGAAAACATCATTCCATTGAATTAAAAACAACAACTCCATACTGAAAGTACTATGAAAATACTATGCTTTATGTCAATCACAAATAGAGTACGGAATAACTGGATGGGGGTCTGCCTTGAGCACTCACACAGAGCGGCTCAATATAGCACAAAAAGGAGTATTAAAGACTATACTGAAAGTTCCGCTTAGAACTCCGACAGAAGAAATATTCAAAAACTTCAATGTTTACAATGTACAGAAACTATATTCAAAAAATATTTTATTTAAACTGAAAAAAAACATATCCGAATACTCCACTGCCCAACATAAATACACAACCAGGGCAAAAAGCGAAAATATCCTGATTACTCCCAGTTTGAACACATCCTTTGGACAGAGAAATAATAAATTCCATGCTATAAAATTGTTCAATGCTCTACCAAATGAAATCAAAAAAAAAAACGAAATGAGTATATTTAAAACAAAAGTCAAAACATGGCTTAGAGATCAAAGTAATAATCAACTTAGACAATTCAAAACTAAATACAAAAATTTAAGAAAAACTACAGGCCGCCTCAGAACAGGAAACCCTAGTGAGGAGGACTGTGAAAAAAATACAAAAAATATACTTATATTATACTTTAAACCTACATAATGTACAAATTTTGCTATTGATATTAATAAAAAAAAAAAAAAATAAAAAAAAAGTACTCAAGAGCAAATGCTTATTCCTTCCGAAGCGGACATTCGGGGTCGTTCTTATTAATTTTCTTAAAATAACCTTGAACTCTCTTCACTTATTCTCACTTCTGCAGGGTAAATCAATGATTTATTTTATTGTTTCTATTTTAAGGTTTTTTTAAATGAGTTTAACATCGATGATCAATGTACGTACATGTTGTTTTATAGCTTGCATTAATGTGGAGACTATTACCGTCAAGGAGGAACTCGGACGCCGAGAAGATAATAATGGGGGATTCTCTTGTATGGAAGTTGACATAGACCTGCCGGATGTAAAAAAGGAATGCTTAGAACGCTTTGAAAGAATTGTCCAGTCCGGTAAAAACACTTATTTTTTCTGAAATTTAACAATTCTGCCATCGTTGTTATTAATTTCTGTGCTTTCTTACGCCAAGTGTAGATATTAAGTCGTATTATGCCTTTATAATCGTATTACTTTCTTTTTTTCTACAGATCAGAAGGTGCATCCTGTGGAGAAACAATTATTTTGTCCTCATTGTACCTATTCCAATTCTCATAAGTCGAATTTCAAAAGGCACTTACGCATCCATATTGGAAAAAAACATTTGTCATGTTCGGTGTGCAACAATTTATATTCTCGAAAGGGCAATCTGATGAGACACATGCTGACTCACAGACGAGAAAAACCTTTTTCATGTGCCGAGTGCAACTATTCATGTTCTAAAAAAAGCAAACTGACGAGACACATGCTGACTTACTGTGTAGAAAAACGTTTTTCGTGTTTCAAGTGCAACTATTCATGTTCTCAAAGGGGCTCTCTGAAGAGCCACATGCTGACTCACAGTGGAGAAAAACCTTTTTCATGTTCTGAGTGCAACTATTCATGTTCTCTTAAGGGCAATCTGAAGAGACACATGCTGATTCACAGTGACAGTAGAGAAAAACCTTTTTCATGTTCTGAGTGCAATTATGCATGTTCTCGAAATAGCCATCTGATGAGCCACATGCTGACTCACAGTGGAGAAAAACTTTTTTCATGTTCTAAGTGCAACTATTCATGTTCTCTTAAGGGCAATCTGAAGAGACACATGCTGATTCACAGTGACAGTAGAGAAAAACCTTTTTCATGTTCTGAGTGCAATTATGCATGTTCTCAAAATGGCCATCTGATGAGCCACATGCTGACTCACAGTAGAGAAAAACCTTTTTCATGTTCCAAGTGCAATTATTCATGTTCTCAAAATGGCCATCTGAAGAGCCACATGCTGACTCACAGTGGAGAAAAACCTTTTTCATGTTCTGAGTGCAACTATTCATGTTCTCTTAAGGGCAATCTGAAGAGCCACATGCTGACTCACAGTGGAGAAAAACCTTTTTCATGTTCTGAGTGCAGCTATTCATTTTCTTATAAGGCCAATCTGAAGAGCCACATGCTGACTCACAGTGGAGAAAAACCTTTTTCGTGTTCCGAGTGCAATTATTCTTGTTCAGGAAGTGGCCAACTGAAGTACCACATGCTGACTCACAGTGGAGAAAAACCTTTTTCGTGTTCCGAGTGCCACTATTCATTTTCTCGGAAGGGCCATCTAAAGAGGCACTTGCTGACTCACAGTGGAGAAAAACCTTTTTCATGTTCTGACTGCAACTATTCATGTTCTCTTAAGGGCAATCTGAAGAGACACATGCTGATTCACAGTGACAGTAGAGAAAAACTTTTTTCGTGTTCTGAATGCAATTTTTCATTTTCTCAAAGGGGCATGCTGAAGAAACACATGCTGACTCACAGTGGAGAAAAACCTTTTTCATGTTCTGAGTGCAATTATTCATGTTCTCAAAATGGCAATCTGAAGAGCCACATGCTGACTCACATTGGAGAAAAACCTTTTTCATGTTGTAAGTGCAACTATTCATTTTGTAGAATGGTCTCTCTGACGAGACACAATCTTAAACACCATGGAGTAAAACGAACTAAATAAGAAATAATTTACAATCGTTAGTAAAGCTAAGGTTAAGAAGCTTCATTTTATTTAACATTTTTTGGAAGCAGCTCCGCAACTCACACAGCTCGTGCGTCTGAGAACGTTAAAAGTGTATCTCAATTTTGAAGAAAAAGTGAAAATACGGCCAACAAGAACAAAACTATTTATGTGGTGAAGAACGATAATGCCGGCCTATTGGCCATGTCTTATTCAAATTAAACTAAATGACATTTCGCAAAAATACTCAATATCCAGACCAAGCTATCCTGGTTTAATAGCCAGATAAGATGAAATTCTACTACATCGCAATCAATTAGCTGACTCTCGCAGTGAACTCGAGCCGGTGATGTTGCTCGATGAAAATGATCTCTCAAACAAATATATTTATTCATCATCAAAGTTTCGCTTAACGACAGCGGATCCACTGTAATCGAAGGTACATAAAACTAAAACATACCCATTCTTCTCACTAAATATTGTATTTATATTCGTTTTTTAAGACATCTTCTGAAAGTAAAGCAAAATGAGTGAATTGTTATTAATATTGTTAATTTGATTTTTGGAATATGGTTTTAATATTTAATTTGTGTTTGTTGTCTTTGATTTTTTTAATGCTTTATTCTTTGTACCTCTCGAGCCTTTCAGATCATTATTGTGACAATAATAATACTACATCAGTTTTCGAAATCGTACAAAAAAATCTAATTATTATAGCCAGCGAAAAATAATAAATTAATGTTGTAACTTATAAGTGCACATATTTCAATTCGATAATATAAACATTATAATTAACACCATAAAATAGAAGTAGGCCCAGTGGCCCAGCTGTAGCATTGTGAACGATGTCATTTTACTTACTTCATTATTAATTCTCTTTTTCTTAATAAATGTAAAATTTAATTTGTTTATTTACATGTTTTTTAAAAAATAATCATATTTCCTCAAATCATTATTGATTATACACACTATATATTCTTCATCTTGAGGCTCACCACTCTTCTAAACACAAGCACTTGCTTCTATAGAAGAAAAACATTTAAAAAATGAAAAGCGGTGAAAAGTGAGTTGACGAATTATTTTAGTTAACATAAAAGATTTTACTCTGTAAATTGATTACTTATTTAATAAAGAATAAAAATTGTTTGAGACAAATATTCATCTTATAATATGTTGGATGCACCTATAATCCTTTAGTATTTTAAATACAAATTTTTAAAATAATAGCGAATCCATCAGTATAAGTGAACGTATGTCTGTCGGTATGACAAAGACAGGCATATCTGAGTGGGACAGCATGACCGAGACGTATAAAATGCCATGTCTGTTGTAACTCGTCCTCTGTTCATTAGCAAACTTTTATATTGTCCATTGTATCAATACTTGTAGCTACTTGAATAAAACCAAATAGTAACGGAGTACCCACATACTTTTATCACAAAGAAATCTGGATGATCAGCACGGAAAATCACCACAGTTTTATATTTTTTTTATAACCAAAAAAGTAATATAATTTTCAAAATTTTATTTATATGTCAGATGTACAAAAAAAAATCACAATTTATCGCAAATTTAGGCCCAAAAGATCAACATCAAAGGAAATCAATAACAATCCAAAAAGTTTCAAATTGTTAACGAATACTCTTTTAAAATGAAAGCATACTTTTAATCTATTAAAATAAATGTTCCCATATCGAATTATGGATTATGCTTTAAGGCCGCGTTTAATAGGGAAATTCTTTTGGCTATTCTTTTTGTAATAACTTCTCGTTAAGTATTGGTTTTTAATCCTCTGTCCTCGTTAGTTGTTATCCGAAAATATCTTTAATCCATTCGTCCATAAGACCATAGTGCTCATCAAAATATGTTTCGTAGAACTTTGGTATAAAATATACAAAGATGTGTTGCGAAGGTTAAAGATGTGTTTGGTCTCCTTAAATTAACGGGTTGAAATTAAACTATGTAACCTTTTGTGATAGATTCATTCTGTTGCCGGGATAAAACTATTGTGAATAAATTTTGACAATATTTTATATATCACACAAGTAATTAATCATAACAGACACAGCAATCATTACTTAATTAATCGCGGCACGAAAGGATTAAGTTGTTTTGATTAGCTCATTAAAGATATGTATGTAGTAGACTGCCCGAGTTATATCTGGTGCGAATGCATCGAGAATCATCCAGGGGGTAGGTAGATGGGCAGTACCTACGGTGTGCTCTAGTACATTCCCATGCTATTCAATTTGCACCAAAGAACGTTCCCGAACATTTTAGTTACTATCGCTACAATATGTTGCCGAGTACAAATGGGGATCTCCGACCAGACACGTGCTGACTCACAGTGGAAAAACCCTTTTTTATGTTCTGAGTTCAACAATTCATGTTTTTGGAAGGGATGTGTAGACTGAATGCTGTAGAATTCCTAAGGCGTATGTAGATATAGTAAAACCATGAATGATTGTATAAGAAATGTGGAGATCCGCAAAGAGTGCAAGGCTGAAGTAAGCGTAATGAGTAAAATCAAGAAAGTGACGATTAGATGGTTTGGACATGTAGAGCGAATGAACGAAAAAAAGCATGTAAGTAGAATATATGCAAATGTGAATGGTAGCAGAAGTCGGGGAAGCCCGTGGCACGACCAAGTGAATCAGATACTTGAGTCGGGCCATGTTAAGAGTCAGAATTATAGAAGAGTATGTATGAGACGATGTATGAATATGAGTGTGTCGCCAAGACTGTGTTGTTTGGCGGTCCGTCCTCTCTGCTTTCCCCTTCGGGGAAAAAAACTTGATGGTTATTTAGTTATGTTTTACGAAACACAGGTTGTGACACAGTGGAGAAAAACCGTGTTATGAGTGCAAGTATTCATGTTTTTCGAAGGGATATTTGACAAAACACATTATGACTGAGTGGAGAAAAATCATTTTCATGTTCTGAATGCATGTTCTCAAAAGGGTAATCTGACAGTTCACATGCTGACTAACCGTGAAGGTACACCTTTGTCATGGTACGAGTGAAACAAAACAATTTTGAAAGGTTTTTTGACACCAGTTATAATTCACAGAAGAGAGGGGAAAAGAGTTTTCATGATCTTAGTGCAATTATTCATAGTCTCGGAAAAGTTTTCTGACGAACCACATGCTGAATTTGAATGAACACTTTTTATTGCAAACTTGCAATAAAAAGTTTTAGGAAAACATTATTCCGTGTGTATGAAATAATTTATTTGTAAAATTTTAGTTGTACAAAGTTTTATTAAAAATAAAACGAGATTGCTATCATATTTACTATGACAAGTACCTATGTTATTTTCAAGTAACCTTTTTTTTCATTAGCTCCACACTTCCACATATTTGGGGTTGCTGTGTGGAGGGTTTTTTTATGAGAGGAAGGGGAAGATGTTCTGGGAAAGAAAAAGGTATCAGGGTTGGGTAGAAATTAATGAAACGGCAAGTCTGGTGGTTATCGACTAATGTTTATTTATTTTTAATTTTTAATTTTTTTTTTATTTGGGAAAATCAACAGATTATTTACATATATAAGAATAAACTAAATAATAAAGATAAAATCCAATAACAGATTTTCACTTAAAATTATAATAATAATAAAGAATATTAAAACAAAAAACTAAGGGTTCTGTACCCGTGGCCTGAGAAATTTACAAAAAATATAAAATTGTAAATAATAAATAAAAAATAATAACAGATGTAGGAACACAAATAAATTAAAATTTAAAGTTAACTGATATACTAATAACCAGCTAAATTTCAAAAATTTAAATTTAACTGATATACTAATAACCAGCTAAAATTCAAAACATAATGTAATGTAAAATTTCAACACAGCAGCAATCAATAAAATCAATAAAAGTACTACACAATAGCAATAATAACAATATAATAAATGTATACCTACAACTAAATTGAACACATGAGTATAAATTGGAAGGTAAGTAACTGGAAAGGATTTTTTTTTTTTTTTAAGTTTCTTTATTCAATAAAATTATTGGTTACATGCATTGACGAATTTTTCGACCACCATGCTAGGCACATGCCCGTGTTATGGTGGTCGATTCAAAGCAATAACATGATAACTTCCAGTAGAATATTTAAAATTATTTCATGTTAGTTATTACATATCTTTTAAAGGTTCCTAAATTACTTGTGAATATGTCCATATCATTAAAATTATTATTAAATATACTACAGGCTCTGAATATAAACGCATTTTGTCTGATATTAGTAGAACATTTATGGAGATGAAAAAGTGATTTTTCTCTAGTTCTAACGCTCGGGACTCTAAAATTAATTTCAGACAGAAGGGGAGAACAATCAATAAAGCCATTGATAATTTTATGGAGATATATTATATCTGCGGAGTCTCTTCTAGTTTTTAATGGCTTAATTCCATAAAGGTCCATCGAGCTGTTTACGTCAAGGTTTGAATTTAATTTGAAATTTAAATGATGGACAAATTTTCTTTGGATGGCTTCAATGCGATTTATGTAAATATTATATTGAGGATTCCATATGGGAGAAGCGAATTCAAGATGACTGCGAACATAAGAAAAATACAATATTTTAAGTGTTATGATATTATTAAATTCTTTTCCAATACGGAATAAGAATCCTAGCATTCTAAGGGCTTTCTTAACAATCATATCAATATGAGCTTCAAATGTAAGTTTACTGTCAAGTATAACACCTAGATCACGAATTTGTGTAACTTTTTTGAGTAGTTGGCCAGCTATATGATAATTATGGTCAAATTTAATTTTATTTCTAGTGAAGGTAATTACATAACATTTAGAAGTGTTTATGTTGAGACGATTGCGGATACAATAATCATTAAGCCTATACAGATCTTCTTGTAGTTTAAAGCAGTCAATTATAGAATTAATAGTCAGGAATATTTTCATATCATCAGCGAAAAGTAGAACATTTGCATAATTAAAGCATTTTATAATGTCGTTGATGAAAATTGTAAACAGTAACGGTCCCAGGTGAGATCCTTGGGGCACACCTGAGGGTATATTTACAATCTCAGAGATGAAGCCATTTATTGTTACTCCCTGAGTGCGTCCATTAAGATAAGAGACTAACCATCTATATAAATCCCCATGAATTCCCAAAGCTAGTAATTTGGACAAAAGAAGACTGTGGTCAATTTTATCAAACGCTTTTGAGAAGTCGGTATAGATTACGTCAACTTGGATTTGATCATCCATTGATTTAGTAATATTTTCAATGAAAATGGCAAGATTAGATACAACCGATCTTTTTTTCATAAAGCCATGTTGGTTCACGAGTATTACAGACTCGATGCAGTTATATAGTTGTTCATGAACAATTTTTTCAAAAATTTTACTAAAGATTGGTAATTTAGATATCGGTCGATAGTTCTGGACATCATTTTTAGCCCCAGACTTAAAAACAGGTGTGATGAGAGCACTCTTCCAACGATCAGGAAAGATACCTTCTTTCAATGAGGATTGAAAGAGCAATAATAGGGGCTTCGAAATTACCTTGCTACACATTTTGATAAAGAAAGCCGGAATTTTATCACTACCCGCACCCAGTGAGCTAGAAATAGTATCGATTATTTTTTCTATTTTTTGTTTTGAAACTGATACCGAGGAGATATTAACTTGATTGTCAAAATGATAGTTGGTAGAGTGTACATCGGAAATAGTGTTGTAATTAAAGGTGGAGACGAAATGCTGTGAGAACAGGTTACATATTGCGAAAGGATTTTCAGCAGTCACTTCGCCCAGTTTCATAACATGAGGCAAACCAGAATTATTTCTTTTTCCTTTAACATAAGACCAAAAGTTTTTAGGGTCACGAGATATATTAAGTTCAGCGTTTGTTATAAATTGTTTAAGACATTCTCTAGACAATTTCTTTTGCCTTGATCGAAGGATACAGAATTCATGGTAGTCTAAAGGATTGGACCACCTTTTCCACATTTTAAACACTTTATATTTTTCCTTAGTCAGTTTTATTAGGGCTGGACTAAACCAATAGGGATAAGAATTATTAATATGAACTTCCTTTGACGGGACGTTTAATCTGTGGAGTCAAGAACTGTCAGCCAGCCTTAAATAATATTTTAATACCGAAACACCGTTTTGCGGATGGCAACCCGAAAACTGAGCTCGCTGCTAGTTCCGTTACCGACCGATATTCTTGTTTCTCAGGTCTACCTTGGCAGTCGACATTTCTTGGTTCTTACTAAATCCTTCTGATATTTAAATCGTGTTATAGTGTAACGTGTTTTCATTAAACTTAAATTATCAAAACTACATCTTTTTACTTTATAACAACCTACACTATACACATTAATTGGCCGCTATAAAGGTAAGTATAATAGCGCCAAAAATCGAATGATTTCATATAAAATTGCATAAAAGCGGTCAATAGCAGTATTGGTTGATAGGTTTAAAAATTCTGCATCCCAATCAATACTGCTAAGGACGTTATTTATTGTTTCATAGTTAGCTTTCCTAAAAAGATTGATTGTTCGTTTGTTGTCCACCATAGGAGTTTCCAGAGACATGTTAATGTCAACAAGAATGCTTTTATGATGTTTACATTCAGGTATGAGATACTGGTCAGTATTTGATACATTTACAGGGATCGAGCTAAAAACAAGGTCTAGGTACGTATGATTATTATTTGGAAAGGTGCAGTACTGTGATAGATCAGTAAATGAAAGGGTGTCATATAGTTTGGAAATAATTTCAGATTTAGAGGCATTCGTAATTTGCATACTATTACCATTACTTAAAGACCAGTTAATTTGAGGTAAGTTGAAATCACCCGATATGACAAAATGATCATCGTGATGTAGTCCTCGAAGTTCACATAATTTATCCATGAATTCATTTATATTTTGTGAGTGATTGACTCCTGGAGGTATGTAAACACAGCATAAATGAATTTTGATGAAATTATTAATCGTAACAGTCACCCAGATGTCTTCAGCATTCGTGTTAAAATCCTTACGTTCATGAGCTATGAGGTGCTTCTTCAACGCAATCATTACACCTCCTCCCCGTTTTTGTTCATTACGGTCACGCCTAAATACCAGGTAACGGTTGTCAAATAGCTCTTCACTGGCAATGCTGTCGACAAGCCAAGTTTCTGTTATCATAATAATATCATAGTTGCTATTGGTGACATTAAAATGGAAACTATCTGTTTTTGATCGCAGTCCGGTTACATTTTGGTAATAAACATTCAACATGTTAGTTCATTTTGGTAAAATATATAAAATATAAAACTTTTAAAGTTGTAGGTATACTGAAGTAAATTGTGTTGTAGTAAAGCAAGAAAACTATTAAGAAGATAATATTGATTTACGTTGGTAGTTTTAGAAGAGTTATTTGTTGAGACAATGTTCAAAAAGTGAAAGGATTGCATTGGTTGAAATTTTAAATTAGAAGAAAAGACATAGTTAATATGAAAAATAAGTTGTAAGTATGTAGAAACCATACGAGACGGTGCTAAAACTAAGAGAATGATCAGCAAAAAACCTTAATTAAGTCAGATTCAAGTGTCACTTGAATAATTGGACTAGTTTCATTTTTGCGTATGAAGATTTTACCATATTTAATCCACCTGAATTTGAAGTTTTTTTCTTTGCTTAAATCTCGTACTTTCTTGAAAAGTGCACGGGTTGCAGCCGTCAGATGCTCGTTGACATATATGTTATTATCACCTGGAAGCTTCAGGTCACCAGAGTTGAGGCTGCCTTTTTTCCTAATAGCAGCAAGAAAGTTGTCTCTGCAGCGGCTGGTTGTGAACCTCACTACGATAGGCCTAGTAAATTTAGGATTTTCTCGGGGTAGTTCCTTTACCCTTGTACGTGAAATACCGTCAATATCCATCTGGAGAATATCAATTTCAGCCTTGGTTCCTATTGTTTTAATTAAATCGAGTAAATTTTCATTTTTTTTTTCTGGAACGCCAATAATTTCAATGTTGTTTTTTATTGATGTTTGCTCCAGGCGGTTTAATTTGGTAAGAACTAGATTGTAATTCGTTTCTAGGTCCTTATTTTTCATTGTGAGATCATTAATTATATTATGACACTTTCTTAATTGCTCATTCAATGTTTTTAACTCCGTAAACACTTTGATAATTTCGTGTTTTATTTCATCTTTGAATGAAATTAGTGAGTTACTTAAGTCTGGCTCTGAGCCCGTGACGTCGGACGGGCTATCAAGAGGAGCATTGCGCCGTGATTTGACACCTGATCTAGTAGGTGGGACAGACATTACTAGGCAGATGTTCAGTAATGTCAGTAAATACAAAAATATAAATTTTATCACCAGATCACACGGAACAAAAAATATAAAATGATTATAATCAATTTGATTGCACTTTTTGCGAAGTAGCGCACTTTTATTGGCCCAAATAAATATTCCAACTGACAACTAGGTTAAGAATCCGTATCGAAATTTACACTGTTTATATTTCAATTAATTAAACAATTTATCCACTGTTTTTTGTGTTGAATGTTCCACCGAAGTGGTTTATACACTGCTTCACTGATATTAGTTAAGTGTTCACTTGGGTTTCAGAGATTTTTCTGAATATTTATATTCTTTGTTTAGTCACTGTGTATGAGATTTTTAGCGGCTGATAAATCCGAAAAAAGATACCAATTTGAATTAGAAGTAGGCACAGTCGATGCGCAATATTGGATTTAGTAACTTCAGCAATTTACGGTTCGATCACTTTAACTTTTTCTGTTGTTATCTTTAATAATCTAGGAGATGACAGTGGCACGACACTTTGTTTTGGTAGGTAGGTGTAATGAAGTTAGTTTATAGATACATCATAGATAGAGCTAGTCACACATATTAATTTTGTTATATAATTCTAACACCCTCTCGTAACAAAATAAACTAAATACCATTCTAACAAAACAATATTATGAAAATGGATTTAAATTTCCGATATGCCCATTGAACTTAAAAAAATTTGATGTTTATTCGAACAAAGACTTTTTGTTTGCAAGTCAGTTGGCATATTGGAAGTTTTTTTTTTTTTTTTGGTTTTAGGCATTTCACCCTGAAAAGAGTGCTTTGTTCCGGTACCAGTTAAAGTGGATAAAAAAATTCGGTTAATTTATTGGGAGAATAATAAAACAAATTAAATATTGGACTCATTTAGATCACTAAAACAAATTAAATGTTGAATTCATTCAGGTTTATGAACTTACATAAAGCTGTTTGAACACGAGAATTGTTAAGAGATAAAAGTTATGAAATGTTAAGGGGGGACTGGTGTGTGATTTTAATAAGCCGGCGGTATATGTTCTTGAAAGATGAATGGTTTTTACAGTTAAAGAAAACGTGGTCGAGGGTTTCCTCTTCCACACCGCACTGGTAGACCGGATCATCCAAAACTCTAATTCTAGCCAAGTGAGATGCAATTGAACAGTGACCAATTCTCATTCTCGAAATACATGAAATGAATCGTTTTGAAAGTTTTTTACCGTGAAACCATGGCTTAGCAGGGATATGGTTTTGAATTCCAGCATAGAAAGATCCAGTTCTTATTTTGGAGACTGCCCAATTTTCTTCCCAGACACGAGTCATGTTGGATTTAAGAATCGGGAAGACATCGGAGATAGGAATTGATGTTGAATTCTGGACTATATATCGATGCTCCACATCTTTTATTTTCAAATTTGGAACCATCTGTGTAAAGGATGGAAAATCCAGGGAATTTTGAAGCCACAATGCTTGTAAAACAGTCATCCACATTTTGAAATTTATTTGGGGAAGATAAAATATTCTTCCGAAAGTCTGATGTTATTGTGTTCGGCATAAAAGTGATTGCCTTAAATGGAATATTGTATATAGGGAGATTGGGAACTTCTTGAAGATATTGGAGGGGAGATGATAGAGAATTATAGAGATGAAAACTTTTAATTAGGAGAGGAAAACATTTTTTTTCTCTCAATCTTTTGTTAGAATTCAAATTAACACTTAACCGATTAAGACTTTGTTTAATAGGATGATGTGATAACGATAAAGCCTTGAAAATATATTTATTGGCAAGGAATTTCCTTCTGAAATATAATAAGGCTCCCCACATTCCACCTGAAGCGCATTAATTGGAGAAGACTTCATAGCTCCAATAATCATTCTGAGGGCTTTTGATTGAATTCTTTCCATTTTCTTATCTAAATATTTAGGGAGGGGTCAAAAAGAAATGTGCCATAATCCAAGTGGCTCCGAACTAGGAAATTATACATTAATTTAAGAGTGGTAGGATGAGATCCCCACCATACTCTGGAAACTGCTCGCATCATATTAAGTCCCTTTTCACACTTTGTAGAAATTATCTGAATGTGTGGAAGCCAGGACAATTTATGATTCAAAAGAAGACCGAGGAATTTAATTTGAGTAGCGGTTTGTAGAGGCACATTATCAAAAGAGATTGAGAAGTGGGAAATTTTTCTTTTGCGCGTGAAAGCCACGACCCTTGTTTTAGATGCCGCCAGATTCATCCCATTTATTGACAACCAGCTTTTTATATATTGTAAAGCCAAATTCATTTCCTTAGCTGCAAGAATAATATTTTTATGTAACAAATATAAAAGGATATCATCCGCAAAGTAAAGTCGCTTGATAGAAAAAGGAATTACTGAGTCTAGGTCGCTTATATAAATATTAAACAACAGAGGACTGATAACAGAACCCTGGGGTAAACCTCTCCATAGTTTGCGCCTTAAGCATTTAGAGGAAGACTCAATAATAATGGACCTATCTGTGAGCAAATTAATAATAAATTGGACTAATTTCGGGGGGATTTGTTTTTATTTTCCATCACTACAACATCTCTGCTGGTCATAATACGATTGGTCTACGGGTTGTAAAGCCTGTAACCCTTAATGTTCTCTGGGTAACCAATCAGGATATGTTCTTCAGCCTTTCTGTCCCATTTAGTCCTCTTTGCTTTCGGAACGTGGACCATCACAGGACTGCCAAATATCCGAATATGGCCGAGATCTGGTTTTTTACCACTCCATAGCTCATAAGGTGTTTTTTGTAATCCTGATGCCAAAGTTCTGTTTCGTAAGTAGACTGCAGTATTCACTGCTTCAGCCCAAAACTTCTTATGCAAATTAGCCTCAAACAAAAGACACCGAGCTCTCTCCACCACTGTTCTGTTTAATCTTTCGCACAGGCCATTCTGTTCCGGTGTATGGGGGTTCGTCATTTGATGCACAATACCATTTTTATTCAAAAAATTATCAAATTCTAACGAACCAACCTCTCCACAATCGTCTGTTTTCAATACTTTGAGTTTTCTGCCTGTCTGCGTTTCAACAAGAGCTATAAACTCTTTGAAATACTTAAACACCTGATTTTTGGTCTTAAGGAAATACACAAATGCCATTCTAGTATAGTCATCTACAAAAATCAGAAAGGACTTGGCTTGTCCAATTGAAGTTTGTTCCATGGGTCCACAGACATCGGCATGAACAAGTTCCAGCACTTTTTCACACCTTGACCCTTTGTGTGAAAATGGCAATCTCGACTGCTTCCCTTCACAACATGTGATGCAGTTGGACTTATCAAAGTCAGCCTTATCCGGGTATAAAATTCCTTCCACAGCACCATCCTTCATAGCATTCAGAGTTTTACTGTTAATGTGTCCCAACCTTCGATGCCATATTTCACTAGTCACATTTGTCGCTGAGCAAACAAATTTTCTGACTTAATATTCAATCTGTACACTCCATTTACTAGATTTGCTTTTCCTACCAGCACATTCTGTCGATTGCGTATATAGCAAACTTCCGATTCAAAGTTAACCTTGTTTCCACTTTGAATCAGCTGACTTACTGACAACAAATTAGTTGACAGGTTAGGCACACATAAAACATGTTTAACAGGGATTTCAAACTCCGAACTGTCCACTACGGTCGTAATCATCGTGTTTCCTGAGAATATAACTGGTATTTTGTTTTGATTTGCAACTACTTTTTCTTTTACTTTATGTCTGTACGACACATTTTGTAAACAAATCTTATCAGTAATCATGTGTGAACTTGCACCCGAATCTACGTACCAATCAGAATCGTTGAATGTTCCATTCAAAAATATCGCACTAAATGCATTACTTTCACTTTTATGCTGTGAATTATTATGGCACTTATTTATATAATGTCCGAGTTGCTTACATTTATAGCAGCGGATTGTTTTGACAGAATTCAAAGATGGCGGCGGTGACTCTTTCGATTTTGACGTATAAGCAGGGTTGCCATTTTTCTTGCTAGATCCACTCATCAGTGATCTGGAAGCCGGTACCTTTAAGTTTCTGTGCGGTATCAACTATTTGCGTTACATAGGCACCCATTGACTCGGAGTCTTCTAGTCGAATAGATATTACCTGACGAAGTAGACTGATGCGACGAGTGAAGCCACAATCATCATATAGGGCCTTCAAACGCTTCCATACATCTTGTAATGTTTGCTCATTTTTGATGTGAACATAAAATGAAGAATCAATCGTCATAATAAGTTTAGATTTTGCCTTTTTATCATCCAGACTTGTACAATCAGATGATTCTGACTTGTGAATATCCAAACCATCCAACATCAAAAAATGTTCAGCTGCAAACGCCCACTCATCATAATTTTCACGTCCCTTCAATTTAGATACATTCACTATGTAACTTCCCGCTATATTGAAAAAACGCACACCGAAAACGCGGTAACAGATTGTCGATCACAAAAAACAGTTAATATTGTGGCGATTTACACTGTTTTTATAGAGTATAAGATATAGCGGTCACTGATTGTCCAACTAAATAGTATTTTACGCAGGAACACTTTGATTTAACGCCGATTTAACGCGAGTTATAGCCCTGGGCCCATAACCAAATGAAACGGCAAGGCTGGTGGTTATCGACTAATGTTTATTTAGTTTATAGATACATCATAGATAGAGCTAGTCACACATATTAATTTTGCTATATAATTCTAACAGAAATCTGGGTGTCAGTGTGTTCAGAAGTGACCGATGTATCAACAGACGCATATGTCACCAAGACACCCCTGCTAAGTCACCAAACGTAACGAGCCACTTGGCGTGACCTATGGCAGAGGTATTGATTATCCAATAAATGGTCCCTGTGTCGGCGGTACCCGTATCAACCTCACACAATGTTAATATTTAATAATCTATAAATAGTATAAAATAATGTCTGTTTGTGCGCTTAGTTCTTCTAAAATACGCAACGGATTTTGATAGGGTTTTCATTATCATTCAGGTTTATATATATGAAACATGTATATTGTACTTATATAAAGTAGAGAAAAGTCGATGTTTTGTAATCAAGTCGTAAAACAAATATTTTTCGCTTTCTAACGCTGGCTAAACCTTATGTGATACATCAAAATAATGTTCTACGGAATTGTATATATTTATTTAGACGCCGTAAAAGGCTTTTACAATATACATGATTTATGTTTACAGTGGTTCACAGGAGCGAAACAGTATTATGTTAAACAGAATAATTACTGAGAAATTATGTTGAAAATTAAACAAGAATAACATCTGGTATACATAGGTACAATAGCATTTTTATTTTCAATCCGTACAGTAGTTTAGTATTGAGGTTATTGTTACCTTCAATATTGAATTTGGTTGAATTTGCTGAGAACTAAGAGTTAGCTCTATTGAATCAGGGCTGTCAGTAAGACATCTCATAACAATTTTGGGAAAAAATATAGTTTTGATTAAGTATATAAAATTATTAGATAACACTCTTCTGTCTGATATCTGATGTAACTGCATAGTTTAGGTTCTGTGATAACTTATGAATAGAATGGCATTATGCCTAATAACATTGATAATTACGACAGAGGTATGTTATTATAGCCTTCTTATAACTATATTCCGTGCAGTTGAACACATCTACTACTTCTGAGAAAGCATTGCCAACTGCATGCAATCTAGGTATAAGCGAGTTTCTAAATGACTCAGTCCTGATATTGTTATTGAAATAAAAAAGAATTTTGGATCGAGTGGTTCTAGGGGGTATATGGAAGGTAATTAGGCTTAATATATCAGGGCTGTCTATAATACCATTGACAATTTTAAAAATAAAAGTCAAATTGAATATTGAAAAGGACTACGAAAAACTCTGGGATGGTATAAGTCTATCTCCTAAGGATAAAGTCTGCGATGGTATAAGTCTATCTCCTAAGGATAAAGTCTGCGATGGTATAAGTCTATCTCCTAAGGATTAACCCCAGCAACTCCGGATACACGTCAGCTAGTATATATATAAATTCACCTTCACTCTCTCCATAATAGAGTACATGCAGTATATGCAATATAGTGTTTTCAATGCATGTAATACATGTAAAAAATAAAACTAAACTCGAATATCGTACTTAAAACTCTCAAAAAAATTATTAAATTTATTAATCCACTTATTAAGTTGTATGGAAATTCAAATATCGATAACTAGACATGATTGGCTAGCGAATTGTGACGTCACAACACAGTCACGTGTCCCACTTCAAGTTGTTTTTGTTCCAGTTGCTTGTTGCCACTTTTTGCTTGTTGAAGTTGTTGAATTAGTTTGATTTTGATAGTCGTAATCAATCCTAAACCCATTTGTTTGTATATAACATATATTTTAAATACATACTATCATGACAGACAGTGGTTTTCTACAAGGACAGTCTGATAATTTGCCAAAAATCGACGCGATTATGATGGCAGTTTTCTTTTCGCAAATTGATTTTTTTAGTGCAGAAATGCGAGGCGTTAAAGTTTTACGGTAAGTAAATCACTATTATGATGAGTATGTAATGTTTCATGATATATATTGGATTTTCGATTAATACTTTTATTAAAGTAATACGTTTTATATCAGTATTTACTTTTTCTAGTAAAATTTGACAGTTGTAAAACCTAACCTCCACATGTTTGAAACTGACTGTCAGTAAAGTATAATTTTTAGGTGTGTGAAATAGTACAAACATATATTGTGCCTTATTTCATTTATTTTATTTCTATTTCAATTATTTTATTTTTTATTTCAAATACATAAACGGCTATACTGCCTTTTATAAGTAGGTAAACATATAATAGAGTACAAAGTAAGAAAAATAATATTATTACATTATGGTAGTTTTAAACTTAAAAATAACATACAATTATTTTGTGTATCACAACAAAAATAACAAAAAAAGAACAATGAGAAATATCATCATTTCATTTCAACATGTCCATATTGCGTATATAAAATTACATTTTGGAAAAATAATTTTTGAGTGCATGTTTATATTGCGCTAATTTTAAGAAATAAATGTCGCCGATGTTGGCATGTTCATTTCCCAAAATGTGTAATCGACTGATTGGTGAGTAATAATGTGATAATGTATGTGTGTTATTATAGTAGAACGGTAGAGTCAGTCTATTGTTAGCGCGACCAGGGCAATGAAATCGTATTAGTTCTATTAAATCAGGGGTATCCAGGACCGAGTGAATTATTTTATATAATATTAAAAGATCACAGATTTTTCTGCGATCTGATAAATTTACGAGATTAGTCCAGTTCAATAACAAATTATAATCCACGGATTCTCTTGGAATACCTAATTTAAAATTAATATACCTAAGGTATCTATGCTGGACTTTTTCAATAGCTTGAATATGGATATTGTAATGTGGAGCCCAAATCGTAGAGTTATATTCCAAAATGCTTCTCACTAGCGTTATGTATAAAATGCGAATAGTATCAATGTTACAAAATTGTTTGGTTATTCTAATAATAAATCCTAAAATCTTCATTGATCTATTAATAATATTAGTTATATGGCTAATAAGTGTAAGTTTTGAGTTGAAAATAATACCTAGATCATTTATTGTTTCTACTGAGTTTAATATAATTTTGTCAAGATTGTATTCATAAATTGTCGGTTTCTTTATTTTATAAAATCTTATTATTTGACATTTATTAATGTTAAGTGCCAGTTTATTGCATATACACCAATTAAACAAGTTGTTTAAATTTATTTGTAAAATTATGCAATCAGAAATATTTTTAATTTTTTTATATAATTTTAAATCATCAGCAAATAACAGGATATCAACATCGGAAAAAACGTCTACAATGTCATTAATAAATAAAATAAACAGAATTGGTCCTAAATGGGAGCCCTGTGGCACACCACTAGTGGCAGAAAAGGCATCCGATATTACGTCATTTAACTTTACAAAAAGTTGCCTATTAGTTAAATAACTCTCTACCCATTTAAGAAAGTTCCCGGTTATACCCATACTCCTTAATTTATTTATCAATATTTTATGACAAACTTTATCGAACGCCTTGCTGAAGTCAGTATATATCGAATCTACTTGACATTTATCTGCAAAGGCATTCGCTATAAAGTTTTCATATATTAGTAGATTTGTCAGAGTTGATCTATTCTTCATGAAACCGTGTTGAAACCTTGTTATAATCCCATTTAATTTAAAACTAATTTTATCCAAAATAATTTTTTCAAATAATTTTGGAATAGTTGACTGTATACACACAGGTCTATAGTTGCGTATATCGCATTTGTCACCTTTTTTAAATATGGGTGTGATGTAACTATTTTTCCATGCAATTGGAAAATATCCCGATGACAATGACATATTAAAAATTAAATAGAGGGGATACGACAAGGCATGTATACAGTGTTTCAATAGAATTGGTGGTATTTTGTCAGGACCCGAACTTTTAATATCTAATTTGTTAATATGGGTTTTAATTTCATTTATATCTATGTGAATGTTAGAAATTTGTAAATTGATGTTGGATGAAAAAAAAGGAATTTCACTATTATCAATTGTGTTGTCATATACATCTTTAAAAAATGAAGCAAATAAATTAACAATAGTTTCTGCATTATTTCCATTTATGCCGTTATAATACATGCTAGCAGGTATATCTATTTCATTTCTTTTTAATGACTTTGAGTACTTCCATAAAGTGTTGATGTCGTTATTTGCAATTGAATTTTCCACTTTATTTAAGTATTCTTTGTAACAATTTTTAGAAAGATCGTGACATTGGCGTCGAATTGAATTGAATTGAATATAATCTTTAATTGATTTAGAATTTTTTTACTTTTTATGTATTTTCTTCTTCAATAGAGTCAAGTCAATTAAATCTTTATTGAACCACTGAGGGAAAACATTATTTTTACATTTAATGTAAGGCACATTTTTTTCTATGATATTGTGAATTATTTTATAGAATACGTTGATATTTTCGTTAATATTTTCTTGTTTTAAAAAAGTCCAATCAGTAGCATTTAAGCATTCATTAATATGATTAAAATCAGCTTTATTAAAATTGTGAAGTGATTTTTTGCACTGTAGATTTGGTATTTTATTTAGTGATACGCTAATATTTAATGGAGGATGATAGTTATCTACAGGTAATATTATTTCACTTGATTTTACTACAGTTACTGAAGTATCACTTGAAAATACCAAGTCCAGTATTTTGTTATTACAATTTTCAATTTTATTTAATTGTGTTATATTTATAAAATTTGACATGCTTATAACTTCTTTGTTTAAAGTTGACAAGCTAGCGTTTTCTATACCTGTCAATTCCATAAAGTTTTGATTCCATATGATGTTCGGAAGATTAAAATCGCCAGTTATAATTATTTTTACTTTTGGATATTTTAATTGTAAAATTTCAATATCTTCAAAATGCTTAGTATAAATACTAATATCCGATTTAGGCGGAATGTACACATTACCCAATAAAATTCTGTTTTAACCTGTATTAATCATCACAAATAATTGCTCTATTTCAACGTTTTTTGTATTTAACTGTCTGGAGACAATATTTTTCGCTACTGCAATCAGAACTCTACCGCCTCTTCTTTTATTGTTTTCAATGTCATCGTTTGTAGATTGATTTCTATCCCGGCGGAAAACGTTGTATCTTGACATTCCTAGTTCTGCAGTGTGAATATCCGGATGTAACCAAGTTTCTGTGAAAATCAACACACAAATATTGAAGTAGTTATTTCTAGTCTGAGAGTGTCCAGTTTAGTTCGAATTCCTCTGACGTTTTGATAATATAAGTAACAGTGATTTAGTTTACTGTGTAGTTTTTTGGTGTATGCTGTGGAACGATTTTCGGAATAGAATGAACATATTTTATCGTGAGATTTGTTTCACCGCTATTTTTCCGTTGTTCTAATTCTATTATCAGATTCTTCATGTGATTTCGTTGAGTTATTGTCAAGTCCGGTTTAATCTTTATTCCATCGGCAATTTTAAATTTATTCCGAAGAATGTATTTTACTTGGAAAGAATCTTCAAATTCCACTTTAATTGGTCTGATGACTCCAGGTTTTTTAGCACCAAGTCTGTATATTTTTAGATTTTGTGTTGGTATGTCATCAATTTTTTTGATAGTAGATATTATTATTTTTGAGTCATTTGTCAAATTTTCTTCTTGAGATAACTCACTTTCCGGTACGTTTAGAAAGATTGCATTTTTCGATTTTTCCTTCCTTTCTTCCAATTCCATTATGGTTTCACAAAGGTCTGGAATTTTTTGAGTTGGTTGATTTTGAGACAAGTTTTTGTAAACGGCGAGTTCACCTTCCAACTTCGCCATTATAGCCGCCATATGAGAAATTGAAGCCATGATGTTGTTGGACTCCGGTATTATTTTTGCAATCTGCTCTTTGTTAAATTTATTATTAGGGTTCATCATGACAGTTGTTAATTTGTCAACTGCTTCCTTTGCAATTGTGACGAAATTAATGGATTCCATATTCATTTAGATATCTGAAACTTTTCGTTAATATTTTTGAACCGCACAGTGCAACACCCCTGATTTATATTGGAATAGGTACTGCACAGGTAAGGTTTAATATAGGTACCTGCCGCAGAGTTCACACTGTATTATTGGCACATTTATGATTAATTTCGCCTTTTGCTTTAAGCAATATTCAAGAATGTAATTTTAATAATAAAATTGATATTCCACACTGTAATAGGTAGTATGTTTACGTAATTTTAAATAGCACTTTCTTTAACATATACTGGTAACTGTTTTAAGCCACTATTATTAGTATAAACACTATTTAATAATATTATTATGAAGAGGTTAAGGGATACGTGTACTCACTTTGACAGTTGTTATTGTTCACTTTGACAGTTGTTATTGTTTATAATAATGAATGTAATTATAATTTGTAGATCCTGCAGAGAGAGTTACGGAGACAGTGCCACCGGTTACGTCCAAGTGAAAGGTATTGGTGTCACTTGCACTGTGAAGGCCCGGGTAACTCCAGAGCACAGAGTCCGCACGAAGGCATATTCTGTAATTTTGGTATGCAACGAAGCAGAAGAAGTAATCGAGTCCTGCAAATGTGAAGATTGACCGGTATCACAAGGTTGGTGAAAGAGAAGAGCCTTATACTCGTATTTTTGTTTGTTAATTCATTTGTGTCCCTCTTTTCAACATTACATTACTGGCTATAATACTAATTATTGTTATTGTTTTAGGCGGTTGCAAACATGTGGTAACTTTATTATCGTGGTTGCACCGAAGAAGTGAAGACCCTCTAAAAACATCCACTCAGTGTTACTGGAAGCAGTCTAAGACGGCAGCTATAGGAACCACAATGAAATTTATAAAGGCGAGCGATTTAGGGAAAGCTGCTCCTGCTGCTCTGCCGCAGGGCGATAGATCTTTTTTAAAGTCAGTAATAGACAGCAGCATCGAGCTTGGTGTACGAGACATTCAGCTGGTGATATATTTCATCCACCCAACGGTGATCGAAAATCTTTCCATACAGAATATGATTTGTAATTTTCTGTCCAATGATGTGGGATCAACAAGAGAAGATTTTTTTAAATATTGCCAACAAAATATGGACACCGTTGCCTGTCAAAGGGCAGCTCAGATGACTGTTGGGCAGTCAAACTCACCATTGTGGCACAACTTGAGCTACGCTAGAATGACCGCATCTAAATATGGACACCGTTGCCTGTCGTTGGGCAGCTCAGATGACTGTTGGGCAGTCAAACTGTCCATTGTGGCACAACTTCAGGTACACTAGAATTACTGCATCTAAAGGGCAGCTCAGATGACTGTTGGGCAGTCAAACTGTCCATTGTGGCACAATTTGAGGTACGCTAGAATTACCGCATCTAAAGCCCATGAAGCTGCTCATTGTCAGCCAAACCATGGAAGGCTCACTCGTTGACAGCATTCTAGGTGCTAAACTAATAGAAACTAAGTTTCTAAGGCGTGGCAGACTTCTAAAGGCTGAAGTGTTGAAACAAGTGGAGAAAATACTTCAAATAAAGTTTGAGAAGTGCGGCCTGATTCTTTCTAATCAGTATCCATTTTTTGGAGCTTCTCCAGATGCAGTAAGAGAAAATTACATTGTAGAAGTGAAATGTCCAAGTAGCGATACAGCTTTAAGAAGATACTTCACGGTCACCATGGACAAACCTAGTGATATATCAGGGTCACTTTCATTACCCACGGTAAGGAATACATCAGTGCAGATGTACTAATCATATAACACCTGCACAGAGGGTCTCACACAAATAATAACAACAGTTGCTTTAAATATTATATTTTAATGAGTAACCCTTGCAGGTTAATGAGACCACATACTACAATAATAATGTAATCAATTACGGGAATATGATTATGGTCAGTACTTGTATGCATCCTGAGCTTTTGGAATTCTCTAATTCTACTTATGACGCGCTCTACGTAAATGCGCACTCCATTTGGACTGATTTACTTCTTCGCGGCTAGACTGAACATTCGCAAAAACACTCGGTGGGCGAATCAGTTCGCAGTCCATCTGCCGCAAAATATGGTCTCAGGCATGACAAATAACCGCAGTCCTCTATAATAATTGCATCAGACGCACGACCACCATAGCCACATGAAACAGACCATCTGGTGTGTATTACATCCTTTATACTCTGACCAACACATGGTTGGTGAATCGGATTTGAAGGCTTTTATATTTGTATTTCTAGACAGTCTATTATGGACTGAACTAGCCCTGAAGGATATTGGTAGCTGAGCTCTTATATCGGGTGTGGTTGGCCAAATGATGAGTTCCTGAAATAAAGTCGCTAATATTTTGATAGTCTTGGAGAAAATCCGTGCTACAGAGGAAGCCGACAAACCAAAGTGAAGCCCAAGAATAGCGAGCGAATCATTAATACATGAATTGTTTCTGTAGGTGTTTTGGCAACTACAATAGAAATAACATTTGATTCCTAAACAGACTTTCTCTCTATGACAAGCATGAAAGATTTAGGAATAGTCAGATTTAAGTCCAGTATCAATCTCGGACAATTGTTACTGTCCGAGTATGCAGAGGGAGTGTAATCTGAATCATTGTCCTCGGAACCAATGGACATAATATCTATATTATGATGAGTAGGCTCACAGTAGCCACCTTTTGCAGAAACAGGCTTTGTGGGTGAGAACTTCAATGGTGAGCATGCCGTGTTTGTCATTGTTGGCACGGTTGAAGTAGACTTGCTTCTGTAGGTAACACGACGGCGAATATCTGCTTGTACCGCCTTATTAACCATTTTACAACTGCTATCAGCAGCTTCTGGAAGGGAGAGAATGGCTGTTGAAGTGGAGGGCTCCGAGAGAAAACTATCTGCTGTAGATGTTGAGGGCTCTGGGTCCAATGGTGCGTTCCTCGTGGACTCCCCATTGTCATCGCGTCTTGAATTAACCCGGCACGCAATCTTTTTTGTCCTGTTTGCCTTAGGCTTGGTAAAACTTTTTTTTGACAGGCAAAAATATGTGGGATCACATTTTTTTTCAATCTCATTTTGCATCCCATCATTTGGACTTCCATATAATTTTCTAAATCCTCTTGGAGCTGTAAAAACGAATAAACAAAATTATTTATTTATTGTGAATTACAGTCATAGTTACCAAAAACATTTTACATGGAAGAAAATGACATTATTAATATAATAACTTAATATAAAATTACAAAATAATAAATATAGGTACAAAATATTGTTTTTAAATTTAATTGTATCTTTTGTATTGTAACACGATTATTAAGAGATTTCTTAACATATAACCGGAAATTACATTATTTATATGATAAAATATACTATTGTAAAACTATGTAGTCTAATTCGTACCCAATATAATCCACTACCCATCAGAATATAAGGCTTTTCTTTCAAAACATATTTTTGTGTAAAAAATTTATAAGCACTTTGAAATTTTCTACAAGGCTTAACGTCGTTCTTCTTCTTTCGTATGGTGGGGGGTCAGAGGGGGACATCTAGATCTGCGAGCCATTTTAGGGCCTCAGGCGTCGCCATGTGAACTTCATCAATCCCGCCGGGGAATGAATGGAGCGGGCATTCGTTGACCACATGTTCGGTAGTCTGCACCGCACCACATTCACACATCGCCGACTCTTTAAGGCCCCATCTGTGCATCATGTGGGCACAGCGGCTATGGGAGCACCATATTGATGGCGGACCAGGTTTTGCGAGGCAATGAGAACCCAGGCTGTCTCTCGGTGGGGTCCTGTATAAGATGGGCATTTCCCACGTTGGCCGTTTGCCACTCAAGTTTCCACCTATCTTCTGGGGTGAGAGGTAGTCGGAAGGAGATTTCGGGACTTCAAGCGGCATGCCGGGTGGGAGACGACATCTTCGTGTAGAGGTATTGCACTTTTTTGCAGCGCCTTCTTGTATTCCCTCAGTGTTGCAATTTCTCGCCTGATGTTTGGCGGGGTTATGTTTGCAAGTACGGGGAGCCAAGGGAGAGGAGTAGATTTTAAAGTCCCGCTGATGGTTCGCATTGTGGCATTAAGCTGAACGTCTACCATGGAAGTGTGGGCGCTTCTAGCCCATACTGGAGCACAGTATTCAGCCGTTGAGAAAACCAGGGCAATGGATGCTGTTCTGAGCGTGTTGGCGTCGCATCCCCAGCTAGTTCCAGCTAGCTTATTAACTAAGTTAAGCCTTGTCCTGGTATTTTTACCCACTGTTTCCATGTGTTGCCGGTAGTTCAAGCTCCTGTCCAAAGTAACTCCGAGATAGCGGGGGTGGGGGTCATGGTAAATATTTTTTCCATCAAACTGAACACAGAGTTTGGCATCCGCTTGTGAATTGCTAAGATGAAAAGCTGTCGCAACTGTTTTCGACCCATTTGGCTTTAGTCGCCAATTGAAGAAATATTCTTCCAAAGCCTTTAGGTCAGAATTGAGGATATCTTCTGCTGCTTTAAGAGTTGTTAAAAATATTACAATTAGCCTCAGTTTATGGCAGATTTTTGTTTAAGAATATACATTTCACATAAATTAATTTAGCTACTTACATTGAAATGATCTTCACAGCAAGAATGACGAGATTTAGCAGAAAGTACACCATTTTTTTAAGGCACCTTTTGATCGCGTAGCACCACTTTTTACGCATAATAACATCATTTGGGACATTTATAAATAATTTGTTTGGTGTCGAAGATGTTGTATTTGTACACTTTGGTACTATACAGTATTTATACACGGTGTTTGCGGACATTTTCTTCGAAAAACAAATGATCAACTGAAGACTGACTATTGGATCCTAAAGCGCGACAATGGCAGCTGTCAAACAAGAGGTGTGTTGTGACGTCACAAGCCAAAACCGCGCGAAAGAAGTCGTTTTGGCCCTAATTTGAAATGTGAATATTCAAAACGTTGTTGAAAGATTATTCCTATCGTAAAAAAAAATTGTTTGAATATTCTAGTTTGTATTTTTTTTCTTTAATTTTTGGTAAAAAAAAAGTGATTTTACCCTATTTAACAACTTATGTAAATATAGTTTAAAAAACACGCAATAAGAAAAATAAATAAGAATACTTAATCTGGGTGCATTTTACATTTCATTTGGAACCTAACAAAGATGACGCCTTTATTTGTAAACGATAATTCTGTTTCGTTAATTTATTTTGGTCTGATGTTTTCTTTCTGTATTGTTTGGTGTTTGTGGAAGTCTTTATTATAATGAGTAAGTTGGTAGCATAAAATAAGGTAGAAAACTAGAGGAGCCATTTATATACATTATAGAAAACAAACCTTCCTCCGACTTAGTACTTTTTGGTTCTTTACCATTTAGCATGCTGTCTTTTTCTCTTACACTTGCCTGCAGTTGTATATCGCCGTCCCATTTGGATTTCGTAAACATAGTGAAATAAGGTTTTGTATGGAAACATAGACCCAAATTGAGATTATATTTGAAACACGCCCATAAGGCACTTCTCATGTTAAGTTGTAGTAAATGCGGCAAAGCATCTGCCGTTCACAATTGTCACAAATACATCGTTATATTCAAATTGATTCTCTTGTTCTCTTAGCTCGGTTGAACAATGGATTCCTGAACATCTCGATGTCAAAATTCATTCGAAAACGCAAATCGAAACAATCTGGGCTGGAGCTCCACAACACTTGATAAACATACTTGATTCAGTGCAATAGAGGCCGGTCCGTCAGATTGACAACCCATTGTCAACTCCAAGAGGTTTCTATTAAGAGATGCTTTAAAAATATCCCGGATGGCTTGACAAATGACATATTTTATCGGTACGTTGTTAGCCACCGAAGGTTTGATACCAATGTCGACATTCTTTTCTTTCAACCTGATTTGTGAACTGTAAACGATAAATAAATATTTATTTTTCGGAATAACTTTATTGAGTAAAACCTCAAATTGTAATATTTAATTATTGAAGACAATATTAGCGATTTCTAAACGAAAATCTGAAACAGAAAAATCAGAAAAGGGTACGGTCACATCTAGGACTCGAACCCAGGACCCTTGTCCGGCCGGGAATGATACAGTTAAAAGTGACCGAGGGGGATAGGGTCCCATTAGCTCAGTTGGTAGAGCGGTGTCCCGGCAAGACAAGGGTCCTGGGTTCGAGTCCTAGATGTGACCGTGATCTTTTCTGATTTTTCTGTTTCAGACTTTCTTTTAGAAATCGCTAATATTGTCTTCAATAGATAAATAAATACTTATAGTTTAGGATTTACGTTTCCAACATAATTAAGGTTAAATTAAGTCAAGGTTGAGAAGGTTTAGGTTATCAGTTTATTTGTAATGTTATTTTATTTTATTTTATTTATTTATGTTTTAATCCAGCAGGACTGGGAGGATAGTGCAATCCCATATCTGCCATATTACATGAAATGCAGTAAAACAGGAAACAATAAAATAAAGTAAAAAATTTAAAAAATGGAAATAAGATAAAACAAATGAAAAAAAAAATAGGTACCTAAGCATAAAATTAAAATATTAATCAAAAATAAAATAGTCATATAAATAGGTAATACAACAAAAACAATTAGATTAAATGAAATGAAACCGTCCATCAGGGAGGTCGCCGCATCATCTGCATCCATCGCTCATTGAGTGGAGAACTGAGCCACTCGGATGCATCCACCGCTCATTGAGTGGGGAACTGAGCCACTCGGATGCAGCAGATGTTGGTTGAGTCCTACCCCAAAAGCTGGCTAGTCAGTGGCGAAGTAAGGTGGGGAATGAGTGCACCCTAAACATTGTGGAGGCACTGCGGTGCAGAACCTCGGTTGTTGCATGAGCTGCCTGTATGCATTATTGCAGCACACCCTTAGCTTGTCCCATTGCGCTGCTGGGTATTATGTCCACAGCTCAGATGTGTACAGTGCAGTTCATAATGCATTGAAAAGTAATTTTCTGACATCATCGCTACAGTGGTAGAACCGCCTTGAAAGCATTCCGGCCCGTATATTGATTGTTCTTCTTTGTCGTTCGTTAAGTACCGCAACCAATTTTTTATGGTTTATTCTAAAAAGGTTCAGGAAACATTAAAAAATCAATTTCTGTATTTCTGTAGTTTCAATTGTATAAAAACGAAGTATACTAAAAATCTTCATTAACTGACCACCACCTTCTCGAAGTGAAGGACAACTTCGTAGATTATTGCTATTCATATATATTTGTTTATTCGTATAACTAAACAAATCACGTCTTTTTATATATATTAACCACGTATTAATGTTAATTTTGAATACTGGAGACTCCCTTGTAGTAAGTTAGATCTAAGACCGAGAACCCGCCTGTTTCGAGCAAGTCTGTTCTGTGAATGAGTCCGCTTGTGTCTTAGCAAGGCAAACTTTTGTGAAAATGAATACTGACGTGTACAGGGCTAGAAGATTCCTCAAGTACGCTTAACAGTTGAATTTGGGATCCATCTCAGGGCTGGAGCTCCACAATACTTAATAAACATCCTTGATTCAGTGCAATAGAGGGCGGTCTATCAGATTGACAATTCATTGTTAACAGACTATATCTAACGCACAGGGTGAAGGGTGTTCCTCTCATTGTCCGCGCTCTGACTACTATAGAATGTCTAAGTATTATATATCTACACATTGACCTAATATCTACATATTAAATGTAACTGTTGTTAGTATCAATTGAAATGGTCTAAGCCCAACTGTGCCCAAGTGCCGCCCGCAGGGCCTAGAAGCGAAAAACTCATGGAGCGGGTTTTTTTTTAACTGTTAGTTGTTTAAATGTTAGAATGGTTATTTCGGAGGACACGACCCAAAACCAAGATGGCGGACACCAACACGCACGAAAACCAATATTAGTGGAATCTACCAAAACGTCAGAAGTTTAAATAATAAAATCTCAGATTTTATGACTAATGTAATGTGTCAGAAACCACTTCTGGTTGCTCTTACTGAAACGTGGCTCACTTCGGGCACGTATTCCGCCGAACTATTCGGAAATCTATACCACGTATACAAGAAGGATAGAGGCAGTCGCGGAGGAGGGACACTCCTGGCCCTCCGAGCTGACAGCCACTCACACGCTGAAAGACTGGAATACATGGAAACCCAAGGTGAAGACTTGTGGGTGAAAGTATCACACAGAAATGTCATCATATATTTATGTGTGTAGTATACTTTCCTCCAAATACAAAATCGGAACAATATAAATTATTTTACGAGAAAATCATTAGTGAAAGTGCAAAACTACAATCTAAAAATATTATTATCTTCGGTGATTTTAACTTTTCGTCAGGGAAGAACCCGAATGATGTTTACGATTATTTTTGTTCTTTTTATGTTTTGACACAAGTAAACACTGTTTATAACATAAATGCACGCATGTTAGACTTAGTATTAAGCAACATACATTCCAAAAATGCTGTTGTCCGTCGCCATGATTCTCCACTTGTCAAAGAAGACCTTAATCACCCTTCACTATCATTCACACTCGAGTACATAACAAAAACCCAAGAAAAATCACACGTATTGCCCCCGGACATAAACATGGGTTGGATTTTCAACGAAAACTCAGATCATACACTTAGAAATGCCTTAGAACAACATAACTGGAATCATTATGACTGCCTCGATGTAAACCTAGCTGCTGAAATGTTTTATAAGCAGCTCAATAATATTTTTGACTTATGCTTAAAGAAAAGATCCACACGTATGCTCGGAGATGATGAACAATATCCAAAATGGTTTACTGGAGAGATCATTCATCACATACGAGAGAAAAATAAAATGCACCATCTTTGGAAAAAAACTAAATCCGAACATGCTTAAACAAACTTTAAAACATCACGAAAATTAATCAAGCAGTTAATTGGTAAGGCCTACACTGACTTCACACGTGAAGCAGAGAATAGTATTATAACAGACCCCACTCGATTTTGGTCTTACACGAACGATAAACGCCGCGGCTGTGACAAACTTAATCACATGACCTTTGATGAAAATCAATACAATGGATATTCTGAAATCGCAGAAGGTTTCGCAGATTATTTTCAATCAGTATTCAGCGACAATATTCCCAAACTTGACATTTCCTCTATAGCTTCTTCGTCACACAATGCCTTACCTGTTCAAATTCACGAAATTAACGATGATGATATTGTTGCCGCTTTTCACAAGCTAAACCTAAATACTCTGTCGGTCCAGATTTTATACCACCCATCATACTCAAAAGATACTCAAAACATTTAATTCAACCTCTTAAGCACATTTTTAACCTTTCACTTCGTAATAATACCTTCCCTGAAATGTGGAAACTAACAAAAGTCACGCCTATACACAAAAAAGGAAAAAAATCGGCAATCGATAATTACAAACCTGTAGCTGTCTTATCAGCACCCGCAAAACTTTTAGAAACCATAATTTACTCACAAATATATAATCAAACAAAACATACAATCACCGAGAATCAGCATGGATTTCGCCCCACTCTATCACCCTCAACAAACCTTATGAATCTCACCACCTATATAAATAAATCGTTTGAAAATTTTTTACATGTCGATGTGATTTATACAGACTTCGAAAAAGCATTTGATAAAGTCGACCATGATATTTTACTAATAAAATTGAGTGACATCGGATTCTCTCAGGATTTTCTCGCTTTCGTAGCTAGCTACTTACACAATCGTCGTCAGTATGTCAGTTACGGACACCAGTTCTCTCACGAATACAAAACTAACTCCGGGATTCCCCAGGGATCGAATCTAGGACCCCTCCTCTTTCTTTTATTCATTAATGATATAGGCAAGACCATTAACCGCTCAAAATATCTACTCTTTGCTGACGATATCAAACTTTTCAGAGCTATCAAAAGTTGTATCGATTCCATTCTCCTGCAGAATGATCTTGATTATCTTGTCAAATGGTCGGAATTAAATAAATTACCCTTCAGCATCCAGAAATGCAGTGTAGTTACATTTACAAGATCCAAAGATACATTTCTATTCCCTTATCACATTAATAAAAATATATTAACACGCAAAAACGAGATTCGTGACCTTGGGGTGATCTTCGAAGCAAATCTCTCTTTCAAATCCCACATATATGACATTGTCTCCCGCGCCAACAAAATGCTTGGATTTGTTCTTCGTAATGCGAGATCATTTACTAATGGAATTGCAATACGGAGAACATATGAAGCACTTGTCCGCAGTATCCTGGAATACAGCTCCATTATTTGGGCCCCTTCTGAACAAAACCATATCTTAGAAATAGAAAAAGTACAAAAAAGGTTTATGCGTTACCTGTATATGAGGGAATATACATACTATCCATTCCTGTATCCATCCTTGTTCTTAACAGGAATGCTCGATTTCAATACATTAGAAGCCCGCAGAAAAATATTTTTAGGCAAACACTTTTTTAAGTTAATCTCTGGTACAATACATAATCCGCCTATGTTGAAAGAGGTTAACTTTTATGTCCCTAACAATTATACTCGAGGGAGATCCCATGCACTCTTATATGCTCCGAAAGCGAGGACTTCTGCCTATCAGAACGCGCCAATACACAGAGCGACTCAACTGCTTAACGATTCTGCATTAGCCATCGACATTTTCAATGTCACCTACAGACAATTCAGTAACTTTCTTATAACGCATGTGACAAAATAGTAAAACTGCCTGTGTAAACCTTTTAATTTGTAATCTTCTCCATGATATATTGTTGTATAACCGTTTCATGGAGAACATGAAAAAATAAATAAATAATAATTATCCTATTTATCTAATTGTTTTGGTGAAATTTTTCATTTTTCAACATATTTTCACAATGGAGGTGAATTGGCGCATGCGGATATGGATTTCGACCTCCCAGATGTAAAGAATGAATGTTTGCAGAATGAGAATACTCGGACAGTCAGTAAGTTGCGTTGCACATTATTTATGAACTATAAGTTGTTAAATTCTATTTTTCGGAATCCTTGTCCGTTTTGAAATATTGCGCAGACAGGACATAATATACTTGTTCATATCGCCTTCTCTTGCCGTGCCTACATAAGTACTACAGCAATCTTTTAACTTATACCTACTCACAAATCTCAAGTATTGATGAAATAAAGCATTATTTCATCGGCTACAAACAACAAAACGCCGTACTGAAGGTGCTCAAGAGTAAACGATTTATCCTCGGATCGGTCTCAAACTGGATATCTGGAGACCTTCATATTTTTTAAATTATTTATATTAGTCTCTAATCTAAATTTTCGATTTGACAAGTTTTTCAATCACAACCCTTACCATCTAAATTAAAAGTTTTTTTTTAAATTATAGTTAAAGCGCGCTCTACACTCGCGGCGCGAACGACCGCGAAGGCCGCGAAACGTGAGTGTGGATCTTGTTCACGCCTTCGCAATCTTCGCATTCGCGCTTCGCGCCATTCCCCGATTTTTGTCGGTTTTTTGGCCCGCGACAAAGGGTTTGCGGTTTAAAGTCGCGAACAAGACTGAAGTTTTGCGAGTGTGGATGGACACAGTTCACGCGCGGATCGCGGCGTATATTCACGGCGTGAATTCACGGCGCGACTTCGCCCGCGAGTGTAGAGCCAGCTATACTCCTGTAGAAGAGCACATCGTCCACGGAACATGTAGATTTTTATGTCAAAATTAAGTTATGTGAAAAACTTTTTCACACAACAAGAAAAGTTGTTTGACTATAATGATATTTTTCTTACACTAGCAATTAGTCCTATCATGCATTTAACAGTTGTGTTTACTCTCTTTGTAATGAAAGAACGTTAAAACAATTGGCGAGCTAAATATAAGCAATGTCCCCATGAAATACAATTTCTCCCCTGACCAATTTCTTGAATATGTCAATATTTTTTAAAATAAATATAGAGACGAATTTAGCAAAGCAAGCAATGCAGTGTGATGAAGCAATACAAATTTACGAACCTCCTTAGCAGGGAAAGAAGCTGGAATTAAACAAATCACAAATAATGAAGTCGAAAAAACTATTTCTTTTCTAAAATTAAAATGTTTGTTTTGAATATTGAACTTAATCACAACCAATGCAATGAAATATCCCTTTAAAATACTTATCCTACCTCTTAAATACCTAGTAAATCTGTCTATAACTGAAAGCGTTTTCCCCAATACTCAGTGGCGGATTAACCCTAAGGCAAAGTAGGCACGTGCCTAGGGGCGCCAGTTACAAAGGGGCGCCGGCAGGCGCCCCTAGAATTAAAAAAAATATATATATAAACTTAATTTTGTAAGTTAGTATGCACCTGCTTACACAATATAAAAGATTATTTACTTCTGTAGAGATGCAGAGCTTCCAAAGCATACTCGCCTTCTTGATTATTCCTCCATGCCTCCATCGCATGATTTTTTAATAGAAGACCGCTCGCTCGTGGATTCGTTCGCGGGCGTTGCTAGATTGCAGGGCAAA
The DNA here is from genome assembly GCF_061612785.1 of Hesperophylax consimilis. Lineage (NCBI taxonomy): Eukaryota > Metazoa > Arthropoda > Insecta > Trichoptera > Limnephilidae > Hesperophylax > Hesperophylax consimilis. The sequence continues at coordinate 4,288,471 of NC_142855.1, forward strand.
GGGCGCAGCGGGGGCAGGGGCTAAGCGGCCGGCACCGGACTTCCGAACGGATGACGGGGTGACAGTCACACTCATTACTTTCAGCTTGGATGTCGCCGGTTACGCGCGCTTCTATTGATTACGTACTCGCAGCGGTATTTGTGTGAATTAATTAGTACATTGCGTTTTAGTTCATTACCCAAATAATGAGTGAATTGAAGAAGAAACCTAGTGGTGCAGCTTATAAAAGGAAGGCTAAGGAAAAAGAAGAAAAAAATCAAAATATTATAAAGCATACGAAACATATTGAGACATTTTTTTCTAAATTAAAAAGTGATGATTCGGAATTTTCTAACGCAATTCACAGTGCGTCTTCTACCGAGTCTATTCAATGTGAAATTCCTACTAGTTCTAAACAACACGATTTGTCCATGCTGCCTACTCCGTCAGCCGTAGAAGTTGTGAGGCAGTCGCAAAATAGACTGTTTATCGTGGGATGTGACCCAGTCAAGTGGGATATCAATAACGAAACACAAGAATACATTGCAATTAATGGATTTAATCAAAATCAAAATGCAGATTTTTCATTGAGCAAGAGAATATATGAAGATAAAATCTCACGTTTTTTAACAAAAACAATGTTTGAAAGAAAGTTGTTAAATAGAGAAAAACTTCCAAGGAAATGGCTTATTTACTCCCCAAGCACAGGTAAAGTTTATTGTGGACCTTGTTTATTATTCGGTGGTGGAACTAGTTTTGGAAAACAAGATATTGGTTTTAATGATTGGAAGAACGCATCGAATAGATTAGAAAGCCACGAAAACTCATGTGAACATAAAACATGTATTTTGAGCTTGCAACGTAGATCTAACATTGACGGTCGTGTCGATCATGAGCTCGCCACTCAATTTCTAGAAGAGATGACTTATTGGCGTGAAGTTTTAAAACGAGTGGTTGCCACTGTAAAATCTTTAGCATCGCGTGGTTTACCTTTTAGAGGACATGACGAAAAACTTGGCTCTCTTCATAACGGAAATTACTTAATGACGCTGGAACTCATAGGGGAGTTTGATCCGTTTTTAAGTAAACATATTGCTCAATATGGCGGCAAGGGAAAGGGATATACCAATTACTTAAGTTCTACAACGTGTGACGAATTTATTGAATTGATGGCAAACAAAATATTAACACAAATAAAACATGAAATCAAGATATCAAAATATTATTCAATAATATTGGATTCAACAAGAGATATTTCCAACATTGACCAATTAACTTTCGTGATCCGATACATTCAAACCGACGGTACGCCCGTTGAACGTTTTCTTAAGTTTATCGCAAATGTCGGTCACAAATCACAAGACATAGCAAATGCTATTATTAAAACATTGGACATGATTGAAATTAATATATTAGACTGTAGAGGCCAGTCGTATGATAATGCCGCAAATATGTCAGGCATTTACAATGGATTACAGGCCAAAATAAAAGAACTATGTCCCCTAGCAGAATAAATACCCTGCTCTGCACATTCGCTTAACCTAGTGGGTGAATGTGCCGCTGAATGCGCTCAAGAAGCTTGTTGGTTCTTTGGTCTCCTTCAAGAAATCTACACATTTTTTACAGCTTCAACTCAAAGATGGCAAACTCTACAAGCACAAATAATCCTAGGTAATGATAAAAAAAATAAAACTACTGTCAAAAATCCATCTGACACACGCTGGTCAGCTCGAGCAGATGCTTGCAAAAGTTTGAAAGAGTCATTTCCAGAAATTTGCAATGCTTTAATTGCTATCGAGAGCAATACAGAGCAAAAACGTTCTGTTGTATGTGAAGCTAAAGGCATAAGATTGAAATTAGAACGACTAGAAACTGCTTTCATGATCGTGTTTTGGGGTTTTATTTTAGTTCACATGAATAAAACCAATAAAAAATTACAGTCCGTTGATATTGATATTTGTACAGTTATTCAAATGTATGACAGTCTGATTCTAATAATTTCTTCAGAAAGGGAAAATTTTAATAAATATGAAGAGCAAGCCTTAGAATTCGTATTAGTCAGAGAATATGAAAAGGACATCAAGAGGATACGGAAGAGAAAACTCACAGCAGATGAATCTGCCGAAGATATTACTTTTTCATTATCTGGTCGGGAAACATTTAGAGTGACAGTATATTTAGTAATTATAGACAGACTTGTCGTTGAACTTCAAAAGAGACGAGAAGCGTACAGCAGTTTTTATACCAAATTTTCGTTTTTAAGCAATTTGGTCAATTTGAACACCGAAGAAGTTCAAAATAGTGGTAGTATGTTACTAACAGTGTTGCCAACGAGGATGATATATCGCCATTTAGGCTACTCAGAACGAGACAACAGAAACAATTCTCTAGCCACCCCCCCCCCCCCCCCCCCTCCCACGAAATTTTTATTTTCACGTAAAACCCACCTAACTACAAATTCGGCTACTTTAGGTACTTGTTAAAATTTATAATATGTGGTCGCTAGAGGGGCGCCGATAAGGTGCTTGCCTAGGGCGCTCTCAACAGTTAATCCGCCTCTGCCAATACTAATTTAATATAATAGCTTATTCCAATATTTAAACAAGGATGTAAAAATTTCATTAACAACTACTTACAAATAAGCCTCCTTAGTGGAAGATACTCTCAGTATCGCCCTGGTGTAAGACCACCATTCAGAATTGAAACGTTGCTTGAAATGGCTTTAGCCGTGTTTGGTGACCAGATCTGAATAGCCAGGTACTTCCCCACCTTCCTCTTCCCCATCTCCCTCCCCTCCCCAATACCCTCAGCCTCACAACATACCCCAATTGGGGATGCCATAGTCTCACTGGCTCCAGACGGGAGCAGTTGGGACTCTTGTGCGGTAATACTGTAAAAAAGCCTACTCAATACGTTTTCCAAACAAAATATTTTTAGAAAATACTAAAAAAACAGCTGCTATCATTGCAGTTGAAATTCGGCTTGATTAAAACCTGTTACCCATACAGCAGGTTAAACCGATTTTCTCTGTTAGAATGAAGAATTCATGTTTTTTTTAACTTTCTATGATTTAATTGTGTTTACACTTTACACCTTATATTATTAATCTTTTTCTGACTTATTGACAGATCTGAAGATGCAACCCATAAAAAAAACGATTTTCCTGTTCCCATTGTAACTACTCCTGCTTTTACTAGTCAAACTTAGAACTTCACTTGCGCACCCATACTGGAGAAAAACTCTTTTCATGTGTCTATTGCAGTTATTCATGTTCTCAAAAAGGATCTTTGACGGCACACATGATGACTCACAGTGGAGAAAAACCTTTTCATGCTTTGACTGCAGTTATTCCTGTTGTCGAAGGGGAGATTTAAAAAGACACGTGCTTACGCGCATTGAAAAAAAAACCATGTCCATGATCCGATTGCAATTATTCATGTTCTCTTAAGAGTAATTTGAAGACACACATGCTGACTAACAGTGGAGAAAAACCTTTTTCGTGTTTGGACTTTAACTATACATGTTCTCAAAAGGGTGCTTTGAAGAGACACGTGCTGTTTCACAGCGGAGAAAAACCTTTTACGTTTTCCGCCTGTAGATATTCATTTCTGTAAAGAGTAATTTCACTAGACACAAGAAGACTCACAGTGGGGAAAAACCTTTTTCATGTTTCGACTGTAACTATTCATGTTCGCGAAAGTGTAATTTGGTGTTACACAAAATGACTCACAGTGGAGAAAAACATTTTTCATGTTACGTGTGTAATTATTCATGTTCTCAAAAGGGATCTTTAACGTTACACAGGAGAACTCACAGTGGAGAAAAACCGTTTTCATGTTCCGAGTGCAATTATTTATGTTCTTTAAATTGTAATTTAAAGAAACACTTGCTGACCCACTGTGTAGAAAAACCTTTTTCTTGTTCCGTGTGTAATTTTTCATCTGCACAAAAGTGTAAATTAAAAAAACATGTACGTTCTCATTTACAGAATAGCCTCGCTTGAAACTAGCCATTATTAATTCTATATCTGATGTAACTCCAATGAGTCTCCAGTTTTCAAAATAAAATTTACTATATACATAAATGAACTTTGCAGCATGAAAATAGACGGTGAAATAGTTAGCTATGCTGACGCCACAGTTTTACTCTTCAAATATAAGTATTGGAATAATGTATATAACATAGCGAATTTGGGAATCTCGCAAATGAAAACATGGCTAGACTCAAACATACTTACCAAAGATAAAATTCACAACATACAGTATAAACACACGGGACAGCCAAAAAAACAACACAAACACCATAAAAACACACGAATGTTTAAACAGCAACATCTGCGATTGCCCTCCTCTAGAAAAAACAGAACAAATAGTATTTTGGAATCGTAATTGACCATAACCTTAGATGGATACCTCACATCAAACAAATCACAAATAAACTTCTCAAAACAATACACATTTTCCTAAACATAAGAAACATATATAAAATAAAACAATTGAAAACAATATATTTTGCACTTTGCTAGTCAATAATAGAATATGAAAATTATTGCTTGGGGAGGAGCAACAAACTCGGCTATCAATTACATAGAAACCGCACAGAAAACGATCTTAAAGGTAATACTAAAAAAACATAGACTGACTGATACAGACCAAATATTCAACAGCTGTGACGTCCTAGATATACGCCAATTATACGTTAAAACACTACTAAACTGCATTTTTAAGAAAAAAAAAATTTTCAACATACACAAATTAACACTATCAAACCAGTTAGACAAGCGTAAAAAGAAAACATAAAACTCCGACAATAAATTCAAGCTTTGGACAAAGTCAATACCAATACCATGCTATAAAAGCTTTCAACAGCGTAAAACTTGAAATTAAAATTGAGGAAAATAAAAATAAATTCACACACAAAATTAAAAAATGGATTAAAGAACAAAAAAGACAATATTACCAAAATTTCATAGCCTAAAATAAAAATAAAACCTACACGTAACACACAAAACCAATATAAACACACATCACTCACAAAAACACAAGATTATATTTTAAATGTATTATTTTCTCTTTAAATGTATTATGTAGATTATATTTTCATATTAAAAAATGAAGGCCTCAGCACGGGCAAGCAAACCAGTAAGGCCAACATTACTGGAAAACTTTGAAATGTAAAAAATATTTTACCAAATAAAAAATTTAAAAAAAGGATTTCTTTAATAAATGGTTCAAATTGTGGAAGCTTATGTTTCTCAATAAATTATCCTAAATTGCATAGTGAAATACCTTTTTCCTTTAATTTGGTTCTTTTTAAAACGAAATTTGAATTTCAAAAATTCATTTATATGTTTATAAAAAAATATATTTTTATCGTAATATTACAATGTAAAATTGCATTTCTGAATTAAGTCAGCAACTGTTACTTGTTTGAATGATGAGAACTAGTTAATATAGTTTGCAAATTATTTCGTTGAATGAAATGCTCGCGGAAAGGGTACATTTGAAAAAAAAAAGATTTTAAAAATTATTTCAGCACGTCAGTTTCCCTGCGAATGATTGTTTGATTAAAATCATGTTTATGAAAATAATTTTTATTAAAATGTTTAATTCACTATTCTATTAGTATAATTAAATATATTTACTATTAGTTGTGTTATTTTTGTCAGTTTTAATCGATGAATAATTTCATATTGTGAATAATATAGTGTCATCTTATGGCGGGGTTAGGTAATCTAACTATAATTGACTTTTAGCGCGTGAATATAATAAAGCTTCTATGAACGCCTTATGCAAGCAAAAGTGAAATACAAAGTTTTGAATAATCAACGTTTATATTGATGACAAAATGCATCCAAAGTGTCTGGTGTTTTGTCTATCCTCTGGGAATTTTTAACTTTTTCTTATTATAGCGACTATTTAAACATCGTACGTACAAAAAATGATGTTAAATATATGCATAGCAAATTGTATTTCTTAGTCCTCCTCACTTCTCTCTAGGGTGATCTGTGCTGAGGCGGATTTTTTATTCGTTTTCTATCAGGGAGAGGATGTTGTGGAGTTTCTTCGCAAAATAAATATAATTTCTTTGCCCGAATATGGTTTTATGACCTGGAATATTTTGTATGTCATTGTTATTTTACCTTGTTTGATGAACACGCGATACTGTGGAGGATTCAGTATTTTTGAATAGTTTCAATAATTTATTTCGTCGTTCTAGTTCGTTTTTATCCAACAGAACAAAACGTAAATCGGGAGAAATAGCCCTTCAAAGTTTTTTTTACGATAAACGCATTTAAAATGATATTTGCTAAATTGTGAGCTTAATAAAATGATACAAAATTATTAAATTTAAATAAAATTGTTCCAAATGTTTAAAATTACGCAGAAAATACGTTTTTAATATGGATGTAGGACAAAGTGACGAAATCTTGTGTGTTAAAGTTGGATATTGATTAAAGGAGACTGGATGTTGGACAAAAACGCGCACTCTTGCGTGACTTTTACTTTATCCAACAGGTTTGGTATTAGAGGAAGATCGAAAAGCATTTCAAAATAATATTATTATTAAATACACTCAATATAGGTCGGTCATTGAATGATGATACTTACATGATTTACGTTCAATAGTATTAACTTATTAGTTATATTTTGGAGGCGAGACCGAAAAAATTCAGGTGTGATTCGTAAATAATTTTATGTGATATATTTTCAAAGGATTTATTTCTTGATTGGGAATCAAATGTTAAGACTGAGCTTTATCCAATAATAACGTCGTAAAATCATAATAGAAAACTTACCATTTCAGACAATTACGTCAATGAAATAAGAGACCTTGTTATAACCTTTAACACTAAATTAACATTCATTAAACATATTGATAATATAACCAGTAAAGCAATGCAAATGTTAGGATTTGTCTTACGGATATTAAAAATTTAAAAACTGTCAAATTACTTTACACTTCACTTGTTAGAAGCCAACTAGAATTTAACACCACCATTTGGAGTCCTTACAACAGTGTACATGAGAATTCCCTTGAGCGAGTCCAACATAAATTTTTACGTTAAATTAATTTCAAATTGGGAATATTCATCGAAAACATAAATTACCCCTCTCTGTTACAATTATTGGGACTCGATATATTAAAAGAAAGAAGAATATGTTTTGACCTACCTATTTTATTTGTTTAAAATCGTTACCAACCTGTTGAACTCCCCTGAACTTCTTTCGTTAATATGTTTCCATGTACATAGTCGATCAGTTCGTTTCAAATTACCCTATCATTGCAACAATACAGGATCTAACGCTGAACTCAATTCCATAATGAATCGCCTGCATGTACTTGGAAATAAATATGTTTTGGATGAACCTATAAACATTGCTAGTTTAACCTCATACAAACACTACTTAATTAAAACCGTCTGTCAGCGCTTCTCAGATTGACTATAATCAAATACAGTTTTAAAGTATCATTTTTTATGTTGATACTACTATTTTGATTGTTCTCTTTTATGTATATTATATTTATTTATTTTTTATCTCTTTATATTCCGTATTCACATGTAAAACAATTTGTCATTCTTTTGTAAAGGCCGCTATAATCGGCGTTAATACATAAATAAATAAAAATACATTTATCGGGCGATTTATTGCATTTGTTATTGTTGATTGACGAGCAGCAGCCAGTGAATGCAATTAGTGTATCAAGTAGGTCATCAATCGTTAACTAGATCTAACTTAAGGCTGTGTATTCATTAATATTGTAAAACGCCTTAAAGGTTATTTTACACTTAAACGACGGCACAGAAATTTTCAAAATTTTATTATTTTTATCATATTATAATAAATCAGAGCTTTAAAAATAGTCAGATAATTCAAAGGATCTCGAAACACAATAGATACCTACAAGTTCTTAAGAAATGTGTAAAACAATAGACGACGAGTCCTTTTTAAAAATGTTTGGCAGCGAGGTGTTGCCAGTATGGTAGCGATGTGTGGAGTGTAATTTATGGTGGCTGCCAGTACCGTAAATCAGTGTTCAAGGAATTTGGATGATTGAAAGATAAAGGTCTGCGATCCTTGTTGAATTTATTTGCGAGAATGAATTTACAAGTTATGCGAACGCGTAGACGGTGGTAGTGGAGAGTGGTGGTCTGGTCGAAAGTTGAAACTAGAATGACGGAGAGTTCTGTTCCCGCTCGCGCCTAGCTCTTCCGGGGCTTCAGGCGGCGGAGTAATTATAAAAGTGTTACCATATGTGGGATGAGTTAAAGCAGTCCCACAAATGATTTGACATTGGAACACATGGGGTAGGATTTATATCTATTACACAATATAGACTAACTTGTAAAAAGAGGTCATAAAACCTTCTAACCACATTTAGCTCCGTTACAAGTGTTTCAGTGTTTGGGATATCGGCGAACCATTGTGTATTACCATTCCGTTGGGCATGGGTTACAAAAGTGGCTGAATGAAGGGATTGGAAACAGAGGTAGGTATAAACAAAATGAAAAATGTAAAGAATAAATGTACGAAAAAAATACGTTTTTATTGACATTCTATTAGTTCTGCGATAAATACTTATTTTTCCAAATCATAATTCTTGAACAAAAAAAAGGAACAGGTAAGAAACAAATGAACCCATGACAAATGTTAGGTACTAAATGTACAAAATAATAAAAACCTTTCATCGTCATTCTAGTACGATTTTGATAATAACTGTCTTCTTTTAAACATCACAAGTACAATCTGTCATAAATAATTATTTATTGTATCATTTAAACAAACAATCAGATTTCAAAGATCCAAATCCTTTTTACTTTGTCAACTCTGTAACAAACAAAAACACAACTTTTCACTTCTTAAATAATTGCAAAATTATTCTGATGCGTTTAAATTAAAATTAAATTTAACACATTTTTATATTTAAAAAAAATCATTGCTTATAATATACCTTTACTCTTATTTTATGTACATGATTATGAAACATTAAATTGCTTATAAAACAATAACTGAGATTCCCTAACTATAATGAGAATTATAATTAACCATCACGCCGTTGCTCCTCAGGAGTAGGCTGAGTCGATGGATCGCCAAGCAACTGTGTTTTGGCCCCCAATCCTTGCTCCATCCATATTCGAACATCATCTCAGATACTCTTTCATTATTACAACTTTCAACATAATTCACTATAAGTGTTTATTTTTGCGTCATACATTCCCCTGACACTGCAGGTTCCCAACTATTCAAGCACCCCTTTCCTTATATTTTTCATTTTACTTTCGTCGGCAATGCATTCCTTTTGGAAGTCTTCGTAATACATTTTAGCGTACATACGCCTCAGGGATCTCATTTTCAATGTGTTCAGTTTAATTTCGTCCTACTCTCAGAACATCGTTGCCCCAGTGCTTGTCCAAACGACCATTTTGGCGAAAATGAGTTTTTAACGCAATATTGTTAAGGATCAAATTACGCGTCGTTCGATGAAGAAAAAATAGTTTTATAAGCCTGCTACAATTAATTATAAGCATTTTAAAATGTCAATGTCCACAACAATATTCTAAAAGTGAGTCCTTGTTTGGCCAATCTCCTTATTAGGCCAACCTCCTAGAGTCGAGAATTAAAATTGCGTGCTAGTTTGTTCAAACTCCACCAACCGACCAATTACAGCACGATGCGAGGATCACGTGACGCCGCCATCTTATGTTTTTTTCATTCCAACGGTGTTTGTTTTATGGTATTAAACGGAAGTAAAAAAGCATTTAAATATATACCAAGGAGTTTTTGATTGACAAAACAACAGGAAAATGTCAATAACTAATTACAAAAGTGCATACATACGCAGCAGTGCGGAAATAGAGCGGTAAGTGTTAGTTTTAAAGATCTCTATCAATACCAAATTTGTTTTGTTTTTTACATTGCAATGAACTTTGTTATACAGCGTGTTCACTTTTCTGTTTTCGCTCAGACTTTACTTTTTGCAAGTTTTTGCTGCCAAAATTGGTTTTGTTGACTGACGATTCATATTAAACTTAGTATTTCAATTCGAAATTTTCAGTATATCCGTATTTGTATGTAGCCGTTTGAGATTTACAAATTGATCTATAGTGATCAGGCAGTTTGTTGAAATAAATTATAGATATATAATAAATTGTAGTTATATAATAAATTATAGTTATATAATAAATTATAGTTATATAATAAATTATAAATCTGATTTTTTCCTCAATTGTGTGTGTTGGGGTTTTGATTACGAATCTGAGTATTACCAACAAAAAGGGTGGGATTTTAATTTTTACCCCAAAAAATATGTATAGGTAAAACATGTATGAAATAATTTGCATAAATTTCATATAATTTAAGTGATTTAGTTTTTTGGCCACGCGTACTGTTTAGGCACAACTCCTAGTTAAAATTTGATGAATGAATTTGAAATTGACGGCAAAAACGAAAACGAGTACTAATTTTACTAAAAGAGGCCCTTTTGGCCAACGTGTGGATGTTGGATAAACACGAAATATAAACTCAGAACGTTGTTTAATTTTGGTGGAATTAAAACAAACGGCGTTTTGAAAACAAATTTAATTTTTTTTTCTGTTTGATCTTATAAATAAATGCTTTCTAAGAACATCTGCATACTATATTCGCCAAAAATGGTCGGTTGGACGAAAATGAACTAGAGTGACGACATCGGTAATTTATGATCTATTAAAAAAAATGGCATCAGTCAAAAGGCCGCACTAGAATAGCCTTAAGACCGCAGGTTCCCCGCCTCTGAGGTAGACCATCGTTACTGTTAAGTTTTGAATGGAAGGAACTTGAATTGATAACGCATCAGAAACTTTAAAAGACTCTTGATGTTTTTATTGCTCTATCCCCAATTACATTGTGAATATTCAGGAGACCCAAACCACTCAAAACAGACTAAGTAGGCTTGTTTTTACTATTAAAGCGTTAGCGAGGAAAAAGAGAAGGTACAATGAAATTTCTTGAAATGTCTTTTTATAATCTGCTTGGGAGCTTGGATCTACCGACATCTATGAATGATTTCTATAACTAATTATCTTGACTACATTTATAATGAAATTTTTATCTACTTGGAGAGGTGTGAGTCCTAGATAACAAACTGTATCATTCAATTTTAAACATATATCCCGCCAAAAAAAAAAAATTAGCAATAGAGTTTTTTTACACAAATAAGATTACTAAGAAAAAACAATACTAATAAAATTACTTATAATACTAATTATAACTGACAATATTTATAACTTTGAATACTTCACACCATATTAAATTAACTAATAATTCATATTTTACTAGCTCTAACTGAAGTTAAGATAAAGAATCAAATCAATAATTTCTATAATAATAAAACATTTAATTTTAGGACAAACATAATACAATGGTGGTTGGGCCAGGTCTTCCTTCCAGGACGGCTAATTTTGTATAACATTTTGAACGGGCACTTGTTTGCAGTGTTCTTCACTTTTCCTTGATTAAATTAGCATCTTGAACTTTCACTTAGACCAATTTCTCACTATAGTTTCACAAGAGGTCACGACCTCCACCACCTTTATTCTTTTGCATTTTTTCTTTCTTTTGATTGTTTTTCATATAAAGTCTGATTTTAAATTTCCCAGCTTTTCTGATATTTCTTCTGTTTGTTAGCGCCACACTGTGTATTGGTGCTGCCGGGTCGCTTCTTATTCTCCCTGGTCCGTCCAGGGTAGGTGGTCTCTGCATTTGTTGTCCTCAATTGGCAGTAGGCATAATTTTGATATTGCCCTCTGGACTGTTCCCTGTGCTGTGTTGATGGTAGCTACCCGTACTCTTCCATCAGGTCCTGGGTGTACAGCGTGCACTCGTCCTAGCCTCCAAAAGCAAGGAGGCTCGTTATCTTTCTTCAGAATGACCATCTGGCCTGGTTGCAGCTGCCTTTGGTGGTTGCCAGTCCGTTTCGTCCGGGTCTGCAGCTCAGCCAAGTATTCTTTGCGCCACCTCGACCAAAAGGATTGTATTAGTTGATTTAATTTTTGGTAATGATTAAATCAACCAATCAAACAAGCCTATTGACTGCCACATTCTGCAAGTTCTGCTCCGGGATTGCTGCTAAACTCGTTCCTATGAGAAAGTGACCAGGAGTCAGGGGATTTAGGTCGTTGGGGTCATTGGACAGCGGATAGAGGGGACGGGAAATCAAGCATGATTCAATTTGACATAATACTGTGCTAAATTCCTCATATGTTAATAGTGAAGTATTTGCAACCCTTTTCAAATGATATTTTACTGATTTGACCCCTGCCTCCCAAAGTCCACCAAAGTGCGGAGCCCTTGCTGGTATGAACTTCCACTGAATAGATAAATTGGCTAAGTATTTATCGATTTTTTCATTTAAATTTTCCAACAATTCATAGATTTCCCTTAGTTCATTATTTGCTCCCGTAAAATTAGTGGCGTTATCTGAGAACATTTTACTGGGTTTCCCTCTTCGCGAAATGAAACGTTTAAACGCATTTAGGAAGCTATCAGTGCTCAAAGACATTACTACTTCTAAATGTATCGCTTTGGAAACCATACATATAAATAGACATATATAAGATTTTACGCTGTGAGTCTTACGGCTAACACCTGATTTAATCACAATGGGGCCGCAGTAGTCCACTCCGGACACTTGAAATGGACGACATTCCGTTATTCGTTCGGCCGGTAGGTCTGCCATCAGTTGTTGTTCTGTTTTCGGGTTACATCTAAAACATATAATACAGTATTTCAGAATCTTTTTAATTAAGTTTTTACCCATAATTGGCCAGTATTTCATTCTTATTAACGCTAACAATGCCTGCGTCCCTGCATGTAAATATGAATAATGGTAGTGCTTGACAATAAGCTCACTTAGTTTATGATGTGAAGGTAATACTATGGGGTGTTGTTGACTTTCCGATTTCATTTTTCCGTTGGATAACCTACCCCCCACCCGGATTAAATCCTTAAACAAATAAGGATTTAATGACTTCAACCTACTGCTATTCCTTACACTACCCTTGGCCTGTAAAGCCCTCGTCTCTTCCGGGAATGCAAAACATTGAGCGCGAGATATTAATATGTGAAGCGAATTTTCCAATTCGTAGACAGTTAGCGCTCCTCCACGCCTTGACAAAGAATTTCTGCAATTAAAAATAAATCGTGACATATAGGCTGCCACCCTTTGCAATTGGGTTAAGCAAGAGTATCTGGAAAATATTTCTCAATCCTGTTTTACTGCTGAAATTAAAGTTAGTTTTAATTTTTCTTCTGGCAGATCGAACGGCGTAACTTCACTGCTGGTATTCGGGTAATCGCCTGACGTCAACCAGGTGGGCCCATGCCACCAAATGTCAGACTTTAGTAGTTGCGACACCATAGCGTCTCTGGATAAAACGTCCGCCGCGTTATCCTCCGATCTTACGTGTTTCCATTGTGCGGGTTGACTGGACTCCTGGATTTCAGATCCCGATTCGCCACAAATGTGTTCCACATTGCTGGCTGTCCACGAATCCAGAATAGTGCGATCATGTACGCACCAGTAGGTTGTATCTATTTCATTTAAGTTCATAGCTATTTTGACATAATTTACTAACTTTGTGAGTAACACAGCACCACAAAGCTCCAGTTTTGGTAGTGATATGTTCTTCAACGGTGCCACCCTTGATTTTGATGTGACTAAATTAGAAGTTGTGTTTCCCAATTCATCAGTAGACACTATATATATACAAGCTGCTTAGGCTTTTTCTGACGAATCACAAAATCCATACAGATGCAGTTTAACTTGATGTTTGCAAATTACTTGTCTCGGTATTTTTAAATTATTCAAAAGAGGTAATTCATTTATATATGAATTCCATGCATTCATCTGGTCAGATGGAACATCTTCGTCCCACTGAATCTTAGTTTGCCACAAACCTTGCATTATCAATTTTGCGATTAAAGTTACAGGTGCTATCAGCCCCAGGGGGTCGAAAGTAGAAGCGATACATGATAACATTTGGCGTTTGCTTTTAACGCACGTTTCTAAGGGCTCTACAATGTACTGAAAATAGTCTTGCTGGTTATTCCATGACAACCCTAAAATTTTCTTTTCCTTGGGGTTATCAGTAATAATCATATCTGTTTCACTCTCTAGTTTCGAACTTATAGACTCTATAATATATACCCTCTATAATATAGAGGGTAAATTTGATCTCCATTTTCGTAAATTCATGCCAGCAGATGCCAAAATGCTGCTTAACTGATGTTTAATAGTGAGACAGTCTGCCTCATTTTCGTCGCCAGTTATTAGATCATCCATATAAAAGTTGTATTTTAGGATTCGACTGACCTTTTTGTATGCTTCCTGATTTTCTGTTCCTAACTGCTCCAAGCATCTGGTAGCCAGAAAGGATGATGGTCCCAAACCGTAGGTGACAGTATTGAGTTGATAGTGCCAGATTTCCTTTTTCGGAGAGTCCCTCCAGACTATGCGCTGGTAATCTCTATCCTCCGGCTGCACCAATATTTGACGATACATCTTCTCGATGTCGGCAGTTAATGCATACTGGTGCTTTCTGAAAAACAATAGTTGTGCACACAACTCCTTTTGCAAAACTGGTCCTACCATGAAGGCGTCGTTTAATGATATACCGGTTGATGACTTGGCTGATCCGTCAAACACGACCCTGGTTTTGGTTGTCGTGCTAGACTCCTTTATCACTGCATGGTGTGGCAAATAATAACAAATTGTATCTTTTGGCGGTGCTTCGCACAGCGTCATATGCCCCAATTCCTGATACTCTTTCATGAAACTTTTATAATCTAGCATCAGGTCTTTATTGGCAAGGAATTTCTTCTCCATATTATAGAATCTTTTTTTAGCCACCTTTAGGGTTTCACCCATTTGATTAATATTAGGTCGCAGCGGCAATCTTACCGCAAAACGTCCTTTCTCATCTCTTTGATGCGTGTGTAAGAAGCTCTCTTCACATGCTCTTTCTTCGTGGCTTCTATGTTTTACAGGAGCTAGTTCCTCTATTTTCCAAAAGCTTTCTAATTGCTTATGTAATAAATTTAAAGATAAATGACAGTAATTTACTGGCCTTTTTGGTTTCGGAGTGGAGATAGGTCCGGATACAAGCCATCCTAGTTCGGTCCTTTGTAGTGTGAGTCCTGCTTCTCCAATTCTCATTCGATCGGCATGCAAGACTTCCCAAAATACCTCCGCTTCCAACAGCATATCTATCGGGTTGGTAATGTTGAAGTTCGGATCAGCTAATTGGAGACCGCTGGGGATTCCAGTGTCTTTTTTCTGAAAGGTAATTTGCGGCAGATTACTGGTCACTTCAGATATTATCAGGCATTCTATCTTCTTTTCGTATTCGGAATAGCTTGAAGTTATATTTAATTCAACTTAAGATCTTATATTTAAAACTTTATTGTGAATTCCCCGTGACTGGAATATTGGCCCTTTTCGCTTTCAATTTTAATTTATTTGTAAATTCCTCACTTATAAAGTTCGATTGCGCCCCAGAATCTAGTAAAACTCTGGCTTGAATTGACTTTCCGGTATTGTTTTTTATGTTGATGATGGCAGTGGACAATAACACGAAATTTGGTTCTACCTTCGCGGCATGATTTGATACTAAAGTCGCTTCCGTAGTGGAAGATGTTGATGCCCTTTCGTGTTTTGAATCTTCTTCCTTTTTAAAATGAAGTAATGTATTGTGATTTTCACCATCGCATTTACGGCAATTGAATTAAGATTTGCAATCCTTTAATTTATGACCGGGGTTTCTTTCGGTTTTAATTCCAAAAATTTGCGGCAGTAATAAATCTTATGATTATCGTTGCAATGTAAACATTTTAATTTTTGTGCGGATAGTGACACCATAGTTTCTTTTTTATAATTATGCGGATTCGCTTTTCCCGGATTAATTTTTTTTTCATTATTTGCCGATGCTTCTAGTACCTGGGCCCTTGTATACAAACATTTCATAAATTCTTCGTAGGTAGGTAGATTATTTTTTGTTGGTTATTGTTCCCAATGAGCTCTTGTATTTGAGTCTAGCTTATTTGATAACAAATAAATTAAAATTACATCCCAATTTTTAGTAGGTATATTTAAATTATTTAGCGATTTTAAATGCAATTGCGCCTCGTTCAATAAGCTTCTTATTGCGACGTGATTTTCTGTCTTTACTTCCGGTAATTTAAACAACGCGTTTACATGATTAATTATATTTATTTTTGAGTTTTCGTATCTGTCTGTGAGCATCTCCCAAGCCGTAACATAATTGTCCATATGCATAGGTAATGCAATGATTAGCTTAAATGGTTCTCCTCTGAGACAACTCTTCAAGTAATAAAATTTCTGGATGGCATCTAAATTAGGATTACTGTCCACTAAAGATATAAACGCGTCTCGAAACTCCATCCACTCACAGTAATCCCCTTTAAATTTCGGTAATTCGATTATCGGTAACTTGATATTATTATTTGTCTTGACTGATGACTGGTTTTTACATAACCTTTCTTTGGCGTTGGCCAATGTATTAAAATAATCGTTTTCAAAGCTCGCCCGGTCATTTTGGTCATCTTCGGGAGATAGTGCTTCTATTTTAACCTGAATCCCTTCAAAGTCATCTAGTAAAGGTTCGAAACGCCACATACGTAATTCTAGTTCGCTTTGCGTCGTAGAATATTTGGATAAAAAATCATTGAATCTAGTTATTTTCCCTTTACAGATTCCCCGCTGAGCGATTAGCGATTTTAAATCCATTTTGATTCAATCAGACGTTTACTTACAGTTCACTGAGTTATCCAATTATCACATTCACTATAAATACACTTAAAAAACACTGATAACCTCCCAAAAACAATCGTTATTGACTTTCAAACCCGTTACAATTTGACAGTTATGCACAATGACAATGACTAAGCGGTTTGGTTAGCTCGCCCATAGGGTATTTCTTGAAAAAACTGCCTTACCGGCTTCGCGGGTAATTCAAATAAACATTATTTTAATCTCGGAACTAATAACATTACTGTAGTTTTTTCGCAATAATCTTTTTACCTACATAACTGCAATGTCGAATTATTTTTTGCTAGACTTGATCATACCGGCTTGCAACAATTTTTTTAGAGTAATCACAATATTGATGTCATTAATTTTGCTTTTTTTTTTTTAAGGATTTTAATTGTAAGGTAGGATAAGGTATATGGATTGGTCACTCGCCCATTTTTATTGCTGATGTCTTCTGCTGCTTGCTGGATGCTGGAAGCTGCATGTTGGCTGGATGTTCCTTCTCCAGTGCTGGTTCTTTTTTATTAATTTAATCACTCGCGTTAAATTATCCGGCTTGAAGGACCATATGTAAAGTTTTGAATGGAAGGAACTTGAATTAATAACGCATCAGAAACTTTAAAGGACTCTTGATGTTTTTATTGCTCTATCCCCAATTACATTGTGAATATTTAGGAGACCCAAACTACTCAATACAGACCAAGGAGGCTTGTTTTTACTATTAAAGCGTTAGCGAAGAAAGAGAAGGTACAATGAAATTCAAGTCTTTTTATAATCTGCTTGGGAGCTTGGATCTACCGACATCTATGAATGATTTCAATAACTAATTATCTTGACTACATTTATAATCCAATTTTTATCTACTTGGAGAGGTGTGAGTCCTAGATAACAAACTGTATTATTCAAATTTAAACAAATCCTAATGTTGACATTGAGCGTTGTCTTCCCGATATAAATCGCTGAACAATTGTTACAATTTAATTTATAAATTCCTGCATGACTAAGTGTGTCATCTTTATCTTTAGAATTGACTAAAAATTTACCTAAATTGTTGTTGGTATAAAACGCCGGTTTGACTTCAGAAGGAAGGTTAACTATACTGCAGGAAGAAAAATTATTAATGAATAGAATACGGCGCCATTGGAAAGGAAGATTATTATTATTAATATAATGTGGAGTCGCGAATAACAAGTTTATAACTGCTAATTGTTTTAGTTTTTTACTTAAAATTCTATCAATAAAATCTGGATCGTATCCATTATTAGACGCTATTTTTTTAATTATTGATAATTCGTTAGAGAAATTAATATTAGTTAATGGAATCGTGACCAAGCGATGGACCATTGAGTAAAATGCTGAGTGTTTGTGTGAAAAAGGATGATTGGATGTATTATGTATGACAATATCGGTGTAGGTAGGTTTACGAAAGATGTTAAAATCGATTTTATTATTTATGAGAGATAAGGATAGGTCTAGGAAGTTTAAGGATGAATTAATGCCTATCTCTAATGTAAATTTAATATGTTTATGAAAAGAATTTATAAGGTTGAGGAAGGAATTGAGTTGACGTTCCGTGCCTGTCCATGGTCCATATACAAAATATGTCATCGACATATCTTTTCCACAGAAAGACGTTTTTTATAAGTGGTGAGTTACCGGCAAGTATTTTACTCTCCAAGTTATTCATGAATATATCGGCAATCAAAGGGCTAGTGGGAGCACCCATAGGTAAACCTTCTTTTTGCTGATATATTACATTATTAAATTGGAAACAGTTTTGACTTAGGCACATATTAAATAACGACATGAGATCATTTATAAAAATATACCCTGACGATGGTCGAGTGTAGCGAAACCGGTCGGTCTTAAAATTAATTAAAATTCGTGGTTTTAAACAACAAAAAAAAATTGTTTTTATTTCAGAAAATACATTACTGGTTGTTTCGTGTTTCGCGTGGAAGGAACTAGAAAAAGCATTGAACTTTTTTAAACATTAACTCCACGCAGGAGGCCCAGGAGATCTAGAACGATCGGTCGATAAAGACTTATGTCAATATGATATTGACTTACATCATAATTAATGGTCAGTTAGCGATATTTGCGAGCACGGTCAACAATTGATAAGAAATTTTCCGACGGCCGATAGACAAATTTTAACGCGGCCTCAATAGTTTCAGATAACTTCGGAATGTGATAATTGAGAAAGATAACATATTGTGGTGTAAAACACAGTTTCAGTTACAGATGTAAATTGTAGTGAAAAATGGTGTAACTGGGTTACAAAAACTGGATCGTTTCTGTGAAATAAGTTTTGTAATAATATTTTCTTCTAAAAATCGTTATCTTCCAACCGGCGGGAAGAACCTATGGTTATTTTAACATGCTTGCCTCTTGTGTCTATAGTGAGCTGTCTATAGTGATATTTAGCTTCTAGCCCACAATTGTCATTTATTTATTTATTTATTTATTGTTTAGGAACATTTACAGACTATTAACATGAAAAAAAATCATTAGATAAGCGCTGCAAAAAAAAAACGTATATGTCAACAGTCCACTTAAAAATGTTTACATCATGCACAGATTAAGTGTCATTATACACTATGTATTAACAAAAAAATATATAAACAGCAAAACATGAGCAAAGGCAAAAAAAAGAGATATCAGAAACAAAACATACAGATAAATATATGATCCAAAAAAACAAGAGAAACAAAAATAAAACAGAAAACAAATAGAGTAAATAAAAAAAAAAAACAACAAACATTCACAATCTATTGCTAATTTGCTTTTTAAAATAAGTGAGACTATTTGCATATATATCTATGTAGTTACACTCAATAGAATTGTACAGACGACACATTCTAGATTGAAGTAGGCAATATTGTTCTTAAATAATTCTAGATGGAATATATTATGATTCCTTAGATTACGTCTATTAGGAACTTTAATAAGAATATTGCTCACACATTGAGTTGCTTCAAGCTTGTCATGAATAATTTTGTGTAGACATATTAAGTCAGCAAATTGTCTTCTTTTATCCAGGGTCGTAAAGTTAAAGTATTGGAGTCGTTCCTCATAAGACTGCAGTACGGAACTTAGTCCAAGTAATTCATTGATTAAAGTAAGTCATTGATTCATCATATTATTTTTATGTTGTATTTTGTTAAAGTGTTATTTAAAGTTGTGTTAGATTATTTTTGAGTTTATTATATAGTAGAGAACACGGAATACTTGGAGCAGGTGGACGAGTTTGTGTATTTAGGAAGTATGTTTTAGAGAGATGGGAAGGCTGACAGAGATATTGAAACAACGGAAAATGCAGATAACTCCATTAATGGATGACTGAACGCAGTTGGCGCTAACAAAATATTGTCCAAAGAAGCGAAGCTAGCCGTCCACAATGGAGTGCTGGTACCTACCCTGATGTACGGAAGTGAGGCATGGAACTGGCAGGGAAAGGTCGAAAGTAGACTGAATGATGTAGAAATGAGATCCCTGTGGCGTATGTTTGGTAAAACCATGTATGATCGTGTGAGGAATGTGGAGATCCGCAAAGAGTGCAAGGCTGATGTAAGCATAATGAGTAAGAGCAAGAAGGGGACGCGTATATGGTTTTGGCATGTATAGCGAATGAGCGAAAACGGAGTTTAAGTAGAATATACGATGCAAATGTGAATGGTAGCAGAAGTCGAGAACGCCCTAGGAAGATATAGCACGACCAATTGAAGCAGATACTTGAGTCAGACCATGTTAAGAGTCAGAATAATAGAAGAGTATTATTAAACGACGAATGAATGTGAATAAGGCAAGGAGTGTGTGCCAAAACCGAGTTATTTGTCGGTCTGTTCTCTCTGCCTACCCCTGCGGAGAATTGGTGTGATGGTTGGTAAGTTATTTTAAAGCATTGGATCGGTGTTATTAAAATTATTTTTATATTCTTCCTATTTACCCACAATTTAAAAACTTGTTCCTCTTTTTTCCTTTTCTGAATGAAGACTTTTGTAATGTTGTGATATACAATGTACTGTGAACCAACGGTGAATATTTATTTAAAATTAATTATTTATTTATTTATTTATTGACGCCCTATTGGGCTTTTAAGTACTTACATATAAAATTACAAATTTCAAATTACAACAGTATAAAATAAACAATAGAAAATCGAAATAAAATATAATGATTTCTCATACATTATTTACATTTAAAAAGTGGTGGACTAATTTGGCTTTAAATGTATTGAAGTTTAAATTAAATATGTCAGCGACATCACTTAGTTCATTGCCCAACCTATGTATTCTTTCTAACACAGAATTCAAAGCGAAGTTATTGTTGTAGAATAAAATATTCCGTCTAGTATATTTTGGAGGTATATGTAAAGATAGCAAGTTTATAGTGTCAGGGCAGTCTAACCTTGAATGAACAATTTTATATAATAAAAGGAGATCAAATATTTTTCGCCTTTCAGATAATTTAGATAAGTTAAGTTTACTGCGTAAATTGACATAATTGATTTCAATTATAGGAATACCAATTTTGAAATTAATAAAACGTAAAAATTTATTTTGAATTTTTTCAATTTGTAAACAATGAGAGTTGAAATGAGGACACCAAATGGTTGCATTGTATTCAACCTGACTTCTAACCAGAGACGTGTATAGTAATTTTATAGTTTTTATGTTATTAAAGTCTTTAACGATTCTGAGAATAAATCCAAGCATTTGTAATCCCTTACTGGTAATGCTATTAATGTGATTCAAGAAGCGTAATTTGGAGTCAAAAATAACTCCAAGGTCATTGAATTCAAAAACTCTTTTTAGATTGGCATTGTTAATTGAGTAGTCGAATAATAAAGGGGTTTTAGATCTATGGAAACTGATCGTTTGGCATTTGTTGATATTAAGATGTAATTTGTTTACGATGCACCATTCATAGAGTTTATTTAAGTTAATTTGTAGAGTTAAACAATCAGAAGAATTACCGATCGATTCAAACATCTTTAGATCGTCGGCGAATAGAAGAAAGTGAATATTATCGAAAATTAGTGAAATATCATTAATAAATAGTAGGAAAAGAATTGGTCCTAGGTGGGAACCTTGGGGGACCCCACTTGAGGCAAAAAAAGTGTAAGAAGTTGTGGATGTAATTTTTACAGATAATTTTCTGTATGATAAGTAACTTCTAAGCCATTCGAGAAAGTTGCCGCTTATTCCCAAGTGTTCTAATTTTTCCATTAAAATGCGATGAGAAACAGTATCAAAGGCTTTGCTAAAGTCAGTATAAATTGTATCAACTTGAAGACCCTTGGACAGTGCATTAGAAACAAAATTTTCGTAAAGCAATAAGTTAGATGACGTAGATCTGTCTGGCATAAAACCATGTTGAAATGTTGATATAATTGGTTTAACCCATTTACGCCCAAGACTAAAGTAATCGTAGAAAAAAGAATAAATTCATTTTATGTAGTAGGAAATAGAGTTTTTTAACAAAAATAAAAAAAATATATTTAATTTTTTTTTATTTACTAGAAAAAAAAGTGCCGTGCTCAAATGGGGACACTGGGCACATTCAGTATGGTATTTCTCGAAGGATGGTTTTTCGATACACAAAGTTTTTTTGCATTTTTTGCACTCCTCACGTGCCTTACTATGGCAAATAGTGCATCGCAACTGTTTTGTCAACTTCTCCGGAAAGTGGCCAAAACCATCAAACTGTAAATTGAGCACTACAGAGGCTGATGGGTGAAATTGTAGCTGGTCCATCTTCACGTCGTTACTAAGTATGTGTAGATCGAACATGTATGTAAATAACACCCACCACCACTTCTTGCCTCGTATTGAAGTTCGATACGTTGAAATCGACTGATCGGCTTGATCGACACCGTCCATGCCTCTGTTGTAATTCATAAATATTTGAGGAATATTTTTATCGATTTTCTTCTTTTAGATTGAGCTCGGAAGAAAATTATCGTAGTTTGTTCCCATTGTACAAACGCTGTTATCCAGCCAGCGAACAAACAATATTTTATTGACCGTGTTGAACCGGTCGTCAAAGTCAGCACGACTTTTCTTTTTCATCTCCTTGACGGGTGTGAGAGGAAATTTGCAGGTCCTACCCTCACGTACAGTTCCTGTAGCCAGATTCCCATAAATCCCGCAGCAATGCATAGCTAGTGAAAAAATTATCGAAGAACACAACATGGTCTCTAGGATCTGTGTTTAGCTTGTTCAACAGGTTTTTCACAACTCGTGTACTCAAAGGCTCATTGGTGGGTATTTGCGACTTGCCGCAATAAATATCAAAATTGTAGCAGTAGCCATCAGCACTAGCGAGCATCCAATTTTTATAACCGAAGCGTACAGGCTTACCTCGAATAAATTGTTTCGACGGATGACGTCCAAAATATTTCACCATGGATTCATCTATTGACAGATTTGTGTGAAACACTCCCCATTGCATAAATTTCTTCATGAGAACCTCAGCAAGGGTTCGCATCTTGAACATTTTATCTGATGTTTCAGCAGCTACAGTATTATCACAAAAATGTTGGTACTTTTTGATATCTAAAAATCTGTTTCTCGTCATTGCCTTAGAAACAACAGGTACATTACAGTCCTCGTCTAAAGACCACAATAGACGTTCGCGAGGCAAAGTGTGATAACCAGATAGAGATAGAATGGCCAAAAATGTTTTCAACTCACCAACGATAATATTGATATCATGTTTATTGTTTTGTGATGCATACAAATCAGAATATTGAAGAATCATATCGATTACTTCCTGATCAAAAATCTTCTCGAAAATTGAAACAGGATTTTTACCTTTGAGATCAGTAATTAGGTTTTTGCATCGTTGTTGTACATTATTCTCATCGAAAGGCATGTGATCGTAGCTAGGCTCGCATTCACGCCAACGGGGCCCAACATTGCATCGTTGCCTTCTAGCGGAATTCGAAAAAGCTCTTCATCAGAACTGTCCCAATCTTCTTCGTTTCTGTTTACAAAAACTTCGATATTTCCAGGAATATCTCTTGGCATGTCATTGGTAATAATATTGTCTTCATCGCCTTCTTCTTCGTCAGTGAGGATACTTGTTTCTGGGGGAAGAGCAACGATATCAAATTCAACATCTGAGTCCTCTTCTGCCATAATAGCATCAAGGGCCTTCTGGAGTCCATGATAGTTATCGCTTACTTCAAATTGCCGTTTTGACATATTTATTTGCAGTCAAAACTCTGTAAAAAAAAAAGAATATTTTACTCTTTATGTGCCCACTGTCCCTATTTGGGGACACCAACAAAAAAAAGTAGTTCACAGTTCAGTAAATTATATATTTGACCTTATCAAATTTTTATTCCAAAGTAAACAAAGTGTTCAATAAGATTATGTAGAAAAATTAAAAATTTACGAACGTAAACATATAAAAAAAATACTTACATTTGGTAATCACCGCGACTCTGAGATTCACTTTATTTATGACACTAAAATACTTTTTATAAATGGTGTTATCCAAAATGTTTGATATAAAATGTAAGACACATCAATTAACTCGACAATAATGTACTGTTAGCAAAACTTACCACATTAATAACAAAATGGTGGGTAGATTTGAAGGCGTCCTCGTTTGGGCACGGCAGGCGTAAATGGGTTAATTTGATGCATGATTTTACTTAATATAATCTTTTCTAAAAGTTTAGGTAGTGATGACATAATACATATGGGTCTATAATTTTCAATTTGGCATTTATCTCCTTTTTTAAAAATAGGTGTTATAAAGCTACTTTTCCAAATTTTAGGAAAACAACCTGTAGATAAGGATAAATTGAAAATTATAGTAATAGGAAGAGCTAGAACATGAATACAGTTTTTAAGTAATATTGAGGGAATCATATCTGGCCCCGAATTCGACCTGGTATCCAGCTGTTTGATAAAAGTCACAACATCATTTACTACCACATGGATGTTATGCAAGTTGAGTGAGCTTTCGGTAAATTGGGGTTTATCAGATAATATGTTGTCATTGTCTTCAACATATACACTCTTGAAGAAATCTGCAAATAAGTTTACAATATCGTTTTTGTCATGACCCACTTTTTTCCCGTAAAACATTGTACCGGGAAAGTTAGAGTTATTTTTCCGAAAGGAGTTAGCGTAATTCCAAAATTTATTAATGTTTGTTAAAATAGAATTTTCAACATTGTTGGTGTATTTCTTGAAACATACTTTCGATTTCCTAGTACAATCTTTACGCAGAATGGAGAATGCGATATAATTATCTAGCGTTCTATTTATTTTATAACGTTTGTGGGCAATTTTTTTATCGTACGTTAGATTAATTAGTTCAGAATCGAACCATTTAGGGAATTTAGAAGTGTAATATTTTTGTAGGGGTACAAATCTATCGATTGCTTGATAAATTACATTGTAAAAGTATTCTAAGGCCTCATTTAAGCTTGAGCTTTTACAAGTGAGATCATAAGCCCAATTATAAGTAGATAGAAATTCTATAATCTTTGGGTAATCTGCTTTTTCAAAATTACGCTTGACAATCGTGGGGTCAATTACCTTAACATAAGTATTGAGGTAATTGATTATTAGAGGGGGGTGGTATTTATCGAATGGAAGAATCATTTCATCAGAGGCATACACATTAACACTAGAAGAATTTGTAAAGACAAGATCGAGAAGACGTGAATTGATGTTGTACACATGGTTTTTCTGATGCAGATTTAAAAAGTTCGACATTTCTATAATTTCATGGGAGCCATGATTGATGTTGTCCGGACTCGAGGACGCGATGTTCTCAATGTCCCATACAATATTTGGGAGGTTGTAGTCACCCATCAGAATAAATGTAGCATCAGGAAATTTTCTTTGCATAGTTTCAACTTCAAGGTGGTGCTCCTTATATGTTTGCAGGCCGGAGGATGGTGGTATATATGTGCAACCGATTATAAGTTTTTCATTTTTTAAGGAAACCATTACAAACACTTGTTCAAGATGTTTGTGAAGGCATTTCAGTTTCTTCGAATTCAGTTTGGTAGATACAGACAATAGTACGCCGCCACCTCTTGTTTTATTGCTGGAACTTTGACATCTGTCGTTTCTGTAAATGAAATGATCTAAAAACCCCAGTTCTTAATCGTTTATGCCAGCATTTAGCCATGTTTCAGTAAGGGCATAAATTTCGTAATTCATCGTTGGTAATGTACATTTTAGTTCTTGAAGTTTCGTTCTCAGTCCTCTTACATTTTGATAATATATTATTAGTTTGTGGGTCAGTTTTTTGGATTTAATTTTACAATTG
Organism: Hesperophylax consimilis; assembly: GCF_061612785.1. Classification (NCBI taxonomy): domain Eukaryota; kingdom Metazoa; phylum Arthropoda; class Insecta; order Trichoptera; family Limnephilidae; genus Hesperophylax; species Hesperophylax consimilis. The sequence continues at coordinate 4,314,565 of NC_142855.1, forward strand.
TTGGGTGATTATTAATGTACTTGATTGTAATGTCTTGCTCACCCGATGATTGCCTATTTTTTAGTTCGATTCGTAAATTATTTAGATAGTTCCTTTGAGCAACTGATTGATCAGGGTACATGCGGATGTTATTCTTCAGTAAGTGTTTTTTGCCGAGTAGGATTTTTGGCCATTTAGACTCAGCGAACTCGACTTTTACACCCCTCGGTTTATTAGTATCCCTTTTCCCGATTCTGTAAACTTTCAGGTCAAGAGAATTGGTAGAGTTGTCCAGGTCGAAAATGATTTTTTTTATGCTGGTAGTGTCGTCTTTCATAATATCAGTCTGGGTTATTGCTTTGCTCTCGGGGAAGTTACATATTATAATATTTTTTTCCCTTAAATTTTGATCATTCATCTCAGCAATAATATCGCAGATGTTATTTGTTTGGAAATTAGTAGTGGTAACAGCAGGAGGAATATTTTTGTACACTGATAATTCGCCTTCTAGGGTAGCCATTCTTGCAGCCATTTGGCCTATGGACCCTAGGATATTATTAGTTTTGGGCATTATTTTGGCAATATGCTCCTTGGTAAATTTGTTATTGGGATCCATCACAATATTTGTTAGTGCATTGATGGCATCTTGTGCAAGGGATATGTATGTCTGCGCATCCATGATGAGTTCGGATTTAGGTTAATAAAAATTAAAAATGAATAGTAGGTTGAACTCCCCTGATTACTGACTGGAATCAGGTTAACTTACAGGTAGTATCAGTACCTACCACGGTCACAAGGCGTGCGGAAATACAGGTTACCTGCCTTTGGTGCAACAATAATATTAAATATTGAATTTAAGTAAAGTTATTATTATTTGTTATTAAAACTTCGGGCTTTTATTTTGTTGTTGAGGACACAAAGAAATGAACAGATTCACAACTTTTACACTGGAACACAATGGCACAGGAATAGTGTATTAAGTTTTATTTTAAATATTTTGTGGACAGAAATAATTCGTGACTGGTTTAGTTTACTGTTGTTGAGTGAGTATGTATGAGAGAGTGATTGTTGAGTTATTGTTGAGTGAGTGAGTATTTATCCAATTACAACGTTTTACCTACTTAATCATTTATTTATTCAAATATTAACGGCACAACATGCACCTTTACCATATTTTATTAAAGTAAAAAATATAAATGCAAGTTGAATAACGATACACAAATTTTTAATATAATTATAAAATATTTAACCATAGTATAATAATAATTTGATATGACAATAAAAATCTCTTATTCTAAAAACTGTTGGTTTCTATAAAACGTTACTAGTAGATAATAATTAATTATAACAATTATTTAAATATAAACGGCACAAAATGCACCTTTACCATATTTTACTTAAGTAAAAAATATAATTGTAAGTTTAATAACGATACACAAAAATTTTATTAACCCTTTTGCTGCCCGAAAGTAAACACAAGATAGATACTCCCACGCCAAGGATTTTTAGAATATTTTACATTGCCTCATTATTTATTATCCTCAGCACTTAGAGATTGTAAATTATTACCAAAACAAAAAAAAACTTGTTTACGTTACACTTTTGAAAAGTCTAAACAAGATATCTTTATGAATTGATGCATTATTTGACGAATAAAAACTATCTATGAAACATCAACAAACTTCGACCCGCCGCCATTATCAAATCAGTAATCTCACCAACACATACAGACATACTATAGTAATATCAGTATTCACGTCTCCGAAGTGGGACCTCTGCAACGGCTCACCATTAAATTTCTCACAATACAATTGTGATCATATTATTGTTTTAAACTTAATTATTTATTAAACTTTTATTTACAGTTTCTTATCGTATTATTTATGTTAATAGTTTTTATTCGAATGGTAGACTTTAAAACAAGAATGAATACACAATGCCACATTACACTGGGAACACATATCGAGCCATTTTTCTGCGGCTTTGTTTAAGTTTTGTATTCGCACAAACATGGCAGGCTCTGTATGGCTTGGATTGTTTTGATGTTTACAACCTCTTTTGAAAGCAGACGTAATGGTGTGTCATGATGAGACGAATGAGGAGTTGAGTTTTTTGTGGTGTTTTGCGATTACTTGTCTTATCACACATAACTGATAATCGGGGAAGCTCATACCTGAATTTTTTATGGTGTTGTGTACAATAAAAGAATTTAACAGATATAAAATCGAGACAATATTCTCTTATTTGGTCATCAGACAAGTCGCGTCGAGCCATGATGGAGGGTTACACAAAAAAAATATTAGGAAAAACGACAAATTAACACAATAATTAGTTTCTAAACACAGATAATTAAAATAAAATGTATATTATTACCTTTTTCACTCGAAAGGCGGATATAACAACTTATTTCATTTAAAAAAACAAAACATGTTGATTACCACAAAACTTATTTGCACTAAAAATATGACCACTTAATAAAAACAATTTGTTAAAATAATAACGTTAGAACCACGATTCGTTGCAGATTCTAAGTATTCGCGAACCGTCGAGATAAGAAGGAACCACGTGATACACTAACACAGCTACGCGCGCGCGGGGAATTTAAACACTGACAGGGGAAATATTGTAGTCTCCAGTTTGACGAGGTCTTTCATTATATAAACCAAATAATTTGTCACATCTGTGTAGAGATGTCGCTAGATAAAGTTCAAATTATTTTTTAAGCCCGAGTTTTGCGCCATCTATACAGAAAGTCCCGAGATATCGCAAGATGAAATTCAAATCATGTATGATTGCGCGCGGCAGCGAGGGCTCGGAATCTTGAATCAAACATAGATGCGCACGGCAGCCTCCGGGTTAATATAATAATAAAATACCTACTTATCTGAATAATAATTCGATATGACAATAAAAATCTCTTATTCCAAAAACTGTTGGTTTTAATAAAACGTTACTTATAGATTATAATTAATTACAACATCAACCAATTTAAAAGAAAAGTTAAACATAAAAAAGTTTACATTTTATATGAATTTTATTTTAGCACGTGTGAAACCACGGCGATTAATATGTGAATTTTTGATTGAATAAATAAATAAGTATAACTGAGAAACCTTCGTTTCCTTACAATTTTTTTTTTAATTAAAAGTTTACGTAAGACATGTTTTTTTTATCTTTCCCTTACTGTGCCATAAAAATCCTCGCGCTATGGTGCTGTATAGTCAATAAACATCTCAAAATAAGCGATTTAATATTAGAAAAATATGAATATTCATAGCTAACCGCTTATGTTTATTATATTTTATATAAAAAGGGATAATAATTGTAATTTAATTGCTGAAAACGTGAAAAAACCATCGGCAGAAGCTAAACAAACGTGGGAGTCCATATGTAGCACCGGCCCGTGACCGACTGACGACCGGCTGGTACAACAGGTGCTGGAAGCACACACACAGTTATGCGGTCGTAGGAATCGATGGTCTAAATCAAAATATAACTGCGGACGTTTGTTCCCGCAAAGCAAACTAAAGCGGGACATCAATAGCGTGTCATTTCCTCGCAGACTCTTCGCGTAGCAGTGTCACGCGGTTAATTATATTGGTGTATTTTTTCCAGATTTTCAACAAAATTCTCTGATTCTTAATTGAATTTGAAAACTATGGAAAATATTATTTTTAAATTCAGTACATAAATGGATAACGGAGGGAAACCTAAAACCTGAACCCAGAATTTATTATATTTATAGAGTTATTAAAGTTATTAGAAGCAATGTGTAGTAAATACATATCACAGATGAGAAAAGGTTAATAATTTTCAACGCAGTTTTATACCCTAGAAACAGGGTTTTAGATTTTTGAATATGGCAACACTGTTTTGGCGTCTCTTGTGCCTTTTGAACAAGTTCTTAACCTTACTTTTGCTTGCAATGCAGTGATTGTTGCTTCTGTCGATGTAATATTTTGTATTAACTACAGATAATTGTGGTTAATTTATCTGATTTGAGAGTATGTCAATAATCATCTTGGTTTTACACCAAAGTTCTTAAAATTGCAAGCGCTTCTACTTCCCTAGTGACTTTTCTGTAACACTTTGTAGTTGACAGCTGCGCTTTGCCTTGTACGTAAGTAGTTTCTTGCTCTATTATTGACCAAGTAACAGCTATGCTACTTAATTGGTGCTTTTTATTGTAATATTGTTACCTATCGGTTTTATCAGCATTCGCGAAATAACACATTCAGTTACCAAACACCAACCAGATTAACATGTGACAGACGAGAGTATATGAGTTTGTTCATTGTTGATTTATGGTCGCTAACACACATTTAAACACATAAAATTGATCAGTTAGTTCATCTCGTTTCTCAGTCACGTTAATTAAGACATCTCTTGACTTGCATTTACCCTCAAGGTCAAACATAACATAGACATAACCAAGTATTTTGTTTTTCTTAAACTTTGTTCATGCCTCGGAAATCGAAAATGTTGTTAGCTAGTAATAATAATTACACAGAAGAATTTCCTAATAAATAAACCGTTTTTTGAATAAATACAAAATAAAAAGAATGTATTATTAAAAAAATATAAATAATAATAATAATAATTGGATGACTTGTATTGCGCCGTTTTTGTGCGAAATCACCTCAAGGTCGCTGCCCAAGTAGGTTTTTTTATTTTTCTACCTACAATATATCAAAGGTAATCAGTTATTACATCTGCCCTGATGATGCTGCAATGCTTACCGAAACTTAGGCTAAAAAACGAGGTAGCGTAACTCGACGTAATACTCCAAAACATTAATCACCATGATTTTTTTAAAGTTTATATGAAAAAGGTCATTTGTTTTTTTTGTACTTAAAAATAACCAATACAATTCTATTTACAATTATTACACATTTTTGTGTTGAGTAATTTTATTTTTGATTTTCTCGAACCTTTAACACTACACTTAAATTAAGTTTTTATTATTAAAATGCCTCAGAAATAATTCCTTTTCCCTATTGTACTTTGAAGATTATCTATATTATAAAACCGCTGAAAAGTAATTTTCCTAAAAACGTGACTTGAAGTGTTTTACCAAAACACACCATATTTATTATACTTCATAATATGATGAGACAACTGGGTTGATCCACGCAAAACTACACCAACCTCAATTTAAAATTCTGTTCTTACTGTTACGCAATCAAATTGAACTTTTTTTTTTTATCCGTTACAGTTGTGTCTTATTATCAGCTGAGACCAGTTACTATCACATAAGAGAACTCTATCACAGCAGAGCCATGGACTTTCCTAATTCAGAGAGTGTTTCCATCAAGACGGAACCAGGATCCCAGGAAGAAGGCGCAGGTGTAATGCCGTATATGGATATAGACATCCACCTTCCGGATGTAAAGAAGGAATGTTTGCAGTATGCTGAGAGTGTTCAGCCAACTAGTAAGTTGCATTAAGTATATTATCACAAAGGAGTTTCAGATGAGCGCAGTCACGACAGTTGCTTGTTTTCTACTTAACAAACTTGTTGTCCATCGGTTCTTGAAATGTTACCTTAGAAATATTGCTTTATTTATTTATTTTTATTTAAGTACATAAAACAGGCATGGTGATCAAAAATTTACATACATGGATGTTTAAATACATAATAATAACAAAAATAGTAACAAAAGGAAAATGTAAGTAATATTTACGGGAAACTGGAAAGATGGAAAGCTTTACGGAAAACTGTCGAACCAAGACCCAAAGTCGAATTCCAATTCCTCAAGCACCTCACCACATTTAAGCATTTAAATTTAACATCTCACGTTATCTACTACAAATATCATGTCGGTTCATAAGATAACGCGTGTAAGTTGTATTTATTATTATGAAATTAGTCTCTATTGTTTATATCTCTATTATGATTTGATTTATATCCACAACCTCTCTCCACGGCTATAAATATACTGTTTTGTAAATTTTTCGTTTTATATATTCTTTTGTATTGTATAAATTTTTTATTTCATATTCCTCCCTCACAAATTTACTTATTCCATATTATGCTGTCTCAGTAGAGGTGAAGTCATAAGGAGGAAGTCCAAATTGGTTTTATTTTACTATATAATACTTATGTACAAACTGAATTAATTTTTATTTATTTTTTTTTTTTTTACTGTAAACTGTCGATTTCCCGAAAATGATCAAATGATGCGGAATTCATTATTGGATTGATTTTAAAAAAATTGACATTCTATCTGAAATTTCTCAAGAATATAATGAATCGATAAAACCAACCTAAATTGTTATTTCACGTCATTTTTAGAAATTAAAGTCAGACTTTCTGATCCCCCGTTTTCGTGTTTTCTCAATGGCATATTTAGCTTAACGTTAACGTTTATCCTGACTACGAAACCGTTGCTTTTGAAATGTGTCTTATTTAAGGATTGATTTTTGTGGTCAAATATGTTAAATTTTCATTTTGTTGAACTCTCTCGGAAAGTGAATTAACGTAAACAATTCAATTCCTTTTTTGTACTTATCAAATGTAATGTACCATTTAAATGTTTACATGATGCTACATTAATTACAAACCATCATTAAATAGCACCGACAACAACCAAACTTTTTACTTTTTTTCCCTCAACATTGTAATTGTGTATAAGTGTATTGTTATTTGTTATTGCAGGTAGCATTAATGTGGAGACTGTCCCCATTAAGACAGAATCAGGACTCCGAGAAGAAGGTGGAGGGGGAATCCCTTATACGGAAATAGACATAGACTTGCTGGATGTTAAAAAGGAATGCTTAGACCACTCTGAAAGTTTTACCCAGACTGGAGGTAAAACCGATTTTAATTTGTCTGAATTTGGTTAAATTGTTTTCGGTTATCATTTTGCATTCCTTTTTCTTTCAGATTCAATAACGGACACGAAGGGGAGTGGAGAAAAACTTTATTCGTGCTTCTATTGTAACTACTCTTGTTCACGCAAGTTAGCGTTAGCACTGCACGTACGCACACATGGAGTGAAACCTTTTTTATGTTCTGACTGCAACTATTCGTGTTCTCAAAAAGGACATTTAAAAAGTCACATGCGTACTCATACTGGAGACAAACGTTTTTCATGTTTGGATTGCAAGTTTTCATGTTCTGAAAAAGTATCCTTAAATCGTCACATGCGTACTCATGCTGGAGAAAAACCTTATTCATGTTTCGACTGCAACTATTCATTTTCTGGAAAGAGAAATTTTCAACGTCACATGCTCACCCATTCTGGCGAAAAATCTTATATGTGTTCTGTCTGCAACTATTCATGTTCTGTAATGGGGAATTTAAATTTTCACATGCGTACTCATACTGGAGAAAAACCTTATTCATGTTCCGACTGCAACTATTCATGTTCTTTAATGGGGAATTTAAATCGTCACATGCGTACTCATACTGGAGTTAAACCTTTTTCATGTTTGAAATGCAATTTTTCATGTTCTGAAAAAGAATCCTTAAAACGTCATATGTTTACCCATACTGAAGAAAAACCTTATTCATGTTCCGACTGCAACTATTCATGTTCTCGTAAGGATTCTATAAAACCTCACATGCTTACCCACACTAGAGAAAAACCTTTTTCATGTTCTGACTGCAACTATTCGTGTTCTCAAAAAGGACATTTAAAAAGTCACATGCTTACTCATACTGGAGAAAAATCTGATTCTTGTTCTAGCTGTAACTATTCATTTTCCCGAAAGGATTATTTAAAACCTCACATCCTAACCCGAACAAGAAAAAAACCTTTTTCGTGTTCTGACTGCAACCATTCGTGTTCTCAAAAAGGACATTTAAAAATTCACATGCTTACTCATACTGGAGAAAAACCTTATTCTTGTTCTAGCTGTAACTATTCATGTTCCCAAAAGTCTAATTTAAAACCTCACATGCTAACCCACACAAGAGAAAAACCTTTTTCATGTTCTGACTGCAACTTTTCGTGTTCTCAAAAAGGAAATTTAAAAAGTCACATGCTTACTCATACTGGAGAAAAACCTTATTCTTGTTCTAGCTGTAACTATTCATGTTACCGAAAGGATTATTTAAAATTTCACATGCTAACCCACACTAGAGAAAAACCTTATTCTTGTTCCTATTGTGAATATTCATGTTCTCAAAAGGGACATTTGAAACGTCACACGCTTCGTCATACTAGATTATAAAAGCTTGTTCATATTATGTTCCCGAAAGGAATATTTAAAACCTCGCATGCTAACCCACACTAGAGAAAAACCTTTTTCATGTTCTTACTGCAACCATTCATCTACACGTAATGACGTAATGCATAGTTTAAAACGTCACATGTTTACGCATACTGGAGAAAAACCTTATTCTTGTTCTAGCTATAACTATTCATGTTACCGAAAGGAATATTTAAAACCTCACATACTTACCACACCAGAGAAAAACCTTTTTCATATTCTGACTGCAACTATTCGTGTTCTCAAAAAGGACATTTAAAAAGTCACATGCTTACTCATACTGGAGAAAAACCTTATTCTTGTTCTAGCTGTAACTATTCACGTTACGGAAAGGATTATTTAAATTTTCACATGCTAACCCACACTAGAGAAAAACCGTATTCTTGTTCCTATTGTGAATATTCATGTTCTTAAAAGGTACATTTGAAACGTCACACGCTTTGTCATACTAGATTATAATAGCTTGTTCATATTATGTTCCCGAAAGGAATATTTAAAACCTAGCAAGCTAACCCACACTAGAGAAAAACCTTTTTCATGTTCTTACTGCAACCATTCATCTACACGTAATGCATAGTTTAAAACGTCACATGTTTACGCATACTGGAGAAAAACCTTATTCTTGTTCTAGCTATAACTATTCATGTTACCGAAAGGAATATTTAAAACCTCACATACTTACCCACACCATAGAAAAACCTTTTTCATATTCTAACTGCAACTATTCGTGTTCTCAAAAGGGACATTTAAAAAGTCACATGCTTACTCATACTGGAGAAAAACCTTATTCTTTTTCTAGCTGTAACTTTTCATGTTCCCGAAAGGATTATTTAAAACCTCACATGCTAACCCACACTAGAGAAAAACCTTATTCTTGTTCCTATTGTGAATATTCATGTTCTCAAAAGGTACATTTGAAACGTCACATGCTTACTCATACTAGATTATAAAAGCTTGTTCATATTCCGACTGTAGTTAAGTAATGTAAAACAATTAAATTACCTAGTAATTGTACGCTTCTGCCAGTATTATTTGTTCAACCCGGCCCCGTGCTTATCAGGTCATTCCGGCCTGAGATGGCGTTTGAGGTAAACAGTTCGCCAACACAAGTATGTTGATCCATTAACCCGCGACGCACCATTTATAATAATACTGGCAGAAGCGTATAATTACTAGGTAATAAAATTACCTAGTAATTGTACGCTTCTGCCAGTATTATTTGTTCAACCCGGCCCCGTGCTTATCAGGTCATTCCGGCCTGAGATGGCGTTTGAGGTAAACAGTTTGCCAACACAAGTATGTTGATCCTTTAACCCGCGACGCACCATTTATTTTCATTCTTTGTCATCTGGAAAGCCATTTTATAAATTATCCACCGCGTATTTAATGGATTGCTTATCCTTACCATGCAGTTGTGTAAATTGTGTTGGTTACTGTTACATTTTGTCAAATTCTGAGTTATTTTAAAATCATTCTTAGATTAAAAAGTTGAATAATTTGTAGGAAAAACAAATATTCTCCTATTGAAAAAAAAAACTGTTTAACATTGGAATTTTGAAAAATGTTAGTCATCTGTTTTTTCTTCTCTCATCATGTAGAATCAACTCCTGAAGTTAGCACGCTTTTCCCCCGGAAACCTTATATATATATTTATCGGATATGACAGTAAAGAAATTCGGAACATAATAAATGAGATCTCAGAAAAAAAAACCTCTCGCAATATTCAATCGCCGAATATTATCGGGAAAATATCTTAGTCTATGACGACCCAAAAACCTAAGCAGATCATGAAAACCACTACTTAAGTAATATCGGAACGAACATAGCCAACAAAATCCTAAAAGACACTAATAAAACTCAAAATCTCCTAACCACACGGGTAAAATAACTGAACTCTCCTAACCCCACACCCATATCCTCACGTAGGTCGTGTACGTCTCAAAAGGCGGCGATACACATGCCTGTAAAATGGACCAGTAGCTTGCATGCAAGCTACTGGCATGTGCAAGCTACTGGCGCAATGAGAATACACATGCAAGTTAAACTTGCATGCCAATTGCGTCCTTGCATGCCTGTATTTGCAAGACGTATACACATGCCAGTCACTAGACAGTACGTGTCTCAAATCACTCCGAGACTGAGTAGTCTCAAGCTTTTTGGCAATGGAAAACATTCGAAGTGAATTAAATATCATCGTATTGCAATTGGCAGTACAATGTGTGGCTAATTTAATGAGAGAAAAGGCCGCGGCGAACAACAGGTCAGCTACTGGCATGCCCGTACTTGTCACGACGTTCACACATGCCGGTTTCATAGCCCCCCTCGTCCCCTCCCTCAACTTGCATGCCAGTAAATCAAATGTTGTGCAATCTACTGGCAAGGCAGGTACAGGCATGCAAGTTAGCGTATACACATGGTAGTAGCTGGCATGTGCAAGGAGCTGGCATGCAAGTGTGCCAGCTACAGGCATGTGTATTCCCGGCTTAAAGGCGGCGATACACATGCCTGTAAAATGGACCAGTAGCTTGCATGCAAGCTACTGGCATGTGCAAGCTACTGGCGCAATGAGAATACACATGCAAGTTAAACTTGCATGCCAGTTGCGTCCTTGCATGCCTGTATTTGCAAGACGTATACACATGCCAGTCACTAGACAGTACGTGTCTCAAATCACTCCGAGACTGAGTAGTCTCAAGCTTTTTGGCAATGGAAAACATTCGAAGTGAATTAAATATCATCGTATTGCAATTGGCAGTACAATGTGTGGCTAATTTAATGAGAGAAAAGGCCGCGGCGAACAACAGGTCAGCTACTGGCATGCCCGTACTTGTCACGACGTTCACACATGCCGGTTTCATAGCCCCCCTCGTCCCCTCCCTCAACTTGCATGCCAGTAAATCAAATGTTGTGCAATCTACTGGCAAGGCAGGTACAGGCATGCAAGTTAGCGTATACACATGGTAGTAGCTGGCATGTGCAAGGAGCTGGCATGCAAGTGTGCCAGCTACAGGCATGTGTATTCCCGGCTTAATGTATGTTTAAATTAATAAGTGACAGATGGTCGGTACATTCGATGTCATTGTTTAAAATTCTATGTATAAATGTTAAATCAGATTCTCACTACCCATCTGTTATGAAATATTATTTCATAAACTCAAGTAGGCTCAGGTAGGCTAATTTCGATAGGGTAATAAATTAATTATGTTTCTTGACAGGCAACACAGAGATGAGCGGTCGGTAGAAAGGGGGGGGGGGCGTTTCCTCACTCTCGTTATAGATCCGGCGGGACCCCGGTTCCGTAACGACAGTCGCGGAGATTATTAATTTAAAAACCGGATTACGGAATGTAATACAGTCAATCGTGAATCGATAGATTTTTACCCTGATGGGTTTGTTATTTTAAATATCCAACATTATATTGGAGTTATCGAGAAAGTGCGTGATTCACATTTTAAAGCCATAACGGCGACATTTTGATCAGCATGTCGGTAGATCGAAATCGACAATTAATCGGAGCCATCTCTGGGTTGACCGTGGTCGCGGATTTAAATCCATCATCCTGGGCCTTGTACAGGCATGTTATTAATATTCTGGGCCGAGCCTTAGTTAATCTCGCCGAGCAAATCTTTGGGCGGGTGTCGATTGGTGCCTAACGCACGAGAGGGCCAGCGCGCAACAGCAGAATATTCCGAAGGAGGGATGAGAGGCATCCGACTTGCCTCGGATCGCACCGATGCATTCCTCACCGTCATGGATTTCCCATCTTCAAGAATACCTAGCCAAGTTTAGATAGTACAGAGTAGTTTCATAACACGGTCGATCTCGGGTGAGTGTCTTAGTTTAAATATTGGTATGATCAGACATTTAAATATATAATCAGTGTGCAATTTAAACAATTAAACTGTTTTATTTAATCATCACATCACCCTGTGACACAATAGCATGACAGCGGTGCCCACCGCCCGGGAGGTAAGTTTCATGATCCGAAAGGAGCTGGCGACGCGTCGGACGGACATAGCATGATAGAAATATCATACTTTGGCGCTCTATTCATTAGAAAAGTTTGTCCGACGTGTCATTAACTCTAAACCAACATAACACATCTTTGCTGTAAAGATTAAAATGTACATTGGAAGTTATTGTTGGAGATAAGATATTTTATACATTTGTTTTATATTATCTTTGTTCAGTTTGGATTGTGGATTCCAAATTGGCGAAGCGTACACCAGTGTACTTCTGAATAATGCGAAATTTAATATTACGATTGTACTAGGATTACTATAAATTTTTCCTATATGTCTTTAATGTGAATTTTAAATTTAATTTTGCTATCAAGATAAACGCCGAGGTCTTTACATTCCCTTTTAAAGATGAAAGGTTCAATGTTAAGTTTCTAAATATATTTGATTACTGTCCTTTTCTATCTCCTGTATTTGTAATTGAACATCTATTTTTACCAATGCATTAGTGGGTAAGTACTTTCTTCTAAATTCATATTTTGGCTCTGTGCATATGTGTATATCCCTGTTCATCTCCCCTTTCGTTTGTTCTACTTAACCTCCCTTTTGGGTAAAGATTTGTATGTGGTACTTATAATAATGTTATTTTAATAGTGTTTTGTGATTCAATTTATAATTTTTATATCAAAATACCAATGTAAAATTGTACCTCTTAACTCCCACATATGTATTGTAAGTTTTTCTCGTCCTACAATGAGTTTTGTAACTCATCGGGATTGCTCTAGCAAAAAAAAATACGTTAATTATTTTTATATCTGAAATGGTTGTTCTTAAAAAATTCTATTTTCAATTTGATAATAATATTATTATAAACAAAAGGATAGCTTAGCAGTTGGTTCTAGTACTAGCCCTTAAGTATGTAGATTTTTTTTTATAAAATAATATATTGCGATCATTTTAATAAGTTATAATTTTAAAAAATTTATTACATTATATAATAATGACAACGCGATCAAACTCTAAGCCTGCCAGCAATCCGGAACTTCTGCAATTACTGGACAACAAGTTTGAAGACTTCAAAATTCATTTCCTGGAGAAAACCTTTAAGGAATTTAAAAACACTATGGTCTAAGTCATAAAAAATGAATTCAAGGAGGAAATTAACGAGCTTAAAAAGAAAGTGTTCCATTTGGAAAAACAAATTGAAAGCAACGACCAATTTAATCGTTCAAATTACGTCATTATAAGTGGGATCCCCGAAACCAAAAACGAAAATGTGTACGACATTCTCTCCAAAATTAGTGCTACCGCTGGTTGCAATATCACCCGACAAGAAGTGGATTTCGCCAGCAGAATTGCTCCCAGAAAAAATCATGATGCAAATAATGGTAAACCAAGGAACATTGTCGTCAAATTAACACGCAGGTACCTCAAAGATGAACTTATAGCTGCAATAAGAAAGAGGAAAGGGATGCTCGCTTCTGAATTACAGCTCCCTGGTGCCGGTAAAATATACATCAACGACCATCTAACCCCAAAAAACCAACATCTGCTGAAACAATGCCGCGACATAAAAATAGCCGGTAAAATTCGCTATTGTTGGGTAAGAAACTGCAAAAATATTTACTCGTATAAGCGATTCAACCCCCATAATCCTATCAACATTGAAGTCAACACAAGATGCACATTCTACCAGATCAACCGGCCCTTTAGGAAATATATAAATCTAACATTATTTAATTACTGTACAAAGTCACTAAATAACACGATTTACACGATCTGTCACTACTCTCATGAATTATTACAACCTGCTAAGTACACAAAACTATTAAACACCATTGGAAGTAATTGTGTTATTTTGACACAAATGTTATGTTTACAATCAATTAACCTAATCATAAATGAACTTCTTAACCTAATTCTGTCAATATCTGATACCATAGACAAAATCATTTACCACAAACAAACAAAACTTTCTCATGTTCAAAATTGCCCCTTTTCAAAGCATAATTACTTAATAAAACATAAATTATTTTCACATCAATTTTACAAAAAGACATATTTAATAATGCTTAATATATACTTTCAAAATGCATTCTAGCAAAACGGCAATAACATTTTACTATCAAAATGTTCGTGGTTTGAAAAGCAAACTAAATGATTTGCACTTCGAAGTGCTCAGTTGCAATTATGATTTAATTTGTCTTACAGAAACATGGTTAGACTCCTCAATCTATCACCATGAAATAGTAGATGATCGATATAATATTTACAGACGAGATAGGGACACATCGAGTTCTTTTAAAAAATGAGGTGGTGGAGTTCTAATACCCATAAAGAAAGAAATGACATCTATCACAGTCCCAACACACAGCTCAAAATTTACAGAAGATTTATGGATTAAATTTAAATTGCATGAAACATCTAGGCAAACCATCAACTTATGTTTGGCGTATTTGCCTCCAGATATACCAATCGAAAATCTTACAGATTTTTTCGAAAAGTGTCAAACAACATATAATAATTTATCTTCAGAGGATGTAACAATAATAATGGGTGATTTTAATGTACCATCTATGCAATGCCCACTAAATTTCAATGAAATTCACACCAGAGCAGTCATTTCTAATAGCCAAAAATCAATATCCCTACTAGACTTTCAAAATTTGACTGGACTTAATCAGTTCAATCACGTCTCTAATAATATTGATCGAATTTTAGATTTAGTGTTTTCCAACCATCACCTTGAAATTCAAATTGCTTCACATGTGCTATCTAAAGTTGACTCCTATCATCCTCATCCCATTGAATTCGATTTTCTAATGTCTAAATACAGACCCCTACCCACCAACCCAGATCACATCAAATATAACTTCAAAAAAAACGGACTACACTAAATGCAATGAAATGCTATCACTAAATAACTGGAACGATCTTAATACTCTGAATTGTAATGACTCCCTACTACATTTTTATAACTTATTATGGCTATTAATTGAAAAACACACTCCGCGATTAAGAAATAGCAACAAAAGGTTTCCAATTTGGTTCAGCAGTGCTTTGATCCACCAACTCAGAGAAAAAGAAAAGTTTAGAAAGAAGTGGAAAAAATACAAAAATCAATGTGACTATGACAGTTTTTCCATCTTGAGGGCTAGAGTAAAATTATCCATACGTACCTGCCTTAAAGCCTATGTAGATTCAATAGAAAATTCGCTCCTTAACAGTATCAAAAATCTGTCAACCCTCATTAAATCGAAAAGAGTTTCTAATTCTCTCCCAAAAATCATGCATCTCCACGACAAATCAGCAACAAATGGCAAAGAAACATGCGAACTCTTTTCTACTTACTTTTCTTCTGTATTTAGCTCACAAGCTAATTCTAAAAATGACTCTAAACTTTCATTCCCACTCTATAATTATCCACTGTCTCATATCAAAATAACCCTAGACGAGGTCAAGGTGAAGTTGAACACTCTCGATAACAATAAGGGTTCCGGTCCAGATGGAATTCCTCCACTATTCATTCGAAATTGTGCAGATCAACTTGCAGCACCTTTACACAAATTATTTGTCAAAAGTCTGAACGAAGGGGTATTTCCAGATCTGTGGAAAGTTGCACACATCATTCCGATCCATAAGTCTGGCAGTAAAAACGATGTAAAGAACTACCGTCCTATCAGCCTTTTATCTTGTTTTGGCAAAATATTTGAGTCCATTGTAACTAACTAACTAACTAACTAACTAACCATCACGCCGTTTCCCCGCAGGGGTAGGCAGAGAGGACGGACCGCCAAACAACTCGGTCTTGGCACACACTCCTTGCCTCATTCACATTCATACATCGTCTCATACATACTCTTCTATTATTCTGACTTCTCTTCGCTGGAAGCACTGCCAGCCGCAATCAGACACAACCATGCTTTCTTCTTCTCTGAGACCAGTGCTTTAATCTCATCATCCCACCATGCATCACCTTTCTTCCTACCTTGCGTACTTATTCCACAAACCTCCCTAGCAGATTCACAAAGACACACTTTTATGTGGTTCCATGTTTCGTCTATGCTTAGACCATCCATTTCCTTCGCATTCAATCTTATCTCTGCACAATTCACATACTTACTTCTCACATTATCGTTTTGCAGTTTTTCTATTTTGACTCTTGTCGGAGTTGGTACCGTTTTCACTTTAGAGCGCCAACCGCGAAAGAGGTTTACTCTCGACACTACAAGAAAGTGGTCAGTTTCAACCTCAGCCCCTCTGAAAACTCTTGTGTCCTCGGTAACAGCTCTCAACCTAGAGTCAATTACTACAAAATCAATAATTGACCTCTCATTTCCTCTTTCCCACGTATATTGGTGGAAACCTTTATGATCGAAGAAAGTATTCGACACAAACAGGTTCCACTCTAAACATACTTCAAGCATTCTGTTCCCGTTGTCATTCGTTCTTTTATCCCCAAACATACCTAAGACCGAATCAAATCCGTCACGTCTAATTCCCACCCACCCATTCAAATCTCACAACTTTACTCCACTTCAAACACGTAGATTAATATCTGATCAAATATTTTTATACAAAATTCTGAATAACGGCCTGGACTCTCCTGAACTCGTAAATTATTTAAGAATTCACATACCTACAAGGCCAACCAGACAAAACCATTTTTTTCATTTGCCCGCGTGCAGAACCAACCTTAGAAAAAATTCTCCAATCCCCCGTATATGCGCGCAATATAACACGCAATTTAATAATATCGATATTCTTAATAATACTCTTGTGAAATACCGAAACGAAGTCAAGCGCACGACCACAAATATTAATTAAATTAATGTACAGTTATAGAAAAGGTACAACATGAGCGTCTCCTGTCCCCATCCCATCTTCCTCTGCCTCTTGCCCTTTCCTATTCCTTCTTCCTTCTAATATATTTAAATGATTTTTTTTTTTTTGTTAATTTCATTTTCATTTTCAGTTAATGGTTATAACCAATTACAATCATGTATTATATCACATTAACCAACATTAGCATACGAAACTATATTGGCTTACCTCATATGTAACCTCTTATATAACTAATCCTGTAAAAAAATGCTGTTTGTTTCTTACAATAAATAAATAAATAAATAAAAAAAAAATCGCCGGCCATTATAATCCTTTCGTTCATATTTTTTAGTCTCATTACAACATTCACACCAGTCCAAAAATCATCTTTCACTTCATCGCTTACAGAATTAACAGGGGCGTAGCAAATAACAAGAAACACCCTTGTCAAACCGATTTTAAATCTGATCCACATTATTCTCGGACTTACACATTCATACTGCAACATACATTCAATCATTCTGGGAGACAGTAGCGCTGCAACACCTTGACAAGCCCTCTCCGTATCTGGTCTCCCAGACCAAATGACGAGCCTATCATTATGCTGCATTGTACCGCTACCTTTTTTCATACTCTCTGTTATACAAAGTACGTCCAAACATTTGCTCACCATAGTATCACACAGTTCGTTCATCTTTCTTTCCATTCCTCCTCTAATGTTCCATGTACCAATTCGACATTGATCACGTTCCGTCCTCCTCTTTGCGCCACCGAAGGGTTGGCGATGTGATGGATAGCGAACCTCATCGACATCTTTGTCGGCCATTCCCTTCCAAGTACTACTTAAACATCTTACTTATACAACTTATCATATCGTTACACACATAAAACAATACATATTTAATACGCTTAATATAACATTTAACTTAAACAAATAAACTACCACTAAAAATATATATGTTATCACTGTATAATTGTTTTAAAACACTCCATGTAGACAGCAAACCAAAGAGCGCGGTTCAGTCCGATTTCATCCTTCATTTCCGATGTCATTATTCCACGTGCGGAAGGGCACGAGCGGTGGGGAGCGGAGGTTGCGGCAGGGGTTGCATGAGTCGCCAAATGACTCTCTTCTTGTGCGGGTTAAGGGTAGATTCCGAGAAACGACGATTCTGTGGCCTAAGCAATGTCATATGGCCCACACACATGGCCCACATTCTATAACGGCACTGTAGAAGCACTGTATGCGTCGGACAGCGGGGTTTGCAGTATTGGTGCGGGTGGACGAGGGGCAAGGGGCAAGGGCCGAAGGGATGGTCACATCTGGTGAATGTTCAAAGCACTGGTCTCGTATTATAGGCACAGGAATTCACACATCTTAGGATTAACAATATTATTTGTCACATTTTCTTAAAGTCGCTATACGTCCACACTAGAGGTGGGTGAGTTCTGCATTTTTCCGGAGGCATCCGAGGACTGCTTCCTTTTAAAAGAACTCGAGTTCTTGGAGTGGGTCCCGGGTCCGAGTTCTTGGGTGCGGACTGGGTACTAGGCGACTACCGGGACGCACGGGTCCGGCCATAAATGAACCTACACCTAGATCGTCATCTTCGTGCTTTTAGTACTGAACATATTTCGTCCGACGGATTTTTTTGGAACTAAGAGAAAAAGAAAGAGAAGGGTGGAGAATGGCATGAGAAGGGAATAGTTGTCACGACGTCACAAACCATCGACCAAAGATAGAGGAAAGTAAAAAAAAAAAAAACGGTACTACCATAGACAATATAAATACGGTCCCAATTTATTAGCCTAAAATATTATTTAAAAATGAAAAACTCGTAATTGCATGAATTATTTTATTATTCAAACACAGATAACACAAAAAAGGGACATACAAGCTTGTGTAAACACAAAACACATTTTAAATGACAATAAAATGTTAACACACCAAAACAGAATATTAGAATATTATTTCATTTAGAGAAAAATAAAACAGTTGTATATAGAAGCGTATGAAGGTATACGCTTCTACGTCCATTTTGGCAGCAATGAGCCCGCTGCTGGGTTCAGGGAAGAAATCTGAAATAAATAAACATCACATTACTCAAACAAAACATAGAATATTATATCTGTAATTCAGTTGCTGGCTTTGAAGAAATAATAATTCTATTGAATGAATATCTTTATCATAATAACGACTCAAATCAACGTCTATTATTTCATTCTATCTCTCTAATAATAAATAAAGTTAATGATAAGTTACATTAGAAACATTGAACAAACAGAGGGAGATTCGCACCTGCATTTTGGTTAACATCCCGGGTCCCTTGTGCACCAGGTAAATCCCGATATATTCCGATATCTGGAAGATTAAGGGTCGGCAAAGCATCTTTTTTCAACGAGCCACAAGTCGTTTTTAATTTTTTTGCAAAATGCGAACTACAAACATGTGCATAATTTGCCAAAATCGGGTAATAAATATAATCTATTCTGCCAATTCTCCACGCCCATTCCCGAAACAGACTCTCGTTATTGTCGTGTCGCACTGAAACAACATCCTCACAGCTTTCGACACTACAGCGAAATTAGCGAGGCATTTTAACAAATCTACTTTCACTTTTCACAAATATTTACGTCGGCGAAGAACCATGAACATAACCATAAACATGTGGTGTTTTGACTTTTGTTACCACAGATTTCCCATTTTATACAACTCAGTTCTTCTATGGCGTTCAAAGTGTTCCTATTGGATATTGGCATTTTAAATATTGCTATGACGTCACCAAACCGCCACCATTCTAGGACCAAAATTTAGGTCGGAGTCGACCCCCCCTGGGTCCGGCCAAGGACTCGGCACTCGAACTCGGATAGAACCCGCGAAAGAACTCGGACCCGTAGCAGGACAAGGACCCGCACAAGAACTCAGACCCACACGAGAACACGGAGTCAATCCCGTCACCCATCGCACCCGAGTCGCGAGTTGTGCAGTTTACATTTTGGCGAAGTTCAACGAAATCCATTCGTGTCTTGTCGTGTTCCAGCTGATTGGGCTACGGCTAATGCGAGGCCGTAACGGATGTAGTATTAGGTTCCAAGTTCCAGATGATAATTTTAGCACACGCGTAAGCAGTAATAAATCAAATGTAGTAACATAAATTTCGGTTGTCGTTGAGAATTTGTCGTTTTCATAATCTCTGTCCATCGATATAGATAAAGGTACTTGGTCGAAGCCTCTATCAAATGAAACTCAGTAAAGGCGAGATGTTTTAAAAACAAAGTCAGGAAGTAGTTAGGTACAGCATTGAACTATTAAAATTTTAACAATTAATAACATGTTTTAATATCTATTTATTCCAGTCCATTTTTTTTTACTTTTACAATACATACACACTTTGTTCAATATATTATTGTAGGATTTGTGTATATTATATACTTGATTTGTATATTTTTCCTTTTGGTTTCACAAATATATACATATATATGTCTCAGGATCATTAAAAATAAACATTTGCCAGAAATTTGCCTTTCGAATGAACACTATTACGACATAGCTAAAAAAATTTAACAAAAGATAGCCATTTTAAATAAACAATTATTGAATAAAATAATCTGTTCCGCGAAATTATCACGTGAAACACACGAGAAAACGCATGCTAAAAACCGGCACACAGCAAAACACACGAGACAAACGCGTGCACAGCAGACCTCCCACCGCGCCGTGGAGCACGTGTAGTCGATATGATTTTGTGACAAAATGAATATTATATTCCTCTCAGCGTTTCCCAAACTTGTTTCCGCAGTCCTTTTGGTTTTATTTTTTTCACAGATCCACAAAATTTTATTTCACTCAATATTGACGTATTGTTTAAATAAAATCTAATTCAGTACCTACACATTTTAGAACCTACCTATTTACATTAAAAAAAAACTAACCTTAATTAATATTTTTTAAAGGAATGTAAGACAGTATAAATATGGAGAAAAAGTGCACGGCGTAATGCACGGCGTTAAGAAGTTACCGCTTCTTCGATATAATAAGTATAGATTAGCTCTCCCATACCTAATTTCAATCCAAAAGTAATACCACCTAACGCGTCATTTCATAATACTACTAGGTACCTACCTACCGATCGAGTTCCGTCGCATCTGTTGCGTAACGTAGTTTTTTTCTTAGGAAGAATTTAAACATTTTGATCTTTTGTTACTTTTCTTTGTACGCTGCCTCGGATCTATCTGTTAGGTACATCTATTTTTGAAGTATTCATATAACTGATCAATTTGTTAATAATAAAGTTTGCGATAGCCCGTACCTAAAATACTACGGACTGCCTCATGTTTGTGTTTGAAAAAAAAAGATTTTCACAAAACTAGCGATT
Organism: Hesperophylax consimilis; assembly: GCF_061612785.1. NCBI lineage: Eukaryota > Metazoa > Arthropoda > Insecta > Trichoptera > Limnephilidae > Hesperophylax > Hesperophylax consimilis. Next base: position 4,335,920 of record NC_142855.1, read on the forward strand.
CTGTTGCCGCGAACTTACTGGAGGACAAATTTGCTCCACACAGACCAATAAAAGGTAAAAAACCAATGCTTATTGTGATCTTTGGACTGCGAGAAAATGCACTTTGTTTTTGAAAAATGTTTACGTAAACCAATGTTTTTGGTTCGGGTGGCATTTTTAAGATCACAGGGCTTGTCTAGAGATACTTGGTCGAAGGACCGCTTAGATAGTTTGGACATGAAGAGCGGAGAAAGGTATTTCAGGAGATTATTAGATTAGTGTGTGTGTAATATGGAAGATTGATTTGCGGTATAAGTCAGGGAAGACAGAGGCCATTTCACAACCACCTGAATCAAATTCCTAAGATTATCTTTATTTATTTATTTAGTACAGGATGCACATAATGTTGGATATTTGGCATAGCGCCGTTTTGTGAAAAAATCACCTTATGGGCGCTGTAATATGTCATAGGTATCACAAAATGAGAGTCGTAATTCATAACAGAAGACAATAATATTTTGTTATGAGATGAAGTTAAATGTAAAATAATAAATTAATTAGAGTTTTTATTTTATCCAGACTCCAGACCCACCATTTGGGAAACGCTGTAACAAACAATCGGCTTGGCTGCAACTCCCGAATTATCTGATTTAGCCAACAATTTTTTTAAAAATATGTAAAAAGGGACGAACAATGGGCTTGATTTAAGGTAATAACTTTCGGATGGCTGAGCCTTCCAAGGTTGTTCCTTCAAAATCCAATGAACTTGTTTTATCTGTTTTCTGTAGTCGTTGTAGTTATTAACAGTGACAACAAAAAATACAATATTTACAATGAAGTGTTATGGATATTATAAATAATAGGCAAGATGCTTTTTAGTGGCTTGTGTTTTTTAGAAGATAAATAAAAACATCCACTGGAGCGCTTTTCGTCAAATTTTTGCAAGTATTGCAATATCTTAGTAGCACCTCTAGGTACATCCTAGAGTACTTAGTGAGTCTAAAAATATTGGAAAAATGGTAAAATCTAGGTGAATTCATTGGCTATAAGCCGCAATAATCATTTCTTATTGTTTCAATACTAATATTTTGAGGAATGCTGTTAATTGTATCGAATGGCAGAATTGATTGCTGAAACAGAATTGATTGATAAAACTATCGACAATACTAGGGTAAGAATCAATTTTTTTTAAAGTGAAAACCCCAGTCACAGCCTAATTTTTATACACCTAATTAAATTAAATATTACTTAACTTATTTTTTTTTACATCACTCAAATAATTTATTGCTATTATTGATTTATTAGTACATGTCAGTCGATATTATTATTTAACTAATTAGCTCATCGGTTTAGAAAAGCAACTCATAACCCCAAATAACTCCAATAAGTACTAGATATTAAACAATAAACAAAACATCCACTTACTGTAAAGCAGGTAAACAGAAGATGTCTTCACCACCAGAACTTACCACTCACTGCAGGACTCGCGAGGCCGGTGGTGGAGGGAGGCATTCGGGTTCGAGACCCCGAGTCCGAGTTTTCTGGGAGTTGTGTTGATTAGAGGCATTCGGGTCCGAGTCCAAGTCCTTAGAGGCATTCTCGGGTCCGGGTTCTCTGGGAGTCGTTGATTGGAGGCATTCGGGTCCGAGTCCCAGACCGAGTTCTCTGGGAGTGGTTGATTACGAAAAGGAGTGGGAGTAGGACCCGTTTCCCGCAAAGGACTCGGGCTCAAGGACTCAATCCGGCTGAACCTACACATCGCTACTATCAATTGCTCTAAATGAATTAAAATTAATTTTAAATGGATGATTTTATAGCTAGCCAAATAGAAAATTTCTACAAAATCCATGAATACGAATGTGCAAGCACAGAGACATGTAATGAATTTTTCCCACACAAATTTAACGGTCTATTCATATTACACCAAAATATTTGTAGTATGTTTCAAAATTTTGATAAATTTATTATTAAAATCAATAATCTAATATTACAACCAGACTGTATAATATTAACAGAGACATTTACAAATGATGAGTCACCAGCCTTTCAACTTCTTAACTATACATACATCCCAACTAAAATAAATATCAATAAAAATAGTGGAATCGCAATATTCGTTCACACCAAATTCAGTATTGTCACGACTTTAGAACACCCAATATTACTGACTAACTGTATTCAAATCGAAATTAAACTCGATAAATATATTTACCACATAATTGCCATTTACAGAACACACGAATCAAATATTTCACATTTTATAACTCAACTGAAAAATATATTACTACCGCTTAAAAATAAAACCTGTTTTATCGCGGGTGATTTTAATATTAACATTAACGAAAAATCAGAAAATATTTTCAAAAATGAGTTCCTAAATTGTATGACTGAATTAGATTTTAAATCATGCATAAACAAAAATACTAGAGAAATGCACGGACAAAAATCGTCGTGCTTAGATCATATTTGGATAAACATAAAATTACAAAACCTATATAAAATCAAAACAATGATTTGGCAAACGAATATTACTGACCACCACACTTGCTTATTATTGTATAATGAAATAAAATCACAAATTAAGGCTCCAATTACTATTAAAAAAACCACAAGTATTGCCACTTTAGAGAAAAAATTGAAAGCAGAAACTTGGTGTACGATACTACAATCTAACGATGTCGAACAATGCTCAAATATGTTTGAAAAACAAATTATGGATCATATTGAAACCTCCACAACAGAGGTCTCATTATACACGAATTCAAAATTCAGACGTATAAAACCTTGGATCACTTGTGGCCTAATAAAATCTATCAGAGAAAAAGAAAGGCTATATAAAAATACAATTAAAAATCCACACGATGGAAATGCTAAGATAGTTCTCAAAAAATATAGAAATAAATTAACAGCTTTAATTAAAAAAAGTAAAGACGACTACTTTAAAAAAATAATCTCTACTTCAGAAAACAATCTAAAAGTTATTTGGAAAACGGTAAATTATGCAATTGAAAATAAGAAAAAAAATAATTCTATAAAATATTTAAAACATGAAAATAATATCATAGATGTATCCAAAGACCCAAAACTAACAGCAAACATTTTTAATTCTTACTTCTCTAAAGTAGGAAACAATCTCGCTGATAAAATCACTAAATCTGTACACACACCAAAAACTATAACAACTAATACCCAAAAACAAAATACACTATCCACTTTTAAAAAAACTACCGAAACTGAAATACAACTTGTAATAGAAAGCATGAAAGACGGATCCTCTCCAGGTTTTGACCAAATTTCTGTGAAAATTCTTAAAGAAATGAAAATGTATCTACTGAAACCACTAAACCACCTTATCAATCTCAGTCTGACTAAAGGCATATTCCCAACAAATTATAAAAAATCTATAATATCCCCTATCTTTAAAACCGGCGACCCGCAAAATGTTTCAAATTATCGACCGATATCATTAATATCGAATATAGCAAAAATATTTGAAAAGATTGTGAAAAAAAGGGTTGTTGATTTTCTAGAAAACAATAAAATATTACATTCCAATCAATTCGGATTCTTAAAAACAAAAAGCACACAAGATGCAATAGCAAATGTAACATCATTTATATACTCTGCACTTGATGAAGGAAATAAATGCGCAGGAATATTCATAGACCTAAGAAAAGCATTCGATAGTATCTCACACGTAAAGCTTATCAAAAAACTGAAATTAAATAACATCAATGATAAAGCCGTCCAATGGATAGAAAGTTATTTGAACAATCGTGCACAATTTGTTAAAATAAATGACCAAACTAGCGACCAAGAAACATCAAATTTTGGTATCCCACAGGGCACCGTGCTTGGACCAATATTGTTCATTTTGTATGTAAACGACATATTTATTCAACCATTGCATGGCCAAATTAATTAATATCTCTTACGCTGATGATACAGTCCTTATAATAAAAGAAAAAACTTGGGAAAAAATTAATCTAAAAGCTACAGAAGACATAAATAATCTAAAAATATGGTTTGACAATAACCTCTTGTCGTTAAATAGTGATAAAACATATGTCATTCCTTTCGAAATTAACACTAACATTGTACCTCCAAATCTTCAAATATTCTTACATAATCATTCTCTCGCACAACACGATACTAATCACTGCCAACAAAAATGTTCACTTCTGAAAATAGCGGATAAAATTACATATCTTGGAATAATCATAGATAAAAATCTAAAATCGAAAGATCACATCGACCATACAATAAAAAGAGTTAGGAAGTTAATTCATATATTCTTACGGATACGAAACTTTTTATCAACGAAAAACCTATACTCAATATACTACGCATTAGTACAGTCTATTCTTCAGTATGCCATTATCAGTTGGGGAGCAGCTTACAAAACTAATCTGACCCCCATAGAAATTGTTCAAAAACTAATAATAAAAATTATACTAAAAAAACCTCCAGACTTCCCAACTGACAGCATATTCGAAGAATTCAAAGTTCCAACATTTAAAAACTTATTTATAAAAAATTCAATTATACAAATTATAAAAGAAAAAGATAAATACGCATTTATAACTGAAAATCGTACTAGACTTAAACATGTATGTGTGTGGCCCAAATTAAACACTTCTTTTGCACAACACCATTATACTCACCAAGGAAAATTCTTTTTCAATAACCTACCAATAGAAATCAGAAGCATTAGGAACAAAATTCAATTGTTGAACTCCATCAAAAAGTATTTTAGAGAATGTCACACTAAAAATCTTACTTGTTTTTCTTCTTACTGAATACATATATGTTTACATATTTTAGTTAACGGGTCTGATTGCCATGTGTCTATATTACCTACACATACATATATATTGAAATACATGATTATAGTAAATAGTAATTATAATTATATGAAATGTATTAACTGTATTAACTGCATTGTATTAACTGTACACGTGACTTTATTTGTACATAATATGTGAAATGTTAACTCTTCTTCCATCCACAAGCTAAGGCTTTTAATGGAAGACCAGTAAAATTATAATATAAAAAATGTAAGCGGTTCGCAGAAGTACCAATATAAGAAAAATAAACCCGCTCACAAAAGTCAAACTAATCAACATGTCAATGTAAATGTCAAAAGTCATGTGAAATGTTACCGGTGTAAACAACCAGGACATTATAAAAATCAATGTCCGAGTAATGAAAACACGAATGCGAAAGTTTTTCAACGTCAACAAACTAATGCATTCAGTGCGGTGTTTTTAAGTGGATAATTTAACAAAAATGATTGGTATGTTGACTCAGGTGCAAGCATGCACCTGACAACAAGTAAAGAATGGATTCAGAATGTTGCGGATCACAAAATAGATGAAAAAATTGTTATTGCCAATAATGAAAAACTGAAAGTGTCGTGTTCAGGTGATGTAATTATTGTAACAAAAAACTACAAAAGTGAATTTGAAGTTCTTGTCAAGAATGTACTTTGTGTTCCAGGATTGACAACTAACCTATTGTCAGTGAGCCAGTTAATTAAAAAGGGCAATAAAGTTAATTTCAAAGAAAATTGCTGCTACATTTATAATAAAAATAATGAATTAGTTGCTATAGCAGATTTGACAGATGGTGTATATAAACTGAGAACAGAAAAGAAGAAATGTTTGTTTACATCATCAACTGGTGTTAGCACTAGTGAAGTGTGGCACAGGAGATTGGGTCACTTAAATTGTAAAGACATGGATAAGATGAACAAAGGTGCAGTGACTGGTGTGTCATATAATGATAAAGCAGTTTTTGGCAAAAGTACATGCATTGTATGTTGTGAAGGTAAACAATCACGCCTTCCATTTACTCATACAGGAACAAGGAACACCAGCATATTAGACACTATTCATGCAGACGTATGTGGACCTATGGAAGAGAACTCTATTGGAGGATCGAGGTACTTCCTAATTTTTATTGATGACTATAGCCGCATGGCCTTTGTTTACTTTCTGAAAGCAAAGAGTGAGTCGTTCAAATTCTTTAAAGAATTTAAGGCTTTAGTTGAAAATCAGCATAGTAAAAAGATTAAAACGTTCCGGACAGATAATGGCTTAGAGTTTTGTAGCAATGAGTTTGAAAAATACCTAAAGGAGGCCGGTATTTTACATAAAAAAAACCAATACGTACACTCCTGAACAAAATGGGATGAGTGAACGCATTAACCGTACCATTGTAGAAAGAGCTCGTTGTTTGTTATTCGATGCAGGACTTCCTAAGAAGTTTTGGGCAGAAGCAACACATACTGCTGTCTATCTTAGAAACAGATCCATCGCATCAGGCTTGAATGACAAAACACCGTATGAACTTTGGACAAACAAAAAACCAGATTTAAGTCATGTCCGTATATTTGGCAGTGATGTGATGGTTCACACACCAAAAGAAAAAAGACTTAAGTGGGATACTAAGGCTAAAAAAAAATTGTTGGTAGGTTATGCCGACAATATTAAAGGATACCGAATTTACGATCCCATTAAAAGATGTATTCTTACAAGTAGAGATGTCATTATCATGGAAGATGAAAAGAACCCAGAGGTCAATATATCAATTACCGAGAGTGGAGAAAAATCATGTCCAGTGGGGGACACTAGTTGCAAAGACACATCAAGTTCAGAAGATACAACCTTAGAAGAGGATATACTAGTCGAAGATACATCAGACGATACTTACACTCCTAGTGATTATGAAGATGCTTCTGATTCACCTGAGCAGCGTATTAGATCCAGCAGAATCATTAGGAAGCCAGAACGGTATGGGATGCTAAATACGTGTATTCCTGAGGGTGTGTTTGATGATGCTAGTGGAATATCTTTGGAAGAAGCATTACAGGGAAATGAAAAAGAACAGTGGTTAAGTGCAGTGAAAGAAGAACTTAATTCTTTTAAAGAAAATAATGCATGGGAGCTGGTGGATGTGCCAAAGGATGGTAAAACTGTAGTAAAGTGCAAGTGGGTGTTACGAAAAAAGATTGACAATAGTAATAATGTTCGATACCGTGCACGTTTAGTAGCCAAGGGCTACATGCAGAAGCAAAATGTGGATTATTCAGACACTTTCTCGCCTGTTGTTAGACATTCAACTTTGAGATTGTTGTTCGCATTATCTGTCAAACTTGGATTAGATGTTACACATCTAGATGTTACTACAGCGTTCTTGAACGGGGACCTTGAGGAAACAATTTACATGCAATTACCAGAATGTTTATTAGATTCTCAAAATAATAATAATAAAGTACTTAAATTGAATCGAGCTATTTACGGTCTTAAGCAATCCTCAAGGGCCTGGTACAAGAAGGTCGATGAATGTCTTGTTGGTATAGGCTATAAACGCTCCATGTTAGAACCATGTTTATACACTAAAATTAAGGATTATAAAAAGACAATAGTTACTTTGTATGTAGATGATTTTTTTGTGTTTTCAGATGATAATGTTGAATGTAAATATTTGAAAAATGTATTGGCTTCAAAATTTAAAATAAAAGATTTAGGTCAAGTAAAAAATTGTTTAGGGATGAGTGTTAATATTGATAAAGTTAATGGTACAGTTACCTTAAGCCAGGAGAATTATGTTAATCAGTTGTTAAATAGATTTAACATGGCAGATTGTAAAGTAGCAGATACACCTTTAGAGGCTAAATTGAATATTAACAAAGAAACTAAAAATTGTGAAAGTCAAATACCTTATCAGCAGCTTATTGGCGGACTTATGTATTTGGCGGTGTTAACAAGACCTGATATAGCTTTTGCAGTAAGTTTTCTGAGTCAATTTAATAATTGCTATAACCAGGAAACTTGGTTATACGCTAAACGAATTTTAAGATATCTTAAGAAAACTAAACATTTTGGATTGAAATATACTAGATATGGTAATTCAAAATTAGAAGGATTAGTTGATGCAGATTGGGGAAACAATATCATAGATCGGAGGTCTTATACAGGTTTATGTTATAGTTTAGCTGGATGTGTTATTTCTTGGGAAGCTAAAAAGCAAAAAACCGTCGCTCTTTCGAGCACTGAAGCCGAATATATGGGTGTGGCTGAAGCTTGTAGGGAAGCTATTTATTTAAGTAATTTGTCAAAAGAAATAACCAATGAGTCATACACCATATCTTTGTTTAATGATAATCAGGGTGCGATTAAGTGACTGTTCTTTAAACGACCTAAAACAATTATTGAAGAGTCACTTACCCAAATGCTGATATGATGTAAAATTATACTGTTTGTAAAATTGTACTGTAACTGGAACAAATGTTCTGTTGTACAATTAAAAAAAAAAAAAAAAAAAAAAAAAAAAAAAAAAAAAAAAAAAAAAGTTGTCTTCAAATAATAGCTTTAACAAAAGAACTAAGCATATTGATGTACGATACCATTTTTGTAAAGAATGTGTTAATGATAAAATTGTAGCATTGAAATATTTGGAAACAGCTGAAATGCCAGCAGACATATTTACAAAGGGTTTAGCTAATACTAAGCATTATTATTTTATGCAGTTATTGGGTATACAGGATGTAAAGAATTAACAATGTTCATATTCCTTTTGTAATACATATGTGTATTGTGTACCTACATTATTTTGATAAGTGGGGGTGTTAATTTCTTATATCAAAATGATCTGTTGTCTATGATTATCTTGTCTATGGTTTTAAAAGTTATTCAAATAAAAGTTCCAGTTCGTTCTGTCTCCTCAAAACTCGTGTTTAATTTACACAAACTAAACTAACTTTACGTGGTCGAGAAACGAAAGACTAACAACGGATGGCGAACGAAAACTTGTATTCGGTAGCGGGGATCGGACCCGGGACGAAGGCCAGGACATCCTTCTCTTAGTGGAAGCGGGAGGACGCAACTCCTTCAATGGACGCCTGCAGGGTCATCAGGCCTGCAGCACGTGGTAGTCAACCAGACTCTTCTTACGGAGCCAGGACAGCAATCCGTTCTCTTAGGGGAAGCGGGAGGACGCAACTCCTTCAATGGACGCCTGCAGGGGCATCAGGCCTGCAGCACGTGGTAGTCAACCGGACTCTTCTACGGAGCCAGGACAGCAATCCGTTCTCTCGCGACACGGGGATACTCCGCCAAGAACTACTAGCCACAGCTAGGACCAAACCATTGGCGGTTTCAAGTACGAAACACGAGTACTACGACATGACCATCGGCCAACTTTCAATAAAAGCGGGATTCCAAAATCACCACTGAAAATAATAACTAACACGAACTGTACGTGAAAGGATAAACACCCCGCGCCTTTTTTTAAAGAAAATAATAACTTCTATTCACATGATTAACTCAGATTGAAACTCCCTAAAAGGCGAGTGACTGGATCCACCGACCCACCGGCCAAGAAGGCCGGGGAGGAAGTGACCATAAACAAAACTGTACTTCCTTCCTTCAAAATATTGCCAAAGTTCGAGAAAAAACACCATAGACAAAATAACCCCAATGCAAGAACTAAACTTGTCACAAAATATTTATATATATAGTAGTACTGACATGAATGTAAAAGTTAACTATTTTGCTGATTATTTTAAAAGCGTCTATGACGAAGATATCCCAGACAATTATATACCACCTTCGTCGCTTAACGAGAGCATACATATCCCTGCCATACACATCAACTTAAACGACGTTATAAGTAAAATCAAATCCTTAGACAAAAACAAAAAGGCTGGACCTGATAATGTACATCCCAATATCCTGATAAATTGCATTACTTCACTGGCTGAGCCGATTTTTCTATTGTTTAATCAATCCCTTGACACAGGGTGCTTCCCTGATATTTGGAAACGTTGTTATCTAACTCCTATATTTAAAAAGGGTAATAAAAGTGATGTTACTAACTATAGACCAATATGTAAGCTATCTGTAATTCCTAAACTTTTTGAAAAACTATTACTTGATAAAATTTCACCATGTATTAACCATCTCATTGTTCCGAATCAACACGGATTTTTGTCAGGTAGATCAACTCTGACAAATCTCTCGTTATATGAAAACTATATATCAAACGCATTAGCTAACAGAACTCAAGTCGATTCCATATATACGGACTTTATCAAGGCCTTTGACAAAGTATGCCATAAAATTCTCCTGATCAAACTACGTAAGCTCGGTATTGACGGAAAACTTTTAGAATGGTTTGCTAGCTATCTAACTAATAGAGTTTTACTTGTTAAAATCAATTTGTTCATTTCCAATCAATTTATAGCTACCAGTGGTGTACCACAGGGGTCTCATTTAGGCCCAATATTATTTTTACTGTTCATAAATGATATTGTAAATATATTTGATGAAGATATTAATACGTTACTTTTCGCAGATGATTTAAAAATATTTAAAATAATCAAAAGCGCTCAAGATTGTATCTGTCTACAAAATAATTTGAACAGGTTAATTAATTGGTGTTCTCTTAACAAACTTCATCTGAACATAAATAAGTGTTATTCAATTAAATTTTACAGAATAAATCAACCAATTATTCATTCATATAAACTCAAAAACTCAATCCTTACCTCTGTCGAAGAAATTAATGACCTGGGGATACCTTTCGACTCTAAATTAAACTTTATATCGCATATAAATAATATTAATAATAAAGGAATGAAAATGCTAGGCTTCATTTTTCGAAATTCCAGAGGTTTCAAGAATATTTCAACATTAAAAATTTTGTATACATCCCTGGTTCGTAGTCAAGTCGAATATAACTCCTCGATCTGGTCCCCCCACTACAAATTACATTCAGATTCAATCGAAAAAATTCAACATAAATTCCTAAGACACATTTATTTTAAACTCGGTATTCCCATTGAAAATATAAATTATAATTACTTGATGAAAAATCTAAATTTATTAAAACTCTCAGATCGAAGAATTATATCCGACTTAATATTTATGTTCAAAATTGTAAATGGTAGTATAGACAGTCCAGATTTAATTAACCTCATTGAATTTCATATACCCACGAGAGCTACTCGATCTAAAATTTTGTTTAAATGCAACAATATCAGGACTGAGTATTCCAAACACTCGCTTGTACCTAGGTTGCATGAAGTTAGTAATAGATACGCAGATGTGGCAGATCTATTTAACCCTAGAAAGATAACCTACGCCTCAGAGGCGCCCGCGACGGTAAGAAAACGCTGTCTCTTTCTAATGAGCTCGCGCATCTAGCTGTCCTTTTTCATTAGCTCAGTCGTCGGTGCACAGCGTCGCGGGACGGTCGTTTTTACGCCGTAAGTACCATATTTTTCAAGTTATGACCAGGTAATGCGCTCCAAAGGCGCATGGTTATCTTTTGCGTGACTTTTAGTAAAAGTATAAATTTGTTTATACTTACATTACATGTTTATTATAGGTATTTTATTGTTTGTTTTAGCATGGTTTTTTTAACCTTCATAATGACGAGCCGAAGAATTATATCTGATGATCAAATATTGAGATTTTTAACTGAAGAAGAAGAGAACGAGCATGATGGAATCAGGAGAGTGGCAGTGAAACAGAAGATCATGTGAGTGAAGATGAAATGCAGAGTGACTATGAAGATGAGTTCATCGATGATGAGGTGCCAGAAGAATTGAATGATACACAAAATGAAGACATTATAACTCCACCAGTATCTTCAGAGCCTGGAAGTTTGGAAACATCACGTCGTGACCGCCGTATAATTGTTCCTGATCACCGTGTGCTAAGGGGTAAAAACCAACATTGCTGGTCAACAATAAAAGGACAAAGTCGTGGTAGGATATCTGCCATAAATATAATTCGCACAAACAGAGGTCCAACGCGTATGTGTCGCAATGTGTATGACCCAGTATTATGTTTTAATTTGTTTGTTACCGACAAAATAGTGGGTGAGATCGTCCGTTGGACGAATATTGAGATCTCTGTAAAACGTCGAGAAAACATGACCAAAGCCACTTTCAAAGATACGTCTATGACAGAAGTCCGAGCTTTGTTTGGGATACTGACCTTGAGTGCGGCGATGAAAGACAATCACTTGTCTACCGATGAGCTGTTCAATAGTAGTTTTTCAGGAACACGTTACGTGGCAGTGATGAGTAGAGATCGTTTCGATTTCTTGATTAGATGTCTGAGATTTGATGACAAATCTATACGGCCCTCCTTACGTCATGAAGATCCACTTGTTCCCATTAGAAAACTGTGGGAATTATTTATAACTCAGTGTAAACTGAATTATACACCGGGTGAGCACGTCACAATTGATGAGCAATTATTGGGGTTTCGAGGACGGTGCCCATTCCGCATGTACATCCCCAATAAACCCAGCAAATACGGGATAAAAATCCCTATGATGTGTGATAGCGGAACAAAGTACATGCTAAATGCAATGCCGTATATTGGAAGAGCCACAAACACTAATGGTTTGCCACAAGGTGAATATTATGTAAAGGAGTTGTCTCGGCCCTTGCATGGCACAAACCGGAATATTACGTGTGACAATTGGTTCACTTCGGTTCCTCTCGCGAAATCCCTTCTTCACGAGCCGTACAAACTAACCCTCGTTGGAACCATACGATCCAATAAACGGGAGATCCCCGAAGACTTGAAAAATACACGGTCTCGATCCGTAGGCACGTCAATGTTCTGCTATGATGGATGTTTGACCCTAGTCTCGTACAAGCCGAAGCCCTCTAAGATGGTTTACCTGATATCATCGTGTGATGAAGAAGGTGTCATCAACGCCACAACCGATATTATAATGTATTATAATCAGACTAAAGGCGGGGTGGACACGTTCGATCAAATGTGTTCCTCAATGTCATGTTCAAGAAAAACCAATAGGTGGCCAATGGCTATGCTTTATGGCATACTGAACATGGCATTCGTCAATTCTTATGTCATATACTGTCACAACGTTCTAGCGAAACATGAAAAGCCTCTAAATAGAAGGGAATATATGAAAAAGTTAAGCACTCAGTTATCTGAACCGTGGATGACGGAAAGACTCGAAGCTCCTACTTTGCTCAAGCGTGTGCGAGAAAATATCACCAATATTCTTCCGAATCCAGATGTGCAGAGCTCTAGTGATAATGAAGAAGAACCTCCAGCCAAGAAAAGACGGTATTGCAGCTTTTGCTGCAAAAAAAAAAGAATGTCAATGATGACTTGCGCCAAATGCAAAAAAACAGTTTGCGGCGAACACAAAAAAGATGTTTGCTTTGAATGCCTCTAAACCAAATTTTTAGCAAAATAATTATAGTTTTGACTGATTATTTTATAGTTTATAAGTTAATTAAAATAATTTAATTAGTTTTATATAAAAAAATATAAATTTGTGATAATATTTTCCTGTAAACGGAATACGGTTAATTTTATTGCTTTTTTCTAGAGGTTTTTTTAATTTAAGTTTAATGTTTAAAATAAATAAATAATTTCAGTAAAAAAGTTTTTTATTATTAGTTCACTAACCACACATTAAAATAATTCCGCTAAAGAAATACATTACCTAGGTATTTAATTAAAAAAAATGATAAATATATTATGCGCCTCTGCAGCGTATGGTTATCTTTTATGTACTACAAAATATGGTTATCTTTCTAGGGTTAACTGCACGCAAGGTAGGTACAAGAGGGCTATGCTATCAAATCTTTTCAATCAATATTAATTTAATCTAATTCTACCTTATTTGCACTATAGAAACTTATGTACTTGTATCTCTTGTTTACTTACTTACTTACTCTCTAATGTCATTTTACAATCAAATGCCACATATATTTGTAATTCTTTTTTTAAAATATTTTTACGATTTTAACTGTGACATGTTATCATTGTTTATGGTATATTTATACCGTTGATATTAAATAAATAACGCAACTACAGGACCGGATGGTGTTGACTCTAAAACTATCATAACACTAACAACACTGTCAACAACTACTAAAACCACTCACATACCTAATTAATCTTAGTTTAAAAGAAGGAATCTTTCCTAGCTTACTAAAAAAAGGTCTTATTATTCCAATTTACAAATCAGGACCAAAAAATAATGTAAACAACTACAGACCCATAACGCTACTAAATACCATTTCGAAAATTCTTGAAAAAACTATTAAAATACAGCTTCAACACTATCTAGAATCAAATCACATACTCTCGATCAACCAACATGGTTTCAGGAAAAACATGAGCACAGAACATGCAATAACTACTGTAACGGACTTCATTACAACAAATCTAGACACAAAAAAAAGTTATATCTATTTACTTAGATCTTTGTAAAACCTTCGACACAATTTCACACGAAAAACTATTAAAAAGCTAAAAAACATGGGTGTACGGGACCAAGTTAGTGAAGCCCGCACAAATACTGCAAATTCAATAGGGCACCGGCACCCATTGACACCTTGATCTGAGAGTTTTTGCAGGGGCAGTAGGAAAACATTAAATTAAACAAGTATTACTTTCCCGAGTGCTCTCGGATGAGAAGTGACTGTTTGTACCAGTTACTTCTCTATTTATTGGACAAAATTAGACATTAAATTTTACACATGTTCAATGAGAGTAATTAGCGATCACCCTTATCTCTTCACTGTGTTGAACAAAACAAAAACATTAGTTTTTAAATGTATGGTGGCGCCGAAAATCCATTAATATTAACTATAGCAGTCGCACATTAAGGATGTGGAATAATATTATAGTATCATATTTATTTTGACGCAGATATCTAAATGGTTTTATCAAAAATATTAAGGACATCGTAAAAACTTGAGATCTTGTTATCTCATAATGACTTTGGCTCTGCACGTCCGATATACTCCCCACGGTGCAGTCTCTGCTGCGCCCAGCTACTCCGTCGGACGTGTTCTGTTTCATCCCAGCGTCTCGTGTTTGCAGTTGATGTCATTGCAAGGGGTTTCGGCTAGGCAGGTGTTGTCGTGCTGGTGATTGGATCGGCTGGTGTTGTTGAAGCAGGTTGTATGACGGCGATTTTAATGGCCGGTCTAACATATATTCCGGAACTTGTCTGGATACGAGCTGTCCTGATTTGTCCGTCGGCGGCGGGCACGGCCTCAAGGACGCGGCCACGCGGCCAGCTGTTCCGTGGCAGCTTGGAGTCCATAATGACCACCAGGTCATCCTTCTTAATGGGTGTGACCGGGTTGTGCCATTTTTGCCGAGCTGCCATGGTGGGAAGGTATTCTAGAAGCCACCGCCTCCAGAATATGTCTGCAAGTTGCTGGCCAATACGCCACTGGCGGCGAAGGCATATTTCCTCTTCCTTTTTGCCAAACATGGACAAGAGGGGACGCTTTCCAGCCGACCCTAGAAGAAAGTGGTTGGGGGTCCAAGGCTCTTCGTCGCGTGGGTCAACTAATATGTGAGTGAGTGGTCTGTTGTTCACTGTGAATTCAGCTTCTGCCAGGGCCGTGAGTAAGGTTTCTTCTCTAGGTGCCCGTTCCTTAAGTGTGGTGCTCAGGGCTCTTTTTACTGACCGTACACGCCTCTCCCAAGCTCCCCCCATGTGGGGCGTCATTGGAGGTATGAAATGCCACTCAATGCCCTGGGTGGCTATGGCATCAAGCATTCTGGCATCGTGGCTCAATGATAACAGAGCGTCTCTCATCTCTGCATCGGCTCCATGAAAATTTGTTCCGTTGTCGGGTTACATGGCTGCGGATTGTCCCCTTCGCGCAGTCATCCGCTGTATGGCCATGATGGCTGAGTCTGCGGTCAGTGAGGCGGCCAGTTCTAAGTGAATGGCGCGGGTCGAGAGACAAGTGAAGATGGCTCCATATCGTTTTTCCCGATGTCTGCCAACCGTGATCTCCACAGGCCCGAAGTAGTCGAGTCCGCAATGTGTAAATGGGCGGATGTGATGCATCAGTCGAGGTGGTGGTAGCGCCCTCATTAGTGGTGGAGAGGGTTTGCTTCTCCTTATGTGACAGGTGGGGCAGGCGTGTGCTATCTTCCTGCTTGTAGTGCGCAGACGTAGTACAAAGAAATCGCCCCGCACCTCTGCGACCGTCTTCTCCGTGCTGGGATGGTCCGCCTTCTGGTGGTAGTGGCGAATCAGGAGCTGAGTGTACGGGTGGTTTCCATCCAGGATGACGGGAGTCCATGCTACACACTTCGTTTTCGCTAGAGCTCGCAGCCGGGTACCCATCCGCAGGGCGCCGTCTTGTCCGAAGAAGGGGTTTAATGGGTTCAGACGACTAACAGTCGGCAGCATTTGGCCTTGCTTGAGGGTGGTTATGTCAGTATTGAAAGCGTCCTCCTGAGACCTTTTTATCCATCTGTCTTCCGCCTCCTTGATCTCCTCCGCTCGCAGTGGGCCCCCTACAG
Source organism: Hesperophylax consimilis (assembly GCF_061612785.1). Lineage (NCBI taxonomy): Eukaryota > Metazoa > Arthropoda > Insecta > Trichoptera > Limnephilidae > Hesperophylax > Hesperophylax consimilis. Next base: position 4,352,242 of record NC_142855.1, read on the forward strand.
ATTTGTTAACTTTCATCCGACATTGTTTCACAAAGCGGAGAACCCACGCTGTTGCACGGGTCAGCCGTTGCCATGAGGAATATCTCTCGATGGATGGTAATGCTTCCCTTGCAGTTGATAGAAGGCCGACGTAGTGAGGCTTGACCTCTAGTGTCTGGTCGTCGGGCCTTTTGACAGGTGCACGCTCTTTTGGCCACGCACTCTCAGGTAAAATGATAAAGACCGGTCCGGTAAACCACCTTCCTTTGGGTGATAGGTCGGGCACATCTGAGTCCCTTGTACCGATGTCAGTGGGATTGAGCTTGGTTGGCACCCATCTCCAGTCGAGTATGTTGGTTAACTCATCTATTTCGCCCAGTCTGTTTGCCACGAAGACAGAGTACGTACGTGGGTCAGTTCGTAACCAGCACAATACGGTTGCAGAGTCTGTCCAGAAGTACGTTTGGGATATACGGGCCTGGCTTTCCTTGTGGATGGTCTGGGCTAGTCTTGCCGCGATGAGTCCGGCTTGTTACTCAAGGCGGGGAATGGAGAGGGGCTTCAGTGGCGCCACTTTGCATTTACTGGCCAGAAATGTCGCCTGTAGGGATCCATTTACTTCTTCGGTGTAATAGGCAACAGCGCAGCAGGCTTGTTCTGACGCATCGCAGAAGAGATGTAGGGTCACGCTGTTCTGCTTGAGATGGAGGCAGCGTCTCGGAACTGAAATGCTGTGTGTATTCAACAGGCTCAGCCATTCGGTCCACCTCTGTGTATGTTCAGGGGTAATGGGGTTGTCCCAGCCTATACTCGAGCGCCACACGGCCTGCAGCAGTATCTTCGACCGGATTGTAAGGCAGGAAATGAAGCCTACTGGGTCGAAGATTTTCATTACTATTGAGAGCAGCTGCCTTTTCGTGGGTCACGTGGCCACTTCTGAGGTGATCGCCTCTTGGAATGAGTACAGGAAGTTATCAGTAGATGGGTCCCAAACTAGTCCGAGCACTCGTTCCGTCCCCGTACCTCCACCGCTGATCCGCACTGTGGAACTGGCCCGCTCTTCTGTGGAAACACCGGCTATGGCAGCTGGACTGTTAGATGCCCAGCTAGTTAGATGGAATCCTCCTTTCGCGAGGAGGGTGCTCACACCGTGTGAGGCAGCCTCCTGACAACTGTCTACCGCATCTAGGTAGTCATCCATGTAGAATTTAGAACGAATGGCTGCTGCGGCAGTCGGGTTCTCATGTTCGTTTTCCCCGGCTACCTTGTTCCGGACGAACTGGGCGCTGCTCGGTGAACAAGTGGCTCCGAACATCATAGATGACATCTGGTAAGTATCAGGTTCGTGTTGGTTCGGTAATCTCCAGAGGTAGAGTTGGGACAGCTGATCTTCCCGCCTTATCTTGATATGCAGAAACATTTCCTTGAAATCTGCGGCAATTTTTCCCTCTCGAAAGCGCAGAATATTCCCTAAGAGGGAAGACAGCAGGTCAGGGCCGGTAAGCAGCTGGTCATTAAGGGAGGTCCCTCAGCATCGACTGGCGGCGTCAAACACTATCCTGATCTTCCCTGGCTTATTGGGGTTTGTCACCGCAAAGTGGGGCAGGTACCATTTTATGGGTGCGGTTGTTGACGCTTCCAGTTTAGACAGCTTCCTGGCGTAGCCTTTGTTGACCAGCTGGCTCATCTTGTCGCTGTAGGCTGCTGCCAGATTCTGATCTGCTGCCAGCTTCTTCTCAAGGGAATGAAGTCGTTTTAGCGCGCACTGCCGGTTGTCAGGCAATGTGGCTTCCGGATTACGCCACAGGAGGCCAGTTTCCCACCTCCCAGTGCGAAGAGGCCGGTCAGTCGTGTTCATTAGTGCGATGGCCCTTTGTTTGCTTGCCTGGGTTCTCACCGCGGCAGTTACGCCAAGAGAGTCGACGGCAAAGTTGCATTTTACCAATTCTCTTAGGCGGATATCTGCGGCTGATTCAATTTGTAGTGCCAGCGTCGTAGATTTATTGTCACTGCCAGGCCCGACACCCTCATGGGCGATCCACCCCAGTGCGGTTCGTGACACTATTCGCGTAGTGTCATGGTCTTCGCGCACTTCCCGTGAAACGATCAAATGAGCATTGTCATGCCCTATCAAATGTTTTGGGGTGACAAGGTTTCCCTGGGCCTGTTGTTCTGGCAGGTTGAGGTTGGAGATCGTGTTGGCGATGATGTAGTAGGTGTCACTGCTATCACATCCTCTTATGGTCAGGTTCACTCGGCGGGAGAGTGTGTCAGAGGTGCACATCCCTTTGGCGCCATGGATCCGTATGCCGCGGACTGGGCCGCTCACCCCGATCCGTGTCGCGATGTCAGCGTCGACAAGTGTCACAGTTGAGCCTTCGTCGAGGAGCGCGAACGCCAAAACTTTGCTTCCTCGGGGGACGCCCAACATAACCTGCACAATTTTTAATTGCACGCTCCGGTCCATCGAGTGGCGTCATAAGTTAACCTCACCGACGGCACCTTCTGGTACAAACTGTGGGTCGTGAAGTAAACAGTGATGTGGTGATCTGCACCCTCCTATGTCGCACCATGCCTTGGTTTTACAGTCCCGCGAGTGGTGTCGATCCAGACACTTATGACACAGGTTCTTCTGTCGCACCATTGTCCACCGGAGGGCGAGACTTTTCTCCGCGAACTCGGTGCACTCGCGAGTTTTGTGGTTGCCACCGCACTGGCCGCAACTTTCACTAGACAGTTTGCGTTTACGCGTACTGTTCATTTTATTTTCCCGAGGCTCACTCCTCTTTCGCGATGTAACAAATTCAGCGGGTCTAGAGTCTGGTTTAACTTCTTCACCGTTTACTACATGCACCTGCTCGGTCCGTCGCGGTCGAGGTCGCACTGGGTCGATCATCCCGCTGTTGGGTATAGCGTTAGCCATACTTTTCAGAAATGCTGCGAGCTGAGTTATTGTAGCTAGACTCGTAAGACCACGTGTCTCATACAGCCAGGTCATCCGTAGCGTAATCGGCATCTTTGTTGTCATGTCAATCAGTAGGGTGGGGTTGGTCAGGTATCCGTCAGTCCTAAGGATCCTAAGTGATGCCACCAAGTTCTGGACGGTTCCGGAGAAGTCTGTCAGGTCCTCGAGGGTTGCGTCTATTGTGAGATACGGCAGCTTTTTCACCTTTTCCAACATCAGCGTGGCTATTGCGCTGGCGCCACCGTATCGCTGCTCCAGGACAGAGAGGATCTCTGGAACTTGAGTGGGATCCATGAGGAGAGGGCCGACTGCATCCCGAGCCTTCCCTTTTAGTGCACGCTGCAGCCGGATGAGGTTTACGGATGAAGTCATTCTGCAAGTGGTTGTGGATTGGGTGTACTGGGCCATGTGGGCCACTCGAGCGGGTCACCCAGGAAGAGGGGAAGATCCTTGGCCGTGGTCTGCCTTGCGATTAAGGCGGCCATCCGTGTATCGTCCTCTATCGTGCGAGGGCTTTCTTGGGCACGGGACGTGCGAAAACCCTCAGCTATTGCTGAGGTGATCTGAGACAGCTGATCAGCGCCTTTTTGCACCCACTCGTGAGTGTGCTGTGCTGTCTCATCGGCTGTAGGCAGTGGCGGAAACAGTGGTGAAAAATCCTGACTCGTAGGGAATTGCTGCGATCTGTTATGCGTAAATTTCACTTCTCCAGGTACTGCTGCTTGGGGCTGTCGCTCGAGGTACTGTGGTAGAGTACAATCGGCTATGGGAATGCTTGCCACGGGTGCCGTGTGTCCCGTAGTTTCCGACAGTATGTGCACTGAGCGTGCATTCGAGGCGGGTCCGGGTGTTATGATAGCGTGGCCAGCATTTGAGGCGGGCCGTGTTCCCGGCAGTGTACGCACCGGGCATTCATTCAAGGCTTGCCCGGGTGCTGTGATAGTGTAACCGGCTTTCGAGGCGGGCCACACTCCAGGCGCTGTTTGCACCGGGCATGCATTCGAGGCTTGCCCGAGTGCTGCGATAGCGTAGCCGGCATTCGAGGCGGGCCACGCTCCAGGCGCTGTTTGCACCGGGCATGCATTCGAGGCTTGCCCGGGTGCTGTGATAGCGTAGCCGGCATTCGAGGTGGGCCACGCTCCAGGCGCTGTTTGCACCGGGCATGCATTCGAGGCTTGCCCGGGTGCTGTGATAGTGTAGCCGGCTTTCGAGGCGGGCCACACTCCAGGCGCTGTTTGCACCGGGCATGCTTTCGAGGCTTGCCCGGGTGCTGTAATAGCGTAGCCGGCATTTGAGGTGGGCCATGCTCCAGGCGCCACGCAATCGGCAGGTTGGTGGCCTGCTTGCAGTGCGGCGGATGTCTTTGTTGCTGCTGCCAGGGCTGCAAGTGGGTTGGCGGTGTGCTTAACGTGCTGCTTCTCTCGAGTGTGCAACTCACGGCGCAACATTTGTATTGCATCCTCAGTTGACTCTGACCGTTGGTTATCATCCTCTCCGTCGGACTCCTGGGGGGCCGGGGAACTGTGGGTCAGGATGGGACCCCAAGCTGTGGTTGATTGTTCAATGGAGTCTGAGGCAAGCATAGCTTGATCAGCTTGCTGGGGTGCATCTTGGCTAATGGGAACATCAGTCGGAGAGTTGGAGGTAGGGTCCGGGGCTCGGCGAGACATACGTTTGTCTCGGTCTGCGGGAACGCTGGTTGCTGATCGCGACGCCCCGGATGACGTAGAGATTTTACGGCCACTGCGAAGCGAAGGCATCTTCACTGAAGCACGATTAAAGGCGTTATGCGTAGAACCGGCACGAAGGACCAATTTGTACGGGACCAAGTTAGTGAAGCCCGCATAAATACTGCAAATTCAATAGGGCACCGGCACACATTGACCCCTTGATCTGAGAGTTTTTGCAGGGGCAGTAGGAAAACATTAAATTAAACAAGTATTACTTTCCCGAGTACTCTCGGATGAGAAGTGACTGTTTGTACCAGTTACTTCTCTATTTATTGGACAAAATTAGACATTAAATTTCACACATGTTCAATGAGAGTAATTAGCGATCACCCTTATCTCTTCACTGTGTTGAACAAAACAAAAACATTAGTTTTTAAATGTATGGTGGCGCCGAAAATCCATTAATATTAACTATAGCAGTCGCACATTAAGGATGTGGAATAATATTATAGTATCATATTTATTTTGACGCAGATATCTAAATGGTTTTATCAAAAATATTAAGGACATCGTAAAAACTTGAGATCTTGTTATCTCATAATGACTTTGGCTCTGCACGTCCGATATAATGGGCATTAATGGAATAGAATTCGATCTAATTAAAAGCTTCATGTCTGACAGAACGCAACAAGTAAAAATTGACAGCAAGACAAGTCATCCACTTTTGATCACGTACGGAGTCCCACAAGGGAGTGTACTCGGCCCTTTATTGTTCCTCATCTAGACGTCATCCTGACGGGCGGCATAGTCCAGTGGTAACGCATTGGACTGCCATTCCGAAGGTCGCGGGTTCGAACCTGGCGTGCGCAAATAAATTTTATTTGATTAATTTGTGTTATTTCACAATTAATTAATTAAAATAATATATAGTATATTTGCGGCACGTTCCAGAGTGGAAGATACTACCAGTATCGCCCTGGTGTAAGACCACCATTCAGAATTGAAACGTTGCTCCAAATGGCTTTAGCCGTGTTTAGTGACTAGATCTGAAGAGCCAGGTACTTCCCCACCTTCCTCTTTCCCTTCCCCACTTAACTTCAGCCTCACAACATCCCCCAATTGGGGATGCCATAGTCTCACTGGCTCCAGACGGGAGCAGTTGGGACTTTTGTGAGGTATTCACTATAAAAATAAATAAAAAAACATAAACGAACTATGTGACATAGAAATTGAAGGTAAAATCGTGACCTTCGCTGACGACACAGTACTTCTCTGTCAAGCAGCCACATGGAAAGATGTATTTATAATTGCCGAAAAAAGTCTATCAGTTGTCAAAAAATGGCTTAACTGCAATACTCTTACCGTTAATACAATAAAAACAAAATACATCACACATAGTATTACACAAAGAGGTCAACCTCCACCTAACATAGACCTGTTTCTACATGACTGTGAACAAACTTCACCCAATTGCCAGTGCGAGCGTATAGAATGGGTAAACCAAACAAAATACCTAGGGGTCATTATTGATTCACACTTACGCTGGACTGACCACATAACTTTCATTACTAATAAACTAAAAAGAGTCATGCACCTAATAAAGTCAATCAAAAACATTTTCCCACATTCAATACTTAGATCTATATATTTCGCACTCTGTCAATCGATTGTTACATATGGCATTCTGGCTTGGGGAAGCGCTACAAACACTGCAATCGACCCAATACAAAAAATTCAAAAGGCAATAATTAAAATCATCTTGCAAGTACCATTCTACACAAATTCAAGCGAAATTTTCAAAACATTAGACGTCATGTCAATAAGACAACTTTATGCCAAATCTGCACTACTAAATTTCCTCCAACAGAAACTAGACATTCCAATGCCACCTCAAACAACAATAAAAACAAGGTCGACAATAAACAATACCCTGAACATACCGATAACATACACCACACATGGACAAAGACACTTCCAGTATTATGCTACAAAACTTTTTAATTGTATGCCCACCACTCTGAAACTACTACTAATGGGAAATACATACACAAACATTCACAAAAAACTGATCACAGCCTGGATCAAAAAACAAGATATCCATTTTATACAAAACATTATAACACCAAACCAAACATAATCATTGATGAATGTGTATGTATGTATGTATGCATGTGTTTACTTATATGTGTGTATATATATATATATATATATAGGTATGTATGTATACATGGGTGTATATATATATATATGTGCGTATAAATATTTTTTTTCCTTTTTTCTTTAAATAACAATGTACACTAACCATTTTAAAAAAATAATAATTTAAAATCTCAACTTACACTTATATAAGAAAATTTAACCAATACATGTACCATTTAATCATAACCAAGTCAACACCTCAGCACAGGTTCTCCTAGTGAGGTGTTCACGAAACATAATATTTCATTACCCACCACAGTGTCACCTACTCAAACCTACCTCACACCCAGCATAAAACACCATATTAAAAAAAAAATGCTTGAGAAAATGGGATGTAAATACCGATACTTTAAGCTGATTTTCACAAGACAGCAGTTTGTTAAATATAAAATTGTTCTCTTGAGGAAACTCTTCGGCATTTTGTACATTCCACAAAAAATATTTTTTGGCTAATGAATGAACGGTTTTGGCAGAGTTTTTAAAAAAATATCAGTATAAGTTTTTTTCTATCCACATCTATGGTGAACCCGTAGTACCTTTAAATCTGTGGTTTAGTTGAGATAAAACTTTCATGCAGTGATCGTTGCTCCGACTTTCGAAGTCATATTTTGTATAAACTACAAATAATTGTGTTAAATTTATACGATTTGAGATTTTTTCAATAACCATTATAATTTTATATCGAAGTTCTTAAAACTTTAACGCTCTACTTCCCTAGTGACGTTTCTTTTACACTTTGGAATTGACGGCCCGCGCTTAGTCTATTATGTCAATAACAGCTTCTTGCTATATTGTTGACCAAGTAACGAATATGCTCCTTAATTGGTGCTCTATATTGTAAAAATATATCGTCTTGACACTGACTTATTCGGTTACATAGCTTTCGCCATGTAATATGATGTTTTGTCATACACCAACTAGGTTAGCAAGACAGACGAGTGTACGCGAGTTGTTGATTTACGGTCGCTATCGCACATTAAAAACAAACGATTACTTCATCATATATCGTTAATCATGCATATCCTGAACAAAAGAATTAACGCGATCATGTTAGTCAATTTCCTTACAACATCTTTTGACTTTCATTTACCCTCAATGTCAATAATAGACGTGAGCAAGTGGTTTTTTTAGTAATAATATTGATAAATATAATTACAGTTAAATTGAAAAATCTGTACTAACCGTTATGTAATACACGTCAGTAAGTAAGCGCTTTAATTTAAAGTATACCGTTGAACAATAATTATTTCTGTAGTTCCCATTTTGTGAATCAACAATGCGATTGTTTTTGTTATATTCTTACTGGGCGGTCGCTTTTCCTACGTTTCATTAGTAAAAGTAGCCGTGTATTGCAGGTGATACAGTAAATGATAAATCTATAATTTCCATAGGAATGTTTTCATGAAAAAAAAAACTTCGCAATGGCGCTTTGACCAGAAATGCCTAAGCTTTTTTCCATCTATGATATATTTGAATGAAATTGGATGAATGACTTAGGTAATGTTTTATTGCAGTTGTGCTTCATAATCATCTGATACCAATTAACACCACTCGACAATATCACAGCAATGCCATGGATCTTCCCAATCCAGGGAGTGTTAACATCAAGACGGATCCAAGATCCCAGGAAGAAGGCGCAGGTGAAATGCCGTATATGGATATAGACATCCACCTTCCGGATGTAAAGAAGGAATGTTTGCAGTATGCCAAGAGTGTTCAGCCAACTAGTAAGTAGCACTGCTTACATCAAAAAGGTTTTTCATATTAACGCAGTCAAAACAGCTGCCTGATTTTTATTTGTAATGTTTTTTTTTTTAAATACCTTTTTTGTTTAACTTTTAACGAAAAAGTATTAACCTATTATTCCGCACGCTCCTGCCCAGACCCATTTGATCACTCAATTAATCATATCACTCTCCTACCTACAAAAATAGTTCCGGTTTATAAGATTACGCATCTTAGGTGTATTTTTGTATTCCAATAAATATGTATTATTGCAATTAAATTGTAGTTCCATTTGTTATACACACCAACGATACACATAAACACTGTAAAGACTTTCTTCATCATTAACTTAGTTCCAAATGCAATAAATACATACAATACACACAAACTATACACCTAACAACTTTGACACTATCATACATAAGAATTCCGAGGTATTTCAGATGGACGCAGTTAGGACAACAGCTTGTTTTCTACTTCCCCTTTTCTTGGATATCGGTTCTTTTGATTTTATCTGTAATATCTCTCTCTTTGGTTTCAATCCTGGGATTGGTTTGCAGTAATTTTATCCAATCTCCTCTTCCATTCTTCCCTGTCTTGTGCGGCTCTTTTGACTTCTGCATATGATGAGCAGCGCACGTCCACCAGCAGCTCCTCCAGGTACTCTCGGCATGGGCGTCCCCTAGAGTTGGTCCCCTCGGTCATACCCTCTATTATGACATGCAAGAGGCCTTCTTGTCGTATAACATGGCCGATCCATCTTGCACGCCTTTCGGACAAGGTCCTGAGCAGGTGCCTTCCTTCTTCGATTCTTTGGAGAACCTCCTCATTTGTAACATGGTCTCTCCAGGAAATTCCTAACAGTCTTCTATAGGACTGTGGCGACGAGAATAATCCAGATTAAATAATTAATAATAAACCGCTCGACCTACTTAGGTACGTACTCGCAGTCGAAATCGTAAACAAAGCAACCTACCTGTTTCAAGTATCTACTCGCGACAATACTCGTGCAATCAGTCTCGGATACTACGAGAACTCGCCAGAAGGTTCGAGCCTACGGCCTAGGCATAATTGCCAAGCCGTCGAAAGTTCGCGAATGATCCAGATCGAGCGAGTGTCTTCGATTTAGTTGCCATCCATCTACCCACTGCTACCGTCGGCCGTCTAGTATAAATAGGCCCGACGCAGCGAGCATATTATCAGTGTTCAGTAACTACTATCGTTCGGCTGCACCTACCTACGATTTACTACGGCTTAGTCTCGCGCGCATTCCTAGTATTTGTACACAACAAACGCCAAATATTGTGATTGTAAAATCAGCTGACAATTTATCAATAAACGCTATACTGAGTGAGAGATCTTTTCATTTATACACCACCATAACTACAGGACCACATCTCAAAAACCTCTAGTCTCCGTTTATCTCTTTCGGATAGGCACCATGTTTCGCAGCCGTACATCAAGATACTCCATACATAGGTCTTGATGAGGAGTATTCTCAGTTTTAGGTCTATATTATTGGATTCTATTATTTTCGACCTTTTATTGAATGCAAGCCTAGCCTGATGTATACGGCTGTCGACCTCGCCCTTAGACCGACCGTCCCATGTTATTTTGCTCCCGAGGTAGACAAACTCCTTGGTGTTCTTTAGTGGGACTCCTGCCATCTCTACTCTCATCTGATGTTGCATTCGGCCTACAGTCAGCAGCTTTGTTTTGTCTTTATTTATCTTCATGTTGTAGTTGTTTTGAAGAATGCTTTGCATGGTTGTTAAGGCCTCTTGCAGTTCTTCTTCGCTTTCAGCAACCAAAGCAATATCGTCAGCAAACCTAATCATATCCACCTTTTGCCCGTGTATCTTTACACCTTTTCTGTGACTCATTCTCTCTCTCAAGTCATCAATAGCACTCTGTATATAAGCATTAAAAAGAACAGGTGACAGAGAGCATCCCTGTCTCACCCCTTGCCTTATACTAGCTTATTTTGTTTCATTGTCACATCTAATTATAGCGGCCTCATTCTTGTATAGCGCCTGATTATTCGTCTATCTCTATATTTTATGTCAATTCTCTTCAGAATCTCGAAAAGTCTTTTCCATTCTACTTTGTCGAAAGCCTTCTCCAGGTCTATGAATGCGATGAATGTGTTTTGGTTTCTTTTTATTCTTTTTTCTAGTAGTATTCGTAGCGACAATATTGCTTCTCTGGTTCCTACACCTCTTCTAAAGCCATACTGGTCTCCGGAAAGGATGTTCTCTACTTTTGGTTCGATTCTTTTTAGAATGATATTAGTCAATATTTTTGAGGCATGGGATATTAGGCTAAGAGTTCTGTGTTGTTCACATTTCGTCGTGCCTCCCTTCTTTGGTAATGTGACAATTAGGCATTTCTCAAAATCCTCTGGTATCTCTCCAGTCTTATTCATGGTTTGTATCATTTTAAACAGGGCATCTGTGGTTCCTTTTCCTGCTGGCTTAATTAGTTCAGCCGGAACGTCATCGATTCCGGGTGCTTTCCCGTTTTTGAGATTTTTCAGTGCGAGGTCAAACTCTTCTCTAGTGATTGGATCTCCCAAATCATCTGCGTCTACCTCATTTTCTCTTTCTATCAATGTTTCGTTGTCACAATTTCCCTTTCCATTGTACAGCATTTCGATATATCTTTTCCACCTTTCTCCTATTTGGTTATTTTCGAAGAGTATTTTACCGTCTTCTCCTTCTATTGCATTACCCTTTCCAACTCTCATCCCAAAGAAGTCTTTCAACGCAGCGTGAGCTCTTTCTTCATTTCCTCTCTTGAGGTCGTCGTTTATCTCATCGCATTTATTCTGGTAGAATGTTTCTTTGGCTATTCTTGACTCTCTATTTATTTTGTTTCTCAGCACTTTGTATTCCTTTTGTGATTCAGCTCTTTTATCATTTTTGCTCAAGCTCTCTTCTATCTTTTATCATATTTAGGATCTCATCGGTTATCCATTCCTTCCTTGCTTGGGGTTTTTCCTTGCCTATAGTTTCCTCTGCCGTAGTTATAATCTTCGTCTTTATCACTTTCCAGATCTCATTCACATTCTCCTCTTCCATTAAGTTGCACTCTTGCGTCTTTTCCCTAAAACTGTCGCTGATCTCTTTTATCTTTAATACTTTTGTATCCCATTTGAAATTATTTCTCTTTTTTATTTTTTTCAGTTTTAGAAGACTTTTGGCCATTACCATATTATGGTCACTATCTATATCTGGGCCGGAATAGCTTCTACAGTCTTTTATTTGGTTTTTAAATCTATGTCTAACCATTATATAGTCTATTTGCAGTCTTTGTCTGTCTCCAGGGGATTTCCAGGGGTATCGCTGTCTTGGGTGGTGTTGGAAACAAGTGTTTGCTATCACTAATTTGTGTTATTCGCAGAATTCTGACAATCTGTTTCCTCTGACGTTTCTTGCACCCAGCCCAAAGGGTCCAATGCAAGTTCCTTCACGTTCTTCTCCTACAACAGCATTCCAGTCTCCTAGGAGAATCAGATTTTCACCTGCTTTTATCTCTGATATAAGTTTATCTAGCGAACTGTATACCTCCTCTACTTCTTCTTCGCTATGACTAGATGTTGGCATATATACTTGGATAATTACAGTGTCTATAGGCTTTGTTTCTATTTTGACTAGAATAATTCTTCCGCTATATTGCACGTATCCCTTAACCCGTCGTCTCCACTCCTTGCACAGCACAACGCCTACTCCTCCTTGGTTTATCCTTTATGCATCCTGTGTGGATGATTCTGTATTCGCCACTCCAGAAGTCTCCACAATTGGGCCATCTCATCTCTGCTATACCTAGGGCATTCAAATTTACATTTTGCATCTCAGCTTTCAGTTTATCCAGTTTGCTGTTTTGCAGTAATGTGCGGACATTCCACGTTGCCCATCTCGCTATTTGGTTCTTTGTATTTGGTTTTGGTTTCGCTATTGACTTTGTGTTTCTAGCATCTCGAGCAGTCCCCACCCGGAGATCCGAACGGGGGACTATTTTACCTTCGGAGAATTTTACTTGAGATTGGGTATTCATGTTTTGCTGGTTCTTGGGATGCCACTTGGACCTTTAATGTGGTAGTTTCCCGTTTATTTCCACATCCTATGCCGTTGACCTCGAAGGTTCTTCCGCCTTTGGAGATTATTTACTTCTCCAGGACAAGAGAGTGCCCTAGACAACAGACGCCTGGTAGGGCGAAAGTTGGTGTTCAGCTTATTCCGGCCAACGCTCGGTCCCTGTCTATATTTGCCGATACGAGGTCGTTGCTCACTCCCCACCACGAGAAGGAAATAGATCAGCATTTTCCTTTCATCAAACCTGAGACCAGAAGGCATTTCTCAGAGTTCTCCGGTACTTTCGGGGAGCATGTAATGGCATCTGTAATGTATTGCTGTCAATTCAAAGATTTTAACTCTAAGATCATGCATAGTATGATTGACGGAATTTCTTTGTTGTGGATCTTATTTAGGGCTCTAAGGGTACTTGGTTATCTATAATTAGATGGTTCCATTTAACAGATTATAATTCCTCAACCTGTTGTTTCACTATATTTTATTACTTACATAAATCACCACGTTTTAAGAAACTAGACCTTTTGTCTGAAATTTTCAAGAAAATAATGCTTTCTCTAAAAACTTCCCTAAAGTGGATGTCTCGTGTCATTCAAGTATGTATTCTAAATTGGCAATTCTTCTGGTTTCTCAATAATATTAAATCATATCTCAATTCATAATGACACAATTAATTTTACGCTGAACACTAAATATCAGTTCGGAGTTTATTTATCGTGTTCAATGACCGGTCGGTGGCTGAGTTCTGATCGCGCGATTAAAAGCCGTTCAATTTCTTCAACTATAAATATGTTCAAATACATCTTTACAGTTTTCTAATATCAAAACAAAGTGAACATTTTAATGTATTTAAATTATTGTCGCCCAAAATACTTCCTACCAAGCGACGCGGTCGCTTATACCGAATATTTCAAGTCTGACCAGATTGAAATCCAGGCTGACACATTCTCCATTCTTCAAAAATAAAAAATAAACTTATTTTTTAAGTAATAAAATGGAATCCCAGGAACTTAACAGTCTAGCGATAAACGCGGCTTATACTAACTCAACTAGTTTATTGTGTTCTATGGTTTATTTTTAAATATTTTTTTATTTTTGATGTACTGTTGTTTTAAATTTCTTTTTTGATCTTTATGTAAAAGCCTAGTCGGGAATTAATTAATAAATTAAAAACGGTTTTGGTTGAATTAACTTCATTGAATATCAAATATCTACGAGAGCTAATCAATCCAATACCATGATTAAATGTAATCATACCACGACTGAGCATTTCGAACATTCGCTTTTACAAAGATTCCTTGAAATTAGTAATAGATACGCAGATGTGGCGGATCTATTTAACTATACGGAACGTTGGTACAGAATGCTCTTTTATCATTAATTTCTAATCAATATTAATTAAAACTATATCGACTTACACCTGTTCATTATATGTTGTATGTACTTATATCTCCTATTTTAATATACTTCTAGAGCTTGTATTAATTTTATACTTTCTCACTTCATTTAACGATCAAATGCCACCGTTATTATTAATTTATTTTAGTGTTTATTGTTCTTGTATATTATGGCATACAATTATTGTTTATGGTATATTAATACCGTGGATATTGAATAAATTAATATCAATGTATTGCTGTAAATTCTGTACATATTTTGTCATTCCAGGTAGCGTTAATGTGGAGACTATTCCCATCAAGGCGGGACCAGGAACCCTGGGAGAAATTAAAGGGGATATTCCTTCCGTGGAAATAGATATAGAACTGCCGGATATTAAAAAGGAATGCTTAGAGCGCTCTGTAATTATAACCCAGACTGAAGGTAAAATCTTTTTTTTTTTTTTCTGAATCCGGTTTAATTATTTTCTGTTTTCATTATGCATACCTATCTTTTTCAGGTTTATTATCGGACCTGGAGACTCGTCGTGGAGAAAAATCTCATTCATGTTCGTACTGCAACAGCTCATTTTTTCTACAGGCACATTTAAAAATTCACGTACTTACCCATACTGAAGAAAAACGTTTTCTATGTTCCGACTGCAATTATTCAAGTTCTGAAAAGGGTAATTTACAACGTCACATGCTCACCCATACTGGAGAAAAACCTTATTCGTGTTCGTACTGCAAGAAATCTTTTGCAATTAAGGGAAATTTAAAAAGTCACATACTTACCCATACTGGAGAAAAACCTTATTCATGTTCCTATTGCAAAAAATCATTTGCTCTTAAAGGAAATTTAAAAAGTCACATGCTTATCCATGCTGGTCAAAAACCTCATCTATGTTCCTACTGCAACTATTCGTGTTTTCTGAAAGGAACTTTAAAACGTCACATACTTATCCACACTGGAGAAAAAGCTTTCTCATGTACCTACTGCAACAAATCATTTGCTATTAAGGGAAATTTAAAAAATCACATGGTTACCCATGCTGGAGAAAAACCGTATTCATGTCCCTACTGTAAAAAATCATTTACCGTTAAGAGATATTTAAAAAGTCACATTCTTGCCCATACTGGAGAAAAACATTATTCATGTTCCTACTGCAACAAGTTGTTTGCTATTAAAAGAAATTTAAAAAGTCACATACTTACCCATTCTGGAGAAAAACCTTTTTCGTGTTCTTATTGTAACTATTCAAGTTCTCAAAAGGGACATTTGAAAAGGCACACGCTCACCCATACTGGAGAAAAACCTTTTTCATGTTCCTACTGCAAGAAATCATTTGCTATTAAAGGAAATTTAAAAAGTCACATGCTTACCCATACCCACGAAAAACCTTATTCATGTTCCTACTGCAAATATTCGTGTTTTTTGAAAAGAACTTTACAACGTCACCTGCTTGTCCATATCGGAGAAAAAGATTACGCATGTACCTACTGCAATAAAACTTTTGCTATTAAGGGAAATTTAACAAACCATACGCTCACCCATACTGAAGGAAAACCTTATCCATGTTCCTACTGTAAAAAATCATTTACTGCTAAACGATATTTAAAAAGTCACATGCTTACCCATACTGGAGAAAAACCTTTTTCATGTTCTTATTGCAACTATGCCAGTTCTCAAAGGGAACATTTGAAACGGCACACGCTTATTCATACTGTTAATATTTTGTAAAGAAATTTTAACAATCGCATTCTTACTCACCGTATAAAAGAACCATTCATGTAATGAGATTGAAGTCAAACCTTTTACAGCCGTTTTATAACTGTCCCCTTCTGCCAGTCTCGTTTGTTAAACGCCGGTCCCTCGCTTCTCAGTACATTCGGGCTGCGATGGTTTATGAGATAAACAGATCGCTTACACAAGAACTAATTCGAATCATGAGTAATCATTCAAGTCATATCGGTTCTTCAACCCGCGACGTAGCATTCGTTTTCTTTCTTTACGTCACTTGAAAATCAATTAATAAACTGACCACCGCGTAGCTTAATTGATTGCATGTCTTTTCATATAGTATATACATATGGTATTTGAATGTATCGTGCTGTTGTGAACAAATATGTTTTAACCTGTAAATTTTTATTCGATTCTTAGTGTACATGGATGGGTTTATTTATGTTGTTGTTTTGGAAGACTTATTTACAATCTTATCAATTAATTTTTAAGACATATGAATCGTAATGTTATACTTAATATGAAATGTAATTCAACCAATTTTGAACTTTATTTCTCTCCAACCGGACTTGTTTCAAACAAGCACACCAATATACCATCATTGTGAGAGCACAATAGTTCTCGCTCCTGGCCACACTGACCCCCAGATTCCTGCCCACCCCTCAGACCTTTTTCCTTCCTTTCCTTTGTTTCCTAAAACGACCCCAACATAACTTACGTAGATAGCTGTACGATTTAAATTCCCGCTTAACCCCATTTCCCTGTTTTGATTTATTCCCAGAAACAAATATTTAAATGTTTTACAATAGCCTTCTAAAGAAATTAATTTTCCACATTAAACAATAAAAAATAACAGAAAAGTGATTTGGGTGTGAGATCTAGAAGCACATGAAACGACCACATTCAAAGTAAATAATGCCGCAACAAATTCAACGATTACAATAAATAACATGAAATCAATAATCACTGAAGGGAAAGTAAAAAGTAATATCAAAAAGAAAAATAAACAATGAGTTGGATCAATTATTTGACATTTTTGCCAACTTGTGACTGAATATAACCAAATGAATGTTAAGCTAAAAATATTTCGACCAATAAACACTAAAGACCTATACCAGTACAGGATATCACACATCATGGCTTTCAAATTCCACAAATTCACTGGAACGAAAAAACATTATGTATCTTTGGAGAAGACATTTGGAGAGAAACTTTATAGATGTGGATTGTCTCAGCTACATATGGAATACAGTAGGTAATACATTTCCTATGTTCAATGGGACATTTTCAATATCCGACCGGACATTTCCTAAGTCCGACAGGACATTTACAGTTTTCGAAAGTACATTTCATATGTCCGACAGGACATTTACAGTTTTCGACTGGATATTTCCTATGTAAAGGTGTTATTGTAATTTGTTTATTTAATAAATATTTTAATGATGATGCAGTATATTTTCTTTCGACTATCACACTAGGCTAATGCCCGTGTTGTGGTAGTCAAACATAAAATATTTAATTCATAAATAGTAATAATAAACAGATAAAAAGTAATATGAAAATCGAAAATAAAATCATACAAGTATAAAACTTAATGCAAATAAAAAAATTAAAAGTAAGTTGAGAAATAAAGAAAAATAATATTTTGAAGCAGATAGAACTGAAAGCTGAAATAAAAAATGTTGGTATACTTCTACAAGAGTGTACAGAAGCTTTCATAGCAACTTTGGAGAATTTTACGGTTTTCAATGTGGTTAATATTATAACCGAGATGTTGTTTTTCTAACTTTTTGTTCAGTTCTTGCGGGTAAAAATACGTGGTTCACTGATGTTCAAATTGTAAAACTGGCTGGTTTCTTGCCCGATAATTTACACCCAATTTGGTTTTTGTTGCGTTGGTGCAGGCGGTGCTTGTAGAGATGTAATTGGTGGAAGCTGAGGAGTTTAAGTTGCAGGTGGCTTTGGAGTTGATGAATAAATTGTACCCATCGATCATGATTGTGGAGAATATTGGTAGGTGTTTTGTGGCTCGGTCTATGTTTGAAGATACAATGTTGAACAACATTGAAATATTGTTGGTCCTCGATTGTTGAGATGATGAATGAGAACGTGCTCTTTTTTAAGATATTTAGGATTTTAATTTTTGAATAATGCATTTGATCTTCATTTAATTTACATAATATTTTAATTATTATCAGCGCAGAGAGTTTTTCTTCGTCGATGTCCTTTACTTTCTTGTGGTTTAATATGTCAAGTAATTGTTTTTCAAATTCTGTTGAGTTGATGTCTCGAAAACAATTTATCTTTCGTAGTGGTAGTTCTTATTGGTGGGTCGTGTATTTTGTACTGGAGTAGGCAATGTGACATATGCTTCACTGTTCTGAGTAGGAACAGGAGAAAATACGTTACTGGTTGTTTCGCGTTTCGCGTGGAAGGAATTAGAAAAAGCATTGATTTTTTTTAAACATCAACTCCACGCAAGAGGCCCAGGAGATCTAGAATGATGGTGATTCTAGAAAAATGGTGCAACTGGGTTACAAAAACTGGATAGTTTCTTGGAAATGAGTTTTGGAATGTTATATTCTTCTAAATATCGTAAACTTCCAACCGGCGGGAAAAACCTATAGTCATTTTAACGCGCTTGACTCTTACGCACCACAAATCACGCATATTTGTTTTATTATGTTAAAGTAGGTATTTTTAAAGTTGTGTTATATTATTTTTAGGTTTATTATATAGTTGTGAATGAGGAATACTTGGAGCAGGTGGACGAGTTTGTGTATTAAGGAAGTATGTTTTAGAGAGATGGGAAGGCTGACAGAGATATTGAAACAAGGGTAAATGCAGGTTACTCCATTAATGGAGGACTGAACGCAGTTGGCGCTAACAAAAGATTGTCCAAAGAAGCGAACCTAGCAGTCCACAATGTAGTGCTGGTACCCTGATGTACGGAAGTTAGGCATGGAACTGGCAAAGAAAGGTCGAAAGTAGACTTACACCCATATGCATAATCGGTTTCTCGAGATTTCCTCCACTCGACTGTGACTCGACTCAACCTCAAGGATAAAGTTGGTATGCAGAATTGAAAAAACTATCCTCGACTTGAGCAAATTCCTCAGTCGAGTCGAGTAATGAAATGTCAAACTCAAGGTACATCGCGATCTACCTTGAGGCCTCCTCAAAGGTTGTTAACAGCGCGCAGCCACATTATTTCTGAGGTTAATTAGCATAATGAATAATTTCCATGATTTTATTGACTACATTTATGAAGATTTGTACCAATATCGTCCTACAAAGCGGTATTTACGGGATGCAGAAAATCCGCTGGAATATTTTGATGATGTGGAATTCCGAAGAAGATTTCGATTTAGAAAAGATACAATAATAAATGCCCTCTTGCCACTTTTGAATTTAACACCGAGTGCCAAAAACCGAGGTCTTCCAATACCACCTCTGTTGCAGCTTCTCATAGCAGTGAGATTTTATGCCACAGGGAACTTTCAGGTGAGTACACAATACACATGGCTAGGTACAACTTTATTTATTTACCTAGGTATTGTGATGCAAGCAAATATATGTATACCTACCTTCTAATAATCTATTTTTAACACAAACAATTTATATGATTTTGTTTGTTTGGTTTGCAGATTGTATGTGGAGATCTCCACAAACTGAGTCAAGCTGTGGTATCTCGAATAGTTACTAAAATATCTAAAGCATTTGCATTGAAAATCGGACACTACATTAAATTTCCCAATGTAGACGAGAAGTCAGATGTTAAAAGAAAATTTTATCAACAGGCTGGATTTCCTGGCGTTGTTGGTACTATAGATTGTACACATGTACCAATCAAGAACCCAAGGAGGGAAAATGGAGAAGTTTATCGGAACAGAAAAGGATTTTTTTCTTTAAATGTTCAGATTGTGTGCGGCCCACATATGGAAATATATGACATAGTGACAAGATGGCCAGGTTCTGTACATGATTCGCGTATATTTACCAACAGTCGATGCAGGATGCGATTTGAAGAGGGTGACCTAAGAAATAGTGGTATACTGTTAGGTGACAATGGATATGCCCAAACATCTTACATGTTTACCCCGATTCTCAATCCTCAAACACCACCACAACAGCGTTATAATAGATCACATATCAGCACAAGAAACATCATAGAGAGGGTTAATGGTGTTTTGAAAAGGCGATTTGCATTCCTAAGCAGGAAACTGCAAAACAAAATCACAACTGTTCCAAATATTATTGTTTCTTGTGCTATTTTGCATAATATTAGTATACAAACGAATGAAGAATTGCCAGAGCCACTAAGAGAACCAGAGATTGCCTTACCTGTGGTACAGGAAAATGAACGTGGGAGCATTATTAGAAATAACTTTATTATAAGACATTTTACTTAATTATTTTTAATAAAATTTCAAAATTTAAACACAATGGTTTGTGTTTTATTTTTTTTATTTTTTCTGTAGAACACAACAACAACAAAATAAATAAAATTTTAAAAATCATTTTTTTAATTTTTGTAACCTAAGTTCCGCCTCCTCCCGTTGGACCTGGTTTAAACGGAGAAGCTCTTCCGCACATTCTCTCTCCAGGCGAGCCTTATTGTACCTTTCTTGTGCCGCCTTTACTAACCACTCTTGTTCAGCAACCTTCAATTTATGTAGTTCTTCATCCATTCGCTGATGTTTATCATATTGCGCTTTTCTAAGATTGAACTCTTCCGTAATAACACGGGCACGTGTATTTGTTGCACCTGAAATGAGTAAATACACAATTGCAGATTGATCACGTATCAATGAGTTTCCCTTAATTACTAATGTACATTAATAAATAAATAATACTTTTTTATTTTGGAAATTGTACACAGAGCGCCATCAGTTCTACTGTAACAACTACATGCTTGTGTTGTAGATTCTGGATGGTTAATATACCTTCTACATAAATACTTTTTCTTTGATATAAACACATTATAAATATAAACATCCATAAGTCAGGTAAAAATGTCAGTATTCATCATACAAACATATGCCCCTAGCAGGATCATGCCCTCAAATATGACTGTAACTTTTTGTTACACACTGTATAGTATAAAATAAAATCCAAAACCTCACCTTGTCTTTGAGTTGCCTGAGCAGCATGGTCAGGTAATTGTGACTCTGGTCGACGAGGAGGAGATTCCACAGATCGTCCTGTCAAAAGATATATCTCATGTTTATCCAAAAGTTTAAAAATATATGTATAGGGTACTAATGACAAATATAAGGATAAATAAACTAACCAAGTTCGACGCTTTCTTGCTCAAGACTTTGACCTGCAGCTTGAACATGATGGAAATCTTGCATTTCATCCACCACTTCAATACCTGAAATATTTTAATGATATTGTATTGAAGCTAAAATTTGTTTATCTCAAGGGAACTAATAACTCTACAGGGAGAAAAGTAACACAAATTACATTGACTTTCATCTAGCACAGAGTCACTGTCACGGACAAACTGCATCTCCACATCAGTCTGGTCTTGAAGGGCATCGTCAATGTCCTGGGAACTCGGTGTAGGTATCTATGCCCCGCCTCCAGTTTTCATTCGTTCCCTTTTTTCTAGGGCTAGGACTTACTTCCTCCTTGTCTTCAAATTGTCCCAGCATTTTTTAAGTTGGACTTCTGTTCTCTAAAATAAACAACATTATTTAGGTTAGGCTATAAGATTATAGGTAGTAGTTAAATATATAAATAAAATTGTAAAGTATTCTACTTACTTTTCTGTTATTTTCAATAGAATTGTATTCTTCGGTAAGCCGGACCCATGCTATTTTGTTTACATTCGGATTTCCTGCCCCTATTGTTCCCGTGGTGTTCAATTTATACTTTATAATTAATTCCCTCAAGCACGCCTTTTCCATTTCACTAAAAACTTGCCTCCCGGCCATAACAATTGTCTCACTAAACGAACGAAATCAAATTAACCAAATTATCTTCGCACTCGACAGTTGAGTTCGTTGAGTTGAATAACAGAATTGACAGATAGCACCACAGAAACAGAACACAATCTCAGAGGAAGACAGCCCATAGATAAAAAAAGTGAACCATAAACATATTCTCTACAGTTTGCCAACATAATAATAAGAAATTTAATGACATCATTCCTTCACTCAACCTCAACTCGACTTACTGGAGGTTCCTCTCTGGAGGGTGAAGCCGTAACTGGATTTCAAGGGAGTTTTTAAGATTTCCTTGAGGTGACCTCGACTAAGGTCGAGTGGAGGAGGTCTCGAGGAACCGACTATGCATATGGGTGTTATTTCTTTTTTTTTTCCTTTTCTGAATCAAGACTTTGTAATGTTGTGATTTACAATGTACTGTAAACCAACGGTGAATCTTTATTTAAAATTAATAAATTTATCCTATTACAACGTTTTGCGTACTTAATCATTTATTTATTCAAATATTAACGGCACAAAATGCAAATACCATATTTTACTAAAGTAAAAAATATAAATGCAAGTTGAATAACGATACACACACTTTTAAAATAATAATAAAATATTTATCTATAGTATAATAATAATTTGTTTTTTTTTTATTTTTTTTTTTTTATTTTTTTTTTTTTATTTAACAATTTTTTATATAAGATAATGTGTCCTTACTGGGGTACCCCGTTCTAAGGTCACATTGTACATGGTTATATGTTTGAAATAGTATAAGTACATATGTTAAAATACTACATAGAAAATTAAAAAACAATATTTAGAGAAAAAATAAAACATAATACGAGCTTTAGTCTTTGTTGGGTTGCAAAATTATATCTATATTCTTCCTTCCCTTATCCATAATCCATTTCTTAATGTTTCTTTTGAAGTCAGTTATTTTTTTAATGTTTTTTATTTCAAAGGGGAGGACATTAAATAATTTTATAGAATAATACTGCATATTTCTTTGTCCAAAAGTTGTTTTAGTTGTAGGTTGGTGTAACATGTGTTGTAATGTGGATCTTGTGAGTCTGTCTGAGTTTGTCTGTGTAAAGTTGTCCTGGTTTTTGAATGCGTAAATTAGTATATCTTTTGCGTATAATTGTTTTGGTGTCATTACATTCAGGGTTTTAAAAACATAGTCGGTAGGAGTTCTGATGGGGATCCTAAGTATAATTTTGAGAATTGCCTTTTGTGTTATGAGGACTGGTTTTATAGTGGAATCGCATGAGCTTCCCCATCCGATAAGACCATATTGTAGTTGAGATTGGGCTAATGCGTAGTAGATTTGAATTAATTGTTCTTTATCTAAAATGTTTCTTATTGTTTTGAAGAAATAGGTTAGTTTTTTTAATTTGTTGCTCACATTTTCTATTTGGGAGTTCCAATTTAAGTTTTGATCAATAATTATCCCAAGGTATTTTATTGTTTGAATTTCAATCAATTTTGGGCAGTTGCAAGGAATTCCATGGTTCGCGGTTAAACAATTTTTATGAATTTTTATGTTTAGATTTGAATTGACTTTATCTGTCTGTTTGTTGTAAATTTTGAATTTAATATATTTAGTTTTTGTATCATTTAATGTAAGTGGACAATAAAAATCTCTTATTCTAAAAACTGTTGGTTTTTATAAAACGTTACTCATAGATTATAATTAATTATAACAATTATTTAAATATAAACGGCACAAAATGCACCTTTACCATATTTAACTTAAGTATAAAATATAATTGTAAGTTGAATAACGATACACAAATTTGTAAAAGTATTATAAAAAACTTATCTGTAATATAATAATAATTCGATATTACAATAAAAACTGTTTATTTTAATAAAACGTTACTTATAGATTATAATTAATTATAACATCAACCAATTTAAAAGAAAAGTAAAAAAAAAAAATTACATGATATATGAATTTTATTTTAGAACGTGTGAAACCACGGTATATAATATGTGAATTATTTTAGGTTGAATAAATAAATAAGTATTACTGAGAAACCTTTGTTTATTTACAAAAAAATTTAATGAAAAGTTTGAGACATGTTTTTTTTAACCTTTCCCTTAAAGTGCTGTAAAAATCCTCGCGTTCCGGTGCTGTGTAGTCAATACACATCTCAAAATAAGCGATTTAATATTGGAAAAATATGAATATTCATAGCTAACTGCTTATGTTTATTATATTTTATACAAAAGAGATAATAATTGTCATTTAATTGTTGAAAATATGAAAAAACCATCGGTAGATGCTTAACAAACGTGCGACGAGTCCATATCTAACAACGGCCCGTGACCGACTGACGGCCGGCTGGCACAAAAGGTGCTGGACAAACACACACAGTTATGCGGTCGTAGGTATCGATGGTCTAAATCAAAATACAACTGCGGACGTGTGGATTTCTCATGTTCCCGCATAGCAAACTAAAGCGCGACATCAATAGCGAGTCATTTCCTCGCACACTCTTCGCGTAGCAGTGTCACGCGGTTAATAATATTGATGTATTTTTTCCCGATTTTTAACAAAATTCTATGATTTTTAATTGAATTTGAAAACAATGCAAAATATAATTTGTAAATTCAGTACATCAATGGATGACGGAGGAATACCTTAAACCTGAACCCAGAATTTATTATATTTATAGAGTGATTAAGGTTATTAGAAGCAATGTTTAATAAATACATACCACAGATGAGGAAAGGTTAATAATTTCCAAGGCAGTTTTATACCCTAGAAACAGGGTTTTAGGTTTTTAAGTATGGCAACACTGTTTCGGCGTCTCATGTGCTTTTCTAACATGTTCCTAACCTTACATTTGCTTGCAATGCAGTGATTGTTGCTTCTTTCGATGTAATATTTTGTATTAATTACAGATAATTGTGGTAAATTGATTAGATTTGAGATTACTTCAATAATCATCTTGGTTTTACATCAAAGTTCTTAAAATTGCAAGCGCTTCTACTTTCCTAGTGACTTTTCTTTAACACTTTGTAGTTGACAGCTGCGCTTTGCCTTGTACGTAAGTAGTTTCTTGCTCTATTATTGACCAAGTAACAGCTATGCTACTTAATTGGTGCTTTTTATTGTAATATTGTTACCTATCGGTTTTATCAGCATTCGCGAAATAACACATTCAGTTACCCAACACCAACCAGATTAACATGTGACAGACGAGATTATATGAGTTTATTCATCGTTGATTTATAGCCGCTGTGACACATTTAAACCAAATAAACACAAAACAAGTGATTAGTTCATCTCGTTTCTCAGTCTTGTTAATTACTTACAGTTGACTTGCATTTACCCTCAGGGTCAAACAACATAAACATAACCAAGTAATTTTTTTCTTAAACTTTGTTCTTGCCTCGGAAATCGAAAATGTTGTTAGCTAGTAATAATAATTACACAGAAGAATTTCCTTATAAATAAACCGCTTTTTGAATAAATACAAAATAAAACGTTTGTATTATTTAAAAAATATATATAAATAATAACAAATGGATTTCTTGTATAGCGCCGTTTTTGTGCGAAATC